>NC_060129.1:80137019-80876183 GCF_021461395.2 Schistocerca americana | reverse complement strand
TATTTTCACATAAAAAAATTGTTTTGGTGTGATGGACTCTGATATGTGGCTCTTTGCTCATGGGCATTTTGCACTCACTTCATTTTACTGAAACTACGACAAGGAAAAAAATATTTCATGGTTCAGATAGCAGAGAAACATCAGAACATAATGTAAAGCATTGTTTCAACGAGTGTTTTACAAAATCCAGATGAGAAATACTCACTAGAATATTAACAGAAATCTTCTTGCACAGAATCAGGGGATCATTATCAGAATTTTCAGTATTGTCATTCTCACTACCATTATCATCAAAACCGTGCTTCATTTCACACACAATTTCATTCTCTAATATAACAATGAAATCAATTATGGGAACTAGCACTACAACATGCCGTTGTTTCTCGCCACCCACCTGGGCCTAATTTACGTTAATTTCTTCTGTCTCAGCTTTTCTTCACTGCAACTATTCTCTGCTTCACTCCATTTCAGTTTTCTACATCTTTTGTTGTCTTTCCCGTCTATTTTTCACCATCCCATCCCACCTCTGTTATGTACAATGCACTTAGCTTCTCACTCTTATTAACTTGTGCACAGTGTTTTAGTAGTAATCTCTGTCTTGCATATTACCCTGTCTTGCACCTTTAAGCTCTCAGGTTTTCAAATCTCGTCTGATGCAGTCCCCAACAATCGGTCTTTCCTTCTCATCCCGTACAGTAAGTCTCCCCTTACCTGTGGCTCTGGGTGACTTTCCCAAAATCTACCCCTTTTCCTAGATCTCTCCAGTCCTTTTCCTTCATCCGTCTTGCTTCCCCTTCAACCCTTCTGCCTGAAGAAGGAGCCACTGGCTCCAAAAGCTTGCCAATCATAACAGTCTTTTACGTGTGTGTTCTGCTGCCACTTGGTGAGTAATTTTTTATCTAAATTAAATTTCATTCTCTGTAAGAAAACAAAACCGTGTCATTTCATTTCTTTACATACTGAACAAACAGCTGTTGCTCTCTAGCAACTTAATTCCATATAACAGAGAAGATCTACTAACTGATTCAGAAACTACATTTCCATGATCTGTTGCCTGTTATAGGAACTACAAGTCTCTCATAGCACAGTGAAGACTGATAGGGCCCGCCAGTATACGTGATTTTTGTATGTAAAAGCGGGAGAATTTGCTTCCTGTCAAATAACATGTTTGACTGTCTACTAGAATTTTTCTTTGTTGTCAGTTGATGAGCTTGGCAGTCAAAGTGTTAATATTTTCCTTCAATAAATATGGTAATGATAATATGTACAGTAAAATCCCTTTTTACACTTTTCAGCAGACTGACCCAAAGAAATTTAAAATATAGGAAAGCATAGGAAACACAAGAAGCAAAAATGAATAAATTACTTTTACTGTCATTCTGTTTATATTGTTCAAAATATAAAATTAAAGCAGATTCAATTTTGCCTATTTATAAAATCTGAAATAATCATTTGTGTTTCTTTGTAACAACAGTTAGCTCTACTTGTCTCTTCACAGTACGCAAAGCATCAATCACAAAGGAAGTGGCTGAATGCTGACACACACTGGGTTCCCCCTGTTTATTCTGATTATGTCCAATGGTGTAAATAAAACACATAAGAAAAAGTCTTTCATGAAAGCCACATTAAAAAGACATTAGTGTTCTAACATGTGATAATCATTATAAAATTATGGTAAATAAGTGTTTTCATATAATTGCTTAAAAAACTAAAGTTGCCAGTATTTGTAAACAGAGAACAATAGGCACGAAATCTACAGTTCGTTGCCAACAACGAGGTCACTCGACTGAGGGATGTCTAGGGTGAGGAAGAGGCCAGAAATTGTCATCCTGTTACAGAGCATCTTGACGAGGAATGTTTGTCTGATATGTAATGGTCTATTGACACATAGCCAACACGGATTTACAAAACATCGTTCTTGTGAAACTCTTTACTCACACGAAGTGTTGACTGTTATCGACAATGAATTTCAAGTTGATTCCATATTTCTTGATTTCCAGAAAGCTATTGACACTGTACCAACAAGTAGCTTGTAATTGAATTGCATGCTTATGAAATGTCATCGCAGTTATGCGACTGGCTTAATGATTTCCTGTCGGAGAAGTCAAAAATTCGTAGTAATTGATGGAAAGTCATTGAGTAAGACAAAAGTGATTTCCGACATTTATATTTTGAACAATATAAACAGAATGACAGTAAAAGTAATTTATTCATTTTTGCTTGTTGTGTTTCCTATGCTTTCCTATATTTTAAATTTCTTTGGGTCAGTCTGCTGAAAAGTGTAAAAAGGGATTTTACTGTACATGTTATAAACTATCTGCTGTTCCTTATCGACATAAATGATAAGAGACAATCTGAGCAGTTGTCTTAAATTGTTTGCAGATGATGCTGTCATTTATAGTCTTTTTAAGTCATTAGAAGATCAAAACCAACTGCAAAACGATTTAGAAAAGATATCTGTATGGTGCGAAAATTGGCAAATGACCCTAAATGATGAAAAATGTAAGTTCATCCACATGATTTCTAAAAGGAATCCGTTAAACTTTGGTTACATGATAAATCAGTGAAGTCTAAAGGCCATAAATTCAACTAAATAGCCAGGAATTATAATTACGAACAACTTAAATGGGAAAGAAGACACAGAAAATGTTGTGGGGTAGACGAACCAAAGCACTCCTTCTTCAGGCCACGGGTGGCCTACCGGGACCATCCGACCACCGTGTCGTCCTCGGAGGAGGATGCGGATAGGAGGGGCATGGGGTCAGCACACCGCTCTCCCGGCCGTTACGATGGTATTCTTGACCGAAGCCGCTACTGTTCGGTCAACTATCTCCTCAATTGGCATCATGAGGCAGAGTGCAACCCTAAAAATGGCAACAGCACATGGCAGCTGGATGGTCACCCATCCGAGTGCCGGCCACGCCCAACAGTGCTTAACTTCGGTGATCTCTCGGGAACCGGTGTATCCACTGTGGCAAGGCTGTTGCGCAGGTGAACGAAAGACCAATAAAAATTGGCAGAACACTTAGAAGGCACAACAGTTCTTCCAAAGAGACTGCCTACACGATGTGTGTCTGTCATCTTTTATAGTATTGCTACACAGTTTGATCCTTACCAGATAGCATTAATGGAGTACATTGAGAAAGTACGAAGAAAGGCTGCTCATTTTGTATTATCGAGAAATAAGAGAGTGAGTCTCACAGACGGGATATAGAATTTGGGATGGACGTCATTAAAACAAAGGTGTTTCTCATTGCAGCGGGATCTTGTGAAATTTCAATCAACAACTTTCCCCTCGAAATGTGAAAATATTTTGTTGGCGGCAACCTGAATAGGCAGAAAAGATGATCAACGTAAGGAGATTCAGAGCTCGCATGCAAAAGTATAGGTGTTCATTACTTTCCGCATGCTGTTGGAGAGTGGAATAAAAGAGAATTATTGTGAAGGTGGTTCAACGAACCCTTTGCCAGGCACTTAAGTGTGATGTGCAGGGTATCCATGTAGATGCAGATGTAGATCAGGTCATACCGACCTAAGACTGCATGCCTAGTATGGATTAGCGTATTTCACACAGAGAGATGGCCTTCTTCAAAAGCAATGTTTCTTTGTATAAATGACTGTGAAATTAAATTAAAGCTGTTGTAATACAATGCAGTGAGGAGTAGGAAGCTAGCTGCTATAGTCACTATCATCAGATAATGATCATCGTTAAGGCAGTGACTCGGCATACTTTCTCGTGCTAATGGTATGTTATATAATCGATAACTTTGCCTGTGGTATGCATTTTCTGCTTTGTTCCGAGGCTGACTTCGAGCAGGAAGATGATGCACTTTTTGCAGGAATCTGTATGAAAATCAATTTTAAAGGTCATAATAATGTCAGAGAAAACTTAATATGTGGGAAATGTTGTAACATGGAATCGTTTATGGTGGAAAACCATTGTATTGAGAGAATGTGATGCATGGTCACCTGATTTGTTTAATGAATAACGCATTTGTTGTTGACAAGATTTGTGATTTATTGACTAGAAATAAAGAATACAGCTTGGAACTAGAAATAAAGAATACAGCTTGGAACTAGAAATAAAGAATACAGCTTGGAAATACAAACTTATGATTCATATGTTCAGTGTTACTGCCGTTTTGGTTTACAACTTCTTCAAGTCGCACACGTGCATTTGTAATGACTCCCTGACACAAATCTTATGGAATGGCACAGCGTAACTCAACATGGATGATGTGGATTGAGAGGGTTTTAAGGGCACATGACGGCAAGGTCTTCAGCGCCTGCTCAGTAACCAGTTGAGACAGGTGTCAAGAAAAGACTCAGAACAATAAGATTAAACAGACACAGGAGACTAGCTTGGAAAAATATGTGCCTACCCACACCGAAGCGTGGGACGAAGCATGCCACTAGCAGTAAAACATGGACAACCCAGGAAGAAAGTGATAGAGGGAGGTAAAACAATATAACAGATGGTAGTGGCTGGCTGACTGCAAGGAAAAAGGGAGTAGCCAGTCACCTTGCAATACGCTAAAACCTCCAGCCTAAAAGTTTAGGCCAGAGTCCAGACACATCACAAAACTTTAAACCCTAGATACACACGTCTCATCATTAGCTAAAACACAGGGCAGATCCCCATCAACTTGTGCTTCTGCCCTTGCATCACGGTATAAAATGCAGTCTGTTAAAATGTGCCGGACAGAGATGTGCACACCACAAGCATCACAAATCGGGGGATCCTCCTGCCGTAATAGAAAACTATGTGTTAGAGGACAGTGGCCGATCCAAAGACGCTTGAGGGTCACTTCTTCCCGCCTGAGCTCCCGGCAGGAGGTACGCCACAGCCGAGTTGTTGACTTCACCGACCGCAGTTTATTGGCCGTCACCGCCAGCCATTCGTTCTCCCACAACTCCGTGCACTTCCTGTGGAGTGCAGTGATGACAGGGGATAGGACACTGGACCACATCCTGCTCTTTGCAGGCCTCTTTGGCAGCCCGATCGGCCTGTTCATTGCCCCATATTCCAACACGACCAGGCACCCAGCAGAAGGACACCTCCTTAGCCCGCCGTTGGAGCAAGTACAGTTGTCCATATATCAGCTCGACCATCTCCTCAGTTGAGTACAGATTCTGAAATAATTGTAAGGCACTGAGAGAATCGGAGCAGAGGAGAAATCGATTGCCCCGAACACAATTCATCCGCTCCATTGACTTCAGGATCGCGTGGAGCTCCACTGCAAAAATGGTATATTCATCAGGGAGGCGAATCCGGGTAACCTGATCAGGGAACACTACAGAACAGCCAATGAAATTCTCCTGTTTGGAGCCATCAGTGTAAATGATGGTAAAACCGTGATGCGCATCTAAAATGTTAAAAAACTGAGACTGGAATGTAAAATCTGGTGTACTATCTTTCTTAAAATTAGTCAAATCTAAAATAAGTCTGGGTCTCCAGAGGAGCCAAGGTGGAAATCTGCTCCAATGATGGTCCTAAGTTGCACTGCATTTTCACGTTTTCTGTGATATACCTTCTCTTTAAGGAACCCCACAAAGGAAGAAGTCACATGGGTTAATGTCTGGGCTGTGGGGTGGCCACATTCATCACCCTGCATAACATTCTGGAAATTTGTTTGACAATACCCTAAGACCAAGTCTTTTACGTTGGAAATCAAGCACAACCTTGGCAGTATGGGGGCGTGCTCCATTCTGTATAAACCATTGTCTCCAATGGAAGACACGCAGCCACGAGTTGAGAAAACGACTGGTTTCACAGCATGTGTAAATAGCGTTCACCAGTTACTGTAGCATTGAAGAAAAATGGACCGATGATTCTGTGGCCTGACATTGCGACCCACACGCACACTTTCTCCCCACAGGTGTGTGTCGTGCGGATTATTCGTGAAGGTTCACGCGCCCAGAATCAAATGTTCTGTCTGTTCACAACATCATTCACGTAAAAATAAGCTTAGTTAGAAAACCATGTGTGGTGCTGCACTGCCTCTCAGTCTTGCTTGATTGCCGACCTTGCAAACTGCAGTCTCCGCACCTTATCTCTAGCAGTAAGCTTATGCGCCACAGGCATCTTGCATGGATACAAGTGAAGGTCGGATTGAATCATTCTTTGTCCAGATCGGCGTGAAAGTCCCAACTCTGCACTGGCTCTTCTTGTTGATTTACTCAGACTACGAGTCAAAGCCTCTCAAACTGCTTCAATGTTTTGCAGCGAACGTACCATATGTGCATGTGGCCACTGACACAAAAAAAAGAATCCAGTACCTACAGATTTTTGATGTAATCTGTGTGTTTTCTGTGGGCTGGGAGCCCACCGTGTGCTAAAATGAGCACGAAAACTTCTCTTTGTCAATGTAACACTATTTGTCACCGCAAGCAGTAACACAGTCTTTGTCTTTAGTGCGACAGTCAACTGTCCTCTGCCCGCCATCACGGCAAACTGAAATGGTGGACTCTCAACGGAAGCGATGAACTTGCAAAGACATCTGGCATAATTTCCAGGAACTGCACGAAGTTGAGCGCACAATTTGAAAGCTATTGGCCAAATAGGTATACTTGTAGGATCAAAATTCAATCGGGTGACTTATCGTGTGCCACCCCGTAAAGGACAAAAATGGATGTTAAAAGTGGGAAAATGATAAATGCGGTAACATAAATATGAGTTTTACTGTTTGTACACAGGATGTCCCTACTGTGAGTCATCGGGCACATTTTCTCTGCTATTGTGGCAGATATTGACAATTTTGTTTGTGCAATGTGTAGCGGGATTCAACCCAAACAAATACTGCTCATCACGTTTTATGCGACGGCCTGTGTCATTGGGAAAGGTCGGATTGTTTCCTATTACAAATAAAATTATTTTTAAAGCAAAAGACTACATGTCACTGCAGTGTTCTCCACACCTGCACAGTTGGAGCTGCTCCACGCAAATGTTTCCTGCAGCCATCGAGGAATGCAAGCTCTAAAGACAATCTCTTAGAAGTGTGAAACAGGTCATCCGAAAATAAAAACAGACAACTTTAATGCGATCATAACGGGGACTTAACATCTATGGTCATCAGTCCCCTAGAACTTAGAGTTACTTAAACCTAACTAACCTACGGACATCACACAACACCCAGTCATCACGAGGCAGAGAAAACCCCTGACCCCGCCGGGAATCGAACCCGGAAGTAGTTGTCACTTCATGAAAATACAGCATTACCGATTCACAGACAGTTGTTATTTGACAGTGCTAAGCATGAATTATTAATGTCGAATAATCACAGTTAATATATTTTGCAGGTTTTGCTTTGATTAATTTCCAAAAGCGTAAAAATTAAAAGTTAGAAAAAAGCAAATAACTGTACTCTAAATAAAAACACTGCATTATCTAATATTTTTTCACTCAAATCTTCTAATATCAAAATTTATTTGATGTGGAAAGGAGAGATTACTAGTCTGCACATGTTGTTGTTGTTGTTGTTGTTGTTGTTGTTGTTGTGGTCTTCAGTTCTGAGACTGGTTTGATGCAGCTCTCCATGCTACTCTATCCTGTGCTAGCTTCTTCATCTCTCAGTACCTACTGCAACCTACATCCTTCTCAATCTGCTTAGTGTATTCATCTCTTGGTCTCCCTCTACGATTTTTACTCTCCACGCTGCCCTCCAATGCTAAATTTGTGATCCCTTGATGCCTCAGGACATGTCCTACCAACCGATCCCTTCTTCTAGTCAAGTTGTGCCACAAACTTCTCTTCTCCCCAATTTTATCCAATACCTCCTCATTAGTTATATGATCTACCCATCTAATCTTCAGCATTCTTCTGTAGCACCACATTTCGAAAGCTTCTATTCTCTTCTTGTGCAAACTATTTATCGTCCATGTTTCACTTCCATACGTGGCTACACTCCATACAAATACTTTCAGAAATGACTTCCTGACACTTAAGTCTATACTCGATGTTAACAAATTTCTCTTCTTCAGAAACGCTTTCCTTGCCATTGCCAGTCTACATTTTATATCCTCTCTACTTGACCATCATCAGTTATTTTGCTCCCCAAATAGCAAAACTCCTTTACTACTTTAAGCGTCTCATTTCCTAATCTAATTCCCTCAGCACCATTCGACTTAATTCGACTACATTCCATTATCCTCGTTTTGCTTTTGTTGATGTTAATCTTATATCCTCCTTTCAAGACACTGTTCATTCCATTCAACTGCTCTTCCAAGTCCTTTGCTGTCTCTGACAGAATTACAATGTCATCGGCGAACCTCAAAGATTTTATTTCCTCTCCATAGATTTTAATACCTACTCCGAATTTTTCTTTTGTTTCCTTCACTGCTTGCTCAATATACAGATTGAATAACATCGGGGAGATGGTACAACCCTGTCTCACTCCCTTCCCAACCACCGCTTCCCTTTCATGTCCCTCGACTCTTATAACTGCCATCTGGTTTCTGCACAAATTGTAAATAGCCTTTCGCTCCCTGTATTTTACCCCTGCCACCTTCAAAATTTGAAAGAGCGTATTCCAGTCAACGTTGTCAAAAGCTTTCTCTAAGTCTACAAACTCTAGAAACATAGGTTTGCCTTTTCTTAATCTTTCTTCTAAGATAAGTCGTAGGGTCAGTATTGCCTCACGTGTCCCAACCTTTCTAAGGAATCCAAACTGATCTTCCCCGAGGTCAGCTTCTACTAGTTTTTCCATTCGTCTGTAAAGAATCCGCGTTAGTATTTTGCAGCCGTGACTTATTAAACTGATAGTTCGGTAATTTTCACATTTGTCAACACCTGCTTTCTTTGGGATTGGAATTATTATATTCTTCTTGAAGTCTGAGGGTATTTCGCCTGTTTCATACATCTTGCTCACCAGATGGTAGAGTTTTGTCAGGACTGGCTCTCCCAAGGCTGTCAGTAGTTCTAATGGAATGTTGTCTACTCCCGGAGCCTTGTTTCGACTCAGGTCTTTCTCGCAGTATTATATCTCCCATTTCATCTTCATCTACATCCTCTTCCATTTCCATAAAGTTGTCCTAAAGTACATCGCCCTTGTATAGACCCTCTATATACTCCTTCCACCTTTCTGATTTCCCTTCTTTGCTTAGAACTGGGTTTCCATCTGAGCTTTTGATATTCATACAAGTGGTTCTCTATTCTCTGAAGGTCTCTTTAATTTTCCTGTAGGCTGTATCTATCTTACCCCTAGTGAGATAAGCCTGTACATCCTTACATTTGTCCTCTAGCCATGCCTGCTTAGCCATTTTGCACTTCCTGTCGATCTCATTTTTGAGACGTTTGTATTCCTTTTTGCCTGCTTCATTTACTGCATTTTTATATTTTCTCCTTTCATCAATTAAATTCAGTATTTCTTCTGTCACCCAAGGATTTCTACTAGCCCCTGTCTTTTTACCTACTTGATCCTCTGCTGCCTTCACTACTTCATCCGTCAAAGCTACCCATTCTTCTTCTACTGTATTTCTTTCCCCCCATTCCTGTCAATTGTTCTCTTATGGTCTCCATGAAACTCTGTACAACCTCTGGTTTAGTCAGTTTATCCAGGTCCCATCTCCTTAAATTCCCACCTTTTTGCAGTTTCTTCAGTTTTAATCTACAGGTCATAACCAATAGATTGTGGTCAGAATCCACATCTGCCCCTGGAAATGTCTTACAATTTAAAACCTGGTTCCTAAATCTCTGTCTTACCATTATATAATCTATCTGAAACCTGTCAGTATCTCCAGGCTTATTTCATGTATACAACCTTCTTTCATGATTCTTGAACCAAGTGTTAGCTATGATTAAGTTGTGCCCTGTGCAAAATTCTACCAGGCGGCTTCCTCTTTCATTCCAGTCACCCATGACTATTAAATTTTCGTCTCCCTTCACAGTCTGAATAATTTCTTTTATTTCATCATACATTTCTTCAATTTCTTCGTCATCTGCAGAGCTAGTTGGCATATAAGCTTGCACTACTGTAGTAGGCGTGGGCTTCGTATCTATCTTGGCCACAATAATGCTTTCACTATGCTGTTTGTGGTAGCTTACCCGCATCCCTATTTTCCTATTCATTATTAAACCTACTCCTGCATTACCCCTATTTGCTTTTGTGTTTATAACCCTGTAGTCACCTGACCAGAAGTCTTGTTCCTCCTTCCACCGAACTTCACTAATTCCCACTATATCTAAGTTTAACCTACCCATTTCCCTTTTTAAATTTTCTAACCTACCTGCCCGATTAAGGGATCTGACATTTCACGCTCCGATCCGTAGAACGCCAGTTTTCTTTATCCTGATAACGACATCCTCTTGAGTAGTCCCCACCCGGAGATCTGAATGGGGGACTATTTTACCTCTGGAATATTTTACCCAAGAGGACGCCATCATCATTTAACCATACAGTAAAGCTGCATGCCCTCGGGAAAAATTACGGCCGTAGTTTCCCCTTGCTTTCAGCCGTTCGCAGTACCAACACAGCAAGGCCGTTTTGTTTAGTGTTACAAGGCCAGATCAGTCAATCATCCAGACAGTATTACACACATATGCTATGTAGTCAAAAGTAGCCAGACACCTGACTGAAAATGACTTACAAATTTGTGGCGCCCTCCATCGGTGATGCTGGAATTCAATTAGGTGTTGGCCCATCCTTAGCCTTGATGACAGCTTCCACTCTCACAGACATACATTCAATCAGGTGCTGCAAGGTTTCTTGGGGAATTCCAGCCCATTATTCATGGAGTGCTGCACTGAAGAGAGGTATCAATATCAGTCGGTGAGGCCTGGCACGAAGTTGGCATTCCAAAATGTCCCGAACGTGTTCTATAGGATTCAGGCCAGGACTGTGTGCAGGCCAGTCCATCGCAGGGTTGTTATTGTCATGTAACTACGACACCGCAGGCCATGCATTATGAACAGGTGCTCGATCGTGTTGAAAGGTGCAGTCACCATCCCCGAATTGCTCTTCAGCAGTGGGAAGGAAGAAGGTGCTTAAAGCAATGTTTACTCTCCTTACACTGAGCGAGGCCTCATTTGGTATTTACCGGTGTGATGTGTGGCTTACGAGCAGCTGCTCAACCACGAAATCAAAGGTTTCTCACCTCGCGCCTAACTGTCATAGTACTTGCAGTGGATCCTGATGCAGTTTGGAATTTCTGTGTGATCATCTGGATATATATTTGCGTATTATTACACATTACGAACCTCTTCAACTGTTGGCGGTCTCTGTCAGTCAACAGATGAAGTTGGCCTGTACGCTTGCTGTACATGTTCCTTCATGTTTCCAATTCACTATAACATCGGAAACAGTGGACCTAGGGATGTTTAGGAGTGTGGAAATCTCACATACAGACGTATGACACAAGTGACACCCAGTCACCTTACCATGTTCAAAGTATATGAGTTCCATAGAGCACCCCGTTCTTCCCTCTCACGATGTTTAATGACTACTGAGATCGCTGATATGTAATACCTGGCAGTTGGTGGCAGCACAATGTGTCTAACATGAAAAACACCTGTTTTTGGGGGTGTCCGGATACTTTTGATAACATAGTGTAGATGAAGTGTTGAATTGCAGGCAGACACAGTGCACCACTGCAGTTGAGCCGTGGCACCCTGTCACAGTGGCCATAATTGTGTGAATGTATGAAATATTTGGCATTCTTTTTCATTGTGCCTGTTTGTGACTCAGTGTCTCGTCTACGAGTAATGTAACAATGTATCCCTTTCGTATAATATTGCTGTCATTTCAGCCTTGACTATCCATTGTTTAATTTATTGGATGTGTATTATATAATGTCCAACATAATTTGACTGTGCGCTAACAGAGATCTAACGTTTTTTTTCCATCAAAAAATAATTAACTATTTGTGTTTTTGGGGGGAGGGGGGGGGGACGACAACAACTTAGTTACTTCAAAGCCATCTGGCATTTGAAGACAGTGCTATTTAGACATCTGTACACTGCACTGCACTGTCTTTTTACAAACCTAAGTTCTGTGGTTATTTTGGATCTGCGGAGAGGGCCACATTCGTAGCACATCGTTATGAGTGAGTGAGTCGAGTCACACTAGCTTCGGCAGATGGTGATGGCTTGCAAACTTTGCTTTGAACTGTAGCACATGAAATGCAAAGATTTGTGGCAGCCTCACGCTACAATATTGTGTAGTGCTCTTCTGACCTGCAGATATGCACATTTTTAAAAAGAAATCCAATACTCTGGGGCTGAACATAGCAGGGCAGATGGTTTACCATTGCCTTCTTCTGACCTTTTATGAAGTGAAGTGTCACGTATGTGTCTGTGTCCTGTGGGTGACTGATGAGTGTGTGTATAGTGGGGTGTTGGATTTATCTTACAGACGAAGGGGAGGGACAGGGTCAAATACCGTGACGGCACACAGCATACGACTCTCGAATAGCATCGAGGGGGACACCGTGCTTTTAACATCCCTGTCTGATGCGCAGATCGCTGTTCTGTGTTACAGGCTCTCATTTTGTGTGACCCTGCAGAGAGGTTTAGAATTTAATCTAGAACACTGGAAAAAGACTGGTGTGAGGAACCTTATGCCATTATCTCTCCTCCCCGTGCTGGCCAAATACTGGCAGTGAACATTTCATCCACTGTCAGGATTCGAACTGACATATCTCCTAGTCGGGCGCCACTGCACGAGAGACCTCACCTACAGAGGCAGGCCACACGTTGTGTATTTACTCTCTAATTGAGATTAAATGTCATTTCCTATGCAACGATGACACGATCTACAGAATCATTCATTTGCAAACTTGTCACATATCTTGTCGTCGGTAGGATTCGGAGCTCTTGGCAGATTTGTGTGGATGCAGTGTCAGAAGTTCAATTAAAAATCCTTCATATTCCTCACTGGATCTGCTAACTTACCATTAATGCTACAGAGAAACTGCATGGGGCTCTGTACGAAGGCTGTTTAAAAAGTATCAGACTGTTATTTACAAAACCAATCTCCATTCAGATGCAGTTGTTTGATGCTATTCACCTTCAAAGCAGTCCCACTCAGCTTCTTCTGCACGCTTCTCCCAACTCCACTGCCACTGTCAGAAGCATCACCAGAAAGCCTCTTGTGGTACGGTGCACAGCTGCTCCGTCGAATTCTGCACAATGTCTTCCCTGTCCTGAATTACGGTCCCTTTCAGAGACTTTTCCAGTTTATAGAAAAGCCGAAAGTTGCTAAGTACTAGGTCAGAGGAATAGGGAGGCTGACAAACCACACATTGTTGCGTTTTGCCAGAAAGCTCTGAAATAATTGAGAATAGTGAGCGGATACACTATTGTGGTGAAGGTGCCAACTGCACACAACCCAAATCTGGGTGTTTGCATCTCACTGCTTCACGAAGGCGACGCAGAAGTTCTCAATGGTACTTCTTATTGACATTAGTGCCTTTTACTGGGTACTTGTGGTGGACCATGCCACTAGAGTAAAAAAAGACAATCAGCGTGACTTTCACATTGCTACAGAACTGCCTCTGATTTTTTGGGTCTCGGGGATGACAGATGCTTCCATCGGGACTGGAACTGTATTTGTGGGTTGTATCCATAAATGGAGGACCCATCACCAGTGATTACTGTGTTGAGAAAGTTAGGATTGCTGTTGACAGTATCCAGCACATCCTGGGTGATCTTCAGACGAAGTAGCTTCTGCTCATTTGTTAGCATCTTCGGCACGAATTGTGCTGAAATCCTTCAGAGGTCCAAATGTTCCATTAAAATGAGATGAATTGATTCAGTACTAATTTTAACCTCGTCCACAAGTTCTCTGATTGCGATTCATCCTTCCTACATCACCGTGCTCCTTACGTGATCGATAACGACCTCATTGCGGATATTGAGGACTCACCTGATTGTGATTCACTCTTCACTGACGGGTGGAAATCTTTGAAGCGCTTGTACTGTTCCTTTAACTGTTTAGTACACTTGCTTTATCTCCAAACACTTGTCAGATCTTGCAGATCGTTTCAACTTGAGAATTGCCAAATTTAAAACAAAATTTAATGCAGTAACATCATTCCACTTCTGTCATTTTTCCCCATTGCACAAACTCCAATGACTACCACTTACACGTTTTCACTTGTCAGGTGCTAACCAGTGACTGGTTGTTTCCGCAGTTGTGAAAAAAATCAGGTGTGTGCACTACATAACCTGCAAACATTATTTTAATCAGTTATCAGGTGCCACACGCGTGTGGTGCTCTGAACTGTATCAGAACAGTTCCAGTAGCATGTAGTTGTGTATCCAACCTTGTGATATCTTATCAGCTAAAAATGCCATTCTAACATAACAATGGAAAACCAAGCTGACTAGCTGAAAACCTCCATCTATTCAAGTAATGGGTCTGGTAGCAGAAATACACTTTCACAGGTAGTGGTCAGCACATTTCAGCTTGGCTTTTCATTACCTTATTACATTATATATATTTATATTATTTATTTTATTCCTTCCTTCCTAAAAATCTACCCTCCTGTGATTCTAAAGCAGGTCACACATTGTATTAAACAGGCTCTGCATAATACTTTTTTTTTCTTTCTCCTCCAAATTCTTAACTCTAATAATGCAGTACTAAAGATATTAATATATACTGTATAATTTAACAAATAGAATATATAAAAATCCCAATTAATTAGGAAGCTTTTGGTGGTTTATTTGGCTATATTATTGCCTTATTGAATTTTGATAAAATTTATTTTCTGTGCCATTAACTAGTTTTTAAGCTCAAGCAGGCTCATTATAAAATGGGGGTGTTACAGGAACGTGTTCATGGTGCTGGCAGAAATAAAGGAAGTTTAGTTACCAGTAACAAAAATGTTATGAAACGAAAATATTATGTTTTACAATATTTAAACTGCACTGCTTCAAATAATCCATCGACAATTTTTTTCTGATAATGTACATTTTGCGTGATTTATAGAACAGATAATGGATTTAAGTGAACATTTCAAGCTGCAAGTTTGTTCTACATTGCCAATATATGTCGTAATATTGATCAAAATGTTACCCAAAACATAAATAAATGGAATAAAATATTTACTACATAATTATTAGAGCGAATGAATTACTATCATATGTGAAGCAGCTGTTATTTGTGGGTCCGCGGCAACATAAATAACACAAGGCAAAACATTTCTGAGTAATCAGTAACTGTCATTAAATTAACAACAGAATAATAATTTGTGCACAAGGATGACTTTTAAATAGGTTGTTTTGGTGTCAGGATCTCCTAGAAATTCTTGGAGAAAAAGTTCTGCATTGATTCAGTTTGTTCATTCAGGAGTTTTTGAGGTGACTCCAGCTTGCGGATGTAAGTCTTTAACTGGTCAAGGACATCCCTTGTAACCCTATGTCAGCAATGTACAGCACAGAAAAGTTATCACCGATTTCACGAGTGGAGTATTCATCACAGACATTGGGTGACACAAAGCTGAACTTCTTTAAGTGTTTGAGTTGGAGGGCATCCGTGCATTCTCGGAAGGGGGTTGTACAATTTCTCTGTGTTTGTCCTATATGGAAGCATAAATGGGAGCATGTGAGCCTAGTTGCACATACATAATGGAATATACACAGCTATAAATGCTTACAAGTGTGCAAAACTTAAGAACAGAAATAACTTTTTCACGGTGTGTCACTGCCAAGTAACAGACACTACCGCTCATTAATTTCAATACACCTAATACATGACATCTAGTTCTCTGTAGATAAGGTCTAATACTGTAGGTATGGTTGAGGAAGCAAAGGAATAGTACAACATTTAT
Source organism: Schistocerca americana (assembly GCF_021461395.2). Lineage (NCBI taxonomy): Eukaryota > Metazoa > Arthropoda > Insecta > Orthoptera > Acrididae > Schistocerca > Schistocerca americana. Next base: position 80,860,415 of record NC_060129.1, on the reverse strand, counting down.
ACACATGTCATGATTTTTTTTGTGGTCATCAAGATACTATAGTATCCAACCAAGAATGTTGTGTATATAAACGTTATGTAGCTATCTGATATCTTTGTTTACCTGTTTGCTGACGGAGGCCACATTTGGTGCATCTGTGTAGGGATGTAGTGATGTGGTTGGTGTATGCAGTGAATGGCAAGCGCTGCTTCGCTACATAACATTTAGTTCCTGCACTTCAGTTCTTCATGACATTGAAGTGTGCACATCGCTAGTATGCCTTCACGAGTGGAGATAACTATAAAAAAACTTGCTGCAATTGTAGCACTTAGCCAAGTAGGTTTATCTATTCACCAAATTGCGAAACAGTGTAGTGAATGAACAGTGGGAGTGCAATACACCCTTAACCGCCAGAAGACAACAGGTTGCAATGAGGACATAGCATGACCAGGACGACCTCGTAAAATAACTAAAAGTGATGATAAATATATCAGAATTACCAGTAATACAGATACAAAGCAGCACCCCAAATTCATTCAGAATTGGTAGAAATGAATATGACAACAATATCTGTTGCAACAGTAAAAAGGAAACTGACTGAAGCTGGCTTTAAAGGATGTATTACCACAAGAAAACCCCTTCTAAGACCCATGAACAAACAGAAGATACTTGAAAGAGCTGGAAAACATTGTAATTGGACATCGGAAGAGTGGATGAAGGTGTTGTTCACCGACAAATCGAAATTCGACATTTTTGGAACCAGAAGAAGAATATTTGTTTGCCAATTTGTAGGGGAAGGGGTAGCCCAGCGGGGTGTTCTACGTACAGTTAAACACGGTGGAGGCTATATTAAGGTTCGGGGATGTTTTGCCAGAGATAGAATTGGTGACATCGTGAAAATAGAAGGATGTATGGATCATAAGCAGTACCACCGCATACTTCAGTATTGTGCAAAACGAAGTGGATTGCACTTAATAGGAAAAGGGTTCACCTTACAACATGATAATGACACAAAATATCAGTCGACATACTGAACGAACTACATTGCATCAAAGGAAAAACAGAAAGTGCTGAATGATATGGTATGGCCATCCCAAAGCCCCGATTGCAATCCCATTGAAATGGGTCTGGGATGAAGTGGACAGACGCATCAGGGAAGTTCATATATCCAGCAAGGAACATCTCTGGAATATTGTTAAGGACGTGTGGAGTCATATAGATTCACAATACCTACAAAAACCGATTGACTGCATGCCTAGAGTTTGTGACACACTCATTAAATCCAAAGGAGGATACTTTGATGAAAGTAAAATATAATGATTTTGATTGTATTATATACGAGTAACATTGCAGTGGGCGTAGTTTGTGTAGTATGCGTTTCTGCCACTAGGCGTGTATAACCCAACTTTTTACCAGTTCAGTGCCACCTGTTTTGTCGACCTGGCTTGTTCTGTTCACCTGCAGTGATTGTTTTTGCTGGTGTTCTTTTGTTCTTGTTTCGTTTTTTATGATGGCAAGTTTAATTGAACAATGTGCAGCTGTGGAATTTTTTCTGCGCGGTAAAAATGCTGCTGAAACTATTTTAATGTCGAGAACAGTTTACCGAGATGACGCTATTGAAAAAACTCGAGCATACGAGTGGTTTGCACGATTTAAAAATGACGACGTGTCGATTGCTGACAAACCTCGTTCTGGATGTCCATAGACTGACCGAATAGATGAAAAGATTAAAAAAATTTGAGAGCTTGCGCTCACACTGTCGGCAGACAATGGATTGACTGCCAGAGATTAGTGGATTAATTTGGCACGCAGTTCAGTGAATTTGTGGCAGACAGGAGACTGGTTCTTCCACAATGCGCCTGTACACACAGCCATCTCTGTTAAACAGGTTTTGGCTAAAGACAACGTGGTTCTGCTGCCCCGTGCACCTTACTCATCTGACCTAGCTCTGTATGACTTTTTCTTATTTCCACACATGAAAAGGGGCATTAAAGGGCACTGATTTGACAACATTGAATTTGAAAAATCTCTTAAAAGGACGTCATTTTTAGACTCTGGAAAACATTCAAAAGAATCTGACTGATAAGTTAAAGGCCCTACCAGTTGAAGCCTGTCAGCACTGCTACCGAGACTGGGAATGGTGAGTCCACCACTGTGTAGCTACAAAGGGAACTACTTTGAAGAGAACAGAATTGTTGTTTGGCAAAAAAAAAATCAATCTCGTTTCTTTTCTCACACACCTCATATACCACTCAGTGAATCTGTTAAATTGTATGATTTTACAGTTCAGTAGATATGACATCATAAACATTGAGATGCATGGAAACTAGCTTTTCTGAAAATGGAGCTGTTTCGTAATGGGAGTTAAATTCATTAACAGAGCGACTGTTGTGTTACCGCCATCAGCCACAGCAGAGCCTCACGTCTAATGCCACTTGCCACTTGCCAGGTATGTTTAGTATGACCAACTGTTGCAGCACCATGTGGAATATGAATAAAAGTATTAGACGACTTGCTCTTCATCAGTCATCTCTGCTGCCAACACTTTTGGAGGCATCTCTTTCATTCTGTCATTGAAATTTTGCTGTACTCCACATATGAGAAATACAGTGACTGATTAAAACATGCACTAATATTTGGGATTTTTTTTAAAAATAAAACTCAGTTCAGAATTGGAATATTTTATAACACTGAAACAGTTTTGCCACATCACTCTATCATCTTTGGAAGTTCATTACCGACTTATAACTCAGATAAGCAGACATCAGTACCTTCCTCAGTTAAGCATAATGACATAATATATCACAAAATGTAGGTTGTCTAAACGATAACCGTAGCGTGATATCATAGCAGATCAATCTATATTATTAATGTGCTGTCCTGGAACCTGGTACCAGTTGCAGCGTAGGAGCAACAAAAATTCATTTTTCAATATTTTGCATAATTATTGACCAAATTTAAAATGGTTTCATAATTTACTCATTAAGAAGTATAATCTTATGTTAAAAGTTTAACACAGTGAGGCAACTATTACACTTAGAAACAGTGTGTTGGTCTTGAGGCACATAACTGACAACACACACATATGTTAACTTTGTTCATCCAGTATTTGAGACTGAGAGCACTAAGAAACACCCAACAAGCTTTACACACAATTTCAAACCTTTATGAAACATTTTTCCTGCTGACACTCCCCACAAAATGCTGAAAGGGAAAAAAAGCTTGGTGCTCACTATACGCTCACTGTTTAGGCAGTTAAACTTCAGCATCAGACATGACCTTTTAATTTATTACTTCTTTATTACTAACTCTTATTCAAAACACAGTTTGCAGACAATATCCGCAGACATCACTGAATGCACCTGCAAAATTATGTCATTGCACAACACACAGCTCAGAGGATACGATGTCATAAACAATGTGGTTCATGAAAAACTACCTTTTTCTTAAAATGGAGCACAAATTACTCTGACTGTATTCGTCCAGTGTTTCATAGTGAGAGTAGTTAGTGACTTCAAACTAACTTTAAGCATAATTTCAAACCTTTCCCAAACTTATTTCTCACTTACTTGCTTAAAGGCAAATATTTAGCATATTAACTAATTTGTAAAGTAATTGGACATTTGAAGCTGTTTTGTGCGTGGGAGTTTGATTCTTTAAAGAATCAGGGTTTTACTGGTTCACTCTTGAAGTTATCAGGCTGCTGTTGTAATTATTGCACACACTAAGTACATTTTGAAATGTTCAGTCAATGTGCTTCATTGTGGAAGGTGCCGACACCAAGAAGAAATGCAAATGATAAATGGGTATTAATTGGACAAATATATTATACTAGAACTGACATGTGATTATGTTTTCACACAATTTGGGTGCATAGATCCTGAGAAATCAGTACCCAGAACAACCACCTCTGGCCGTAATAACGGCCTTGATACGCCTGGGCATGGAGTCAAACAGAGCTTGGATGGCGTGTACAGGTACAGCTGCCCATGCAGCTTCAACAAGATACCACAGTTCATCGAGAGTAATGACTGGTGTATTGTGACGAGCCAGTTGCTGGGCCACCATTGGCCAGACATTTTCAATTGGTGAGAGATCTTGAGAATGTGCTGGTCAGGGCAGCAGTTGAACATTTTCTGTATACAGAAAGGCCCGTACTGGATTTGCAACATGCGGTCGTGCATTATCCCGCTGAAATGTAGGGTTTCGCAGGGATCGAATGAAGGGTAGAGCCACGGGTTGTAACACATCTGAAATGTAACATCTACTGTTCAAAGTGCCGTCAATGTGAACAAGAGGTGACCGAGACGTGTAACCAGTGGCACCCCATACGCCAGTTGGCGATGGCGAATACACACTTCCAATGTGCGTTCATCGTGATGACGCCAAACATGGATGCGACCATCATGATGCCGTAAACGGAACCTGGATTCATCCGAAAATAGACATTTTGCCATTCGTGCACCTAGGTTCATCGTCAAGTACACCATCGCAGGCACCCCAGTCTGTGATGCAGTGTCAGGGGTAACCGCAGCCACGGTCTCCGAGCTGATAGTCCGTGCTGCTGCAAACGTCGTCGAACTGTTCGTGCAGATGGTTGTTATCTTACAAACGTCCCCATCTGTTGACTCAGGTATCGAGACGTGGCTGCACGATACGTTACAGCCATGTGGATAAGATGCCTGTCATCTCGACTGCTAGTGATACGAGGCCGTTGGGATCCAGCACGGCGTTCCGTATTACCCTCCTGAACCCACCGATTCCGTATTCTGCTAACAGTCATTGGATCTCGACCGATGCTAGCAGCAATGTGGCGATACGATGAACCGCAACCACGATAGGCTACAATCCGACGTTTATCAAATTCGGAAACGTGATGGTACGCATTTCTCCTCCTTAAACGAGACATCACAACAACGTTTCACCAGGCAACGCCGGTCAACTGCTGTTTGTGTATGAGAAATCGGTTGGAAACTTTCCTCATGTCAGCACGTAGTAGGTGTCGCCACCGGTGCCAACCTTGTGTGAATGCTCTGAAAAGCTAATCATTTACATATCACAGCGTCTTCTTCCTGTAGGTTAAATTTGGCCTCTGTACCACGTCATCTTCGTGGTGTAGAAATTTTAATGGCCAGTAGTGTAGATGCTGTAACAACTGTGGGCATTGGTTATCTTTGAGATTGTGCGCATTAAGTTGATGTTAGTCAAGAATGCCTCTAAGGCGATAAAGGTGCCATTATCATCACCTCACCGAGTTTGTACGAGTTCGTGTAATGGGGCCATGAGTACGTCAGCAGAGAACTAACCACTGTATACGATTGTTGGCAGAGGTGATCACGGGAATGTACGGTCACAAGAATACTGGGCTCCGGACGGCCACACGGCCCTACTGAGAAGAAAGACCCTCGCATTTGGTGTACTGCTCTGGCGCATCTTACTGCATCTGCAGCAGCAATTTGAGCAGCAGTTGGCACCACAGTGACACAACCAGCTGTTAAAAGTCTGTTACTTCAAGGACAGACAGACGCCCTGTAGTGTGCATTCCACTGACACCAAATCGCCGCCATTTTTTACTTCAGTTGTGTCAAGTGAGAGCTCGTTGGCGTGCAGGGTGGAGTTCTGTTACATTTCCTGACGAAAGCCGGTCCTCCCTCGGTGCCAGTGATGCCGTGTGCTGGTTAGGAGGAGGCCAGTCGAGGACCTGCAACCGGCCTCTCTGCATGATAGACACACCAGACCTACACCTGGGATTATGGTCTGGGGTGTGATTTCATAATGGCAGCAGAAGCACTGACTGCAGATTTGTACGCCAGTCTTTCGATTTGATCTGTTGTATTGCCACCCGTGAACTGAATTCCAGGTGGTGTTTTCCAAGAGGATAACACTTGCCCACACACCACTGCTGTGACCCCAGATCTACATCTACATCTACACGATTACTCTGCAATTTACATTTAAGTGCTCGGCAGAGGGTTCATTGCACGACAATCATACTATCTCTCTACCATTCCACTCCCAAACAGTGCGCGGGAAAAATGAACACCTAAACCTTTCTGTTCGAGCTCTGATTTCTCTTATTTTATTTTGATGATCATTCCTACCTACGTAGGTTGGGCTCAACAAAATATTTTCGCATTCGGAAGAGAAAGTTGGTGACTGAAATTTTGTAAATAGATCTCGCCGCAACGAAAAATGTCTTTGCTTTAATGACTTCCGTCCCAACTCGCTTATCATATCTGCCACACTCTCTCCCCTATTACGTGATAATATAAAACGAGCTGCCCTTTTTTGCACCCTTTCAATGTCCTCCGTCAATCCCACCTGGTAAGGATCCCACACCGTGCAGCAATATTCTAACAGAGGACGAACGAGTGTACTGTAAGCTGTCTCTTTAGTGGACTTGTTGCATCTTCTAAATGTTCTGCCAATGAAATGCAACCTTTGGCTCGCCTTCCCCACAATATTATCTGTGTGGTCTTTCCAACTGAAGTTGTTCGTAATTTCAACACCCAGGTACTTAGTTGAATTGACAGCCTTGAGAATTGTACTGTTCAACGAGTAATCGAATTCCAACAGATTTCTTTTGGAACTCGTGTGGATTGTCTCACACTTTTCGTTATTTAACGTCAACTGCCACCTGCCACACCATACAGCAGTCTTTTCTAAATCGCTTTGCAACTGATACTGGTCTTCGGATGACCTTACTAGACGGTAAATTACAGCGTCATCTGCGAACAACCTAGGAGAATTGCTCAGATTGTCACCCAGGTCATTTATATAGATCAGGAACAGCAGAGGTCCCAGGACGCTTCCTGGGGAACACCTGGTATCACTTCAGTTTTACTTGATGATTTGCCGTCTATTACTACGAACTGTGACCTTCCTGACAGGAAATCACGAATCCAGTCGCACAACTGAGACGATACCCCATAGGCCCGCAGCTTTATTAGAAGTCGCTTGTGAGGAACGGTGTCAAAAGCTTTCCGGAAATCTAGAAATACGGAATCAACTTGAGATCCCCTGTTGATAGTGGCCATTACTTCGTGCAAATAAAGAGCTAGCTGTGTTGACAAGAACGATGTTATCTGAAACCGTGCTGATTACGTATCAATAGATCGTTCGCTTTGAGGTGATTCATAATGTTTGAATACAGTATATGCTCCAAAACCCTACTGCAAACCGACGTCAATGATATAGGTCTGTAGTTCGATGGATTACTCCTACTACCCTTCTTAAACACTGGTGCGACCTGCGCAATTTTCCAATCTGTAGGTACAGATCTATCGGTGAGCGAGCGGTTGTATGTGATTGCTAAGTAGGGAGCTATTGCATCAGCGTAATCTGAAAGGAACCTAATCGGTTTACAATCTGGACCTGAAGACTTGCCCGTCTCAAGCGATTTGAGTTGCTTCGCAACCCCTAAGGTATCTACTTCTAAGAAACTCATGCTAGCAGCTGTTCGTGTTTCAAATTCTGGAATATTCCATTTGTCTTCCCTGGTGAAGGAATTTCGGAAAACTGCGTTCAATAACTCCGCTTTAGCGGCACAGTCGTCGGTAACAATACCATCGGCACTGCGCAGCGAAGGTATTGACTGCGTCTTGCCGCTTGTGTACTTTACATACGACCAGAATTTCTTTGGATTTTTTACCATATTTCGAGACAATGTTTCATACAATGTGTTTACATGTTGCCTTGGCCTGCTCGATTACCAGATCTGTCTCCTGGCGGGCACGCACGGGACATCATTGGACGACAACTCCAGCATCATTCACAACCGACATTAATCCTCCCTCTATTGTCCGAACAAGTGCAATAGGCGTGGACCTTCGTCCCACAAACTGACATCTGGCAACTGTACAGAATAATTCTTACTATTTCGAATGCTTGCATTCAACATTCTGGCTTCTGGCAGTTACACTGGTTATTAATGTACCAGCATTTCACATTTGCAATGACTTATCTCATGCTTACATTAACCTGTGATCTTGTAGTGTTAGTCACTTAAATACGTTACCTAGACAAATGTATTCCCGAAATTTCATTAATCTACATTATTTTTTTTTTTCTTTCCCATCAGTGTATGTACCACAGTTGCTGAAAAAATCAGAAATCTTTGTGAATTATATAGTGTTTGAATGAAATCATAAATCTTTGTGAGCTGTATCTGATAATGGCTGAACTTTTTTTCCCCCTAAATATTCTCACCTTTACTATTAGATCGCTGTTCCCTGCAGGTACAGCTGGTGCGCCGAAGGCGACGCACCGTTTGTGGAGCGCCGAGATGGGGGAGCGGGAGGCACTCGCTCCGACGTGCTGCTGGCGTCTTCCACGTCTTCTGTGGCGACGACTGATACGACCGGGACAGAAGGTGCAAAAGATGCAGAGGTCAGGGCCTCGACTGACAGCCTCGAGGTATGTTTCCTGCTCTGAGCTTTACCTTATCTTGTCTCTCGCCAACTTGGAAATTACTGATGTCAACTATCTGTTTAGAGAGGCACCCATTCCCCCTCTTTTTTAATAGGATTAGCATTTTGTCGCTATTAGACATTACACGATTTTCCAACGGAGTGCACCATTAATGTTGATTTATTGCAGAACTGTGGAATGTGCCATATTCGTAGGTATTATGACATGTTTGAAGCCCAAAAATCTCTGTAGGAATAGCCACGAATACCACAAATGTGGATCTCACTAGACTCGACTCTCTCTCTGTGACCTTTTCTGAGACAGTTCTGTCATATTTGTTGTGTTATTACTGACAACCACTTCTCAAGATTGGTAGCTATGTTAATCTTTGTAATGCTACTGTTTTACTGCACGAACTGCGGAAATGTAGTAAGCAATAAACCTTATTCCTTTCACCAAGGTTCAAAATTGTGTGTGCAGGTTGTTGGAAGTCGCTAATGAGGTCCCCAGTCGTGGGCTCAACTTTATGAAACAGTCTATACAGTGATGTAGGTTTAAGATCCCAAGTATCACGCCTGCAGTCATTCACCGTGGTGAGTTCCCATTTGCAAGTAATTGGGGAAAAGAAATTTAACTTTGCTTGACCCTCAGTATTGTTAAAAAAGTATTATGTTGTAGACTGGTTGCATGATGTAATGTATAGCGTAAGGCCTTCTTGTGCGGACTGTCGTAGGTTCAAAACTTTTTGGGTACTTTACAATTTTTTTATTTATTATTATTTTTAAATCTTTATTAAAATGGCTTTGATCATAATTTTTATTCAGTTAATTAGTCTAGGTGTGTTTTTTTTTTTTTTAATTCGATTCTTTTGTCACATGTTAATCACCATATGAATTTTTCATTCGTTCTTCTTCTTCCCCCCCCCCCCCCCCCCCCTCCTCCCACCCCCCCCCCCCTCCCCTCCTCCCACTCAGAATTTTTGTGATTGTGAATAAATTTGTACTTAAATATTTTAAAATGCTGATCTATCATTTAAAAAAACAATAGACAAAATAATCTATTTATGTTGATTGTGCAGTGATGTCAAAAATGTATTTTTTGTTAATAGATGTGCATTTTTTTGGCTGTTAATTGTCGTACAAAGCATAGCCTAAATTCCTATTGTATTATGGGCAGAATAATACAGATAGAGTTAAATGAAAGAAGCGGGTATAAGTAAAACAAAATCCAACAAAATGAGGAATACAAATAATAATCCAGAATGCAGTTATGTGGATGAAAGAGAGGATGATAAAATGAAAGAAATTCAGTTGAAATTAATACACAAAATTAATTAAAATTACATGAACAAAGATTTCAGTTGGAAAAAGAATGATAGAAAGCAAAATGAGAGCAAATAAAAAAGTTGATACAATGATTAAAATGACGTGACAAAGGAATAAAAATAATAAATTACATTTAAACCAAGTAATTAATAAAAATAGTGATAAAAGTTATTTCGACAAAAATTTAGAAAAAAAAAGGTTAAAATACCATACTTTGAACACACAACTTCCTGAACATGGAGGCCTTCCCTGTCGATTATATTAAACATCCAGTTAGTATGATACTACTTTTTTAGTGTTACTGAGCATTATGCAAAACTTTGAAATTTTTTTTCATCAGTTACTCACAAGCTAGGGCCCACCTGGCTGAATGGCTGCAGGGTGACACACGAGAGATCTTAACCTGCATCACTGTATAGACAGCTTCAAAATGTTGATCCCACCAATGTGCACCTCTCTGTGTTAAGTGTTGTCATCCTCAAATACTGAATGAATAAATTCTGGGTATTTGTGTGCTGTCAGTCACGCTGCCTCGAGACAGGCGCGATTTCTAATTGTAATACCCGTCTTATTGCGTTAAACTTTTAACATAAGGTTATCTCGTAATGAGTAGATTGTGACAGCATTTGAAGTGTTTAAATTCTGTAAATAGTACGTGAAATATTGAGAATCAAATTTTTGTTGTACCTCAAAGCTTTCAGATAGGCAACCAGCAACTGGTGCTGGGTTATGGGATAGTCACTTAGTAAGATAGACTGGTGACCTTTGCGACTGAACCGAAGAGTTCGTACCAAACAGAACACAGCTTGTTGTTATGAATGGAGTGGTATCTTATGACATAAAAGGAGTTTTGAGAGTATTCCAGAGGAACGTAATAGGACCATTAGTTTGCACAGTTTATACACTGACGAGCTGAAAGATTACAATCACTGACTGATGCGAGATTAACTTCCAGCTGGCGGTGTTGTGGACAAAGGATATACGAGAGGGGCCTTAAAGAAAGAAGAAGAATGAGAGTTTGTCACCATTTGTAGATGTAGTACAGAGTTCAGAGTTCTCTTACAAGTTTTTGACTGATTAGGCGCTTTAAACGTGCTGAGACAAGTGTCAAAGACTACCCTTGTTTTGGATGCCGTGCAACCTCGCGAAATGAGAAATACATTGAAAAAAATCTGGCAAAAAATTGACTGACTTTGAGTGAGGATTTGCACGTGAGACATGTTGCTGCTTTATTTTTTTCCATACCTTCTCAAACAGGAGCAAGAATCCGTGCGCATGAATCTATGCCAGTACTTGAAGACAGAGACTAAAAGTGATGTAAACTTTTGAACAAAGTCATTACAAGAGAAGAGAGCTGGTGTTACGCGTATCTGCATCTGCATCTACATCTATACTCTGTAATTCAGAGGGTACCCTGTACCAGTAGTAATCGCCTACTTTCCTTTTCCACTTGTGAATAGAATGAGGCAAAAACAACTGTCTGTGACTCCATATAAGCCCTAATTTCTCATATGTTATATTCGGGCTCCTTACAATGTATGGTAGAGGCAAGTGTGTCAACCAAACAAGCATCAAGCCAGTGGAGGGCTCTCAACTCTACCACACCAAAAATACTGAGGCACGTAAGGTCAAATGGGAAGATAATAATCATTATCGTTTTTGATATTCATTGAATTAGGCGGTGGGAATTTGTACACACTGGCCAGACTGTTAACCGGCAGTTTTATTTGGAAGTTAAAAGAAGTTTGTGAAAGGATGTGCAGAGGAAATGCCCATAACTTTGCCGATCAGGTGACTCGTTCATTTGTCACGACAATGTTGCCGCACACGTGGCGTTAAGAGTGACCCAATATTTGGCATCTCAGGGATGGTCTGTCATTCCCCAGCCTCTGTGTTCGTCAGACCTAGCCCTGTGCAACTTTTTCCTATTTCCTCGAATGAAAAATATGCTAAAAGCGAAGCGCTGTGATTATGTGGAGGCACTGTAAACAGCTTCACAGAGGGCACTGGATGATATCAAAGTTGAGTTCCAGATGTGCTTCACATTGTTGGGAAAAAAAGACTTGCAAGTGCATCATGTTGAAGGGAGAGTACTTTGAAGATGAATGAAGGAATTTTGTGAAAATATTCATGAATAAATTTAAAAAAAAATTCCTGTTGTGCCCACACGATTTGTGGGACAGGGACAGGAATGGGCCAGTCACAAGTGACCTTCTGTCAGATATAAAAATGAATAACTTGAGAATGAAATGAAATATTGTTCTGCTCTCAGTTTTAAGTAAATTTTTTTGTGTCTTATCTATGTTTCATGCAGAATTGTTGCAGTCATGTTCCAAACGTGGACCAGCGTGCTACTAAGCAGCTTCCCCAAATGGCTTGCAAAGATTGCTGATGGCTTAAGGAAGTTATGACATCAGAAACTACCTCCCCCACCTGTGTAGGTGGCAAAACGTATTACTGTTAGATTACATTATGAAGCTTTGGATACAGTAAGAACTTTAAATTCTCTTGGAGGAACTGTCTAGAGTGAACTAAAGTGGATTGATAACATACAACTAGTTTTTAGTGGAGATAGGCAACATTCTGTGGTTTAGTGGGGGAATCCACTGGAAATATAATTCATGCAAAAACGAGGTACCATATAAAACACTCTTGTGTAGTATCACCGATTCTGGAACTGTTAAGCAAGTGCTGTTAATAGATGGAAAGGTAAGGAGAATCCAAAGGCAATTGCACACGTCATCACTGGCTTGTGGAGTAAGTGTGATGGTCCATAGCAGATGCTACGAGATGAGAATTGTGAATTGTGGAGAGGATTAGTGATAAAATTCTGAAATGGTATTTTCCAAGAAGATCAAAGAAATGTATTGATTGCTCCCAGGTACATCTCATGAAATGAGAGAAATGGAAAAACTTGAACTCTTGTGAGAGTTCACTTATATTTTAAGTTATCTCGTTGTGACCTTCAGCTCGGAGTAGTCTGTGAACCCCCCACTTGTTAATTATTCTTCTTATCTGTACAATAATGTAAATTTTACTAAAAACCAGAACTTTGCCTCTCCAATCTTTTAAGGTATTTTTTTATTGTGCCTTTAAATACAACACACATTAAATGATAAGTGTCTTGTTATGGGAGGCCTACTGGGTAACAAAATACAAATGCTTCCTCAATACATTCGTGTATACATTAATGATATAAACTTCTGGTCATTGGTATTCCTTGACAGTGTGGCTATCGCAGAAGACACTTCGCCGCCTTTGACTACTTCGCCCTTCAAGACTCGAAGTACAACTTCAACTCTCTTTGGAACGGCTCAGAAACCAGGCGGAATACCTCCTGCAAAATAATAAAAATAAACAAAACAGGATTTGTCCACTAATAAATCTTCTTGCATAATAATTAAAACATTATATTCTGAATGTTTATTCTGGATAACAAAAATGCATGAAATTATTTATGCATGAAATTATTTATTTTATTCATCTACTTGTAGAGTTCCGTAGGACCAAATTGAGGAGCAAATCTCCAAAGTCATGGAACGTTTCAGTACATGAAATTTCAACATAAAAGTAATAACAGATAAAAATAAAATGTTTACGAACCCAAAAAAAGTCAAGCCATAAGTTTCAGTAAACACAGTCAACAATACAACATAAGAATCAGCGTAATTTTTCAAGGCACTCCTCAACAGAATAGGAGGAGTGACCCATGAGGAAACTTTTCAGTTTTGATTTGAAAGTGTGTGGATTACTGCCAAGATTTCTTAATTCTTGCGGTAACTTACTGAAAATGGATGCAGCAGTATACTGCACACCTTTCTCCACGAAAGTAAAGGAAGTTCGATCCAAATGCAGGTTGGATTTCTGCCAGGTATTAACTGAGTGAAAGCTGCTTATTCTTGGGAATAAGCTCATATTGTTCACAAGAAATGACAGTAAAGAATGTATGTATTGAGAGGCCAATGTCAAAATCCCCAGACTACTTGAACAGGGGTCGACAAGAGGTTCACGAACTTACACCACTTATTGCCTGAACTGCCCGTTTCTGAGCCAAAAATATCTTTTAATATGGGAAGAATTACCCCAGCCATACAGCATAAGTGAATGAAAATAAGCAAAGTAGACTAATATTTTGTCAAACGATCGCTTACTCCAGATACCATTCAAATAGTAAAAATGGCAGCATTAAGTCTTTGAACAAGGTCCTGAACGTGGGCTTTCCATGACAGTGGACTATCTATCTGAACACCTAGAAATTTGAACTGTGCAGTTTCATTAATCATATGCCCATTCTGTGAAATTGAAACGTTGGGTTTTGTTAAATGGTGTGTTAGAAACTGTAAAAACTGAGACTTACTGTGATTTATTGATTGTGTATTTTCTACAAGCCATGAACTTATGTCATGAACTGCACTATTTCAAATCAAGCCAGTGTTGCACACAACATCCTTTACTAACAAGCTAGTGTCACTAGCAAACAGAAATATTTTAGATTACCCGCAATTTATATAAATAACAAACAGGAGTGGCCCCAACACTGATCCCTGGGGCACCTCAATTTGACTGTACCCCACTCAGACCCCACATCACTACTAATAAATCTCGTTCATTTATGTTCAAAAGTAGTACGAGTGTCACTCAACAAAATTATTTATTTCCAGACTTTGAATTAAAATATCTGGAAAATCTCGTGTCCTCACACACTTATGGAGGCTTACTAACATTCTAACATAAAATCTTTCAAGTATTTTTTGTCACTCCTTCACATTTAATTGTGAAGTAAATAACATTATGAATAGTGATCATTGATGTAGTCAGTATTTAAATATAAGAATTAAATTAAGTTTTAATTAACATTTTAATTAAAGGTGTTTTAATGTTTGTTATGTTGACAAAATAGTTAGAGCTTAACTGTCATAACAAAACAAAGTGTAACCAAATGAGTACTATTGGTCAGTTCCATTACAATGGATATCTTCTTTCTCAATTACACTTTATGGGTTGCACATGGAATTTATTCTGTCTTACGTATTATCTGTTGATCCCTTCTTAAGTCTTCCAAAATCTCTTCTTCTACTGATTTATAAGCTGAAGCTAGTTTTGGAAGGTGTTTACTGTCCATTTTGTGAAGAAATTTGTACCAGTTTTTTTGGCATTTAGGTTATTCTGGTTTCAGTTGGTTCTACTTTTAGTTCTTGTCACACTGTTTCACTTTCATGTGGTCTGATCACGAGTAGCGTTTTGTCCTTCTTTGAAATTTCATTTTTGGATCTTGTATTTCTCCCAGTATTCTTTCTGTAGGTACCCAGCTGTCACTCCCATGAATGGAAGAGCCATAGTTTTTAAAAATTTACTCTTGTTTCTTGTCTGGTTTTAATTAAATACCCTTTGTCACTGTCTATGCCAATTTTACACCCCCAGTAAGTGAAGGGCGACACTAGTTCAATAATTCCATTTTCTCTAATCATTTTGGATTGGACTGGATCCTTGGCCCAGAAAGCCACGTCTTTAGTCTTGGTTTAAGAAATCTCATCATCATATTGTTTAAAAAGGTAATTCAGGTGGTGTGGTGCACATTGTAAATGGTCTTTTTCTTGCAAATTTTCAAGACATCATCTGCATAAAGCAAAGCATATAAGGAGGTAGCTTTGATATTTTAATACTTTTTTGTATGTGTTGCTTCCAGTTTAGCTTACTGTCAGAAATTTCTATATTAAAAAGTGAGAGAGATATTGGACACCTCCTTCTTATACTCCTTTATTTATTGTTTCATTCTTGTTTCATCTGTACTTATTATAATTTCCGATTCTTTGTATAGGCTTCTCCTGGCTTTCACTAACTTGCTGGTACACCATTTGATTTCCATTATAGTCCAAATTTTGTTATGACTTTCATCCACTAGTAACTCTCTATCAGAATTATTGAGGCTGACCTTATTTTAATTGTTGTTTGTACATTTTCAGCCCTGCCCCCTGCTGTACCTTTCCCTTTCGCCCTTACTGTCACACGTGAGGTTGGGTGATTTTTCTGTTGTTTTCAAGGTTTTTATCTTTTCTGACTTCAGTACCGATTGACTGAATGAACGAATAGCCTTTCTCATGTGGTTCTTTTTTCCCCCAAATTTCAGGATTTTTTAAATTCCAAATTTTATCTGAAGTTGTAGAGTTTTGCTGTAATACATTGTTTCTGATTTGATAACTGGGTTTGATGCTTGATTTTTGTATGTGTAGAGAGGCATTTTTTGTTGTGGATGTTTATTCTTCCGTAAGTGCCCTTCAGGTTCTGTAAACAAATTATCCTCCTCCTATTATTATTATTATTATTATATCATAACATTTGTTATAAACATACATACTGAGCACTGTTGAAAAGATTGTTGTTTTGCATCAAGACTTGGGAACTTGCAGTGTATTTTGTGCTGTTCGGTGAAACAGGTCCTCTTGTGTACAGTACACTGAAAGCATTCAACGCGGAAGCACATGTTGAACATTCTGGTTTTCTTCACTGCCACGCTGTTAGATAGGTGACGACTAGTGTACGTCGGCCGACGCTCTGACACGTCACCTGTGCAGGTGTCGGAGGAGCGCGGCATCCCCGAGGGGCGGGAAGACCCCCCGAGGCCGGCGGGGACGGACCGTGGCGGCTACCGGCCCTCTGGCAGTGGTGTCGCCAGCTGCGGCGCCCTGACGGCAGGAGCTGACGACAGTGCAATAGCGGCAGCAGCCGCCGCCGCCGGGTCTAGGGGAGGATGCTTTGTACTCAGTGCCTCTCTTGCAAAATTTGCCTCCATGGCTTCTTCCATAGACTGTAAGTAATAATGTCACCATATTATTAGAGTGAAAATGTATGAGGGTGGTTTGAAAAGTTCTCGAAATCACTACGAGAGGTCGGCACTAGCGCAATGAGTTGTTCATGTGATATTCATTGGACTGTTGGCTGTAAACACGTGCCACGTCAGTGTTCTCTGAAGAGAGCTGTGGCGGAGATGTGGCTCTGTTGTTGCTCCCGCATACTGATTTGCTAGATGGAAAAAAATATAGATTTGAGCTGTGATTAAGTACTTTTTAAAGAAAGGTATGAAAGCAAAGGACATTCGTGCCGATTTCCAGAATACAGTGGCCGCCTCTGCTTCTTCATATTCATCTGTGCTTAGATCCTCGCGCCGTGGTCCGCCGAGATGTCACTACTCCAGAAATCATTGCAAAAGTGCACAAAATTGTCACAGGTGATCGCCGATTGAAAGTGCGTGAAATTGCTCACGCTTGCCAGATATCATCTGAAAGGGTATATCACATTTTAATTGAAGAATCAGAAATGAAAAAAATTATCTGAAAGTCGGACGCCGCAGCTCTTGATGCTGGATCAAAAAACGCACGAGGATGGACATACCAGAACAATGTTTGGCCCATTTTAGGAGAAACGAACAAGATTTTTTGTGCCGGTTTGTGACCACAGATGAAACTTGGGTGCACTACTATACCTCAGAGACAAAACAACAGTCAGAGCAGTGGAAAGATGCTGATTCTTTGCCACCAATGAAAGTGAAGACAATCCCTTCGGTGGGAAAGGTCTTCGCATCAGTGTTCTGGAATGCAAAGGGGATTCTGTTTGTAGATTATCTCCCCACTGGACAAACAATTACTGGAGAGGACTGTGCTAACCTCCTGGACAAACTGCGATAAAAGATACGCAGAAAAAGGCCAGGTTTAGCAAGGAAGAACGTCATCTTCCATCAAGACAATGCGCGTCCGCACACGTGTGCCGTTGCCATGGCAAAATGACATGAACTAAGGTATGAATTGTTGCCTCACCCACCTTATTCACCTTGTATGGCTCCGTCAGACTTCCATCTCTTCCCAAAACCAAAAATTTTTCTTGGTGGACAAAGATTCACTTCAAACGAAGAATTGATAGCGGAGTTCACAACTATTTTGCAAGCCTGGAGGAAACTCATTTTCGAGATGGGATAAAGGGGCGCTGGAACATAGTTGGACCAAGTGCATTTATCTACAAGGAGATTATATTGAAAAATAAAAAAAAAGTCTTAGTGATGTAAGTACTTTTTTTTATTCCATTCTGAGAACTTTTAAAACCACCCTTGTAAATATAGTAATTGCAAATGAAATACCTGTTTCTCTTTCAAACGAAATCACAGACAACATATTTAGCTGTGACTGGTTTCAGCAATGGTGTTAAACAGGGTGATTCCATGACGATTATACAAACTTTTAGGGATTATGGGTAAATGTATCAATTTGATATAAGGGACCAAATCCGTAAATGACAGACCTGAAATTTATAAGCGAATATCATTATGATACCTCAGACAGTGGACAGCTTTTACTGCAAACTCTTTGCATTCCATAATTTGATAGGAGGTAGTGTGGACCAAAACAAGAAAAAGATGTCAATTAAACATGGGTTCTAAGGCACATACCATAAGAGCTATGAACACTTTTCATCTTTGCTTCTGTGAAACACATCTCCTCTACTGAATAAGTGCTCTGTACTACCTCCTCCCAAAATATGGCAAGCAAAGAGCTTGCAGCAGAAGAGGTCCACTGTCAGATGTATCAGAATGTTTTTCACTCGTAACTTTAGATTCCGTAATTTCCAAACCAGGGTATCTTACTAGAGTAAGTTCTGGTCTAATGATGTCGGTTTCATACTTTACAAATCGAGGTGGCACTGTTACGTTAGTGCTATCTGCCTGCCTTCCTTCCACTGTAGTTCTGCGAGAATGGGGCGTCTGAGAATGTATTGATTCACTACTTTCACTGAAGCGTGCAGGAGTGTGAGGCTGATGGTGACATAGTACGGACATTGAGTACTCAGTCTTGCTGTTGTAAAGTAGCACTGACAAGGTGAAAACAGAGCACTTTTTGTGAGAATGTGGAAGGTGTAAGACGAAAATTAAGTCAAGCAATGTACGGAGTTCAGTGTATTCAGACAAAACAGTACAGATTTTTGTCTAATGCAAACAAAGTCATTGTATTTTTTTATTACAGCAGTCTTCGAAAAACTGTCATGTACATGCTTATAAAAATATACGTACACATTTATGCAAATCTGTATAGATATATGCCCAACAGTTGTGTATGTAGTGACAGTGCCACGAGTCATCAGTTAACTTGTGTACTTGCTCCCCTTTCTATGTAGGTAGGGACTCAAGTGATGGGTTTACAAGTAATATCGTCAACATTTTGCGGCCCTGTCAGCAACTGTATAAATATTAACTTTAATAATGAACAGCCTCAGTTGCACCGTTTACCTAGAAATTTACCTAGGTTTCAGTCGGGATAACCCAACCTTCTTCAGAATAACAGTATCTATCGTTTGTCCATAGTGGACATAATGAAGCTAAAACTACAAATCAGTAAATTATCATCAGAATGTAAAACTTATCTGGCACTGCCTCGGCCCCACTTCACGACCTCGATGCGGCAGCCACGAGTGCTGTACTGGAACTGGCCGTAGCATCGTGAGGCCCGCCTAGGCGGACACAATACCTTGCGCCTGCGCATAAACTGTATGATAGTTACTTGTTGGGACAAGACGTGAACTTAGCTCCTGACCTTGAATTTACTAGTAAAGTGAAATAAAAGGTATAGCTGAGGAAAAGGGCATATATGTTAACCTGTACAGAACATACTTAGATTGACTGTCAAAACATTTATGAAGTATTCATCGGTCATGATATGAGGAAGACATCATGTGCTTACAAGGTATGGCTATGGCCTATCTAGGAACATTTTTGTGCATAAGCATGAAGTTTAATCACCTAAAAAGAACTTGGGAGTCGGAAGGTTAATATAAAGCCAACATCGTTATTATTACGACTAGGTCTAGAAAATTTTTTTAAGACGTAATTGTTAAGCATTTACTTAGATGTGGTTACAACGCATGAACATCCTATTGACTTAGCACACAAATGGTCATGATTGAACTTATGAACAAGTCTATATCTAATCTGTAACATCCGGCAATATGGACCATATAAACTAGATGATCATTATTGACGATTAGTATATTTGACCTGAAATGGTCTGGAATCAAGTGAAAATCTAATGCATATGCCTGATTGAGCTTCTTGGTAAAGTTATGGTTATGAGTTGCAGAAAACACTATAGTAGGGGATAATGTGGTGGCAATGGGGTACTCAATTTGCCTTCATGGAGGTGATCCACACACATACTGTAAAAACTGAGTGTGGACCACTGCCATCGAACTTGGGGAATGACAGCGGAACTACGCTGAAAGCTAAAGTGTATTGCTAATCAAACAGTCAACTCAGCTGGACAGCTTAAAGTATAGTTTTTCCTGTGACTCCAGAAAGCTCTGTGTATTCACATAATTACTCTATTATTTTCCACAGACTGGTCATCAGATGAAGCGGACGGTGACGAGTCTGCCCTCACGGACAAGCGCCAGTCTATGCTCTCTGTCGCGTCATCAGCTCCGAGTCTGAAAGCTCGCATAAGCCAACGGCGGCTGACAGCTCTCTCACAGAAGCCGTCAAAAGCTCCTCTCCTCCAAAGGTGAGTGTGAACCGTACTCACTACATAGGTTTTGTCCTTCGAGTGTAGACTGAGATACTGCGTGGCAAGCTGAAGTACCGCTTTGTCTGAAATGAACCTTAGGCCGTGCTAAAATCAGTAAATTGGTGCTAAATATGCTTAAAAA
This sequence comes from Schistocerca americana, assembly GCF_021461395.2. Classification (NCBI taxonomy): domain Eukaryota; kingdom Metazoa; phylum Arthropoda; class Insecta; order Orthoptera; family Acrididae; genus Schistocerca; species Schistocerca americana. The sequence goes on along the minus strand of NC_060129.1, from coordinate 80,840,019 downwards.
TCACACTCTCAGAATCACTGTAGAAAAGCGTTTGAGTTAATCAAAGATGATAAAAAGTGGAGTAATGTGAGAGTCAGTGGTGACTCCTCTTCTGTTTACCTTCGACATTAGTGTCTTGCTCGCAAAAACGTCTGCGCGGGCAATGTGGCTGCCTACTCACTAGTTGCAGTTTTGTGGGTAAAGTTGAATTGCCGTGTCATCTGTTGGCAGTCACTACTTTGCCAGCTAAGCATAGATGCCCGAGCTGACACACCTTTACGATCCTTATGAAGCTGGTATCTGTACAGATATCATTGGTGATCTTGCAGCTCTCTAAGAATGAAGTTAAAATGAAATCTAGACCTTTTGTTGCTTACAGGCGTTAATAAATATCGACGGGGACAGCAGGGGCACTACAAGTGTAGTGTGTGGACAGAAAGTTGGAAAGTTTTGGTCTCACGGGGGGAGTGCCAGAGGTAAGTCCCTGCAGTCACATTATCGTCTGTGTCCTTGGTGGCTCAGTCAGATAGAGCACCTGCCTTGTAAGCAGGAGGTCCCGGGTTCGAGTCCCGGTCGGGGCACCCATTTTTCAACTGTCCCCACTGATATTTATCAATGCCTGTAAGCAGCTAAAGGTCTAGATTTCATTATAACTTCATTTAAGACCCTTGTCAGGAAGTGAGTGTGTTGGAAGAAACTGGAAACTAAAAGATGTTCTCATGGAAAGAAACTATGTGGAGGTCTTTTGATTGATTCGATGTGGTCTATCACAACTTCCCTCGCGCAACGATATCTTCATCGCGGACTAGCACTTGCACCTTACATCCTTAGTTCAGTGTTGGATGTAAGAGAGCGCTTTGAAAAGTTCTCAGAATGAAATAGAAAGAAATGTCTTACTCGAGAGAAACATTTTCAATGTAGTATCCCTGTAAACTCGATCCAGCAATGTTCCAATGCCTCGGTCCTGTCTCAAAAATTATATTCCTCTGGGCTTGCAAAAATGCCTATAAACTTCAGCTGTCAGTTATAGACTTTCATGTATTTTTGCTTCGGCAATGAGATTTGCATGTGGGCATGCGTTGTCTTGATGAAAATTGCTTATTTCCATGACAGACCTGGCCTTGTTTTTGTGTGTATCTCTTGCCATAGTTGGTCCAGGAGGTTAGCGTAGCATTTTCCCGTGGGTGTTTGACCGCTGGGAAGGTAATTTATCAGCAGAATTTGTTTCACATTCCATAAAAGTGATGTCGTGACTTTTATGGCTGACTGTACTGCTTTTTCTTTCTTTGCTGATGGTGAAACATGTTTCCACAGCTTTCTGATTTTAGTAATGCATCCAGGTTTCATCTGTGGTCACAAACTAGTGCAAGATATCATGTCGGTTGCTCTGAAAATGGGTCAAACATGTTCAGACATTTCCATTCTGATGCATTTTTGACTGTGCGTTAAGAGGCACGGTATCTGCCTGGCCAATAGTTTCCTCATATCCAATTCCTGTGTTAAAATATGATATTCCCATCCTGTTGACATTCCTACAGCTTCAATAATTTTGTGCACTTTCACAATAATTTCTGGTGTAGTAGCACATCTCGGCCATCCACTATGCAGATGGTCATCTGAGCTTTCCCAGCCAAATGTAAACTTTTTCGTCCACTTGTCAACAGTTGAGAACAAAGGAGCCAAGTCTCCAAGTGCATCCTGAAAATAAACCTGAATTTTCTTCTCTTTCATACCTTTCTTTACAAAGTGCTTAATCACTGCTTTGAATCTAGATTCCCCCTTCCCACAACACACAGGTATATCACTACAGGGGAACAGCAGTGAATGCACTACGGATCTCTACCCAGGGAACTGATGCATTATGAAGGAACAGCTATTATTGCTTGGGAACCTCATTGCTCTAGCACTGACATCTGATGGTGATTCCAGAAACTTTCCGAACTACCCTCATATTCGAACCTCTGTCTTCCCCTACAGTTTTTACCATCTACAGCTCTGTCTTGTACTGTGGGAGTCATTCCTGGATGTCTAAACACATGTTCTGTCATTCTGCCCCTGTTTTCTTGTCAATTTTCTCTGCATGTTCATCTCTTCCCCAGTTCTTTGGAATACCTCATTTCTTACCTCAATAGTCCACCTAATTTTAGACAACCTTCTATAGTATCACGTCTCAAATGCTTCAAGCCCTTTCTATTTATGGTTTTCCCAAAATGTATGATTCACTACCACACAATGCTGTGCTCAAAATGTATAAAAATAAATTTCTTCCTCAAATTAATGCCCATGTTTGATACTAGTAGACTTTTTTGGGCCAGGAATTCATGTACTGCCTGGACTGGTCTGCTTTTTATGCCCTCCTTGCTTTTTTCTGCCATGTGGAATTGTGGTTTTTTAGTCTCATGACGTTCATTTGCAGTCCGTTTACTTTGCGTACTGGAGACATGTCAAAAATTTATAACACAGTTACAATGTACGCTATGTGATCAAAAGTATCCAGACACTCCCAAAAACATACGTTTTTCATATTTGGTCCATTGTGCTGCTACCTACTGCCAGGTACTCCATATCAGCAACCTCAGTAGTCATTAGACATCGTGAGGGAGCAAAATGGGGCGCTCCTCGGAACTCGTGGACTTCGAACGGATGCTGAGTCAGAACAAATTTCATACGATCCTCTATTTTCTTTTATCATTTTATCTACAAATGATAGAGTACAATTCTTAACTCTGTTTCCTCTTATTGTTCCTGTTGCTTCCACGCCCCTCACTTTTAGGTCATGTAGCGCAGTAGCATTGAGCTGACTTGCTGGTAATTTATCTACACTTGGATTTTCTTCAACACCCGAATCTTCATCTGTTACATCACCAGTTGAATTTAGAGGAGGTGTAATGTTACATTCGCACCAGTATTAGGTATTTCCTCATCTTTTGATTCTAACATGTCCAAAAGTTCCATAAGTGTACATCGTTTTCTGTGAATACAAAATGACAACATATTACCCTGACGTCCTTCTGGAAGGACGGTTGAAAACATTATTGAATTACAACTGACGAAAACTTTCAACCGTAATATGAACCCATAAATAATGTAGGTTAATTCTTTAAGATATTATATGACAAGTTTCAGAATTATTGACGCAATATGAAAGAAAATATACATACCCATCGATGACAAGGTCGGTCAGTTCGTCCGTGGTAAAATTGGCCCTATTTTCAAGACACAGTTTCTCACTCACTATGATCGACAGCGTCAAATTGACTGTCGCAGTGTGCAACTGACTCTGCCTACTTCATATAACAATGTGTCACAGTCCATTTCAACAGTGGGTTATTCGCAAAAATAAATAATTTCAACAGTGAGTTACGTCGTCCTTCCAGAAGGACATCAGGGTTATCTGGGTTAATAACCTCCCTTACATCCACAAGCTATAATTTTCTATTAGGTTATTGATATTTTTGTTGTATGTAGTCTTCTGTTTTGTGTGCGTCATATTTCGTGTAATTTAGCTGAAATATTAACTGTTATTATTATTATTATTATTATTATTATTATTGAGCCCCATTTTAAAGATATGTAATTGTGAAGTATGGGTAACATGATGATTGTGTGTGTGTGTGTGCGCTATAGCTGCTATGAAGGATGATGGGTTGGATGGATGGTATTAAATGGTTCTCCCACTAGTTGACTACATTATATACTGTTCGGATTCAGGTCATGCATCCTGGGACACCAGTCATAATGTTTTGTGAAAAGAACTGCATTTATTTTTTAAAAAATCCAAAGTGTAACTGCTGGACGCATCCTGTGCACAGTTGACACTTGTGACGGAGTCACAAGATACAACTATTTGGTACACGACTGCGACTCGACCGACAGTGGTCGGCATGCTGACCTCTGTCAGTTGAGTAGCGGTCATGTACCAAATAGTTTTATCTGGTGACTTCGGTTTTACATATCTTATGGAAAAGAATGACCAGGAGAGCAGTTGTTTCTTAATTTTTGTGACAATGATTTTATATCAGCTGGTGTGCCTCGTGTATCGTTATATCCAAATGGTTTGTAAATGTTAATCTACATTCATATCCGATGATGGCACCTTTAGTGTGTTGAAACCGGTTATCCAGTAAACAGTACTTAAGCGATCTTGGCTTTTGAATTATTTCTACGACAAAGTGATCGCCCCACTGTGCACTGTGTGTTCACTACAAAAAACAGGACTCCAGATATCATTTTGAAAGACCAAGATAATTGTAGCAGATCCATTGGTAATGAGCCACATAACAGTAAATAACAGGAAAGTAAAAATAGTGAAACAGTTTAAATATCTAGGAGGAATTGTAACATACAAAATAATAAAATCTCAAAATTTAATGTGTTCTACATACTATAAAAATATCTATTAATCTAAATTGAAATGATACAAGATAGTGGGTCAACGAGAGTTGTCATGCAGAAGTGAAACACTTTTGAAAGTTGCCCAGAGAAATGGAATCCTAAAAGTGGAGAGAAGAGTAGCTAGAACATGTGTAAATAAGACATATCAAAGAGATGTATAATGGCAGATAGTGCCAAAGATGGTGGTGTACAGCAAACTGGAGCCCATCGTGGAGCAACAAGTAGGATGGATAAAGGAAATCCAGGAGGATATGAAAAAGCTAGAATTGCTTCTGGATGATTTGCAAGCTAAAACAGAAAATGTAAGGAAACTGAAAAACCACAAGAGTAAGATTTAAAAAAAAAAATAGATAAACAATGAAAAGGAGATTTACACGTGAGGAACAAAAGGGACCAGAACAAATGAAAAGATACTGGGCCATTTGAGAAGAAAACTATTGAAGGGCTGACAGGAAACTGTAAAAGAAGAAGAAGAAGAAGAAGAAGAAGAAGAGCATGTCAGACACTCAGTCAGCAAGTTTCTGAAAACAACTCGATCCCTCTTCATGACAATTTGCTATCACTGCCCAGGAAACGCCTCAAATCTAGAAGACCAGCATATGAAATGGGAGTCCAAATGCTATCCACAGGATTGGACCAGAACGCAGAGTGGAAACGTGAGTGGCAAGCTACGAGAACCCGAAACCAACAGTTCCAGTTCCAGGCTTCCACCGACCGAGGGAGGTGGGGGTGCAGTTAAGCAGATATGGGACTGAAGAGGGTAGGTGCAAATACAACATGCACACAGGGGGATTTTCAAGTGACAGTGTGTGTGACTGTGGTGACACCCAAACAGCGAGCCACATTGTGAATGAATGTCCAATCAGATGCTTCCCTGGTGGCATTGAGAAGCTCCATCAAGCATCCCACGAGGCACTCTGCTGGATCGAGTCCGTCAACAGCTGAGTGTAGTCTGAGCTGTTTTAAAACTTGTGTACTGTATGTAATTTCACATGTTTATTTTTATATATATTTCTTTGTTTTGCTAAGTGTGTATTACTGTAATTGATGCATACGATGATGATGATAATAATAATAATAATAATAATAATAATAATAATAATAAATGTTAAACTGTCGTCATTGCTGGTTCAGTATTCAGTCTGAAGGTGGATTTGATAGCTTTTCGTGTTAGTTTACGATGTGCGAGCCCCTTCATCTCTGCGTAACTACGACATCCTACATCTATTTCGACTTGCTTTCTGTATTTAAATCTTGGTGTCACTCTACAATTTTTACCCCCCCCCCCCCCCCTTCCTCCTCCCACCCACCACCCCCACACACCCACACACACTTACATTACCAAACTGATGATTCCTCGATACCTCCAGATGTATCCTATCGAACACTCCCTTCTTTTGGTCAGGTGCAACAAGTTTTTCTCCCAAATTTCATTCACTATCTGTTCGTTAAGTATTTATCTGGCCGTATTGATCCGACAGGTTCATGCGCTCGCTGGCGGGCTCCGCGCCACGCCGGCCACTCCCACAGTGGCGCCGCGGACTGCCCGTCGCCGCCCCCGCTTCCCTCTTCCCGCGCCTCCCCTGTCCCGTCCCCACTCCCCCCATCAGCGCGACCGACTCGCCGGAGAGGGCGGTCGCCCTCGCGGCCGCCGACGCGACGTTTGCCGCGGAAATGCGCCAGCTTGCTGCGCAGAAGATTTCTGCCGCAGCTGCAGAGGCGGACTGCGGGCCTCCCGGCGATGTGGAGCTGGACCGTGAAATTGCACAGAAAGCATTCTCTGCGACTGTCTTCTGTCGGCCTACTGAGACACTGTACAAGGTCAGTCAATGTTTTGTCGCTGATGGACTTTCTAAACCTAACTGTATACATTTGATGCTGTAAAAATTTCACCCCAGTAACAAGTGTCTTATTTATACAGGGTGTTACAAAAAGGTATGGCCAAACTTTCAGGAAACATTCCTCACACACAAATAAAGAAAAAATGTTATGTGGACATGTGTCCGGAAATCCCTAATTTCCATGTTGGAGCTCATTTTGGTTTCGTCAGTATGTACTGTACTTCCTCGATTCAATGGAGCATGTTATCATGATTTCATACGGGATACTCTACCTGCGCTGCTAGAACATGTGCCTTTACAAGTACGACACAACATGTGGTTCATGCACGATGGAGCTCCTACACATTTCAGTTGAAGTGTTCGAACGCTTCTCAACAACAGATTCGGTGACCGATGGATTGGTAGAGGCGGACCAATTCCGTGGCCTCCATGCTCTCCTGACCTCAACCCTCTCGACTTTCATTTACGGGGGCATTTCAAAGCTCTCGTCTACGCAACCCCGGTACCAAATGTAGAGACTCTTCGTGCTCGTATTGTGGATGGCTGTGATACAATTCGGTATTCTCCAGGGCCGCATCAGGGATTCCGTGTGACGGAGGGTGGATGCACGTATCCTCGCTAACGGAGGACATTTTGAAGATTTCCTGTAACAAAGTGTTTGAAGGCACGCTGGTACGTTCTGTTGCTGTGTGTTTCCATTCCACAATTAATGTGATTTGAAGAGAAGTAATAAAATGAGCTCTTACATGGAAAGTAAACGTTTCCGGACACATGTCCACGTAACATATTTTCTTTCTTTGTGAGTGAGGAATGTTTCCTGAAAGTTTGGCCGTACCTTTTTGTAACACCCTGTATTACCAAATGAAAACTCCTGGGATGACATAATACACTAAATAAACGGAAGGCAACCACTCACCATTAACTGATTGATGTGTGACGTATGGAAACATGTGACAGAAATTAGGGTGGTGGTATGCGATACTGTTTGAGGTAGCAACATGTCCTACTTCCTTTCTACAGTGCTGATGAAAGATGGTTGTGTAGAAACTGTAATCTGTGGTAGTAGTGGTATAGGGAAAACGGCATTTCTCTACATGCATTTTTTATTTATGTGCAAATATGAAATGCAAATGTAAGTGTAATACAGTTACAAGACACGACGTAAGGTGAGTATTGTACTGGTGGAAAGGAGCTGTTTACACTTTGACTTCACAGTGAAGTGTGCCGTGGACTCAAAAAAAATAAAAGGTCGGGACAAAAATGGCTGTTTTTCCATAAAAAAAACATAGAAAGATTTATGGAATTTCTTTAATTGCTTACCTACTTCTCAACTTTCGGATACTAATAATCTGTCTGTCAACGAGTTTGGTTATTAAGAGTTTAAATGTTAATGTTTAATTGATATGTTGAAAGTGTTGTGTGGACTGTTAAATAGAGGAGTAGTTTGAAAAGAAGCAGTTATGTGAGTTAGTAGCTAATGGGCAGCAAACATGATTTTGCATTATCACAGCACTTTCCTGCAGACGTTGAAGATATAGCTACAGTTGGCTCTGCATAGCACGACCAGAACTTTGAGGATTGACATGACTGCAGAGTGAGAAAATGTAAAGGTAAAGGTAATTACGAACATACGATTGACGGTTCACGTTCGCAAAATTGTACTCTGCTTCACTACTTTCCACCAGCAATTTTCGGTAACATTTCAGTAGTATTCACTATAGTGTTAGAGCAGGTATGTATGTCTGTGAGGTTGTGTGTGTACTTGTGGTAGAGAAAGAACAAGAGCTTTAAAGCTAGTGCTTTAGTGTAGTATTCTCTGCTGTATGTTCCTCTGAACCACACCTCAGTCTGCTATAGGTGGGTGGTTGCCTTTTCTTCTTATTTTACATAGAATAATGAACACAGCTGAAGTTTTGGTTGTTTATGTAGCAGTTTTTGAAGTCGGTGAATGTTGATTGCAGTGTTATTTTCGAATTTTGTATTCTGCATACGGATTAATATTTGTTTTTATTCATTGATCCAGCCAGTTTTCTTAAATTTCGCAAAATGTATTATTTGTTTTCTTTTGATTTTGTAGTCTTCCCATTCCTAGTTGACTTCACTCCACACTGGAGCTGACTTAAGTACATGTGCTCCAAAGAGGTCATAATATATAGATATAAATAATTTGAAACTATAAAATGAATATTGTTAAAAAGTTGTGACTTACCGAACAAAAGCGCTGGCAGGTCGATAGACACACAAACAAACACAAACATACACACAAAATTCAAGCTTTCGCAACAAACTGTTGCCTCGTCAGGAAAGAGGGAAGGAGAGGGGAAGACGAAAGGAAGTGGGTTTTAAGGGAGAGGGTAAGGAGTCATTCCAATCCCGGGAGCGGAAAGACTTACCTTAGGGGGAAAAAAGGACAGGTATACACTCGCACACACGCACATATCCATCCACACATACAGACACAAGCAGACATATTTAAATATGTCTGCTTGTGTCTGTATGTGTGGATGGATATGTGCGTGTGTGCGAGTGTATACCTGTCCTTTTTTCCCCCTAAGGTAAGTCTTTCCGCTCCCGGGATTGGAATGACTCCTTACCCTCTCCCTTAAAACCCACTTCCTTTCGTCTTCCCCTCTCCTTCCCTCTTTCCTGACGAGGCAACAGTTTGTTGCGAAAGCTTGAATTTTGTGTGTATGTTTGTGTTTGTTTGTGTGTCTATCGACCTGCCAGCGCTTTTGTTCGGTAAGTCACCTCATCTTTGTTTTTTATATATAATTTTTCCCACGTGGAATGTTTCCTTCCATTATATTGTTAAAAAGTTGGTTTTACCTCAGTCAAATTAAATTTTGAATTTTTGTTTGGTTATAGCAAATGTTTAGAATAAGTAAGAGTTTATAAATCATTGCAACTTTACAACACAATAAAAAAATATAAAATGTTGATAGTGGATTTGGATATGGCAGAACCACAACACACAATCATTTGTTACACAATTGTTAGTGTAAACAATTCTACAACCATTAGTCTGAGCCCTACGTCATGAAAATAAGACAGTGAATTAATCAATACTGTGTTGCACCCATAAACGAAGTGACTGATGCCTATTGAAATGAAATCAGATGGTCCTACAAACATTACAGTTTCAATATTATGAAAAGAAAAGTTCCCACTCGCCATATAGCGGAGGTGCTGAGTTGCACATAGGCACAACAAAAGTGTGTGTGTGTGTGTGTGTGTGTGTGTGTGTGTGTGTGTGTGTGTGTGTGTGTCTGGTCCACTATATGGTGAGTAGCAAATTTCCTTTTCATAATATTGTTACATTCCATCCTGGATTTTCTGTTGTTTAACCATTACAGTTCATTGCATTTAATATCGACCCAAACATCATTCTGCTGGAATTTACAACTGTTTTTGAATGTTCCTAATAACCTTGTAGTCACAAAGTTACTGTCCAGGTTCCCTTCCAGTATTCGTCATTTGCACTAGATCTGTGGCACTAGCCCACGTGGGATATGGCGGCTGATGCACAGTGACCAATTATCATCCAGAGCGCTGGGTGAGTTCGTTCATTTGTTCACAAGGGAAGGCTGACGGTGTTCGCTACCTTTCGCACGGTCAGCAATGACAGAATCAAAGCACACACCCTGCAATCTTTCTGAAATGATTTTACAAAAAATGTTCAGTAAAATACTTACAGCTTTATATGTTAGCTAAATTTCATGTACAGCAGCATATTATGTAATATGCACCAAATGCAAAATCATTGCAACTCCCATTTTGCACTGTGTCTTATTTCCTTGCAAATATCAAGTAACTACGACCATTAACTAAATGATGGGCACATCGTGATGAAGCTGTTCATCAGGATCCGCCCACCATTTTGTTAATGGTCGTAGTTACTTGATATTTGCAAGGAAATAAGACACAGTGCAATGAAAAATGGGAGTTGCAACGATTTTGCATTTGGTGCATGTTACATAATATGTTACTGCATATGAAATTTGTCTAACTTATTGAATTTTTCCTTAGACTTGAGTGGAGGTCTGTCTGTCAGCGATCTCAAGAAAATTGATCTCACATAGCACATTCATTTGCAATTGTACGTGCCAGAGATAAAGCTCGAGTGAAATATCTGCAACATTCTTCTTATTTCATAAACAGTTTGAGATACTGAAATGACAGTTTGCCATATGATAGCACACAAAGATGAGAGTATTTTTCTGTATGATTATTATGCAGAACTTCATTATCTGCCATGTTATTCCACTACCTACATTACATCAGCTACTTTTCCTCTGTTCCTCAATTAAAAAACGTAATAAACCACTGTTTCAAAATTCTCTTGCAATTGCATCTGGACGATGTGTTAGTGAGGTGACAGTGTCTAAACTCTGCACTGTTTTGACAAAAGAAGCAAATCATAACACGACCAAAGAGAAATGTGCAGGTATTACTCAAAATTCCCCACTCGTGAAGCTTATCTAAAAATTAGTAATCTGTAACGAGCCAGGTGAAAATAAATTGCTGCTTATCTTGCATTTTGAGCGGACTTCTTATTAGATACCAACCGAAGCAGAAGTGAGAGATCTTTTTGAGTGGTCACCAAACAAGCTGGGCCCTAGTTAATATTTACAAAAAGTACAAGTGTAGGTTTCAGTTTAGAATGGCACTTCCAGCCCTCGGCATTTTACCTACAGCTCCTGCCCATGACCCCCACAACTATCGCTCTCCCCACGCGTGCCCTGCCGATTGCGCACACATTATTCTGTGTGGATGCTACTGATATTACTTATGTAAAAGCCTAGAAATACAACGCTCAGGAATAATTCTGAATCGGTGCATTTCTTAATAATTTTGCTGCTATAGCTGTGCCCTTTCAGCATTCTGTGCTGAGGCTGCTTTTGTTATGTCTGAACTGCTCTGCTGAGAGACAGCGTTCCGACCAGTTTTTCAAAAACTATTATGTGGGCAAAATTGATTTCTGCACATCTTACAGTCTCAATAAAGAATGGAATTTCGTTTAGTTATCCATCGTACTTACCACACTGTGTCAAATTAAGTAAAACATTGCAAAAATTTTTTAGTTTTCCGGGGTAAAAATGCATTGTGTAAACTTTGCATACGATTGATTTCAGCTCGTCCATTACCGTGAATGAAATGTAGAGAAGATATTGAAATTTATTTTTAAATTGAGAGCAGAGCAATATCTCGTGTCGTTCTCGAGTTGTCGGGTTTTATACCCGAAGGGTCTTTGTGCCAGCATAAACCACATTAAAATCCATTATTTCCCATTTCAAATAAAACTGTGCAATTTAATGTATACGTAATGTATATATAGTGGTGATGGTACTACTACTTCGTAATTGGAGGCGTATTGTTTTATCTCAACCTCAAGCCACAGGATGTACTTAATGAAAATGATGATACCAAGAACCGTGAAGCGTTGGATTAACTTTGTGTTTATGGTGCATTTAGTATTTATTAATATTTCTGAATATAAAGTGGGTACATTATTTTTTCATAGCAAATAGAGGATGTAGAGATTTGCTTAAAAAACTATTCAGACCTACAAGACTGGTAGTTTGCCTACAGATTTGATTTTCACAAACACATTTTTTCTCAGAACTTTGTGTCTATACTTTGGGCCCTTATGGTTCTCAGTGCCTCGTTTATAATAACTGGGGCCATATTTCGTGCTGAAGTCTGTGGTGACTCAACCACACATTGCAGTTATCACAAACAGATTGATTTTAGCCCCTTGCTCACGGGAACTTTTATGCTTAGAGTATTGTCGTATGTTTTCTTCTGTGTCAGTTTTCACTAATAACTATTATGATGATGGACCACCCTGTGTGCAATTTTGCACTCGGGCATGTCTGGTGCCCCTCCTCAGCCCACCCTCCCCCGCTTCCTCCCCCGCTTCCTCCCCCGCTCCCTCCCCCGCTCCCTCCCCCGCTCCCTCCCCCGCTCCCTCCCCCGCTCCCTCCCCCGCTCTCTCTCACGCTCCCTCCCCTCAGCTTGGCTCTCAAAGAGCAGCCACTTCTGTCACTTGGACCTTAACCCTTTCACTGTTGTGGAAGTGTGCACATGTCATGCTACACCGTTCTCTAGGTGCTGTGGACATGTGTATCTACACTGCTTGGGTTTTCACGAAGTGCTGTGGATGTCTGTCTGTCCTGAGCTGCCGATCTCTCATTGCTGTGGATGTTACTTCTGTATCTTGGTGAATAAAAACGTTTAGAGCATTTGTTGTACAACATATGAGCCTCATTTGTGAAAAACCTCGTTTCAATATCTTGGATCCTTTGAGATATGACAATTATTATGACCACGATTTGCGATGCATAAGGAGGGAAAGGGCTCATTGCTTGACTGTCAATTGGATATAAAACCCAATAACTTGAGAATGAAATTTGAGATCTACTTTAGTGATTCACGGGTATCGTGTTGGATAATGTTGTGAAAGATGCCCAATATTTCAATGAAACAGCTGCTTGTCAACTTCAGGTACTTACTAATGTGACTGTGCAGTGGCTCGCCAATATATGCATTGGATCTCTAGAAAAGTGCAGGCAATGAAGGGTGGGGCTGTAATGTTATCATAGAGGGATTGTACAGGACAAAGACATACAGTGCCCCTGTCTGAGAAATGGGCCCGGTCTTCACATGCCAAACCAACTCCCTCTGACCTATGTCTATGTCTATGTGACAGTGGTGTATTGCAGACTCATTCGTAGGGTTGGCTTTATCTCCGATCTGGGGAGCTTATCAGTAGAGCTTAGCCATCTTCACTGTGTGTGTGTGTGTGTGTGTGTGTGTGTGTGCAAGGTGGATACTCTGATAAATAGATTCGAAATGCGTCTCAACTGGCCCTCAAAACCTCAAGAAAAGCCAGAAGAAACGGAGAACTCCATGAGGATGTTTCTTGTATCTTATTTTGATGGCATATCCTTTAGGCAAAAAGGAATACAAACGTCTCAAAAATGAGATCGACAGGAAGTGCAAAATGGCTAAGCAGGGATGGCTAGAGGACAAATGTAAGGATATAGAGGCTTATCTCACTAGGGGGTAAGATAGATACTGCCTACAGGAAAATTAAAAAGACCTTTGGAGAAAAGAGAACCACTTGTATGAATATCAAGAGCTCAGATGGAAACCCAGTTCTAAGCAAAGAAGGGAAGGCGGAAAGGTGGAAGGAGTATATAGAGGGTCTATACAAGGGCGATGTACTTGAGGACAGTATTATGGAAATGGAAGAGGATGTAGATGAAGATGAAATGGGAGATATGATACTGCGTGAAGAGTTTGACAGAGCACTGAAAGACCTGAGTCGAAACAAGGCCCCAGGAGTAGACAACATTCCATCAGAACTACTGACAGCCTCGGAAGAGCCGGTCCTGACAAAACTCTACCATCTGGTGAGCAAGATGTACGAGACAGGCGAAATACGCTCAGACTTCAAGAAGAATATAATAATTCCAATCCCAAAGAAAGCAGGTGTTGACAGATGTGAAAATTACCGAACTATCAGTTTAATAAGTCACGGCTGCAAAATACTACGCGAATTCTTTACAGACGAATGGAAAAACTAGTAGAAGTCGACCTCGGGGAAGATCAGTTTGGATTCCGTAGAAATATTGGAACACGCGAGGCAATACTGACCCTGTGGCTTATCTTAGAAGAAAGATTAAGGAAAGGCAAACCTACGTTTCTAGCATTTGTAGACTTGGAGAAAGCTTTTGACAATGTTGACTGGAATACTATCTTTCAAATTCTGAGGGTGACAGGGGTAAAATATAGGGAGCGAAAGGCTATTTACAATTTGTATAGAAACCAAATGGCAGTTATAAGAGTCGAGGCACATGAAAGGGAAGCAGTGGTTGGGAAGGGAGTGAGACAGGACTGTAGCCTCTCACCAATGTTATTCAATCTGTATATTGAGCAAGCAGTGAAGGAAACAAAAGAAAAATTCGGAGTAGGTATTAAAATTCATGGAGAATAAATAAAAACTTTGAGGTTCACCGATGACATTGTAATTCTGTCAGGGACAGCAAAGGACTTGGAAGAGCAGCTGAACGGAATGGACCATATCTTGAAAGGAGGATATAAGATGAACATCAACAAAAGCAAAACGAGGATAATGGAATGTAGTCGAATTAAATCAGGTGATGCTGAGGGAGTTAGATTAGGAAATGAGACACTTAAAGTAGTGAAGGAGTTTTGCTATTTGGGGAGCAAAATAACTGATGTTGGTCGAAGTAGAGAGGATATAAAATGTAGACTGGCAATGGCAAGGAAAGCGTTTCTGAAGAAGAGAAATTTGTTAACATCGAGTATAGATTTAAGTGTCAGGAAGTCGTTTCTGAAAGTATTTGTATGGAGTGTAGCCATGTATGGAAGTGAAACGTGGATGATAAATAGTTTGGACAAGAAGAGAATAGAAGCTTTCGAAATGTGGTGCTACAGAAGCATGCTGAAGATTAGATGGGTAGATCACATAACTAATGAGGAGGTATTGAATAGGATTGGGGAGAAGAGAAATTTGTGGCACAACTTGACTAGAAGAAGGGATCGGTTGGTAGGACACGTTCTGAGACATCAAGGGATCACCAATTTAGTAATGGAGGGCAGCGTGGAGAGTAAAAATTGTAGAGGGAGACCGAGGGATGAATACACCAAGCAGATTCAGAAGGGTGTAGGTTGCAGTAGGTACTGGTTGATGGAGCATCTTGCACAGGATAGAGTAGCATGGAGAGCTGCATCAAACCAGTCTCAGGACTGAAGACCACAACAACAACAATCCTTAAAGACTGGCAGGTTGTTCCAGAAACATCAAATAAAGTGACTCTTCCACCCTCAAGTGCGAGTGCAAATAGTGCTGGGTTCTGTGAAGAAACCTAGGTCTAAGGAGAACAGGGATACACAAAATCCCATTCCAGTGTGGGAAATTGTATATTGGCCACACGTGTTGCACTATTAGACAGATGCCCTGAACACAGACGTCACACCAGACTGGGTCAACCAGAAAAGTCTGCTGCTGCTGAATGGCCTTGACATGGGACATAGCATGAACTACGGAGAGACAAAGATCCTTATGTCCACCTCCATGTATGGAGACTTCATCATTAAAGAAATAGTTGAAATACACTATGTGATCAAAACTATCTGGACACCCCCAAAAACACAAGTTTTTTCATATTAGGTGCATTGTGCTGCCGCCTACTGCCAGGTACTCCATATTAGCGACCTCAGTTGTCATTAAACATCGTGAGAGAGCAGAATGGGGTGCTCCACGGAACTCACGGACTACGAACATGGTCAGGTGATTGGGTGTCACTTGTTTCATACGTCTGTATGCAAGATTTCCACACTCCTAAACATCGCCAGGTCCATGTGATAGTGAAGTGGGAACGTGAAGGGACACATACAGCACAAACGTGTACACGCCGACCTCGTCTGTCAATTGACTGAGACCACCGACATTTGCAGAGGTTCGCAATGTGTAATAGGCAGACATCTATGCGTACCATTACTCAGGAATTCCAAACTTCATCAGGATCCACCCTAAGTACTATGACAGTTAGGAGGGAGGTGATAAAAGCTGTATTTTATGGTCGAGCGGCTGCTCATAAGCCACACATCGTGCCGATAAATGCCAAATCACCCCTCGCTCAGTGTAAGGAGCTTAAACATTCGGCGATCGAACAGTGGAAAAACATTCTGTGGAGTGACGAATCACGGTACACAATGTGTCGATCCGATGGCAGAGTATGGGTTTGGCGAATGTCTGGTGAACGTCATCTGCCTCTGTGTGTAGTGCCAACAGTAAAATTCGGAGGTGGTGTTGTTTAGTGGGGTCGTGTTTTTCGTGGAGGGGTTGCACCCCTTGTTTTGCATGGCAATATCACAGCACAGCCCTACATTGATGTTTTAATTGCCTCCTTGCTTGCCACTGTTGAAGACCAATTTGGGGACAGCTATTGCGTGTTTCAACACGATCGAGCACCTGTTCGTAATACACAGCTTGTGGTGGAGTGGTTACACGACAATAACATCCCTATAATGGACTGGCCTGCACAGAGTCCTGACCTGAATCCTATAGAAAACCTGTGGGATGTTTTAGAACGCCAATTTCGTGCCAGACCTCATTGACCAACATCGATACCTCTCCTCAGTGCAGCACTCCGTGAAGAATTGGCTGCCACTCCCCAAGAAACCTTCCAGCACCTGATTCATCGTACGCCTGTGAGAATGGAATCTGTCATCGAGGCTAAGGGTGGGCCAACACCACTTTGAATTCCAGCATTACTGATGGAGGGCACCACGAACTTGTGATTTTCAGCCAGGTGTCGGGATACTTTTGATCACATAGTGTAAGTATAAGAAATGACCTGATTGATAGACACATGAGATGTCAACTCAGCAGGGCAGAGGGACCAGAATTGGTGGTACTAAAGTATCGTTGGTCACAGGCAAATGAATCCAACCTGTCAACACAGACAGCGAATCAGAGTTTGGACGCTCGACACACAGCCAGCGCACATGCCGTGATTTGCAGGCGCACTTTTCCCGTGTCACACTTTCGGAGACTGGCCTGTTTTTCTGGCAGGTGGCGCTGGATGTTGTCATCCTCTACAATGAAGTTACAGTCCCACCCCTTGGCACCTGCACTTTTCCAGCGTGCCAGCACTTACATTAGTGAGCCACTACAGCAAGAGGTCAATAAGCACCCAAAGTTGACAAGTAGCTGTGTCACTGAAGTATTGTGCATCTTTTACAACATTATCTGACGTGATACATGTGAACCACTAAAACAGTTACTAGATCGGGAAGCTCTATAGTGGCACGAATGAAATATCGTTTTGCTCTCAATTCTAAATAAAATTTCAATATCTTATCTACATTTCTTTCACTGCATTGTGTGAGCTCAATCGACCATGTGCAAAGTTTACCCAGTGCGTTTTTACCTTTGCAAATTCTTAAAAATTTCATGCAGTGCGGTACAAATGATGGATAGCTAAAAGAAACTCGATTCTTTATCGAATGAAGATATCAAACTATAAAATGTGCAGAAATCATATTTTTTTCACACAATAATTTGAAAGAATCGGATGATAAAGAATTTCATATCAGCCAGAATACCATCTCCCAGCAAAGGCACCGGCATTTGGTGAGGAGTACAGCCGTGACGAAAGCTACCTCGGTACGGAATGCAGAGCGCACGTCTGCAGTACATCCGCATCTACATCTACATTTATACTCCGCAAGCCACCCAACGGTGTGTGGCGGAGGGCACTCTACGTGCCACTGTCATTACCTCCCTTTCCTGTTCCAGTTGCGTACGGTTCGCAGGAGGAATGACTGCTGGAAAACCTCCGTGCGCACTCGAATCTCTCTGATTTTACATTCGTGATCTCCTCGGGAGGTATAAGTAGGGGGAAGCAATATATTCGATGCCTCATCCAGAAACACACCCTCTCGAAACCTGGACAGCAAGCTACACCACGATGCAGAGCGCCTCTCTTACAGAGTCTGCCACTCGAGTTTTCTAAACCTCTCCGTAACACTATCACGCTTACCAAATAGCTCTGTGACGAAACGCGCCACTCTTCTTTGGATCTTCTCTATCTCCTCTGTCAACCCGACCTGGTACGGATCCCACACTGATGAGCAATACTCAAGTATAGGTCGAACGAGTGTTTTGTAAGCCACCTCCTTTGTTGATGGACTACATTTTCTAAGGACTCTCCCATTGAATCTCAACCTGGCACCCGCCTTACCAACAATTAATTTTATATGATTATTCCACTTCAGATCGTTCCGTACGCATGCTCCCAGATATTTTACAGAAGTAACTGCTACCAGTGTTTGTCCCGCTATCATATAATCGTACAATAAAGGATCCTTCTTTCTATGTATTGGCAATACATTACATTTGTGTATGTTAAGGGTCAGTTGCCACTCCCTGCGCCAAGTGCTTATCCGTTACAGATCTTCCTGAATTTTGCTGCAGTTTTCTAATGCTGCAACTTCTCTGTATACTACAGCATCATCCATGAAAAGCCGCATGGAACTTCCGCACTATCTATTAGGTCATTTATACAGGGTGTTAGAAAAGGGTACGGCCAAACTTTCAGGAAACATTCCTCACACACAAATAAAGAAAAGATGTTACATGGACATGTGTCCGGAAACGCTTACTTTCCATGTTAGAGCTCATTTTAGTTTCGTCAGTATGTACTGTACTTCCTCGATTCACCGCCATGATTTCATACGGGATACTCTACCTGTGCTGCTAGAACATGTGCCTTTACAAGTACGATACAACATGTGGTTCATGCACGATGGAGCTCCTGCACATTTCAGTCAAAGTGTTCGTACGCTTCTCAACAACAGATTCGTTGACCGAGGGATTGGTAGAGGCGGACCAATCCTGTGGCCTCCACGCTCTCCTGACCTCAACCCTCTCGACTTTCATTTACGGGGACATTTCAAAGCTCTCGTCTACGCAACCCCGGTACCAAATGTAGAGACTCTTCGTGCTCGTATTGTGGATGGCTGTGATACAATTCGGTATTCTCCAGGTCCGCATCAGGGATTCCGTGTGACGGAGGGTGGATGCACGTATCCTCGCTAACGGAGGACATTTTGAAGATTTCCTGTAACAAAGTGTTTGAAGTCACGCTGGTACGTTCTGTTGCTGTGTGTTTCCATTCCACAATTAATGTGATTTGAAGAGAAGTAATAAAATGAGCTCTAACATGGAAAGTAAGCGTTTCCAGACACATGTCCACATAACATATTTTCTTTCTTTGTGTGTGAGGAATGTATCCTGAAAGTTTGGCCGTACCTTTTTGTAACACCCTGTATATATTGTGTAAAGCAATGGTCCCCTAACACTCCCCTGTGGCCCGCCAGAGGTTACTTTAATGTCTGTAGACGTCTCTCCATCGATAACAACATCTGTTTGCTAAAAACTCTTCAATCCACCCACACAGCTGGTCCAATATTCCGTAGGCTCTTACTTTGTTTATTGGGCGACAGTGCGGAACTGTATCGAATGCCTTCCGGAAGTCGAGGAAGTAGCGAAAGGGTTAAACTAGCTGCGCTCCTACGCCAGCACGAGAGGTATACAGTGTGTCGTATATTTGTTGCTCGTACTGCCAGATGCTTTCCACCTGTAGTTTTTGTTTGCGAGCTGGCGGTGGTGCTTGCAGGTGTACAAGGTGAGCAGCTCCTACTGGTCCCCGGACGGGGCAGGCCCTCGCCCGCTGCTGCTGCTGCTCACCGACTGGGGCGTCTACGTGTGCGGCCTCAGAGCCAACCTGACCTATTGTGCCGTGCTTGCTCTTGCCTACAGGGACTTGCACACTGTCATTGTAAGTGCTTCAGATTGCCTCGTGTATTAGTATTTTAGCTTTATATCTAAAAACAAAGATGATGTGACTTACCAAACGAAAGTGCTGGCAGGTCGATAGACACACAAACATACACACAAAATTCAAGCTTTCGCAACCAACGGTTGCTTCGTCAGGAAAGAGGGAAGGAGAAGGTAAGATGAAAGGATGTGGGTTTTAAGGGAGAGGGTAAGGAGTCATTCCAATCCCAGGAGCGGAAAGACTTACCTTAGGGGGAAAAAAGGACAGGTATACACTCTCTCGCGCGCGCGCGCGCGCACACACACACACACACACACACACACACACACACACACACACACATCCATCCGCACATACACAGACACAAGCTTGTGTCTGTGAAGCAAACCTTGGTTGCGAAAGCTTGAATTTTGTGTGTATGTTTGTGTTTGTTTGTGTGTCTATCGACCTGCCAGCACTTTCGTTTGGTAAGTCACATCATCTTTGTTTTTAGATATATTTTTCCCACGTGGAATGCTTCCCTCTATTATATTCATATCAGTATTTTAGCTTTATTAGACTTGTATTACTTTTCAATTTTACAATCTATAATTACTGTGAAGTGCAACCATCTCGTACAGCTCGACGTGCTGTGTGCCTTCTTAACCCACTAGCATACAGTGACTTGTAACAGGTCACTTTAATAGGGCTCTGCTTTACCAGTTGCTCTGATCTTAGTTCACATGCATTGTCAATTTATGGTAGGAGCAGTTGTGAGTGGGCATTTGTTACAGTGCAAAGTTGGCTTTTATTTTCAATGTGTTAGTAGCATGCGCGAAGCCTTATCTGTATGAAACTGAAAGAATTGACCAGCTGCTTGAAGAAAGTGATTTAAATGGTATTGGTGAAGAAATAGACTTTGAAAACAGTGATTTTACATCTGCCTCTAGTGACAGATTTATCATATATTTGCAAATAATCCACACACATTTTTCCCAAATTTACGGACAAAAACTGGGGTGTGCAGATTAATTGTAGTAAGGTTGGTACTGCACTGCCTCTGACAGTAGCTCCCACTATAGTATAGCTTTGTTGGGGCTCTGTGATATGTCAGTAGCATGCTGAAAGTGAAGTAGTAACGATGTGTTAACTTGTTGATTACAGCTACAAGGATCACTTGTACACAGCTAAAGAAAAAGTTATTGAAGAAGCAGTAAACATTGGAAACTGTGCGGAAAGTACGGCAGTGAGGGGTATATTCGTGACTGGTGAAAAAACAAACTGCAGATTCAAGTAATGAATGGTAACCGCCAGGAATTTTGGTGGACAAAAGGCAAAGCATTCGGACCACAAAAAAAGGCTCTGCTGTTACGCAGACGGGATGTGAAGATACGGATGCGCAGTGACTAATGAAATGTGCTAGCTCAAAGCATTGACTTTAGCCAAAGAACTGAGCATCACTGGTTTCAAAGCTAGCTGAGGCTGGCCATCAAGATTTTTCAGTCGGAATGGTTTAGGCTTCCGGAGGAAAACTACCATCCCTCAGCGGCCTTCAGACAATTACAAAGAAAAAATAGTGCATTTTTGTTTCTATGTGACACTAGTGGTGCAATCATTCCAATATATTATCGCCCATCGGGATCGCACACCAGTCTATTTTGAGATGCCACTCGACACCACTGCGAACGGGAATGGGGAATCCAGTGTCACGGTACGAATAGGTGCCAGTGAGGAGCAAAGATGTACAGTGATGTGTGTAGCTGGGGATGGACGAAAGCTATAGGAAAACTATTCCAAAAATACCAGTGAAAGGTGTATTGGTGAGCTAAAATCCAAAAGAGTGGAAGGACATTGACCTTGTGGTTGACTAGGTGATGCCTTAGCAACATTGCCCTGTTGCAGTGCTGAAATTATGTAACATGTTGGGCCTGGACAGCTTCTGCGGGCAAAAAAATCTGACAAAATGCCTGAGAAGTTAGAAAAATGAGAAACTAACTTGATCATTATTCCTGAAGGCCCAAGAAAAATGGGAAATTAGCTTGATCATTATCCCTGGAGGCCTAACATCCAACCTGCAACCACTAAATGTGTGTGTAAGTTGACCATTCAAAGCTGCACTTAGACAGCAATACACCCAATGGATGGCCGATGAAAATTTCAGCTTCACTTAGAGTGGAAAAATCGAGTGGCCAGATTTGTTCCATATTTGTGGGGGATGTAATGTGCATGGGACTCCATTCTACTACCACTGGTGGAGAAATCTTTCAAAAAATGTGATATCACAAATGTGGACTGAACGAAGAAAATGCTCTGCAAAGATGGCATCAACAACAATGATTCTTCTGCTTGTGATGATGGTGAAAGTGATGATGAATAGAATCAGTATGTTAGAATAATTTTTTTGTAAATAAAACACAAATTAAACACAACATTTGTTTTTTTCCTTAATATTAGGATGCACGCATTATTTTATAGTGCTTATGATGATGATGGTACAAACAACAATGAAGGCAACTTAAGGGAGCCTGAAACAAGTCGCTGACAACGACTGATCGCTTGAAGTGGACTAATGTTAGGAATTGCCTTCACATTAGCAACAGCAACAGTGAAGGCAATGCAATGGCTTGTGGGAGTCAGTAGTCAAGAAAATAAATATGTTTGCAGTTGCAGTACATTTGAAGATATTGGAAATACTGAAGCACAAAAGAAAGGTTGGTGAAGAGCACTGGTTAGCTATGACAGTAGACGAGTTCAGGCCAATTTTGCACTTTGTATTTTTATCTCTTAACTGAAAAAAAAATTCTTTACAAGATTGACAGATATCAGAGTATATAACCCTGGAAAAAATATTTGTGTTGGTGAAAGTCTGATGTTTAGGCACACACTACTGCAAGTGTAAAACAATCCTTCAAAAAGAGCAAGATATGGTTTGAAAGTATATGAATTATGCTCATAAGACACTGGTTGATATTTAAAATTTATGCAGGTCTTGAGGGAAAACATTCTGTGAAAATTACAGCAAGTGAGATAATTTTGGTCTTGTCTGAAACTTCACTGGATGAATTGAGAACTAGATACATGGGTAACAGTTCCCCTACATTGTTTCTAAAACTATTGAAGAGAGACATCTGTGCTTTTGGAACCGTAAGACCAAACGGGAGGAACACACTGATGGAGCTGAAGAATGCAGTGCTCAAAAAAGGCCATCTGACTTCTGTATTGGAAAATATAATTTTAGCAATCAGATGAATCAACAAGAAACCAGTGCATATGCTGTCAACCATTCATTACAAGCCAGTCTATGAAGTATAAAGAGAGAACGGAAAGTCTTCAGCTAAAACCTAAACGCATCACTGATTACAGTAAAGGAATAGGTGGTTTTGATGCACATGATCAACATTGCCATCATATTCACTCATTAGATGATATGTGAAATGATATAAAAAATTATATTTTTGTATGTTAAACTAGGTAATTTTCAAGTCAAGTATAATCCATATTAACATAATAAATGTAAAAGTAAAAGGAAGGGGAACAGGCATATTCTCCTCCTCCTCCTCCTCCTCCTCCTTCTTCTTCTTCTTCTTCTTCTTCTTCTTCTTCTTCCTCGGGGGGGGGGGGGGGGGGGGGGCTGTATCTCGTTAATGAGAAGTGAAAAGAACTGTTCCAGCAAACATTTCATACCCTTTGTTTTTTTAATGTTAATGGGACTGCTATAGCATAATATGTTCTTCAGTTGGCATTAACGAGGGAAGAGTGGAAAGTAATGCACAATAAGTTTATTACCAAAAAGTTCAACATGTAACAAAACAAAAAAAATCACAGATGAATATTTTACCTACTTTTCTACATAGTCATCAACGTTCTTAACATATTACTCCCATTGTGCTATTAGTGTCAATATTCTCTGTTCATAGAAGTCTGTTTGGTTGGAATATAGCTATCTGCAGACTGTTGATTTCAGTTCCGCACCTGTCCCAAAGTGTTGGCTGGCGAGGTATTTCTTTGTGGGACCAAACAGATGAAAGTTCAAAAGTGCAAGGTCCCGACTATGTGGTGGATGCTGGAGTACCTCCCACCCACCTTGGTGATTTTCTCATGAGCAGGAGCAGCAACGTGGGGGCAAGCAGTGTCACAAAGTAGTTTGCCACCATCAGAGTTAATGTGACGTTTGTCACAGAGGACACGTTGCAACTTTACCAAAGTTTTAATGTAGCCTGCCACATTCACAGTGGTCCAATGTTCAGTGAAGTCCACCAGTAACACGCTATGCATATCGCATAACACTGCCGCGAGCACTTTCCTAGCAGGTTGAGTCGACTTAATTTTCTCCTACTGGGGAACGAGCATGCTTCCACCCCATACGAGCCTGCTCGGTTTCTGGCGTGTACTGATATGTCCACAACTCATCACCAGTGATGAGTCCTTTCAGAAAGTTGTACCCTTCTGCGGCTTAATGCATTAAGCTTGTCACGATTCGCTGGTCCTTGTGGTTGTCTGTCAGGTTCTGAGGCACCCAGAGCGCACTAACTTAACAAAATTTCAAAGTGTCACGAACAGTATCGTACACTGCATCGTAGGATATGTAGAACTGCTACGATAAAGTTTGTTGTTCCACACACTGGTCATTCAGAATTGTTATATCAATGAATCTGTCATTGTATGTGTTTGCAACTGATACCGGGCACATGGAATGTGATGAATCACAAAGATTCACACGACCTTCTTGGAAAAATTCGCACAGTCATCCGCATACACACGAAGTGTGCTCTGTGAATTTCATTCGGTTATGCTCTTTTGTCCACAGATAGCGAACTACACTTTGCTTCTCTTCACAAGCTGCTGATTGATGACGGAAACATGCATGCTGTGCTTGTTTCGTAGTTCAGGCTTCTCTTGCTAGAGCTGCACTTGAAAACAAAAACCTTCTGTAGCACAAACTTCAAACTATATCATCGTGAAATTTTGATGTTTCAGCTGCAATAACAGGGTAGAAAAAAATTGTTGTGTGTCACTTTCCAGTCGTACCTCATACATTTGTGATAGACATCAGTAAAATCCTAATGGAAGCAACTCGGACATCACAGTTGTGTAGCTCAGTTATCTGTGCACTGCAGGTAATTTTCTCTTTGCCTAAGCTGTATTCACATTAATGGGAAATGCATTGCTGGTTTTTGTTAGTGGGCTGCTCTTTTAAACATTTGCATGAGTTAAATAGTTGAAAGGCTGATGTTGAGATAAAGAAGTGAAAAGAAAGATGTCATTTTAGCACATATATACATGCCAATAAATCAGCACACTAATGAGGAAGTAGAGGAATATTATCAGAAGATTGAAGAAATCATGGATAAAGAAAAAAAGAAAGGCCTGGATCGTTGTAATGAGGGATTTGAATGCAGTGGTAGGAGAGGAAAAAGAAGAGGGAGTGGTTAGAAGATTTGGATTGGGAAACAGGAATGACGGGAGGAAAAGGGTGGTTAATTTGTGCAGAGAAAATTCAGTTCTGATTGGAAACACATTGTGTGAACATCACAGAAGATGGGGATATACATAAATATCTAGGCTGAAAGACAACAGATAACAAATTGATGATATCGTATGCTTAAAGGATGCCGGAGCATATCCTGGAACAGATATAAATTGGACCACAACTTGGTGGTGGCAGACGTGCAAATGAGGTTGAAAGGAGTGAGAGAAGAAAACCAAGAGAGAAATTTGACCTAGAAAGACTAAAGGAAAAAGGTAAGGATGCTGAGCTGGAAAACATATTTATATCAAAATTGGATGGAGGGCCCTATGAGGAGAGCGCAAATAGAAATGGAAGTGTGTCAGGCTAAACCTTAAGGAATATTCAGACGTAATAGTAGGGGTGAAGTAGTTTGTAAGGCTAAGGAAAGAATGGGTAACAAAGACAAGCTGGATATGATGAATGAAACAAGAAAATGGAAGACAGTAGGAACTGAAAAAGGGAAAAGAATGTACAGAATGCTGAATAATGAATTAAGGAGAGAAACAGAACAGGCAATGAAGATGTAGGTGAAAGAGATGACAAAGAAATAGAGAAACTACAAAAAGGAAGTAAAATACAAAATGCTCTGTAGATAAGGTGCTGACCTAGTCTCGGAAGCAAAGAAAAGCAGTAAGAGTGTGGGAATAGAAAGAAGTGATGGTACTATGGTTCATAAACTGTAGGAAGTTTTGGGAAAGTGTCAGGAATATGTAGAGTACCTATATGAGGCTGATCAAAAACCGAATGATATTGAATTAGAAGAGGAGGCAAGAGTTGCAGAAGAGAGGAAAAAGGATGCTGCATCTTGGAAGGAGAAGTAGAAGTAGAAAGAGCTTTAAGAGAGGTGAAGAATCACGGAGTAAGTGGAATTGATGGATTACCAGCAGAGTTGCTCAAGAGCCTCGGAAGTAGTGGTGTCAAAGAGCTAACTCATCTATTTAATAATATTACGAATGAAACTGAATGACAGGATGACTTTCTCTCTGTAGTAATGATCTGATTGAGAAGAAAAGCAATGCAAAGGAATGTGAGGGTTTTAGATCCACAAGTTTGATTTCTTGTGCAGCAAAAGTTCTGTGCGGGTGATAAAATATAGGACTTTCCGGAAGACTGGAAAAACTATTGCAGAGGAACAGTAACGGATTTAGAAGTGGAAAAGCTCCGAGAGATGCAGTTGGACTACTGAGAATTATAGGTGAAAGGTACAGTGAAAGAGGAAGAGATGGATCCGCGAGCAGAACGGCGTGTGTGTTTCAAATTCTGTGCGAATCTCAGGAAAAGTGCTACAGAGACCCTCGTAATGATTCGACAAGTGTTTGGGGGGCAGAGCACGAGCCTGGGCTCTCCGAGACCCAAAAAAGCGAGACAGGTGAAGAGCAAAGTGAAGAGTGTGACGGTTGTTTTCTTTGATATCGAGGGCATTGTGCACAAAGAATTCGTCCCACCCAACCAAACAGTGAATTCCCCGTACTACTGTGACATTTTGCGGCAGCTCCATGAAAATGTGTGGTGACGACGGCCCGAACTTTGGCGTTGAGGGAACTGGCTGCCGCATCACGACGAAGCACCCTGTCACGAGTCCTTGCTCACCGGGACCTTTTTGGCAAAAAACAACACTGCAGTTGTACCCCACCCACCGTAATTGCCACATTTGGCACCTTGCGACTTCGCGCTATTCCCAAAACTGAAACTGAGTCGAAAGGCAGTCGGTTCGATATTCTAGAGAGGATTCGAGAAGCATCATTGCCGGTGATAAACCCCGTCAAAGAACAGGACTTCCAGAAAACGTTTGACCAGTGGCAGAAACTCTGGGACTGGTGTGTATGTGCACATGGGAACTATTTAGATGGTGATGGTGACCATTCGTCCAAAGGTAAGGTTTTCAACAGATGGCAGCACCAGTCCAGAAAATGTTGGGTAGCACCTCATGTAAGTGTGCAGCTGTGTGAAAATGTTAACAGCAGAACTGTGTGCCAATTTGTTGAGAGACAGGTGGGAGTGGGAGTGGGGGGATGCGGTAGGGCGGGAGAGGGGGGGGGGGTACACGAACTAGATTGAATCCAATAGTCAGCTAATTTCTGACGCTTGTTTAGATGAATTGTGGACTGGTTTCTAATGTTTACTCATAGCAGAAAGAGCCTCTGTCCAAAAACACAAAATAAGATTTTTAAAAAGTGTAAGATTGTGAAAATAAATAAAAGCGTATCCTGAGACCATATCACAACATTAGGATGAAGAAGAATTGCTGCAGTATGTGCCAGTTGAAAAATATCACCTCTTACAAACATACTTTCATGTTTACAGAAAATAAATATAAATTGAGCATGTTTACAGCATATCAACAGAAATCTTATGCTGTCCGATTAAACCACCTATTTTGATGATTATTTCTTCACGCACCACCTTTATTTACCTGGAGGAAGGACTAGACGTACTGGTTTTCCACTTATGTGGTCTTGATAGAAAATCATTTTAACACTTTGACAGCTGAGTACACATAGACTTGCCGTTTCTTAGAATGCCAGCCATTTTTGTGATTTTTTTTCAATATTTTATTTATTAAGAAGACTGGCCAAAATTTAACAGTGATACTATTCTTTTATGAGAGTTTAAAGCTACTACTCCTAAATTACATATTTCCAGATTCTTGGTATGTTTAGGATTTTTGTTATATATTTTTAATGAATGTTAGGTTTTGCAAAAAATATGTTAACCAAATCCAAAATAATTTATATACCATTATATTTTTAGTAATGAAAAAGTAAAAACCTGAAGCTATAATTATAAATTATCACACTTTTCTTTCACATAGTATAATTTTTTGTGTTCATATTCCTTTTTATTGGCCTCCTTTCAGCAATGGCAGGACTGATAATTTTTGATTATACATTCATTACAGAATCACTGTCTTTGGTTTCTGATCTTATAACAAAAAAAATTATAGCAAAAAAAAAGTGTTTCGTTGTCCAGGAAATGAAGAAACAGCAGAACAGAATGCAGACAGTTGTTTTGGCAAAGGCCATCCCATAATATTTCTGTTTAATGCAGCCTCATTGCAGCATTATTAACGACAAAAGTGTTGCAGTTGTACGTATCTGTAAAATATGGAAATATGGCCTGTTTAAACACAGCTTAAAAACAGAGAGGTGGTAGAGAGGCCTTTGTACCAAGCAGACTCTGCAAGTGATGGGAAACTATGCACGACAACAATGACGACGATTTCAGCGAGTGTTTTTGTCAAATCAGAATAAATACTTATTTCTTAACAGTGGATCGTACATTACTGTTACAGCGTTTCTAATTACATACCACAACAAAAATATGTTAATTGTTGTTGTTGTTGTGGTCTTCAGTCCTGAGACTGGTTTGATGCAGCTCTCCATACTACTCTATCCTGTGCAAGCTTCTTCATCTCCCAGTACCTACTGCAACCTACATCCTTCTGAATCTGCTTGGTGTATTCATCTCTTGGTCTCCCTCTACGATTTTTACCCTCCACGCTGCCCTCCAGTACTAAATTGGTGATCCCTTGATGCCTCAGAATATGCCCTACCAACCGATCCCTTCTTCTAGTCAAGTTGTGCCACAAACTTCTCTTCTCCCCAATTCTATCCAATACCTCCTCATTAGTTATATGATCTACCCATCTAATCTTCAGCATTCTTCTGTAGCACCACATTTCGAAAGCTTCTATTCTCTTCTTGTCCAAACTATTTATCATCCACGTTTCACTTCCATACATGGCTACACTCCATACAAATACTTTCATAAATGACTTCCTGACACTTAAATCTATACTCGATGTTAACAAATTTCTCTTCTTCAGAAACGCTTTCCTTGCCATTGTCAGTCTACATTTTATATCCTCTCTACTTCGACCATCATCAGTTATTTTGCTCCCCAAATAGCAAAACTCCTTTACTTCTTCAAATGTCTCATTTCCTAATCTAATACCCTCAGCATCACCTGACTTAATTCGACTACATTCCATTATCCTCGTTTTGCTTTTGTTGATGTTCTTCTTATATCCTCCTTTCAAGACACTGTCCATTCCGCTCAACTGCTCTTCCAAGTCTTTTGCTGTCTCTGACAGAATTACAATGTTTTCGGCGAACCTCAAAGTTTTTATTTCTTCTCCATGGTTTTTAATACCTACTCCGAATTTTTCTTTTGTTTCCTTCACTGCTTGCTCACTATACAGATTGAATAACATCGGGGAGAGGCTACAACCCTGTCTCACTCCCTTCCCAACCACTGCTTCCCTTTCATGCCCCTCAACTCTTATAATTATATGTTAATTATCTACTAATTATTCCTCTTAGACATAACATTACCATCTTTCGTAACATAATACACCAGAAAAGCAATGTATAGCCCGTTTGACATTTGCAGGCGGGCCCGCGGCTGCAGACGTTGATCCTGGTTCCGGATCCCGTGACACACCCACTGCCGCCACTAGCCCTGGCGACGCCAGATGGCGACTGCGCACGCTCGCTGCTCTGCCACCTGGACGTGGCGGCGCGCCGGGCGTCCGCCTCGCAGAAGGTCCCCGGCGGCCCCAGGGCGCGGCTGCTGCTCCCGGTGCGGGGCGGACCGACGGCTCCGGCAGTCGCGGAGGTGTCGGCGGATGACATGGCGCGCCTCAAGGCTCAGTTGGACGTGAGTGTCGTGGAGGCTCCCCGGCGCGTCACGGGTCGTCCCCGGTCAGAGGGTAGTGTGCGGAAAGTCCCGGAGAAAGGGATGGGCTCAGCAGATGACGAGGTGGGCACAAACGTGCCGCATCCGGATGGGGTGGCCGCGTTCCGCGAGTACTGCCGCCGCTGCGTCGTTTTGTAGGTGCGAGGACAGGCCTGGGGGGGGCCTTTGACTGCCAGTGTTGCGGAAAATGGCAGTTGTCGCGAAATGCCTGACAGGGCTCTGTGTGCACGGCGGGTAAAATCTGCCATCGTACTGGTGCGAGGTGCTCGTAAATCCAAATAGGGAATCTCAGTATGAATTTGCTGCCAATTTCATTTGTGTAGCGCTCTGTCTGTTCTGCTTTCTACAAGTTATTCGGCTGCTGTGCAGGGCTGGCTGTTTTTAGTATTCTGTCTTTGTATAATTTTTACGTGGAATCAGATCTGCAGCCTATTACAGTATTTGTGTATTTACTGCGTGCAGTATTGTCGTTGACCTGTCGTGTGGATAGATTCCACTTCCTTCCTCTTTGTCTCTTTTCTTCTGTCTAGTTTTGAGAAAAAAAGTCTGCTTATTACTTGTAGCATTTTTTATACCAAAGAGGCAGTATTATTTTGGCAATCTGACTTACTTGTTCCTCAATAATGGCAGTGAATATTCTATTGTTTGCAGTAATTGGTCATTTGCTGACAAGCTGTTGGTTGAATGTTAAACTTTGTCCTCGTTTTTAGTGGTACTAATTGGGAACTTGAATAGATGCCTCCAGTATTAGTTAATGGGTGATAATGGTGGACACCCCAGGATAAAATGAGCAAATTTTAGGACAGGCACTTTAAATGCATTGTCATTCATATTGTGGAATATTTACTTTTGGGACCCACTGAACATATTGTGAGGTACTGTTGTCCCTTAATCGAGGAATTACCCAATTCTTTCCTACGGACTGAGAAAATGTCAACATGTGTTTACCATAGTGTAAAATACGTTGAAAGGTAATTCAAATGAAAACTATATTTATACTTTATCCAATGCTGTTAAACTGAAGTATAACAAGTACTAATTGCACCACTCCCAAATATAACATTTATTTTCAAGCTACATTCTCATCATTTTTAAACCCTGTGTTTAACGATTTTGGTGTTTCATAGCGTCAGCACTCATTGTGTCTCCCTGCTAAATCTTATCTATCACATTTAAATTCTTTCACATAGAGTATTACAAATGACAGAAGTTGAAATCATATTTTAATTATTTTTTTTTTAATAACTATCATCCCATCCCTTCTCCCTACTAAAGGGTCCGTTGTGGGTAGGATGTCTCAATATGGGATTTTTCAGCTTCTTTTTTACTCCAATAACAAGGTCAGTATTTCTATTCTGCTGTATCAGACATTTTGTTTTTGTGTTCAGTTAATATACAGTGAATTTCAAAGCTGTAATACTCTCATGGTCAAGTAACAGATGTGCCCAAAAAACTGAAGTGCCACCAGAACTATGAGTGTAAAAAATAAGACTTTTTGGTGTTTTGGATAAGGGTCGTTGTTGTTGAAGATGTAGCATGATTAATACAACACTGAGGTTAATTTCCTGATGACAGTGTATTCTGGACAAACACTTGTGGCCTTTGACACTGGATTTCTGAGGCATATCTGGCCACTCATCAAGAGATCATACACTCTTCAAATTGAGTTTACTTGAACTGACCATCCAAAATAAATTATGTGATACAGTGGTGTGGAGGAACTGACAGTTTTACTGGAATACCGTACACTAATCACATTGTCACTAAATTGTCAAACCTGTGGTCTGTGCTGCTTTTGATTGTTAAACGGCCAGAAGTTGGAAATGCTAACGCACAAGAGCAAATTTTGAGTTGCTACGCATTATATGTTACATTGAATTCAAAGAAAGGAATATAAATGCAATAAGCCAAAACACCTTATGTAAGAGTCAGCTCTTTCTAGTGGTACATATGGAAAAAATTGTTACCAACGCTTGGTGCTTTCCAAAACATACAAATAACATGATCATGCTAATCTTTCACTAAATTGACAGTTAGTGCTAATGTCCACTGACCACGACAATTCAAAATGATGGTCGCCTGAAGGTTACAGTGTTTGATCCTTACTGTTCTTCCCATAGAGGCATTGGAGCAGATTTTAGATGACTTATGTGTAATGCCAAGGACAGATATGTACTAAATTTCTGATGTACATCATCACTCAGAGCACACACTATCCCATTTGAAATTTCTTTACAATCGCACAGTTTTCGCTATTGAAAAGAGCTCAATTTAGCCCTCACTCGTCACAGTCTTTACTGTGACGTCTGAGCAGCTGAGATATCATTGGATAAATGAAGGTCCTTGTGTATTTCAGTTAAGATTCATGGAAATTTAAAATAGTTCGCGTCAAGGTAAATCCACATGACATTGTGCCATGTTTTCAATGTAGGATGAAGTACTCCACTTCTTGTGATTCATGACTACAGGGAAGCATAATAATATACTTCTCTTGCAATGGCACCAGTTATTGCCAAGTTTTCGTGTTGTTCAGTTTCATTGTATTCTCTACATGTGAACAATTCTTTAAATTTGTGCAGTTGTCAAGTTGACTGTAGTCAACATGGCATTCCTGCAAAAGTTATTGTTCTCAGTTTTGCTCTTGTGTTGTTAGTCAGATAAGAGACTGCTTCGAAGGTTTAGACAGACTGTCATTTAATTTGTGCGACACACTGACACTCAGGTAGCAACTTTTTCATTGAATTGTAGCATTTTATTTGTATTATTCCAGAAACACTGAAACTGCATGTCTGAATGGGTTGGGTGATCGTCATTGCCGGCACACGAACAAATCGTTCACTCCACAGTCAGTCGCACACGGTTACGAAACATATCGACACATTAAAACAGTGTGCCGGATTGTGACTGTGAACTAGTTTTCTGCCGTCCCGGCACGACTCGCGCCCCGCAGACGATTTCCGCAGGCACGCTTTGGTCTTGCAGATGGCTCGGTCAGTAGCTGAACTTCCTACAAAAGATGAGGTCTGGGTTTGAGTCACAGTCCAGTGTGCAGTAAACCTGCCGGACAGTACGTGTTCACTAGGCTTAATAATGTACATATGCCTGTTTTTGTTGTGCATTTTGTAGTGTTCTCAATGGATTGGAAAGTAAAGATTTGACTCACTGCTGTCATTGAAGATTAAATATTATGCTTGTTCTTTGGCCTCTTAACTGACTGTAGCCTCGTGTGTAGCAATTGGAGCCTTCACCTCTTTCTACATCTACATCCATACTCCGCAAGCCACCTGACGGCGTGTGGTGGAGGGTACCTTGAATACCTCTATCGGTTCTCCCTTCTATTCCATTCTCGTATTGTTCGTGGAAAGAAAGATTGTCGGTATGCCTCTGTGTGGGTTCTAATCTCTCTGACTTTATCCTCGTGGTCTCTTCGCGAGATGTATGTAGGAGGGAGCAATATACTGCTTGACTCCTCGGTGAAGGTATGTTCTCAAAACTTCAACATAAGCCCGTACTGAGCTACTGAGCATCTCTCTTGCAGAGTCTTCTACTGGAGTTTATCCATCGTTTCCGTAACGCTTTCGCGATTACTAAATGATCCTGTAACGAAGCACGCTGCTGTCCATTGGATCTTTTCTCTCTCTCTCTCTCTCTCTCTCTCTCTCTCTCTCTCTCTCTCTCTCTCTCTCTCTTCCATCGACCCTACCTGGTACGGATCCCACACCTCTGAGAAGTATTCAAGCAGTGGGCGAACAAGTGTACTGTAACATATTTCCTTTGTTTTTTGAATGCATTTCCTTAGGATTCTTCCAATGAATCTCAGTCTGGCATCTGCTTTACCGATGATTAATTTTATATGGCCATTCCATTTTAAATCACTCCTAATGCCTACTCCCAGATAATTTATGGAATGAACTGCTTCCATTTGCTGACCTGCTATATTGTAGCTAAATGATAAAGGATCTTTCTTTCTATGTATTCGCAGTGCATTACATTTGTCTACATTGAGATTCAATTGCCATTCCCTGCACCATGCGTCAGTTCATTGCAGATCCTCCTGCATTTCAGTACAATTTTCCATTGTTACATCCTCTCAATATACTATAGCATCATCCGCAAAAAGCCTCAGTGAACTTCCGATGTTATCCACAAGGCCATTTACGTATATTGTGAATAGCGACAGTGTTACGACACTCCCTCTTTACTTTACTCTTTATGGTGGAAGGAAAAGCAGTAGAACAATTTCTACTTTTCTTCTGTAATTATTCTGGCACTTTTTGTATATACATTGGTGTGCAAAACGTTAGGAGAAAAGTAACTTTCACGTGCCGCGTCACTGCCGAGGAACGTAGCTCGATGAAACTTTGACCGTACGTAGAAAGAACTGCTACGGTGTAGTCCAGAAGGCAACTGAAAGAAATACACAGTGAGTTGAACAGAACTGCAAAGACAGTAATTACACTGAAGTCACCTCGAACTCTGAAGATCCTGTAGACATTAAGATAGGTGGAATGTGATTGTTAATAGTGTTTGTGGTCACCACAGCTGCAGACGTATGCTTCGCACTGTACTTCCTTACTGGCCACAACGTTGGTAAGGCATTCTTGTGGTAGGCTGTTCTGTTCCCCCACCGACACAGTAGGAAACGGCCGGGTGGCCGTCAGGTGATGTAGATGTAGAGGTAGAGGTGCGCGCGGAAGTGCCGCAGTACGTTTCCCCGAAACGTCCCACATGTACTCGGTGGGGCTAAGTCGGGAGAATGGGCAGGCCGGCCCATTTGCCAAATATCTTTTCGACCCGGCAGCTACTCCACGTGCGCCATTGGTGTGGCTGCTCATTGTCTGTAAACGCGAAGTCGGGTCTGAACGGACCTGTGGAAAGATGTACAGAGTGTGACAGTAATATTGACTGGTGAGTGTATTGTGTTGACAGATTTGGTGACAGATTTGGAGGTCAGTACAGTTGCGCAACATTATGCCTCCCCACACCGTAGCATCTCGACCACCAAAATGATCGTATTTGACAGTGTTTCCAGATGTATTATGTAATCTCTTATGTTGAGAGGTCGGAATGTGGAATGCATCTAAGAATGTTGTCGAACGTGATCATTTTGGTGGTCCAGAAGGTACTGTACTCCATCCCCACTCGCGTCTTTTCGGCAGTGAATTTGGCCTCGACTTCATTTTAATGGATGACAGTGAGTGACCGTATCAAACTGCACGAATCGAGTAGTTCTCGGAAACGTGAGGGTATTCACCAATAGACTGGCTCGCCTGCTCCCCCAATTTAAATCTCATCGCGTACATTTGGGATGTATTGCGAAGACGTATTATGGTGCATCCACTTGTACCGACGGCCGTCCCGTAGTCCTCGACAGCACTGGTGTAGGAATAGAATGTCCTAAGATGAGAACTTCTTACCACCTGCACTCGTGTCCAAAGGAACTTTGCTTCGTATTCAGAATAACATAGGCACTGCTATATTGTATCTTACCACCGTTGTGGCCAACACACGGGCACATTGCAGAACGTGCATTGCTGCCTCTGCCAA
Organism: Schistocerca americana; assembly: GCF_021461395.2. Classification (NCBI taxonomy): domain Eukaryota; kingdom Metazoa; phylum Arthropoda; class Insecta; order Orthoptera; family Acrididae; genus Schistocerca; species Schistocerca americana. Next base: position 80,804,695 of record NC_060129.1, on the reverse strand, counting down.
TTGCAAACCCTGTTAAGAATCACGTCCCGCCTTTTGTAATGTCTGGGGGACTCTCGTAAATCGCTGTGACCTCAGTATATTTGTTGTCTTTGAATAAATGTGTCATTTCTCTTCATATTTCTTTAGGTTGCCTCATGTACTAAACTGTAACAGTTCTTTCTATGTACAGTCAAAGTTCCATCAAGCTATGTTCCTTGGTAGTGACACATTGTGTGAAAGTTACTTTTAGCCTTAAGGTTTGTTCACCAGCGTATAGCCCATACACTGTTGAAAATGATTTATAGCGGCCATCAGATAACAAAAGCTTTTGATCATTGCATTTAACTCAGAAACACTATGTGCGAGTGCAGAATTCAGAATGATAGAGTCATCTGTTTCAATACGTAACACCACAATTTGGAGGCATTTCAGTTTTTAAAAAGTTCTGAAGTGACGGAACAGTGACAATTTCAGAATGGTGTGGAGCAGCATGTCTATCTCTGCCCAAAATCACAACAGCATAGATTATTGTTGTTGTACGCTTCTGCTAACTGCCTCGCTGCATTTGTGGCAGCTAGTACATTTGTCTTAATTGCTGTGGCACAACTATTTGTGGTCTAGATTTCATTTTTCCCTAGGATGAAAACTGAGATTCATATCAACTGTTTAAGTCCTCAGGATTGGCTTCACAATTTTCTTTGGTCCCATTGTGCCATTGAACTGTCTGTTACTTTGGAATTGAAAATATCTTGCAGGTCGGATATTCGCAAGGCAGTAGGAATTAGCTTACTGACGGGCACAATGTGAGCCAGTGAGATATGCTGACAGTTTCAACGCAGACAGCTTTACGAGTTGGAATGTAGGGACGACAAGTTTGTTCAGTTCACAATACGGTCACAGCAAAACATCTGAGTTCAGCTGTCACTGATGGCACACAAACAACATTTAACTTTTCCTCAGTTTCAAAAGTTGGAAATGACTAGATAGACAATTCTAATGCACCAAAACTGTGGATTGTTTTTCACAGATGTTTACTTACCTCTTCTGTGAAAAGGGAGAAGAGAAGAATTGTCCAGTTCAAAGAATCGTAATGGATGAAAAAGGTATTTGAGACACAGTAAGACTTCGTACATCACCCCTCCGTCTACTATTAAATGTACCCACACTGCATTGTATGTGATTAAAGCACATTTGAGAAAAATTTGGTTAAAATGGCGGACAAATGTAACCTCGTGTGTTCAGTGTGGTTCCTTTTTTCCATTCAAAATCACAGGAAAGATGAGTGCTTACCTGTCCCTCCTGATTATTGTACATTCTAGCCTGGGATTTCCATTGTTATTTAGTCCAGCTCTGTAGGAATGAGTGATGCAGTGATAAGACAAGTCCTGTGACATTCCCTCTTGCTGTATAGAAGATGTTGTGTTCAGGCTGTATCACTCAATATTGAGAGACAAACCTCTGTGTGAATAGTGTTTTGGTTTTGTATTTCTAGTGATGCACTGCTTTTTGTAAATATTTTCAGCTAAACTGTGTCGTGTTGCCGGTTTATTAATTCTTACATCTGCTGCAGATTTTTCTAATCCATTCCGTTTAATTTCTCAAAGATATTGGAATTTACTAACCCTTTCTATTTTATCTATTTTATTTCTCTACATTTTGGTACATTATTTTAGGTGATGAATTCAGTTTTTTCAGCTGAAATTCTTCAGCAAATTCCGTTAACAGTTTTCTCTTTAGGATTTGAATAATTGTCCATGTTAGATTTGCTGAAAGTATTGCAAAGTCATTTGCAAAAGCCAAGCAGTGGACTGTAATTCTGTTTGGTTTCCTCCCTATCTTCAGTTTTGTAACATTTTAAGCTCCTAATTCCAGATTTTTAAAAAAATTTCCTAAAAACATGGTTATGCAGTGAATGAGGCTATTATACTTATTGTTCATAGAGGCTATTTTTTAGTGTTTTTAAGAATTTGAATACTTTTTCCTTTTGAAGAAAACTGACTAGTTGCGGATTACAGTACCTGCCCACTGCACACATACCTTTCCTGAATGTTTTCGAGTGTGTCCGTTTTCCCTGTGGTTTCTGAAACCTGATTTCCAGATGGGGAAGTGCTTTGGAAAACAAATTGTGGGACCAGCCAGCAAGAGTAGTGCCTGGAAATTTAACTCGCAGAGTATTGTTTTGTTTGTTCTTGCAGCGAGGAAGCTGCTGGCATTTATATAGAGTTGTGATAGTTACCCGCTCTAGACTAGGAGGATGCGATTCGATTGGGAGCTCCGAGCACCCGGTGATAACGATAGTGTCTCCGGCTCTTTCGTGACCGAGTCACTGTAGCTGGAAAATTCAGTTTCTTGCCCATTTTTTGTGTAAGCTAGTCAGGTAGTCTTTTGCTGTGCGTTTGAAATGTGATGATTTGATCTGTTTATCAAAACTGACTTGGGAAGCATTCACCAGCTGGTGAACAATGTGTCCAGATTGATTCTCGTGTTCAGGTAAAAGTTTGGAACAAACCGTTACTACCAGTCATGGCATTTTGGGAACTAAATGCAGCGATGGAAAATTTGGAACGACATGGTAGAACTTAAATACCTGTGGTAGGATATATGAGTGTACTGATTTCCCGGAAAAGTAAATTTTATGCATTTAAAATCTCCTCTCTCCTTTGAATCAGGGATAAACTAAACATTGCAATGGTCAGAGAGATGACAGCAGCAACATACCTCTACATGAACCTGCTTACTGTAGTGAGCTCTGCTCCTTTCCTCAGTGGCGGAAGTATGTAGTTTAGGAACTGGTGTAGAGCTCTGTCGTTCCTCCCCCTCGAGTCCCCACCAGCCCCGCAAACACATCAAATAATTCCTGCTTACACCTCAAATGCATGCAAACAGAAATTTCTATATTCTACTATAGCAGCTGCATTTTGCTCCAAATTGCTTTCAATTTTTAGGCAAATACTGCTTAGAGAAACACACCCGAAATATAATAAGTCACTCATCAACTGTCATTAAAGTGGCAGTAATATCAGAATGATTTATTCTATTTACTTTCTGCAGCCTTGTCATTTTCAGGCTCTGAGAAACAGCTCACAGATTCGTCGTCATCGTCACCATCATCGTAATCACAAAGTAATTCCGAAAGAATTTTCAGGTATTATTGCATCGAGAATAAAAAAATCCCTTGGAACTTTCCTTACAACTTAGAGAAGAAGAATTATGCAGAAAAAATATTTGTAAATAGTTGTATTTACATATGTACAAATGAGTAAATGTTTGTTTGGGACTTCTGTGGACCAGTTCTTGCAGCAGAAAACGTATTCGCATTGGGCCGCTTGTATCGCATGAGGATGCACAGTAATCGCAGTTTAATCTGAAAACAATGATCCCGATTATGACTCGGATTACACATTCAAAACATTTAGACAGTGAAAGAAAATACGTTGCTGTGAGAAGTTACAAAATAGGCAAAAGAAAATTCTCTTGGGCATTTTTGATCCAAAATAGGTGCTTCTGTATTTGCATTACATAATTAAAAAATGTGAAACTGTTCTGGAAAGAGTGCCACATCCAAAAACATGCTATTGCAGTTTCATGATTTTATAACAGGTGTAACAGTCATTTCCGTGTTGTAAACACATGTGACTGATTAGAGACCCTGATCGTGACAGAAACTATAATTTAATACACTTAAATTGGTACATAAATTCAGCTACACATGCTGTGGATCTTTAATGAATCGGTGTTGGACCCTAAACAGTTATTGCCTCTGTCCATTCCCTCAAATTTGTAACAATCAGAGTACCTTTGATTGAATTCTCTCATGTTGAGAAATTAGGAGGAGCAATCTATGTTTCACTTGGCAAAAAAACTATCAGTAGCATAAACTTTTCTTTATTTTGACTATCGGTTTTGACAGATACATCTGTCATCTTCTGGTCTTCAAAAAATTTTCATTATAAAATGCATTTATTGTGCCACATTGTCATTATGGTGAATAAAAAATAGCACATTATACAGAGGTTTGTCATAAATAAAACATTTACAGTTAAAAAGGTTCTTGTGCACATGGCTGTGTCCACATGCTCAGCACTCACAAATGATTGTCGATTCTCAAAAATCACATTATACAGTAAAATGCCCGTTCGCATTTACTGTATATTGTGATTTTTAAGAATTAAAGTCGTTTGTGAGTGCTCACAGCCATGTGCACAAGATGTTTTTTTATTATAAATGTTTTATTTCTGACAAACCTCTGTATAATGTGATTTTTTTTATCCACATAATGACAAAATGGAATGACATTCTAAGTTACTATGAACACATTTTGTAATGAAAATTTTTTTGAAGCCCAGAAGATGACAGTTATATCTATCAAAATTAGTTATCAAAAACAAAACTGAATTTATAAGATCTTGTCTATCAAACATTTTTGACAAAGTACCTTTGCTAAAAAAAAGATCGATTTTCTTTATTTTGCGATCTCAAATTTGAACTTACCACACAGACTGAGAGAATGAAAACCCTCACAAAACAAGCAAATCGTAAAAGCATTTAAATGACTTACAAGCTCTGCGTCCACGGAAGTATATATCAAACTAAAATCATTGGCATCACTTTCACAACTACCATGAGAGAATAATTTTTGTTTACAAACTATTTTAGTGACTAAAAGCACACGTGCGTGGTAAATGGTCGAGCCTAGACCGTAAGCTGTCAATTGTGTGCCCACGCCTATAAGTGTCAGGGACAAATCTATGCTGTGGTACCCAGTGTGGACTGCAGATACCCCTCCTACTCCCGCATCCTGCCCTCCCACTTTCTTGTATTACCAAACTGATGATTCCTTGAAGCACCAGATTGATTGTGTGCTGTCAGCTTATCCTCACTTTCTGTCAATTTGATCTATAAAGAGCTTTTTTGCACAATTCTATCCATTTCCTCTTCACCGGTTACTCATTCTGCACGTCTAACATTCAGAATTCCTGCATATCGCCACATTTCCCGAGTTCACATTCTCTTCACTGTATGCCGTTTATTGTCCATCTTTCATTGTTATGTAAGGCTACACTCCAGACTCTTGCTTTCGTATAGTCTTCCTTGCACTTTAAATTTATGCTTTGTTAACAACCGCCTCTTTCAAGAAAGCTCTTATTGCTGTTGCCAGTCTGCATTTTGTACCATCTTCACTTTTGCTGTCGTCTCGTAGTTTGCTCCCAAATTGGCAAAGTTCTTCTATTACTTAATAAAATTACAGAAGTAGTACTGTTACAGGTCCACCGTCTCAAACTCTATTTATGCTGAGGCGTGTTTTACACTATCACTCATTGTATGTATTGATTAGAGAAAAAAATGTCTTGTTTAAAAAATGCTGTAAAGTGAAGAGGCTACATTTAGGAAATCACATGTAAATTTTAACGAGGCCATAGCATCTCTCCTACTGGACTTCGGCAGTGCTGTGACTGGTAGCAGAATTTGTTCCATTTCGACTAGTACCTCAAATATTTCAGTGCGGCAATGAAACAGTGTCGGCTCCCCATCCGTATACATTAACTTGTTTCTCAGTAATATCGACTCAGCTGTAATTGTATTTTCTCACCCTTCGCAGTACGCCACAGTCGGTGTCGTGTCGGAAACCGTGTCGCACAGTTATTCTGAATGTGGCTGCAGTGGGGTTAAAATCCCTGCTGCTGGGCCAGGAAACAGTATTACTGCATTTACACATTATTGTACCACAGTATATTCGTGTAGTGTGTAGGTCACACAATGAGGGAAGTTTCGTCTTCTACGTTGTGTTGTGCAATATGTATATCGGTGTCATAGCTTTTGTGGTTCTAGTACATGTTACCTAGCTTGTCCCCTGTTGCTCAGTGTTTCCAGCTGTCTACAGTTGTGTAATCTGCAGATATCGCACACATATACCTGTTCACAGATTAGACTTCCTGCGGAAATAGAATCTCTCTTATATATATATATACAAATTTAAGGCAGCCTCGGAATGCCTATATTTGTGCAGAGTTACCCCAGCTAAATAGCATAATTCAATGTTAATATCTACTGTACCCTTCAGAGTACGTATTATATCGACGGAAAGTATTATTGGAGAGGCTTGCCCTTGACGTGTGTGCAATTTCGGTAAGCACAATTTAGAGTATATTCGTCAGTAATTGTGATTGTCTGTGCTCTTTTCATTCCTGAAGACAGGGTAAACCTTTCTCTTTGTGCGTGCAATAGCTGCCGATATAAGATATATATGTATACATATATAATATATTTAACTATATATTGTACTGTAGTTTCTAATGTTACTTTAGTTGGTGTGTGTTTTATGCCTTATGCACAATTAGTCGGAGCACAACACTTAGAGCTGGCATAAATTCTGTACTAATCAGGCTGACCACTGTGATAAAGAATGCTTTTTTTTAATAACTGCGGGGAGGAAAAGCATCAGTGTGGAGAACAAAAGTTAAAAAATAATAATACTCTTTTTGTTTATTTACGCTTAATGGAATTGTATTTAAATTTATTTATTTTGTTACTGTGTATTTGGTATATTTTATAAACAGAGAATTTACCTTGTGCAATGTAAAAAGAAAAAAAATCTGAGAATAAACTTTTATTTTCAGAATTCAGTTCTCTCTACTTATTTCTTTTCTTTGCTTCTTAATTTCACAACCACCCCCTCATCGAACTTTTCAATGACTAGTGCACTGTGACCAAAATAAGTTGTCAGGTATGGCAGGATACGAATAGCTCGTCTCGGTAGATACCGGTCGTGGCAGCGGAGCGTTCCTTCACAATTTACGGCTTCTGTAGGTGTCGGTATGCACAAAACTGTTCGGCACACGAATAACCGCGGTAGTTGCTTTCCCTCCTCGTTACCAAATAGAGTTGTCGGCTCGTAACCAACGATATCTGTCTAGCCGACAATTCGTAATTGGGCCAGGTGTATCTGTGGAAATGTCTGCTCTCAGTGTTATATGTGCTTGGATGAAACACAGACCAACAGTCTTTGCACAGTATGGTAGCTATCACCAACTAAATTGTGTGCTGCTAGACTATAATTTTTAAAGCTTCTGGTCTAGAGCCTGTTATGATACGATCCATAAAGTTGTAGTTAACTTCTGTTGCATTGCAGAATGATCGATAACTACAGTTGACTGTCAGGAACTCGGTGTTAAAAAATCTGTGACAGTCAACACTTGTGCAGTTCTGTGAACTAGAACAACACGATGGATCGGTACATTATCAACCAAACTGTGCAGTTTATTATGTGTGATGTTATATGAGGCTCGCTTTTTTTGAGTAAGTACCATTTTAATATTAAAACCATACGTGCATTTTTAAAACAGTTATGTTATTACATGAAAGTATAGATTCTAATATACTTTTCAATATAATTTTCACCAATATTCTGGCATTTACAAGTTGACCAACTTTTGAATTCCATTCTCATAAAAATATGCCAACCACTGCCGAACAGCTATTTCGAAGTCGTCGTTTTTTGAAGTGGGGGGAACGAGTTGTAATCACTGAGTGCTGAATTAGGTTTGTACAGAGGTTAATAGAGCCGTTTACAGCCAAATAACGTGATAAGGTCTAGCGCTCGTTGCCACGACTTTTATTTATGTATGTGTTTTTATTTAAATTGTACTTGATGTTTTGTCTCACAGGGGAAGCATACATCCAACATGTCAAAACCATGATATTGCTCACATTGTTTATTAGATAAGGAGCAGTCAAATGAATATGAGACAGAGGGGAAAAAAAGGTAAGTAAACTGCTTATTATTTCAAAAGTAATCATCATAACTGTTAACACATTTATCCCACTGTGAGATAAGAAGGTCAATACGTTCACAGAAAAATATTGACGATTGCCTGCGCAACCACAATTGTACCCAGGTGTGCATCTCTTCGTATGAAGCAGATCCACGGTCACGGATGCCTTTCGACAAATTACCAGATGAAATAAAATGTCTGACGGACAGCAGTAATAGCTTCAAAAATAAATTGAAATCATATCTCCTTGACAACCTGCGGTGGCCCGGTATAATGTTAAGCTCTCTCTATACAGCTTAAGCGTTTTCGTGGACTTAATTGTTGAAGAATGCTGGTTCTGCTTTCTTGCAGCACTGATGTCTTCTCCTAGCACCGGACGCTTCTCTGAAGATTTCAGTGCTTATTTAAAAAAATACGATACTCTTGGAATATCACTCAATGCACCAGAACATATTTATTTCCACTTTGTACAAAAAAACAACTAAACTTTATGACGTAAGCCCACACATTACCGGGCACCCAGAATCAGTTAATTACACATTTTTGAACACAATTAATACAGAAGCTTTTATCGTGGCTGACTATCCACATCCAGTGCACGTACTCTCAACAGCAGTTCAATGTCTAATAAACAGTCACTGTTTCGAGTCTCTCCATTTGTTTTTTAACAATACAATGCTACATTACTCTTTGCAGCCGGCCACGGAGCTTCCGGGCCGTATTTGCTTATTCTTGGCAGGTCGCGCTGAACACTTGCCAGTTCCGACAAATTATCTCCCTTCCAGTTTCGCCTGCACAAACAATAAATGGGTGCAGTATCCCGTGCTCATCCTTAAGCCCTGCTTTAAAATAATGCTTGTTTGAAACTGCTTTAACAAAAGTGTCTCTAGACTTACATAAAATTCTGGGGGCACTACAAACTCCTCCTATACCATAGGTGAATTCTTGAATAGGAATAAATAAATCTCTAAATATAGTATATGCATTTTGTGCCATTTACGGGAATGGGGTAAATAATAAAAACATTAATCTTTAACTCTGTATTGTAATATGTATATATTAAAAAATCTTCTTTCATATGTGCATTTCTTGTGCACTTGACACGTTTCACATCATAATGGCTACCATAACGTGTGATTGATTAAGGAACTCACAACCAACTTTCTTCAAGACTCCAAAATACGGAAATCACATGCCTTTCTTTGGGACTGCAAAATATGGAAATCACATTGAGCTGTATGGTGGATGGGTAAGGGTTTCCCAGTGGAACTTCTGCAGCGTGGATGGTCCCACATGTCGGTAAGGTCGTTTAGAGTACGGTACAGAGTTGTGCTCGGAAGCCCTTATACACCCTCCATACAGTTCCTCTTTCTCCCCACGAAATTTCCATGTTTTTGGAGCCCTGAAGAAAGACATTTGTGGCCCTGGATTTGCTTCGAGCAAAGTAGTACGCGCCTGGGCACAATTGCGGTTCGGTAGACAACTTCGGACATTTTTCGTGGAGGAATTGACTGTCTTGCCTCACAGTGGGATAAATATATTAACAGTGATGGCAATTACTTTTGAAATAATAAACAGTTTACTTACCTCCTTTCATCTGTCATATTTTTGTTTGGCTGCTCCTTACAGTGGTACATACGAGGGTGGTTTGAAAAGTTCTCGGAACAGAATAGAAAAAAAGTACTTACATCACTAAAACATTTTTTATTTTTCAGTGTAATTTCCTTGTAGATTAATCCACTTGGTCCAACAATGTTCCAATGCCTTGATCCTGTCTCAAAATTTTTTCATTTCCAGTTCTTCAGTTAAAATGTGATACACCCTTTCAGATGACATCTGGCAAGCGTGAGCAATTTCACTTACTTTCAATCGGAGATCCTCTGTGGCCATTTTGTGCACTTTTGCAATGATTTCTGGAGTAGTGACACGTCTCAGCCGACTACTGCATGGATCGTCATCTAAGCTCTCGTGACCAAATTTAAATTCGTGTGTCCACTTGGCAACAGTGGAATATGAAGGAGCAGAGTCCCCCAGTGTATTCTGGAAATTGGCATGTGTGTCCTTTGCTTTCATACCTTTCTTTACGAAGTACTTAATCACTTCTTGAATCTCGATTCCCCCCTCTCCCCCCCTCCCCTCCCCACACACACTCCAACTTCGCAAATTGCTACGCGGGAACAACAACAGAGCCATACCACCACAGGCTTCTTCCGAGAGCACTGACGTGGCACGTGTTTATAGGCAACAGTACAGTGAATATCACGTGAACAACTTGTTGCCCTAACACTGACCTCTCGTGGTGATTCCGAGAACTTTTCAAACCACTCTTGTATTTAGATGCAACAAATGGTGCCCTAGTATGATGCATTTCTCCAGTCTTCCTGAGAAATTGATGTTCAAAGTCTTTAGAATGTGTTGAAAGCTGTACAAGAGTGTCAGCTGTAGAAAGTAAGTGGCTAAGGTGGCAGACTAAAAGAATGACTGTGTCCTGCGTTAGTCTCAATATTTTCCACCAAACACTTGTACGGTTACAATGAATGAGGTTTCTTTAAAAAGGAACAATAGCAACAATTACATTAAAATTGAATGTCAAAAGCAGTAAAGGAAACAAAAGAAAATTTCGGAGTAGGAATGAAAAACTTTAAGGTTCGTCGATGACATTGTAATTCTGTCAGAGACAGCAAAGGACCTGTTAGAGCAGCTGAATGGAATGGATAGTGTCTTGAAAGGATGATATAACAAAAGCAAAACAATGATAATGAAATGTAGTCAAATTAAATCGGGTGATGCTGAGGGTATTAGATTAGGAAATGAGACACTTAAAGTAGTAAATGAGTTTTGCTATTTGGGGAGCAAAATAACTGATGGTGGTCAAAGTAGAGAGGATATAAAATGTAGACTGGCAATGGCAAGGAAAGCGTTTCTGAAGAAGAGAAATTTGTTAACATAGAGTATACAGGGTGTTACAAAAAGGTACGGCCAAACTTTCAGGAAACATTCCTCACTCACAAAGAAAGAAAATATGTTATGTGGACATGTGTCCGGAAAAGCTTACTTTCCATGTTAGAGCTCATTTTATTACTTCTCTTCAAATCACATTAATTGTGGAATGGAAACACACAGCAACAAACGTAACAGCGTGACTTCAAACACTTCGTTACAGGAAATGTTCAAAATGTCCTCCGTTAGCGAAGCTACGTGCATCCACCCTCAGTCGCACGGAATCTCTGATGCGCTGATGCAGCCCTGGAGAATAGCGTATTGTATCACAGACATCCACAATACAAGCACGAAGAGTCTCTAGATTTGGTACCGGGGTTGCGTAGACAAGAGCTTTCAAATGCCCCATAAATGAAAGTCAAGAGGGTTGAGGTCAGGAGAGCATGGAGGCCACAGAATTGGTCCGCCTCTACCAGTCCATCGGTCACCGAATCTGTTCTTGAGAAGCGTACGAACGCTTCGACTGAAATGTGCAGGAGCTCCATCGTGCATGAACCACATGTTGTGTCATACTTCTAAAGGCACATGTTCTAGCAGCACAGGTAGAGTATCCCGTATGAAATCATAACGTGCTCCATTGAGTGTAGGTGGAAGAACATACTGACGAAACTAAAATGAGCTCTAACATGGAAATTAAGCATTTCCGGACACATGTCCACATAACATCTTTTGTTTATTTGTGTGTGAGGAATGTTTCCTGAAAGTTTGGCCGTACCTTTTTGTTAACACCCTGTAGATTTAAATGTCAGGAAGTTGTTTCTGAAAGTATTTGTATGGAATGTGGCCATGTATGGAAGTGAAATGTGGACGATAAATGGTTTAGACAAGAAGAGAATAGAAGCATTCGAAATGTGGTGCTACAGAAGAATGCTGAAGATTAAATGGGTAGATCACATAACTAATGAGGAGGTATTGGATAGAATTGGGGAGAAGAGAAATTTGTGGCACACCTTGACTAGAAGAAGGGATCAGTTGGTAGGACATGTTCTGAGACATCGAGAGATTGCCACTTTAGTATTGGAGGGCAGCGTGGAGGGTAAAAATCGTAGAGGGCAACCAAGAAATGAATACACTAAGCAGATTCAGAAAGATGTAGGTTGCAGTAGGTACTGGGAGATGAAGCAGCTTACACAGGATAGAGTAGCATGGAGAGCTGCATCAAACCAGTCTCAGGACTGAAGACCATGACAGCAACAACGGCATTGTTGGCTGGGATATCCCACACAGTGAGGTCAGCCACCTATTTGGAAAGGGCATTCTTCCTCTGAGCTCGTTTGCCCCTTTCCTTGTGGATACGTGAGAACAGTCACTTGGGTATTTGTCAATTATAGCTGAGTGTAGTGGATGTTGGTATTGTAGTGTCACGCCGGTGTTGCACAGTGGAGATGAAGGGAGAAGGGAGAGGGTGAAACTCGATGCCGACACACGGTCCAGTCTTCTCGAACGACACTGAGGGGGTGAGGGAGCAGGTGAGCTTAACAGCACCTTCCGACGGACAGATCACCGTCGACAGCATCACTCGTCCGGATCATTGGCATTTGGTTACAGACGTGTATGTAATACAGTAGTTTGAAAAATGAACAAAATTGGTGACTCCCCTGGGTGTACGGTTCCTATATCGGAATTGATTTTACTCGGAGGCAAAAAATCTGAGAGCAACACTTTGCACCTATCCCAAAACGCAGTGCACACCATTTTTCAGGCTGAAAATGTTTGTGAAAATTTCTCTATCTTTGGTGATAATACACTACTGGCCATTAAAATTGCTACACCAAGAAGAAATGCAGATGATAAACGGTTATTCATTGGACAAATGTATTATACTAGAACTGAGATGCGATTACATTTTCACGCAATTTGGGTGCATAGGTTCTGAGAAATCAGCGCCCAGAACAACCACCTCTGGCCATAATAAAGGCCTTGATACGCCTGGGCATTGAGTCAAACAGAGCTTGGATGGTGGGTACAGGTACAGCTGCCCATGCAGCTTCAACACGATACCACAGTTCATCAAGAGTAGTGACTGGCGTATTGTGATGAGCAAGTTGCTAGGCCACCATTGACCAAACGTTTTCTGTTGGTGAGGGATCTGGAGAATGGGATGGCCAGGGCAGCAGTCGAACATTTTCTGTATCCAGAAAGGCCCGTACAGGACCTGCAACATGCAGTCATGCATTATCTTGCTGAAATGTAGGGTTTCGCAAGGATCGAATGAAGGGTAGAGCCACGGGTCGTAACACATCTGAAATGTAACGTCCACTATTCAAAGTGCCGTCAGTGCGAACAAGAGGTGACTGAGGCGTGTAAGCAGTGTCACCCCATACCATAGCGATGACGAATACACGCTTCCAATGTGCGTTCATCGCGATGTCGCCAAACACGGTGCTGTAAACAGAACCTGGATTCAAGTGAAAAAATGACGTTTTGCCATTCGTGCACCTAGCTTTGTCGTCGAGTACACCATCGCAGGCGCTCCTGTCTGTGATGCAGCGTCAAGTGTAACCGCAGCCACGGTCTCCGAGCTGATAGTCCGTGCTGCTGCAAACGTCGTCGGACTGCTCATGCAGATGGTTGTTGTCTTGCAAACGTCCCCATTTGTTGACTCAGGGATCGAGACGTGGCTGCACGATCCAGTACAGCCGTGCGGATAAGATGCCTGTTATCTCGACTGCTAGTGATACGAGGCCGTTGGGATTCAGCACGGCGTTCGGTATTACCCTCCTGAACCCACCGATTGCATATTTGCTAACAGTCATTGGATCTCCACCGACGCAAGCAGCAATGTTGCGATACGATAAACCACAATCACGATAAGCTACAATCCGACCTTTCTCAAAGTCGGTAACGTGATGGTACGCATTTCTCCTCTTTACACGAGGCATCACAACAACATTTCACCAGGCAACGCCGGTCATCTGCTGTTTGTGTATGAGAAATCAGTTGGAAACTTTCCTCATGTCATAACATTGTAGGTGTCGCCACCGGTGCCAACCTTGTGTGAATGCTCTGAAAAACTAATCATTTGAATATCACAGCATCTTCTTCCTCTCGGTTAAATTTCGCGTCTGTAGCACGTAATGTTCGTGGTGTAGCAATTTTAATGGCCAGTAGTGTAGATGTCTCCATTCTTTGTGTTGCTGTTTTGTTTCGGGTGGAACGTCTGTCACCCGTGTTTAATTTTGAGTAACAATTTAGCTTACAATTTTATCATTTTCATTAGTGTACTACTCGAGGAAATTGGAAGCAACGGCTACTCGATTAGTTTTTTGTATCTATGTCAGCATTCTCGGTTTCCAGTGTGAGCACAAATTCTAGTATTTAAGCATTCCTTAAGAATTTTTTAAACAGTACTTAATGAAATTTGGGGAAACACATTACATCGGGAACAAATTGTAAAACATCTGTTGTCTAGAGCCGTTGCAAAAACGTTCTACAACACATCTTCAGAGATAAGTCACAATTACCCACATCACACTACGTCACAAATGTAAGTACTGCCGTCTTCAAATGCTTCAAATCATTTTTGTACCATTTCATCACTTAGTGTTTGTTCCATAAATTTCACTAACCTGCCAATTACTTTCACCTACTATCATGCCTTTCACACACAGAAAGCTTATCACTGTGCATATTTCACACTCGATGGCAGGTCCAGTTAACTGTGGCAGATGGAGTCGGGATAAATGTTATCATTGTGGTATCTTTGGATATGTAACAGGCATAGGAGTCGGGACGTGAGTGCAGGTTGTCACCACAGCAATGCAGTGTGGCAATACTTATAAGTGGTACTTCCTTGTAAACGTGTTTCGTGCCTGCACAAGTTAGTTGTGTTAGTTGTGCAGTTTGCATTATTGTTTGCAGTTGCAGCGACTCCACAAGTGCCGAACTTAATGGTGCAGTTTGTAAGGTATTACAAACAGTTGGTTCGGCATACCTCGAAGAAGCTTTAGGAGGTGACTTGTACGGTAACTGTTAACAGGAAAGATGACACTGTTGTAGATAAATATTTAGAGCATCCTTCCTGATATGAGACACAGGAAATATTAATAATAGCGACAAAATTAGAAGGTGAGTAGCATGCAATTTAGAAATTGGTAAGTTGAAAATTATTGCACCTAACAAGCAATATCCAGCTTAAAAAAAGATGGAAAAAAAAATTACTACTCAAAGATGATTTGTAGCTCCTTTTCGGTAAATGATGCGAGAAGAAAGTGAGTTTTTCATGAGCTTCCCAAGTGAACAAATTAATTGCTGCAGCTTGCGAAGAGCTTCAACAAAATTGGTTTGTAATATGGTGCGTGACAGTTTGGAATACTTATTCCTTGTCCTCAAGTCAAGATTAATGAACTGACCACATACTTATAATGCAACTTTTTGAAGTCCCTTTGGAATGTGCACACTTGGAAAGCTGACAACTTCATCACGAAAATGGCATTGATCTCTTAAGAGATGGATTTTGTGTCGGTCATTGACACAAGTCGCTCTGTTTTAGACATTCTGTTGACAGTAACTATGACATACACAGCACCCTAAACTACAAGGTCATGTTATTGACAAGTGAGGTGATAGATAGTTCATCATTGTAGGAGAATATGGTAACAAAATTCCGACCAAATGAGACACACACCACAGTACAGGGTGCCCAAACAGTTGCATCATTATACAGTGCAAACTCACTCTGGTGCCAACACCGGCATGTATTGTCACATGCAAACAATAGTAAAGGTGCCGAATGGCATCCTTTGATAGATCGTCCAGAGCATCTTGTACCTTTTGTTGCAGCTTGGCGATGGTTGTTGTGGGCTCTGGAGAACGAATAAGTTTCTGCTGCACAGTGTTCCATTAGTATGAAGATAGTATCTGTTCATTCGGACATGTCCAAAGGAACAGACACCGTGGTGATCTTTCAGGTCTCTAAGAATGAAATTACAATGAAATCCAGACCATTTTAGCTTCTTACAGGCATTGATAAATATCGACGGGGACAGTTGAAATTGTGTGCACGTGTGCCCTGACTGGGACTCGAACCCAGGGTCTCCTGCTTACATGGCAGACGCTCTATCCGACCAAACCATTGAGGACGTAGAGGATAGTGATACTGCAGGAACTGATCTCTGGCACCCTCCCCAAGAGACCCACATTACCAACTTACTGTCCACACACTACATTTGTAGTGCCCCTGCTCACTATACTCATTACTCGTGGCAGTCAATCTGCCAAATCCTGTAAGAGTTTGAGCAATGTGAGTGCATCCGCACTGAAGATGATCATTGGCCAGTAAGCTTCATCTATATGAAGATGGTATCTGTTCCTTCGGACATGTCTGAAAGAACAGACACCATGGTGATCTTGAAGCTCCTGAAGAATGAAATTTCACTACACACACACACACACACACACACACACACACACACACACACACACACCCCTGTAAGCAGCTAAAATATATATAATATCTCTCTCTCTCTCTCTCTCTCTCTGTCTGTCTGTGTGTGTGTGTGTGTGTGTGTGTGTGTGTGTGAAACAGCTTGACTGCCCTGCTAGTAGTTAAAAAGACTGCAAGAAAGAAAATGGAACTGCACATTTTCACAGCACAGCATCCCCCCCTCTCTCACCCCTCGCCTTGCAGTTGAATTTAACACAAAACCTGTACATTGTTGTTTAAACAGAAATAGACTGTGTCTGTCTGAATGTGTATTAGTGTATCTTTCAAAAATTTGAAGTAGATAAGGTAATAACTCGTAGAGATCTATTTCATACAAATTCTGTAAGTTTTATCATGATTTTGAGTCCCTTACCTTGAAAATGGGTGAAACTGAAATGCAGAGCTGAAATTTGTGTTCTGACACAATTCACAGGTATACAGCAGATTAGGATGTATATCTAATTCCCATACATATTTCACAGTTGTGAAACAATACCAGATTAGCTAGCAGTTCTACTGTAAGCTTCCCACCCTCCCTGCGCTCTCTCTCTCTCTCTCTCTCTCTCTCTCTCTCTCTCTCTCTCTCTCTCTCTCTCTCGCGCGCTTGCACGCACACGCGCGCGCGTGCCCACACACACACACACACACACACACACACACACACACAGACAAATTGAACTGGTTGAATGGTAAGAGATTAAACTCACTCTCAGGACAGCAACACTTCAGATCCCAGGTCCCCATCTAATCATTTGGATCCAAGTTTCTTCTGGTTTCCTGAAATTGTCTAAGGCAGATGTTGAGATGGTTCCTTCAAAAAGTACACAACTGATTATGTTCCCAAACCTAAGCTTATGATCAGTCTCTTATGATCAAGTTGGTTACAGGGAAATAGATTCTAATCTTCCTTTTGTAGGAGACACCATTTTTACGAATAGTTATGTAGTGCTTTGTGGTGGCACATGCTAAGAAACATTTGCTTGTCATTGACACAATGGAGCATATTCTCTGCAGGTATCAGCAGATGGGCTGAAGCAAGAAGCTACACAAAAACTACACTCCTGGAAATTGAAATAAGAACACCGTGAATTCATTGTCCCAGGAAGGGGAAACTTTATTGACACATTCCTGGGGTCAGATACATCACGTGATCACACTGACAGAACCACAGGCACATAGACACAGGCAACAGAGCATGCACAATGTCGGTACTAGTACAGTGTATATCCACCTTTCGCAGCAATGCAGGCTGCTATTCTCCCATGGAGACGATCGTAGAGATGCTGGATGTAGTCCTGTGGAACGCCTTGCCATGCCATTTCCACCTGGCGCCTCAGTTGGACCAGCGTTCGTGCTGGACGTGCAGACCGCGTGAGACGACGCTTCATCCAGTCCCAAACATGCTCAATGGGGGACAGATCTGGAGATCTTGCTGGCCAGGGTAGTTGACTTACACCTTCTAGAGCACGTTGGGTGGCACGGGATACATGCGGACGTGCATTGTCCTGTTGGAACAGCAAGTTCCCTTGCCGGTCTAGGAATGGTAGAACGATGGGTTCGATGATGGTTTGGATGTACCGTGCACTATTCAGTGTCCCCTCGACGATCACCAGTGGTGTACGGCCAGTGTAGGAGATCGCTCCCCACACCATGATGCCGTGTGTTGGCCCTGTGTGCCTCGGTCGTATGCAGTCCTGATTGTGGCGCTCACCTGCACGGCGCCAAACACGCATACGACCATCATTGGCACCAAGGCAGAAGCGACTCTCATCGCTGAAGACGACACATCTCCATTCGTCCCTCCATTCACGCCTGTCGCGACACCACTGGAGGCGGGCTGCACGATGTTGGGGTGTGAGCGGAAGACGGCCTAACGGTGTGCGGGACCGTAGCCCAGCTTCATGGAGATGGTTGCGAATGGTCCTCGCCGATACCCCAGGAGCAACAGTGTCCCTAATTTGCTGGGAAGTGGCGGTGCGGTCCCCTACGGCACTACGTAGGATCCTACGGTCTTGGCGTGCATCCGTGCGTCGCTGCGGTCCGGTCCCAGGTCGACGGGCACGTGCACCTTCCGCTGACCACTGGCGACAACATCGATGTACTGTGGAGACCTCACGCCCCACGTGTTGAGCAATTCGGCGGTATGTCCACCAGGCCTCCCGCATGCCCACTATATGCCCTCGCTCAAAGTCCGTCAACTGCACATACGGTTCACGTCCACGCTGTCGCGGCATGCTACCAGTGTTAAAGACTGCGATGGAGCTCCGTATGCCACGGCAAACTGGCTGACACTGACGGCGGCGGTGCACAAATGCTGCGCAGCTAGCGCCATTCGACGGCCAACACCGCGGTTCCTGGTGTGTCCGCTGTGCCGTGCGTGTGATCATTGCTTGTACAGCCCTCTCGCAGTGTCTGGAGCAAGTATGGTGGGTCTGACACACCGGTGTCAATGTGTTCTTTTTTCCATTTCCAGGAGTGTATTTAGGCCCAGAGTAAATGAAACTATACAGGGTTTATGTAGTAAAGATACCACAACAGGGTGAGAGGATAATCAGGGGGAAAAAAAATCCTTTGTGAAAGCGTAATTTGTGAATTAAGAAGTTATATGTGGGATTGGGGGGGAGGGGGAGGGGGAGGAGGAGGAGGAGGAGGAGGAGGAGGAGGAGAGGTCATCCAACGACACAAGGATAAAGCATGGACAGGAAATACAAGCAAAAATGTGTGGTAGGTGTATACGACTAAGTTGGGAAAACCTCGTCGTCAGTTTTGTGCTATACAGAGGGGTCCAAAAAAAAAAAAAAAAAAAATGTATCCACTGTTTTTGTAACTTAAAGACCAATTTAAAGATATCACTGTAGGTGTTCGAAATGGTCACCATTAACATCCACACACAAATGATGCTGCCGAACTGCAGCACGAACTACTGACTGCAACGTGTTCAGTTGGATATTTGCACACGAATGTACGACGGATTCTCAAAGTTCATCCAATGTGCGTGGCATTTGTTGATAAACGACGTCCTTTAGTGTTCCCCACAGGTAAAAGTCCACAGGAGTTAGGTCTGGGTAACGCGGTGGATACTCCACAGCACCTCTACGGCCTATCCATCTTCCTGGTAGATTTTCGTCGAGATACGCCTTAACACGATTTTGGTAGTGGGCTGGGGCACCATCTCATTGAAAGTAGAGTCTTTCGTCTCCATACAAGTCTCGGATGGCAGGTAAAATGTATGTCTGAAGCTTCTGAAGGTACACCTCACCGGTAACTGTGCCGTCAAAGAAGAATGGCCCAATCGAGCCCCATTAAGACAACCCACACCACACATTTACTCCTGGCAAATTCACGGCTTCGTCTACAAGGATGTTTGGATTTTCGGCAGCCCAGTAGATGCAATTGTGGCGATTTACTGTACCGTTGAGTTTGAACTGTGCCTCATCAGACCACACAATCATCCCTGCAAACTCTTCATCACTGCGCACCATGTTAGTAAACAACTCGCAGTACTCCATTCTACAATCTGGGTCGTCCTCATTCATTGCGTGTAGCAGTCGTGGAATGTAGCACTTCCACTTTGCTGTCTTCAAAATTCACCGAACACTTGAACGACTCACTCCAGTTTCACAGGCACACTGTCTCACAGACTTCTGTTGTGAGTGAGTGAATTGTTGTAACACATGATGGGAGTGAGCTGGACTCGTTACTGTTACAGGTCGTCCAGATCATTGTTCGTGTACTACTTTAACACAGCCTTCGGCTTCAAATTTGTCTCGAATGCGACGAATCCTTAAACGTGTCAGTGGCTCTGTTTGATACTCATTTCGCCATTGCCGTTGAACCTCATTAATGTTTTCGTACTTAAAATACCACTTCAAAACTGACTTCCTTTCATCGAATGTACGCCTTGCGCCAGCCATGTTTACTCGAGTAACTAGGTACAACTAAGAACAAAACACTGACTATCTGGCGACTGTCATCTGACAAAACAAAACAATGCAATACAACGCTTGTGTTGCGATTGCCGTAACTACCAACTATTACACTACCAAAGATGAGACAACTCCGTCAATTAGTTTGCCAGTTATGGACTTTTAAACGGTGGATACATTTTTTTGGACCCCTCTGTATTACCAGAGTCTTTATGTCACCATTTCCTTCGGCCCATTGCTTCCTTCTTAGTGTTGCTATGTACTGCTGCTGTCTGTTACATTATCCAGGATCTGAAACCTTTTCTCACATCATCTTCCCTTCCACAAAAGTCTTAGGACTGTTTTTATAAGCCCCTCATTCTTTCTTAATATATGTCCAATCCAGTTTTTTTAAATTATGTTCAGCAATTGTCTTTGCTCTTCCACTCTTCATTTTTAACTCTACCCATCAAACTTATTCTTTCCACCCTCCAGCCTGTGCACATCGCAAAAGCCTCCAGCTTTTCTTTCATTCTTTCTGTGTCCACATTTCAGTACCATACTCCATACAAAACATTTTATTTGTCTTTTCCTCAAATGTTTGACCATATTGCTACATAAAATTCTTCTCTGCTTATAAACTATAAGTGAAAAAAAAACCACACACACACACACACACACACACACACACACACACATTGAAAGACTTATCCGAATGGGATGGAAATAGATAGATGGGATGTACATGCACAGACAAACAAAGAAATACGATTTCAGAAAAATTGTTTGTTTTATTCAAGAGAAAGAGCTTCAAAAATTGAGCGAGTCAATAATGTGTTGGTCCACCCCTGGCTTTTATGCGAGCAGTTATTCAGCTTGGCACTGATTGATAGTTGTTGGATATCTTCCTGAGGGATATTGTGCCAAATCGTCAAACTAGCACAATGCATTGACAAAATGCCGAGGTGGTTGGAGGGCCGTGCCCATAATGCTCCAGACATTCTTTGTTTGAGAGAGCTGGTGATCTTGCTGGCCGTGGTGGGGTTTGCCAAGCATCAAGACAAGCAGCAGAAACTCTCACAGCGAGCAGGCAGGCATTATCTTGCCGAAATGTTAGCCGAGGATGACTTACCGTGAAGGACAACAAAATGGGACTTAGAATGTTTCCTTGCACCATCCTGACATTGCACTGTCCTGTGGAAGGCCGGAGCAGCTATGAACCGCCCAACTCACCTTCTGTGCACACGTCATTTTGACTCACTCTGGTACCAGTGGCAGGAATTGTAGGCATATAAGTGGGAAATACTGCCAGTCCCGGCAGTCATTAGTTTTACTCGTGACGACGATGGCAGAGCTAGCCATCGAAAGCTAGAGAATTTTATTCGAATTGTCGTGGCTTGAAAACTAAAGATTTTATTGGGACTTAGAAAATCTTCGACTACAGCTGTGCTGTAATAGTGCTGCAGATGGCAACCAAAAGGGTTCTACTATGAAAACCGCAGACCACCACTCCTAGTTCTCAGGCCGTAAGGCAGGCGACAATCAGTTTGATATCCCACACCTCTCCAGACTATCTCCAGCCTGGGATCTCATCGACTGGAGTACAATTGTCGTCACTGACGAGTCCTACTTCGAACTGAGCTTCAGTGACCGGCGGTCTGATGCGGTGGTGTCTCCACGTACCGCAGTTTCGGGACAGACTGTGCTGTTGCACAGTCGAACTGTGGTCCACGAACTGCATTCTGGACAGTGCCTGAATGTCACAACCACATCTGTGTGGAATTGTGCAGTATGGATTAAAGAGATACCACCAGTTTGGCCAAAGGTCTGGAATTCAGCAGATGTACACACATCAAAAAATGTTTTGCATCACCCCGGTTCCCAGAACTCCTGAAGATAGACATTGACTGTGGATATTGTATCACAGACAAAGTCCCTTTGACTGTTCAGAGATGTCACTAAACCCACCCGAGGATGTAAACGACTGTGCACGAGCAGCGTCTATTAGACGGAGGGGATCTGACAGCCGATCAGTTCCAGCCATTCTACCAGGAAGGAGGTACACGGCTTGTGTTGTCTGTAGTTCAGCTGTGGCTAGACGGTCAATACCGCAGTTCGATTGTATCTGCATTGTTACTTTTTGCCGGGAAGGGCTCTCGACAAGGGAAGTGTCCAGGTGTCTCAGAGTGAACCAAAGCGATGTTTTTCGGACATGGAGGAGATACAGAGAGACAGGAACTATCGATGTCATGCCTCGCTCAGGCCACCTGAGGGCTACTACTGCAGTGGATGACTGCTACCTACTGATCACGGCTCGGAGGAACCCTGACTGCAATGCCACCGTGTTGAATAATGCTTTTCTCGTAGCCACAGGACATCATATTAAGACTCAAACTGTACACGATAGGCTGCACGATGTGCAACTTCACTCCCGACGTTCTCGGCGAGGTCCATCTTTGCAACCACGACACCGTGCAGCGCGGTACAGATGAGCCCGACAACGTGCCGAATGGACCGTCCAGGATTGGCATCGTGTTCTCTTCACCTACGAGTGTCACTTATGCCTCCAACTAGACAATAGTCAGAGACGTGTTTGGAGGAAACCCGGTCAGGCCGAATGCCTTAGACGTACTGCCCAGCGAGTGCAGCGAGGTGGAGGTTCCCTGATGTTTTGGGGTGGCATTATGTGGAGTCGACTTATGCCCCTGGCGGTCACGGAAGGTGCCGTAACGCCTGTAAGACACGTGAATGACATCCTCCGACCAATAGTGCAACCGTATCGGCAGCATATTGGTAAGGCATTCATCTTCACGGATGACAATTCGCGCCACCATCGTGCACATCTTGTGAATGGCTTCCTTCACGATAATGACATCACTCGACTAGAATGGTCGACATGTTCTCCGGACGTGAACCCTATCAAACGTGCCTGGTATAGATTGAAAAGGGCTGTTTATGGACGACGTGACCCACCAACCACTCTGAGGGGTCTGTGCCAAATCGCCGTTGATGAGTGGGACAATCTGGACCGACAGTGCCTCGATGAACTTGTGGATAGTATTCCACGACAAATACAGGCATACATCAATGCGAGAGGACATGCTGCTGGGTATCAGACGTACCGGTGTGTGCAACAATCTGGACCATCACCTCTGAAGGTCTCACTGTATTATGGTACAGCAAGCAATGTGTGGTTTTCATGAGCAATAAAAAGGGCGGAAATGATGTTTATGTTGATCTCTGTTCCAATTTTCTGTACAGGTGCGGGAACTCTCGGAAGTGAGGTGATGCGAAACTTATTTTTGATGTGTGTAAATTGTGGTCCACAGTCTGTTACAGTGGACTCGGGAACCCCCTCGAGGGGAAAAATATCTACCAGTGCTCGGATAGTCAGAACTGAAGAAGTAGAGGCCATTTTTGTCACAAAGAGAATCCAGTATGTGTGTGTACTGCGATGAGCTGAGTGGCTCCCAGGAAAGGGCCAGCAAAGTCGAGATGAATACGGACCTGTGAGGTCGTGTTTAGAATATGATCTGAGCAATTGTTCAAAAGCCCTGATAACCGGTAAAAGAACATCGGGGGAATAGTGTTTCAACTTCAACAGTCGTGTCATCGGGGGAATGAACTGACACTTCATGACGGACCGGAGCCGAGGCGTAGGACTGCTTATGTACTTGATTGGTACACTAAAATCTGCCCTCCCTGAATAGTCCCTATAATCTCACAATCCTTTTTCGATACGATTCAGAAGTGAGTTTGTTGCAATTGAAGAACTCTCGACGGGCTGCCGTCGTGTGGACTTGCAAGTCAAACTGTCGCCTAGGCTAGACTTCAGGGTGACATAGGTGATGCTGTGAGACTTACATTCCAAACGGAGCTGTCGGATTAGTTGGTAGATAGTGGGGCTAGCATCAGCCAGAAAGAACACACATTGCTCTGTGTCACCTGTGATGCCGTGGACTGGGAAGTGCCCTTCTGTGTGTGCTATGTAGCACGGCAGTGGTTCCATCTTGCAATCGAGTTGCCGAAAGGGTGGCACTATCGCCCTCATGTTGCTCACCGACGAGTCGATTTGGGGATGCGTGCTGTAATGTCTGGTGCCAAATGAGTGATTGCTGCAGAGTTAGGCAATCACCGGGTATGTGAGGTCCGAGGGTTCTATTGCCATGACCATTGCAAAAATCTGGACTGCAGAACAGAGGCTACTTCTAACAGTGCGTGATCAATACTTAAATCCTTGTCACGAGTGTTATATCTGGACCCAGATGTAACCAGACTTAAAGACAGACAACACTTGAAGGTCTTTATTAATAAAGCACTGATAAATGAACAAGGTTCATCAGTCAATACACACAGAATAGTTGAAATGATATCATAGTGAACAATGCAGAGTTAGTAGTTAATTAAGTAAACCAAGAAAACAACAGTGCAGGAGTTCTGGGTGATGTAAAGGCAAAATGAATAATCATTTCTTTATCGATCAAACTGAATTAATATTGTGACTAAATTTAATAAAGTTCCATTCTGCAGTAACTCTCATTAGGCGGAATGAAAGGAGTGACAGTAAAAAGATATCGGAAGTCGGCAGTCAAAAGTTAATGTCAGGCTAGGTTGTTGTTGTTGTTGTTGTTGTTGTTGTGGTCTTCAGTCCTGAGACTGGTTTGATGCAGCTCTCCATGCTACCCTATCCTGTGCAAGTTTCTTCATCTCCCAGTACCTACTGCAACCTACTTCCTTCTGAATCTGCGTAGTGTATTCATCTCTCGGTCTCCCTCTACGATTTTTACCCTCCACGCTGCCCTCCAATGCTAAATTTGTGATCCCTTGATGCCTCAGAACATGTCCTACCAACCGGTTCCTTCTTCTAGTCAAGTTGTGCCACAAACTCCTCTTCTCCCGAATTCTATTCAATACCTCCTCATTAGTTATATGATCTACCCATCTAATCTTCAGCATTCTTCTGTAACACCACATTTCGAAAGCTTCTATTCTCTTCCTATCCAAACTATTTATTATCCATGTTTCACTTCCATACATGGCTACACTCCATACAAATACTTTCAGAAACGACTTCCTGACACTTAAATCTATACTCGATGTTAACAAATTTCTCTTCTTCAGAAACGCTTTCCTTGCCATTGCCAGTCTACATTTTATATCCTCTCTACTTCGACCATCATCAGTTATTTTGCTCCCGAAATAGCAAAACTCCTTTACTACTTTAAGTGTCTCATTTCCTAATCTAATTCCCTCAGCATCACCCGACTTAATTCGACTGCATTCCATTATCCTCGTCTTGCTTTTGTTGATGTTCATCTTATATCCTCCTTTTGAGACACTGTCCATTCCGTTCAACTGCTCTTCCAAGTGCTTTGCTGTCTCTGACAGAATTACAATGTCATTGGCGAACCTCAAAGTTTTTATTTCTTCTCCATGGATTTTAATACCTACTCCAAATTTTTCTTTGTTTCCTTTACTGCTTGCTCAATATACAGATTGAATAACATTGCGGAGAGGCTACAATCCTGTCTCACTCCCTTCCCAACCACTGCATCCCTTTCATGCCCCTCGACTCTTATAACTGCCATCTGGTTTCTGTACAAATTGTAAATAGCCTTTCGCTCCCTGTATTTCACCCCTGCCACCTTTAGAATTTGAAAGAGTATTCCAGTCAACATTGTCAAAAGCTTTCTCTAAGTCTACAAATGCTAGAAATGTAGGTTTTCCTTTCCTTAATCTTTCTTCTAAGATAAGTCGTAAGGCCAATATTGCCTCACGTGTTCCAATATTTCTACGGAACCCAAACTGATCTTCCCCGAGGTCGGCTTCTACCAGGTCAGGCTAGGTAAATGACTGAAAAATTCTGAAGTCCGTCAAGCAGCCACATGCTAAATTATACTCTGTCTCGGTGTAAATCAGCACAGGAGTCGAACAGTGCACTGAAAGGAAGTCCCGTCCGGCGAGCTGTAGGTCGCAGCGACGACATCTCGGTGTGACGGTGGTGACGATTCCACGGATGCGGGCTGCAACGTGACTGCCGCCGAGAGCTGTGTCGAGGGCCTAAACGGTCGCTAGCTGTATTTCCGATTGTCCGCAGTCGTACCCTTCGAGGCCGGAAGCAGTGCGGGATGCTCGTGCTGCCAGTTTACGTGCACGAGTATAAGTGTGCCGGCCAGTCCGGGCCGAGACAGTCCGTCTACCGAGATGCGGAGCTCGTACCGTGTTTGCCCGGCGGCTGCAGTGTCGCCACTGCCGCGCGACGTGTACCGGCCGGGCCGATGCCTCGAGACGTGCCGTTTGCACCGAGTAGCCTTTGCAGCACAGCACTCTGCAATGGGGTATTGTGTATTACCAGTATACACCGTCTGTCTGTGCCTATTCGTCGTAACTGATAACTTAGTGGTAATCGAACCGATGTAGAAGGGTGAATACCGTTTTCGTAACAGCCGATACACGACGTTTCATTTTACAGGTGGGTCTCGCTTTGATGGCATATGTGTTGCCATGTACTGGGCTGGTGTAGATGGCGGTAGGAGGGTGTGTGGGTAAAGTCTTACGCCGGGGATGTCACGGAGGTAGTGTAGGGAAATGGGTGCAGGTGCAGCGTAGGACGGGGCCAGGATATTGTGGAGATTTGGGCGGGGAGGTCAACGGTAAACTATTCTAGGTGTGGTGGGCAAAATATCAGACAGAACGTACGTCATTTCTCGGAACAATTGTAAGAAACGAAAACTTAGACCATTTGAAGTGGTCGATAAGTACACTCGAGACTAGTATAGTAGTGAGTTACAATAGGTGTCCTCTTGTGTTCATTTTTGGAGGTATGAGCAGTACCAGGATTGAGTGGTATGGTCCAGGAATCCGATTTTGATCTAGGTTGGTGGGGTATCACATCCAATGAAGGCCAAGGTTAGAATGGTGATGTATTGCTGTAAAGAGTGTGCTTATGAACAGATATGTTTTCATTAAACACCAAGGCTGCATGGGAGGGAATGTTTGACAAGGAAAGTATGGCAACTGTCACAATCTAAGTGCTGTTGTTTGTAGATTTTACGTGAATAGAAGTGTGTGGCTGAACTTGGTGAGGGTGAAATGAACGTAGAGGGAAGTGGCGTGAGATTTGGAATAGAACTGTGTGAAGTTTAATTGGGAGAATGTATGAATGAGACTCCAAAAATTTCAATAGCTCAGCCTCACCACGAGTTCATACGGCAAAGACATCACCAGTGTATCCTATCCGATCCAGGGGCCGGAGGCTTACGGAGCCCGAGAAAGCCCTCTCTGACCGGCCGTGAGAAATGTCGATTATTTTCCTTTACTGCTACACAAAAATTTGTGAGTATATTTCAGCACATTCGTCACCAAAATTTTGCTTTAGAATTCGTGGAACCCATTCATTTGTGCATCACATTCTGTACATCACATCGAGGATAACAACCTACAGGGGTGTGAAGTGAGTGTACATTACAAAAAGACAAGAAATCGTATAAACTTACTATTTACATTGTATTGACAACACGCTGTCACTAGATGTTGTCCGTGCTAAATTTAGTGAAGTAAATTAGAAAGGAAGCTGCTAATTACATAAACTGCTGCCTTTTCAGTTGTACTATATTGGTGCAGTTAATGAACTACTGGGGATTTAAAATCTACTTCACTCGATACGTGTTACTCGGAATAAAATAGTTACTATATCTGTAAATGCCAGTCATGTTGACAGTGAATTACTCTTTGTCGTGCAGCTTTACAATCGACACTGACATTTGTGATGCCCCCTACGGGGGCACAGGGCATTCGGGAGAACTCGCCATCCGTCTCTGACTTTGGCCGTTTGCCTCAATTCTGCCCACGTCTTGCCAACTTGTTTTGCTTCACCTTCCACTGTCCTCTCCCGTGTGTTCCTGTGTCTTCCTCTCTTACTCATTCTGTGGGGATTCCATTCCAATGGCTCCATCTGGTTTTCTCAATGTGTGCCCCAACCATCCCCACTTTCTCTCTCTTTCTATAGGTATCTGGTTTGTTATTCCCCAGAGCTCCTCATTACATATTTTTTGTGGCCACCAGATATTCGTGATGTGTCAGAAACATCTATTTACGAAGCTTTGTAACTGGGATGTTATCTTTTTATCCATTTTTCCAGTTTTCACTGGTGTACATAAGGACACCCTTCAAATTTGTATTAAAAATACAGATTTTTGTTTTGTACCTGATATTTCTATTTTTCCATATTGGATACATTTGTATAAAGGCTGCATTTGCCTTTTTAATGCAGTTTTTCACATCGTCACCAGCTCCACCATCTTCCGTCACTATGCTACGCAGATACAGGAATGAGTAGGCAGTCTCCACCCACTGCTCCCTGTTGACAGTGGCACCTCTATGTTCCCTGAATTTTCACTCATTTCCTTTGTTTTGCCTGTATTTATCTTGAGGCCAGCAGTGTCTGCTTCTTCTTTCAGGAAGTTTAAATTAGCTTGCATATCCGTCAGCCTTTGAGCTAATAAAACTATGTCATCTGCAAAATCCAAATTCTCCAAATGTTCCTCGATCCCCGATTGGACTTCTCGTCTCCTGCCTGCTGTGACTCTTCTCGTAACTGAGTCTAGAACAAGTAGAAGTAGTGTTGGTGATAAAATGCAACCCTGCCGGACTCCAGTTGTTACTTTTATGGGATCTGTCATGTTTCCCTTGTGGAGCATACAACATTTGCAACCAACATATAGATCTTTTATGATGTTTAAGATTTTTTGCGGTATACCATACTTCCGCAACATCTGCCAGAGCACTTTGATTCACGGAATCGACGGCCTTTTGAAAATCAATGAATGCCAGGTTCATGGTTGCTTGGAATTCTTTGCTTTGTTCTAAAATGATCTTACGAGTGTTAATAAGACCAACACAATTTTGTTGTGCTCTAAAACCGGCCTGTTCTCCATGCAGTCACTTTTCAAGAGACACTTTAATTATGTTTAAAATAATTATGTTGAGGACCTTACTGGGCACTGACAACAATGTAATACCGTGCCATTTGTTACAATCTGACAAATTTCTCTTTTTTAGGAGCTTTACAACCAAACCATTTTTCCACTCCTTTGGAGATTGCTCTTCAAGTCAAATATCCTTCAGCAAGGGATGGAGCATTTTAACAGTACTTTCAATGTGGCAAAGTGTACGTGAAAGTTATTTTTGTGCCTTCAATTGGTACTGTCTAAGTCACAGTGTAAAGGAAACTGATTTGTATTGTCAAGAACAAGAACAATTAAGGAAGTGACTAAGAAATTGAGCACCCTTAAAAATGCCTCTACAAGGTTTACAGTTATTACTTTACACGATATGCTTCCTGCTTGCATCCATTGAATAAAGTATATTCACACTGTCCAGTCACATTAATGTGACAACCTGTCAAAAGCCTGAATAACGACCTTTTTCAGTGTGAGACAGGCGGAAAGAGTGTTGGTGACGTTTTTGAAGGTACTGACAGGAATGCTGAGTCGTACCGACTTCAGTTTCGTGGCCAGCTGAGCTAGATTCCTCAATTGTGGATCCGCAGTACGAACAGCTCGATCGAGGTCATCCTGAAAATTCTTGATTGGATTTAAATTTGGAGAGTTTGCTTGGCAGGGGAATTCGATAAACTCGTTCCAGTGCTCCCTGAATCACCGATGTAGGCTGCGAACTGTGTGGCACGTTGAACTATCCTGCAGGTAGATGCCGTGGTTGCCGAGGAGAAACAAACTGCACCTAAGGGTGGACACAGTCTGCAAGGATAGACGCATACTTGTGTCGATCCTTTATGCCTTCCGGAATGACGAGGTCACCCAGGGAATGTTGCGAAAACGTCCCTCAGACAGTAAGTAACGTTCCGACGATTATTGCAGGGTGCCTGCTTTCAGACATTACACGCTCTACGTGCCAGCGGCCATCTGATGGATGGAGTGTAAAACGTGATTTGTCTGAAAAAAAAAAAAAAAACATCTGTCGTCACTTTTGAGGAGAGCACGGCAGGTGCCATAACCCAATTTCCCAGAATTTCACTGAGGAAGAGGGGTCAAAATAAGTGTCTCGATTTACCATTTCTGAAAAAATTATGGTCACAGCTTTTGAGGTACTTTATACGCCTTTCGCTGCATAACAACCTCAGACGAAGTGGTGGCACATTATTTAGCATCACAGCTTCTTAATTTTGTGCCCCGTGTTCGAAACTTGATTATTACTTTTACTTTAGTTTTTCTTTTATATACTTATGTCTGTAGAAGATTACTACAAGAATGTTTTCAAGTGTATATTGATGTAATGTTGTCCTTATTCGTCTAGGAATTGAATTGTCTGTCAGGTGAATGAATTTAAAAAAAATGAGAAAATTACTTGAAATTGTTTTCAGTGAAATTCCTGTAGTGTATCTCGATACATAATGAATAGGGTGTGCCAGTTTTCAGAAAAGTGATCAGTCATGTGTGGTTTGCTGTAAAATTATTTCCAATGTGTGAAATTTTCACCAATGTTAATGATGCTTCTTTCCAAAGTGAGGTTCATATGAAGAAAAGTCACTGTAGCAAACCAGCCTTTGCACAATAATCGTGGTGTTTGGAACATCGGTGGTCCGAATGTTTCTACAATCACTATCATCTGATGGAATGCACCTAATCTTCCTGAAGAATAAACACTCGAACTTCAACATACCGTACAAACACATATACTGTAGAGGAAATGTGGGACACTTATTGTGAAATCCGGTTGTAATTTTACAGTTAATATAACACCCTTGTATCCCGTAAGTTGATAAGAAACAATCGTGTAGGAACCTTCTACAGATATGGATAGATAAAAAACAATAAATAAAAATGGTAAACGGGTTACGAACACAGGGTGCAAAATAAAGGAGCCACAAAGCTAACAACTGAGCCACCATTTTGTCTGAGGACATTGCACTATAAGAGGCATAATAAAGTACCTCGAAAATACCTCAAAAACTGTGACTGTCATTTTTTGAGAAATATGAGGGTGATTTCAAAACTTCTCGTGATCACCACAAGAGGTCAGTGTTAGCGCAATGAGTTTTTCACGTCATATTCATTCCACTGTTGCCTGTAAACACGTGCCACGTCTCGAAAGAGAGCTGTGGCGGTGACGTGGCTCTGATGTTGTTCCCGCGTTGTGAGTTGTGAAGATGGAAAAAATCAAGATTCGAGCAGTGATTAAAGAAAGGTGTGAAAGCAAAGGACATTCGTGCTGATTTCCAGAATACACTGAGGGACTCTGCTCCTTCATATTCAACCGCTGCCAAGTGGACAAATGAATTTAAATTTGGTCGGGAGAGCTTAGACGACAATCCGCGCAGTGGCCGGCCAAGTTGTGTCACTGCTTCAGAAATCATTGCAAAAGTACACAAAATGGTCACGGAGGATCGCCGATTGAAAGTGCACGAAACTGCTCACGCTTTCCAGATGTCATCTGAAAGGGTATATGAAAAAATTATCTGCAACACGGGTGCCGTGACTCTTGACAGTGGATCAAAAACATACGAGACTGGACATATCGGAACAATGTTTGGCCCATTTAGGAGAAACGAGCAAGATGTTTTGCACCAGTTTGTGACCACAGATGAAACTTGCGTGCCCTACTATACCCCAGAGACAAAACAACAGTCAGAGCAGTGGAAACATGCTGATTCTTCGCTACCAAAGAAAGCAAAGACAATTCCTTCAGCAGGAAAGGTCATGGCATCAGTGTTCTGAGATGCAAAGGGGATTCTGTTTGTAGATTATCTCCCCACTAGGCAAACAATTACTTGAGAATACTATGCTAATCTCCTGTGTCAATTGGTGAGTAGCAACTATCCTTTTCATAATATTGTTACATTCCATCCTGGATTTTCCAATGTGTGATTTTGCCATCTATATATTTGTTACACTTTTAGCTTTCCCTTCTTTGTTTGGCAATGGCTTGACATCTGAGCTCTCAATATTTATACAGCTACTTCTTTACTCCAAAGGTGTCTTTAATTTTCGGATGGGTGACATCCATATTTTGCATAATTATGCATATGTCTGCATCATTGCATTTCTCGTCCAGCCCTACCTGCTTTACCATTTTGTATTACATATCAATCTCATTTTTTTAGACATCTATGTTTCCTTTCACCTCCTTCATTTTTATATTTTCTCCTTTTGTGTATTAAATTCAATATTTCCTGTGTTGTTGAGTAATTTCTACTTGATATTGTTTTTCTGCATATTTGGTCCTCTGCTGCCTTCACAATTTCATGTCCAAAAGCTACCCATTTCTCTCCCATTGTACTACTTCCCTCTGTTTCAATCAGTTTTTGCCTAACCTCCACCTGAAGCACTCAATGACCTCTCATTTTTTGCAACTTATCTAGATCCTATTTCCTTAAATTGCTCCCTTGCTGCTAGTCCTTCTGTTATTCCAGTTTTTGTGCAGTTTATAACCAATAAATTGCATTCAGAGCCGAAATCTCTCACTGGAAATGTCCTGAAACTGAAAATCTGTCTTACCATTACATTATAATACCGGGTGATCAAAAAGTCAGTATAAATTTGAAAACTGAATAAAT
Source organism: Schistocerca americana (assembly GCF_021461395.2). Classification (NCBI taxonomy): domain Eukaryota; kingdom Metazoa; phylum Arthropoda; class Insecta; order Orthoptera; family Acrididae; genus Schistocerca; species Schistocerca americana. The sequence continues at coordinate 80,772,040 of NC_060129.1, read as the reverse complement.
CACGGAATACTGTAGATAGAGAGGTACAAATTGACACACATGTTTGGAATGGCATGAGGTTTTATTAGAACCAAAAAAATACAAACGTTCAAAAAATGTCTGACTGATGGCGCTTCATTTGATCAGCGTAGCAATAATTAGCATAATAAACTAAGACAAAGCAAAGATGATGTTCTTTACAGGAAATGCTCAATATGTCCACCATCATTCCTCGACAATAGCTGTAGTCGAGGAATAATGTTGTGAACTGCACTGTAAAGCATGTCCGGAGTTACAGTGAGGCAGTGGCATCGGATGTTGTCTTTCAGGATACCTAGAGATGTCGGTCGATCACGATACACTTGCGACTTCAGGTAACCCCAAAGCCAATAATCGCATGGACTGAGGTCTGGGGAGCTGGGAGGCCAAGCATGACGAAAGTGGCGGCTGAGCACACGATCATCACCAAACGACGCGCATCTGTCGGACATTTTGTGAACTTTTTTTTTCCCATAATAAAACCCCATGTCATTCCAAGCATGTGTGTCAATTTTTACCTGTCTATCTACATTATTCCATGGTTTATTAAGGTTTCAAATTTATACTGACTTTTTGATCACCCGGTATTATGAAAAGGAAAGTTGCTACTCACCATATAGCAGAGATGCTGAGTTGCAGATAGGCACAAGAAAATGACTGTTACGAATAGAGCTTTATCAAAAACACACAAACATAACTCACCCACGCAAATGCAATCTCAGGCAACTGAGGCCTCAGTTGCCACAGTCATATGTATGAGTTGCATTTGCGTGCGTGTGCGTGTGCGTGTGTGTGTGTGTGTGTGTGTGTGTGTTTTGTCTAGACCTTACTACCTGATAGCTGTGCCTATCTGCAATGCAGCATCTCCGCCATAGGATGAGTAGCAACTTTTCTTTTCATAATATTGTTACATTCCATCCTAGATTTTCTATTGTTTGATTTTTACCATTATATGAACTATGTGAAACCTTAGAATGTCACCAGTTCTTTTCCAAGCATACAGTATTCTTATTGATTCTTAAACCAAGTATTCATGATGATCGAATTAGCGCTGTGCAGAATTCACCCAGGCAGCATATTCATCTGTTCCTTTTCCCCAGGCTATGTTCTAATATTTTCCTTCTCTTCCTACTCCTACTGTCAAATTCCAGCCCTCCATCATAATTAAATTTTCATCTCCCAAAGCTATCTGAATAATTCATTGTATCTCCTCATACATTTATTCAGTATCATCATCATCATCATCATCATCTGTGGAGCAAGTTGGCACATAAACTTGTGCTCCTGTGGTGCTTGTGGGCTTTGTGTCCATCTCGGTTACAATAATGCGTTCACTATGGTGATCATAGAGCTTTGACCACATTCCTATTTTCTTAATCATTATTAGGCCTACTCCTGTATTACCTCTCTCTATTTGACTTTCTATTTATAACCCTGTATTCACTTGACCATAAGTCCTGTTCTTCCTGCCACTACACTTCACTAATTCCCACTATATCTTACTTCAACCTACCCGATAGATATCAGACAGGAAATCAAAAATATCCAATATTCAAAAACAAATCCTGTCATTTTACATTTTATCAGAATATTTGAACTCAGGAGTGTAAATACCCCGTAAGTCAAGTATTTGAATTGGCTACATTTTGCTTTGCCAGTACATGGACAGCTGACAGGTCTGTTTAAAGTTATGTAAATACATAGTTTGACGTACACGGCTCTGCAGTTTCCAACCACAACACCTTGCAGCCAAGTAATTTTCATATAGACTGTGCATTCCTCTATAGGATCCAATATGGAGTTTCATATTCTTGTGCAAAATTCTATGACAGGTTGGCGAAGATGACATGCAGGACATTAGAAATTAGCAAAAGTTAAAAGTAAAAGAGTACTTAATAGCCAATCTTCCTAGTATTTATCAGAATATTTGGACTGTGGTTTCTAATTCTGTTGTTGTTCAAATTTGCCCAGTACTCTACTTCATCAAACTGCTGATTTATATCACATTCTTTTTCTTTTCTTCTTCTTCTTCTTCTTCTTCTTCTTCTTCTTCCCAGAAATTCTCCACTCTAGCTCTGTGCCTTTCCCTTCTTTCTTCTGCCCATGACCCTCTTCTCCTCCTGCATGTTTTCTTTGGGAAATCCTTCATTTTTTCCTACCTTTTCCCTCAATTACTGTCTGTTTTCTACATCTTTGTTTTTTTTCCAAACTCCTGTGCATATTTACTAACTTTTATAAACCAGGAAAATTGGCTTTTTGGATTTTTGTCAAAGGAGTTTAATATTTTTTCCATTATTTTTAAGTGACCTTGAAATATAAACTTCCACTTTCCCATTGTATCTATTATATCCTCAAACCTCGTTGCTTCGCAGTTTCCAAATCCCAGTTTCATACTTTAGACCCATTTTTTTAAAAAATTATTATTCTTTCTTTCTTCTCTAAATTACTTAACTTTTTGGATGTGGCAAATACAGTAAGCAGGTCAAAATGGATGTGTGTTACAGTATGTTATTAATAAACATTAAGTTGTGGGCTACCCATGACTGTGACTCCTAAAGTAGGGATTGTTAATTACTAATATACCACCATCATTCAAAAATTTTATTTTCTGTTTGCTGTCCAACACATCTCAGAGCTACAACTCAATTTTCAATGACTGTGTGGACATACTGGATGTTACATCTGCTTCAGTTTTCACCTAACAGTGACAAAATGACACAGTTGTTAGACTTAAAGTATACATCAGATGGGATTAATAAGGTGAAGCCAGAGAAATAAATTCTAATAGCATATTATCTGAATTTGACCACGGGACTTTCGTCTTTTGCATTGGTGCAAAACTTCCACTTTTATGCTTAGAGAGTGTGAAACCCAGTGCTGGCACATAACTTACTCATCTCAAATAGCTCAGAGGGTGCTGCTGAGCTCAATGTTCCCGTACAACAGACATATTACCTTTGACGGTGTCACACACACACACACACACACACACACACACACACACACACACACACACACCCCTACCTTCACAGGAAGAGACACAGTGGAGAGATTTGGAATTTAATCTGGGATGGTGACTGCAGAGACTGGCATTGGAAATTTTCCACTGGCTTACGTCTGAGTTGTTTTTCATGAGCCTGACAGCTCCTAAGCTTTCCAAAAGGATGAGCAGTGACAGGTATGACTCTTTTTGGCAGTAGCTTAAACGTGTGGTTCTTTTACACACTGAATCCGTATCTTACAATTTCTTGTCAGTCACACTCAATTCTGTTGCAAAGTGATTTTTTATAAACTATGTAATCATCAAAGCACCTTTAGGCTTAACTGTAGTGAAAAATAATTTAATTTTTCAGTATAAACGTTTGTGGAACAATTAGAAATGTGCCACAAAAAAAGATCGTGAAAAAGAGACAGACGAAGTTTTACAAGTCGTGGCAGTGGCTTTGGATCTGAGACCTGCTGAAGGGTACAAACAGGTTCCAGACTGTGGAAATTAGATTTCTCTGTAGTGTTAAATGATGCACCAGAGGAGGTCACTTCAGAAATGAAGACATTAGAAGTGAATTAAAGGTTAACTCAGTGCCCAAGAAAATAGCTCCAAACAGAAACAGATTGTGGGATCATGTAGGTAATGTGCATGAAAATCGACTTCCGAAAAGTGTTCTCGATTGCAGAACTAGACAAGCAAGATGGTGGGTGGGTGCGTGGGCTGGTTGGTTGGTTGGTTGGCCAGTCGGTTGGTTTGTTGGTTGACTTGGGGGAGGAGATCAAACCAAAACAGAGGGAAGACTGTAGGAGAGATAGCTCGACCTTGTTGACTGGAACAGGTAAAGTCACTTAAGCCATAAAGGAAGAAGAATAAGAATAAGACGTAGAAAAATAAATATAAACAATGATTTCATTGAATGCTACAACATTTAAAATGTCCACCATAGGCTTTCAAATTCTTTATATGAGATGATCTTTGTTGCATTACTGCCAGATAATGAAATGTATTGCATGATCGAATAAAGGTCATCTTTTATAAAGAATTTGAATATTTAAAATACAACGGTGGATCAAAAATTTTCCATTCAAAGACGGTACAGTCCAGAATCAGTGGGCCGATCAGTCAAAATTGCCATCAGCTTTGAGGCAATCGCTTCGATGCACTGAGTAGAAGACATCCCTTTAGTAAAACACAACGTTCTGCTGCCCGTAACGGACTGCCGCACATGCTCGTTTGACAGGAATTGTCGACATTAGACGACCAGAGGCGTGATAATCGCACAGGGAAAGATTGGGACTGTAGGACGGGTCTCCCACTAGAGTTAGCGTAGCTTCTGCATTACCACATTCGTGGTATGGGGACGTGCATTATTGTAAAGCAGTAGCACCTTTGGCGCGCCATTCCACAACAGTGGTTTTCACAAACGTGCTATCCCATACATTTTCTTCATTCTCTGACGGGTGTCTGTTGGTATTTGTCTGTCAGCATCTGAGAAAACAATAACAAAATGTCAATCCTGTTTGGATGCATTTGGTAATAATGCTACCACAGTTAACATTTCAACATTTACTACAAGCACTTCAGGAAGAGGCAAATGCACACTAATGAGCTGCCTGCATGCCAATGCTCGTATACCTCCATCGGAGTCACACTGTGTTGCGTATACAGTGCAGCAGTGCTGTGAAACGGAAACTTTTGTTTGCCTGCTATAGCTTAAGAATTAAAAAACTATGCCAAAGGTGTAGGCTCATGCATGAAGAAATTAATGGAAAGATTTTATTGATCGGTAAATAGGATAAAAGTCTTTACAATCAAGAAATTGTGTATCTATTGTCTTATATTTCCTTTTTTTCTCATTTTATTTTTATTGTGACCTTCAGACATTATCCACTCAGCTAGCCTCCAGTACATGTCATTTTACAATTTAAAGGGTACATCCAACCGCATGCATCACACGTACATAGCCAAGACTCACATTGGAATGGAAATGAAGTCCCGTGTTTCTTTACAGTGTGTAGGGCAGGGCTTCACAACATACGTGCTCACGGAGCAAGCTGTGAGCAACAAGGCGCGAGCACAGAGCAGCGCGAGCACGCTACCCCCACTACCGGACCAGAGCGGAGAGTGGGGAAAGTCACGTGGGGCACATAACAGCTGCCGCCAGTCAATGTAAATCCGCGGCCACCTGCAGGGATATCACTCACGAATTATTACTGCGACAAATGAAACAAATAAAGGAGAATGTACACGTGCCACATAATTTTATTAGCTTAGTGTATGCCTCTACATTCGCATTAATTTGTGAACTGTTACACAATAAAAGGTGTCACTGCAGTGTGGAATTCTCGGTTATCTTGTACTTTTTGCCCTTTACAGTTGCGTCTATGTTCGGAGTAATTGTTCTTGTGCATTTTAGGCGCAGAGTGCAGTTTAAATTTCGATCTGACAATGCGTTTCTCAGGCGCGTCTTGTTACATTTCATTGCAGAGAACAGTTGTTCACAAACATACGTGGAACCGAACATTGACATTATTGTAGCCGCCAGTTTGTGCAAACGAGGAAATGTATCCTGAGGGAAGTGTCTGTAGAATTCCAAAATGTTTTTCTTGTTCTGAAATTTGTCTCTGTATTCTCTGTCACACTGCAGGTCAATAATTTCTTGCTGCAGCTCAGGACAAATCTCTTAAATATTCGCTGAATATGGAGAGAACAGATCAAAATCACTGTCTAGTGCTGTCAGATCCTGAAAGCGCTGATCAACTAAACTATGTGAATAACATTCACAGTCTTTGTGAACATCTTGCACGGATGATAATTTAGGAAAATGAGCTAGGTTTCCTGTTTCCAGCTGACTCACCCAAAGTGTCAATTTCATTTTAAAAGCTCGTATTCGATCTACGAAATGAGTAATTAGCAGATCTTTACCTCGTAGTAAAATGTTCAAAGCATTCAGATGGCTAGTTAAATCTGCTAAGAACGCGAGATCACATTCAAATGTGCGCGCGCATTTCCTCTCCCTCCCTAGTCCGCGACCTTGCACCTGCTCGCGAGCACGTGCCTGAGCAGACGCGAGTACTCGGGCTCAAAACCGGCCAGTTGTTAAGCCCAGGTGTAGGGGAATGATGCGGGAGACCCGTACTGATGTCCTAGGAAAGGTCCTAATGGAGGTGCGCAGTGGGTAGCACACTGGACTCGCATTCGGGAGGACGACGGTTCAATCCCGTCTCCGGCCATTCTGATTTAGGTTTTCCGTGATTTCCCTAAATCGTTTCAGGCAAATGCCGGGATGGTTCCTTTGAAAGGGCACGGCCGATTTCCTTCCCAATCCTTCTCTAACCCGAGCTTGCGCTCCGTCTCTAATGACCTCGTTGTCGACGGGACGTTAAACACTAACCACCACCACCTAATGGAGGTGGTTTGCTGTTGCCTTCCTCCAACCGTAATGGGGATGAATGATGATGATGGTGAAGACGACACAAGAACACCCGGTCATCCCGGGGCAGGTGATAATCCCTGACCCCGCCAGGAATCGAACCCGGGACCCCGAGCTCGGGACGCGAGAACGCTACCGCGAGACCACGAGTGGCGGACAAGACTCACATTAAGGGTCTAATACAGCTCGTTCCCCGATGACACTTGTACATGTTAGTGAGGTGATCAGCTGTAGTCTCGAAGTACTGCCCTCGATTCCGTAACACTCTGATTTATGCAGCAGTAGGGGATTGTTCACACAGGTGGAAATCTTTGTAGGGCTACAGAAATCTCCTTTGTCATTTTGGGATTTGACATGTCCAAAGATATACAAATTTTCTGAATAAATTGGTTGATTGTATTTTTCATACTTTTGCCTTCTGGAAGCCAAACTTATTTAATGGCATGATATATGTTTTTTCCATGAAATTTTTGTACAGGAGCTGCAACATTTTTTCCAAACACTTTTGAAAAGGGTGTAGGGAAGGCGTACAAGTTTATAGTTCCCTATATCTTCCTCTGAACTGCAATTCTATAATGTGTATTAACTACTATGTACTTTAGATTGTCTGAGATATCATTCTTCTTCAATTGCCTGATTAATTATTATGGATAGGCTTCATGATATTATACTAGAAATTGTTTTATTTTCTCTGTTGGGTATTTCATCCCATCTAGCAGAAGTTTTACTTTTTAAGATAATGCTATTTATTCTCCATCCATAGCTGCAGTTCCTTCGAATTTAGCTAGAAATCCACCATTATCCTGATAAAAACTGAAGGGATGAGTGTTTTTATAGGTAGACACTTACATCAGTATCTGATTTTGATACATTAAAAAAAATCAACGAAACATTGTCATATTTTTTCAAGAATTTACTATGGATCTGTCTCCAAGTTAATTTTGGAAGTTTGTGGACCCGAGTTGAGTTTCTAAAGGTGACAGTATTGCCTGTGGATTATTTGTGTGTTTGTTAGTGAATTTTGTGTGCCATTCTTTTGCTGCCTTTACAACTCTTCTAAATATAAAGTAAAGGTGTATTCATCCCAAGCTCTCAATTAACCACAATAAAACTTTTTAATGCAACATATGAGGGTCATGCAGAAAGTAATATCTGCTATTTTCAAACACTGAAAACTCCAGGTAGGAATATCAGCAATGTAGGAAAAGACAGATTGCTACCTACTGTAAAGATGCCAGATGCCGGAGTTTGTGGCCCGAGATTCTGGAGTTGGCAGACATGTGTGCGTGTGTGTGTGTGTGGGGGGGGGGGGGGGGGGGGGGTTACTGACGAAGGGTGTGGCCGAAAGCTGTATCTGAGTGTCTTTTACTTGTGCCTGTCTGCAACTTGATGTGTCTTGTTAATGATAAGAGCTATCTGTCTTTTCCTACGTTGTTGATATCTCCTATTTTTTTTTAAATTTCATATGCATTGGATAGAGCTACATGGTTCACAATTTGTCACTTTCCAATATCACCACCTCCTTTTTCCACAGTTTTTTCCACCTTGAAAGGAGTACACACAAACCTTTGTGGTAAAAAATCATGGTCTCGCTTCCTCGGCCATGGTCACACAGAATTATTTGAGGTCTCTGCATCTTAAAAGTAATACCCTAATGAGTTCATTTCAGTTGGCGAAACAGGTGCATGTGTGATGGTGCGAAGTCACTTTATTCTAGTCACTCAACATTTACAGTAGCCAGTTTACACGAGTTTCGGAGTAGCCCAGTTTTTCAGTAATGGCCATCACACAGCCTTTAGTGACGGATGCTGGTCGGCTTCCCCACACTGCATCAGCCACCTATGTTCGCCCATCACTGCAGTGACAAATGTGTCTTCTGCCAGCATTGACATCCACCGTACCATCTTCGTACATCTTCTTCAGCCTTTCATGAATGCAGTTGGGTGTTTCACGTTCTGCAGCAAGAAATTAAATAACGGGACACCGTCCTATTTGTATGTGAATGCTGGCCATTTTCTAAACTTTACAATGCTGCCATCTGTCATTGTAGGATGTTTTTACAGGAATGCAGAAGCATGTGAAATTTACTATTATTAACTTAATGAAAGAGCAAAAAAATAAGACATATTACTAACTGGATGGCTCTGGTATAAGACTCGGACATTAATAATAATCAGTTACATTGTTTGATGCTTAAGACATTGCACACTCAGTGGTCATTCTCAAACAGTTAGTTCTGAAAACGCTGCCACCCATGTTGTCTTTATGTACTGGCAGGTGTCTGCTGCATACGATACACTGCTGTGGCAAAATCAAACAATGGGAAATCCAGGATCAAATAATAACAATATTATGAAAAGGATAGATTGCTATTTACCTTATAGTGGATATACTGAGTCACAAGTATACGCAACAAAAAGACAGCTAAATAAGTAAGCTTTCAGCCAAAAGGCCTTCTTATGAAGCAGACATCTGCTTGTGTCTGTATATGTGCAGATGGATATATATGTGTGTGTGTGTGTGTGTGTGTGTGTGTGTGTGTGTGTGTGTATATACCTGTGTATACCTGCGAGTGTATACCTGTCCTTTTTTCCCTCTAGGGTAAGTCTTTCCGCTCCCGGGATTGGAATGACTCCTTACCCTCTCCCTTAAAACCCACATCCTTTCGTCTTTCCCTCTCCTTCCCTCTTTCCTGACGAAGCAACCGTTGGTTGCGAAAGCTTGAATTTTGTGTGTGTGTGTGTGTGTGTGTGTTTGTGTGTCTATCAACATGCCAACGCTTTCGTTTGGTAAGTTACATCATCTTTGTTTTTAGATATATTTTTCCCACATGGAATTTTTCCCTCTATTATATACATTCATGCAAATGCAACTCGCACACACATGACCACTGTCTCTGGCTGCTGAGGCCAGAATGCGAATAACTGTGCACGATGGCAGAAGCAGTCTGAGTGGTGGGGGTAAGGAGGCAGCTGGGGCAGGGAGGGGTAAGAATAGCAGGGTAGGGGTGGGGGACCGTAAAGTGCTGCTTGAGGGAGCATACAGGGATGATGTGGAGAGAGGGTAAGGCAGCTAGGTGCAGTTGAAAGATTAGATGGCGGGCAGAGGGGGGGGGGAGGGGGGGGGTGCATTGGTGGCAGTGTAATGCAGGAGTGGAAATAGGGAAGGTGATAAGTGGAATGGCAATGACTAACGAAGGTTGAGGTCAGAAGGGTTACAGGGGCATAGGACACATGACAGGGAGATTTCCAACCTGCACAATTCAGAAAAGCTGGCATTGCTAGGAAGAATCCACATGGCACAGTCCGTGAAGCAGTCATTGAAGTGAGGAATGTGGTGGCAGGCAGTGTGCTCAGCAACTGGACGATCCGGCTGCTTCATTAGCCATTTGTGTGGACAGACAGCTTGTCATTTGTCGTGCCTACGTAGAGTGCAGCACAGTGGTTGCAGCTTAGCTTGTAGATCACGTGACTGCTTTCACAGGTAGCCCAGCCTTTGGGATAGGTAATGCATGTGACTGGACTGGAGTAGCTGGTGGTGGGAGAATGTATGGGGCAGGTCTTGCATCTAGGTCTGTTATTGGGATACGAGCCTGTAGCTTTACACGAGTATGTCCAATATAGTACAATCTATTTTGTGTCGAGTGTAGGGGAGTCGAAACAACTAGTGACCCGTGACATCGTATCAACTTGAGAATTTTTTTTAATACATGTAATTAATTTCTAAATTTTATTGAGTATTTGCAGAGTAAAGAATTTAATTATGTACTACATTTAATAGGTAATGAGTTTTAATGACCTAGATATAAATATGTTTTGACTTAGCAAATCGTGTTGTTGCATTACGCATGATATGTTTTCTCTTTGTAAGAACAAAAACTTCCGTGTTGCTCGAGGGTGCGATCGAGTAGTCGTCGAGTGGGGATCTCCTGTAACTTTGACGAATGGGCATATAATTGTTAGTTTACAACCCGGGGTTGATTTAAAAATTATTCTAGAGAACCATGGCCAGACGTTGGTGCAAACAAATTGCACAAGAATTCTCAAATATCGGCACGGAGTTTAAGACGTGCGGTTGGATATCGGGCGTTATCGTCACGTGTAGGATTCAGTAACATTAAATGCAATTTATGGACATTAGCTTGATAATAACTATGAACGACTTACATGAGCGGCATAGTAATCGTCTTGATGTTTAAAGCAAGCGAGAAGCGATTTACTGTCAGGATACGACAGATATTAATCGTTGTGTAGTCAGCTTGTTGATACGTTGCTTAGTAACTCATAAACGGACAGTGATAGAATTACTGAAATGATCTTTTAAGTATCAGTGACCACTACACACACACACACACACACACACACACACACACACACACACCAGAAACTAATTACTCTAACTGTGAGTGACTTCAGGATTGGATGAGTTTCTTTATTTCAGCTAACTGGTATTAATAAACTTCTTTTGAGGTTGAAACTTCATCAGTGGTGTCATGTTCACTCAGTTTAGTAGAATGACAGATAGTACTAGCTATGCTACTATTTATAGTTTTAAAAGAAAAGAGAGCACATACCTGTTTTTCTTTTGAGAAATGTTCGTACTTCAGTCATCAGTCTTCTCAAACCAGAGGCACGAGTGGCGCTCCCTCACAGCACTATGACATCGTGAATCACCACACACATTTCTGCATTTAAAACCCTGAATATAGCCGCAGTACGAAGAAGGAGGAAATAAGAGGAAAGATCGGCAAAAGAAACGGAACAAAGAGAGAAGGGGGGGTCACGAGCCATGAGGTAAGCGGTTAGGAGCAAAGGTGGAGTAAGGACGGATGAGGATATGACGTAGATTCAGTGGGTGGCAGAATAGCGCTGTGGGAGGGGTCGGAAGGATAGCGGGTAGGACATTCCTGATTTCAAGGCACGACAAGAGGTAGTCGAAACCCAGGTAGACGATACGATTCAGTTGCTCCAGTCCCGAGTGGTGCTGAGTCACAATGTCGATGCTCCTCTGTGACCGAGTGCTGAGACTTTGGATGGCGGGAATTGACTGGAGAGATAAGGCATAGGAGATCTGTCTCTGTACACAGGTAGGAGGGTAATTGCAGTCTGTGTGGCTAGGGACTTCTTGTGGCAGTAGTTGAATGGAGGTATTGCTAGTGGTTGGTAGGTTTGATATGGATGGAGGTACTGATGTAGCTATCTTTGAAGTGGAGGTCAACATTGAGGGAGGTGGTTGTCGGGTTCAGGAGGACCAGGTGAAACGAATGGGGGAGACGGTGTTGTGGTCCTCGAGGAATGTGGATAGGGTGTCCTCAGCCTCAATCCAGATCCTGAAGATGTCATCAGTGAATCTGAACCACGTTAGGGGTTGTTTCGCTGTCTTTTTGTAGTGCCTGTCTGTGACACACTCCACTATTTTGAATGATTTTGTGATACCTTCAGCTGCCGTTCTCTTTATTTCGAGTGTGATTGTACAGTTTTACCCTTAGGCCATTTTCAAGGTTTTTTTTTTTTTGGCCTAAGGCTAAAATTGTACAATTGTACATTAAATAAAGAGAATGGCAGCTGAAGGCATTACAAAATCGTTCAAAAAATTCATCGCAGCTGCTGACCCTGTCACATTGAAAACTACATCATGTGGTGAGTACCAATCTATCCTCTTCGTAATGTTGTCAATACAATGCTATGCCGCATCACTGGGGAGAGTCTGAAAATCACGGACTTACCTGTACATCAGCTTCTGATACTATCAAATTATGGGACCTGAGACGACAGCTGGACTCACTCATTTTATGAAGTTGGTGCAGAGGGTTTGTACCCTTACAATTTCCATCCTTATTATTCAACATTATTTGTTACATTGAGGCTTTTGTACAATATGTCAGAATCTTCTGGTGTGGAATTGTGCTATTTATTGTCGTCATATTTTCATTTTCATTGCAACTAGAAATGAGAAACAGGAAAGCTGAGAGCTCGTTTCTCAAAAACGGGAAAAGGTAAAGAGTAATAAAAATGGCCAGGTGCGAGGTCTTCAATTGGATGCCACTTCAGTGACTCGGGTGTCTCTAATCTACTGCACAATTTCGAGTTTCTTATCTACCACATGACTTTCATGTTTCTTATCTACCACAGTTATTCAACTGGGGAAAGGGACCTGCAATTTGACACGGAATCTGAACCACATGTTATTCCTGGCAACTCCTCACATTGTCCACAAGAGGTGGAGGCTCTCAATCCCCCGACCTCTCAGTTTCCAGGGATGCCCTTTAGCACTACACCACGATGTCTGAGAGCGAAAAGTCGAGAGAGACATAGGTCAACAATTAATTTACAAAATTCATTATTAGTTGTAACACATTCATATATAGCGGTACAATTTCTTTGTATTTCAGGGGAATTTTGTGGGTCCTTTTACGCAGGGTATCTGAATTGTTTTCATTCTTCTATAAGAGGCAGTTTGCCGACTTGGCGTGTTTACCTTTCTTGTACACAAAATATGAATTTTGTGTTCTTTCTCTAAAATATGTTGCATAAAAAATTCCCATACAAAACTAATGGGACTACTGACTTCACATTATTTGTGGTCAGCTCATCTTCCTTTGAGTTTACAAAAGTCTAGTGGCAACGATCGACAGTTTTGGATCGTTCCTCGTGACTGGCGAAACATCTGAGCACAAAAAAGACGAATGTGCTTCCGATTATTAAAAGACTCTGGGTACCGGCTTCCTCATTCTACCGTCGTCAGTATCTTTACAAATTTTCCCAAAAATTTTGACGTGCAAATATACCCACACTGTTTTTTAATGTGCAGCTCACATCAAACTCTCACAAACTCCCCTTACTGTATCACCCTCACATCACTAGTCCTTCACTGGAAATCCACTTCCACTTCCACTTCCACTTGCTCATTCTCAGTCACTCATTCAGCCCAACTAATTGTCAACATATCTTTGTCTCTCTCTCTAACTGTTAGTCTTCTGTCCTACAGCCACAGTCTCCTTCATTCTCTCCTTCTACCACTCCACTCACTATCAAAGTCTCTCTTTTGCTCTCTCTCTTACTGCTGCCATCTCATTCATTCCTTCCCATTGCTGCTGCCTCTTCTCACAGTCACTATCTCTTTCTTCCCCATTGCCATTGCCAAAGACTGTCTCTCATTATTACTGTCTCTCACTCACTCCCACTTCCACTTTCTCTTTCTCTTCATCCCCCCCCCCCCCCTTCCCCCGCAGTGTCTCCTTCATTCCTTTCCCAGCTCTGTTCCACTGCCACTGTGTCCCTCTCTTTCTCTCTCAATCTCATTGTCTCCTTCGCTCCTTCTTTACCATAACCACTGCATATCATCTTCCGGTATTTATTACTTTTCTGTCACTTTCCTACTGCCACTTTCTCCTTTTCTCTCAGCATAAAAAAGCACAAATATGTTTGCGTGTTAAATGTTTTTGAAAAATCTTTATACACTGTGTGATCATAAGTATACAGACACCTGGCTGAAAATGACTTAAAAGTCCACGGTGCACTCCATCGGTAATGCTGGAATTGAATATGGTGTTGGCCCACCCTTAACTTTGATGATAGCTTCCACTCTCGCAGGCATACGTTCAATCACTTGCTGGAAGGTTTCTTGGGGAACGGCAGCCCATTCGTCACAGAGTGCTGCACTAAGGAGAAGTATCGATGTCGGTTGGTGATGCCTGGCACGAAGTCAGCATTCCTAAACATCTCAAAGGTGTTCTATAGGATTCAGATCAGGACTCTGTGGAGGCTAGTCCATTACAGGGATGTTATTGTCATGTAACCACTCTGCCACAGGCCGTCTGTTATGAACAGGTGCTCGATCGTGTTGAAAGATGCAATCGCAATCGCAATCCCAATCCCCGAATTGCCCTTCAACAGTGGGAAGCGAGAAGGTACTTACAACATCAATGTAGGCCTGTCCTGTGATAGTGCCATACAAAACAACAAGGGGTGTAAGCCCCTTCCATGAAAAACATGACCTCACCACACCATAACACCACCGCCTCCAAATTTTACTGTTGGCACTACACACACTGGCAGATGACGTTCACTGGGCATTTGCTGTATCCATACCCTACCATTAGATCGCCACATTGTGTACCGTGATTTGTCACTCCATACAACATTTTTCCACTGTCCAATCATCCAATGTTTATGCTCCTTCCATCGAGTCAGGTGTCGTTTGGCATTTACCGGTGTGATGTGTGGCTTATGAACAGCCGCTCGACCATGAAATCCAAGTTTTCTCATCTCCTGCCCAACTGTCATAGTACTTGCAGTGGATCCTGACGAAGTATGGAATTCGTATTTGATGGTCTGGATAGATGTCTTCCTATTACAAATTAGGACCTTCTTCAGCTGTCGGGGGTCTCTGTCAGTCAACAGACAAGGTCGACTGTGTGCTTTTTTGCTGTACGTGTCCCTTCACATTTCGACTTCACTATCACATCAGAAACAGTGGATCTAGGATATTTATGAGAGTGGAAATTTCGCATACAGATATATGACACAAGTGACACCCAATCACCTGACCACATTCGAAGTCTGTAAGTTCCACAGAGCGCACCATTCTGCTCTCTCACGGTGTCTAATGACTACTGAGGTTGCTGATATGGAGTACCTGGCAGTAGGTGGCAGCACAATGCACCTAGTATGGAAAATATATGGTTTTGAGGGTGTCTGGATACTTTTGATCACATATTGTAGGTGCTGAAGAAGGTAGAATGAGGCAGTTGGTACCCCACTGTTCAGTCAGTCTTGTAATAGAGAGGAGCATATTTGCCTTTTTCATGCTGCAATAGGAACGTTTTCTGCCAGTTCCTGTCTTTCCACTGGTACAGCAAGACATGTTGCTTATATGAAAAGAGCTTTGTGAGTCAGTAAAACTTTGATAGTTTTTAGTTGTATGAAATTGAAAGAATGCGAAACTAATTTTACACCTCAGACTGAATTTTACATGCACAAAAAAATTTCCTGTGTTTCAGTACTACACCATGGGATGTTCAGAACCATTCTGATGAGAATGGATACACTTTTCAGCATATTTCTCCATGCTACATCACTTTATAAACTACATTTTCATTCACACTGTTTTTTACATGTAAATTTTACATGTGCAAGCAGGCTAACTCTGAAACTTTTTATCTCAGAAACTGACAAAGATATCAAGAAAATTTTCAACATTGTTAGATATTGGGATCCCGGCAATATATTGTAAAAATTACAGCCACTTGCTGCAGATAGCTGTCTTGGAATCCAAGGCTTGGTCTTGGTATCCAAAAACCAGGTCTTTGAGGTGTTCTTGATAACAGATAAAGATTTTTGAAAATAGGAAGATGGCACTTCTAGATAAATATTTAGAGATAGATATTATCTCATTAAAATTTTAGCAATTTGGTGCAGTTATTTATTATTTAGATTTCGTCTCACATTGGAATTTACACACATATTTTATATGTACATGTAAGGTAACGTTGAACCTCTGCATCTCAGAGATGAATAAAGGTATCATTAAAATGTTCAAAGTTTCAGATTGAGATCTGAGGAATATATTACAAAAATTTTAGCTACGTGCTGTGCATAGTTATCGTGGAATCTGCAGCTCAGTTTTGATACCCAAAAGCATGTTTATCAGGTTTCCTCAGGAACCACCCGTGAACTAAATGGTGCCTCCGTGAGCTCCTTAAGGGGAACTGTGGACCACATCTAATGCAAAACAAACCAACTGATTTGCTCCATGTGCCTAAGCTAGAGGACACGAGTAATATTCAAAATTTGACCCTATATTGTAGGATAGTTACAGTAAGACAGTCCATCTGTCAGGCATACATATGGTCTCTCACCTGAGGACTTTTGACCCTACCTTTCTGTCACCAATAGAACTTGAGGATGAGCCCCAAAATGTGTTTTTTTTTGGGGGGGGAGGGGGGGTGGGAGGGGGTGCAGTATTTCAGAATGTATTAGGCAGTGTATGCTGTCACATGCATACCAACTGTGAGACAGTTGCCTTTAATATCAGCGGACCTCAAAAAGTAAGTTACACATCAGAAATGGCAGGCTAAGTAACCTGTGCTGAATTATGCACTACACTTCAAAGTAACAGTGATACATGGTACTATTTTTTGACATTGTCATGAAGTGTGTGTAAAGAGTTGTCGGAATGCTGTAATGACTGTTCAACTTCTCGGGGATACGAGTGGAGTTCAATAAGTGAGCCAGTGCAACTTTTTTTCCTACGAGAGTTTCAGCTGAAAAACTACAGAGTTTGTTGTGGGATATTCCCAGTTCAGCCCCTATAGTTTCATGAATTTCCAATAGGTAGCTGCACTATACGTAGTCTTCAAAATGGTGTCCTTAACAGGAGTGCATTCCAAGTGGAGAGGTGTCATCGAGTTTCATTTGGTGGAAAACCAGAGCATTACAGAGATTCTTACGTGCTTCCAGAATTTCTACAGATACCTGACTGACAAAAGCACGACGAGTCGTCGAGCAACTCTTCTGTCACCGTGGCAACGGAGTCGTGCAGAGCTATCCGATCCCCCGTGTACCAGCTGGCCACACACGACTGTGACTCCTGGAAAGTTGGAACGAAGAGACAGTCTCATATTAGCTGATTCCCTAACAGAAGGTCATAAAGAGCAACGGAGGACGTCCTGTGCGGAGTTGCTTGCACGCTATGAGGCTGATCGTGACAGTTTTATATCGAACATTGTCACAGACACCTAAATGTGGGTTCATTAGTTCGAACCAGAAACAAAACAGCAATCTAAAGTGTGCTGCCCCACAACCTCCTCTCTGCAGAAAACTTTGAAAGCCATATCCTCAGATAATAAAGTTGTGGTGACAGTCATCTCGGCCTCTGAAGGAGTTATTCTGTTTGATGCCCCCCTCACAGTGCAACGATTCACTCAGAAGTGTAATGTGCTACCGTCAGGAAACTGAGAAATCGACTCGAGCATGTTTGTCACTGTGAAATTGCGACTGAACATCTTCTCCTCCACGACAGCACGAGGTCTCACACGAGTGTGCGCACCACAAAACTTCATCGGACAGTTTTCCTCGTCACCCCTACAGCCCAGATTGTGCAACTTCCAACTTCCATCTGTTTGGCCCAACAAAGGACACACTCCGCAGGAAACGGCACACGGGTGATGGAGAGGTTATCGATGCAGGAAGATATCGGCTCCGACTTTGACCGGTGCAGTGGTACCGTGTGAACATACAGACCCTCCCAGTTAGGTGGCGTAAGGCTGTCACATTGGACAGAGATTATGTTGAAGAATAGCGTTCTGTAGTGAAAAGAAGAGGAATATTACCGTATTTACTCGAATCTAAGCCGCACCTGGAAAATGAGACTCGAAGTTGAGGAAAAAAAATTTTCACGAATCTAAGCCGTACCTGAAATTTGAGTCTCGAAGTTCAAGGGGAGAGAGAAGTTTTAGGCCGCACCTCCAAATCAAAACAAAGCTGGCCCATTGTAATATGAGGCACAATTTAGGTCGAATGAATGACGATACAGCTACAGTAGTTTGGTTCGAGTCATAAGCTTAGCAGTTCAGCTTTACCAGGTAGCCACTGCTATGCGTCAGGCGCTCCATCCGTATTTATACGGGTACCCTACCTTTTTCACGTGCTTCGTCTGGTTTGAGTTGATTGCTTATTTTTCTTTGATCTGATAAGCGCTGTTCTCTTTGTTATAGGTGTTTACATCACTCCAAGCTGAAAATGCATTATTGTACTATGTCGTACATTGTTTGTCACATTCTGACAATGAGTGTTTACGGCCTGTCGCCGCTCGCGGCACGGCTTGCTTTCGTGCGCACTACTGCCGTTTACAGTTTTTTAAAAAAATGAGAGGGATCGTCTCGTTAGCGAAGCAATGGCAAGAGACTGCTATTTGTTGTCACTTACCCTGCTGATTTCTTTGATAATGATCAACAACAACCAAATAATAGACTGCGTATGATAGGAGATGTTCTGAACGAGATTTAGCGAAAATTTTTCTCCGTTTGAAAATCTTTGCAGACGCCTCTTTTGTACATTACATTCTGCACAGAAATTAGAGTCATCTTATATTTAAAAATCTAGTCAATTGCTGTGCTTCATTTCTGACTGTATCACTATTAGGCATAAGAATAATACAAAGATAAACAAGACATGATATGTATATTCTTCCGTGTTTGCTGTTATCTCACACTGGTTTCGTAGTTTATTAAACATACAGGATTTAAATGAGATAGCAGCAAAAACGAAAGAATACATGGCAAAATATTCGTATTATTCTTATGGTGAAGAGAATACTGCATGTCATTCACAATTCATAAAAGTTCCTATTAGCAACCATCTCTTCTCACAGGTAGGAAAAAATTCGGAACGTAGAGTTGGCCATATTGACAAACATCCCAAATAGTCTTGCCAGTCGGGTTTTCGTAATACATTGAAATGCTGCTACATTCGAATATGAACAATACGAAATTTGTATTTACTTCGTTAGATAATGTATGAAAATGCAGTGGTCGAAACTCGGGGCGGAGAAAAAGTTTGTCTTCCACTTTTTTTTTAAATTTATTTGCTGACGCAGAGGTTTTGGCACCAGTATTTATCTTTTTGCCTACAAAGCATGCCTGTGTAGCGCTACATGTATTCGACAGCAGAAGTTAGTTGTGGCGGCACCTACCAACATTTTTCGGAACTTCCGCTTACTTTGCACTCGATTCTAAGTGGCAGGCTGTTTTTTGGATTACAAAAACCAGAAGAAAAGTGCAGCTTAGATTCGAGTAAATACGGTATGGTGTATTGGGGTCCTGACTAAACCACTTTCAGACCAAGAATTTGTTGCATTAATTGTCGAATGCTCCTCCTAGATTGTTTTCTTTAACACCTGTCAGACCACGTTTGCAGGATCCACAGAATACGATGTAATCTGATGTTGTATGACTCAGGTGTGGACACTTTAACTTTTCCTGTTTTTTGATGTAATAACTTGAGTTGTTATTTAGTGATTGTAGTTGCATTGCAAACAAAGCTGTAACACTTTGATAATTGTTTGCCAGTAGAATAATTTTAGTAGCCACACGGCAGCGTTTCCTTTGCTCGTACAGTTGTCAGAGTCGGTGGGTGTGCCGCAGGTGGAGGAGATGGTGCACTATGCGCTGGTGCGCGTCCAGGACGAGCAGCTGAGCCCGCCCTCGACCCCGCTGGGCCCGCAGCGACAGGGATACCTGATGGCGCGCGCCTCCGAGGACGAGCCGTGGCGCCCCGCCTTCTTCATACTCAAGTGAGTCGCGTCTACTGGTCCTACAGTGTTTCTCTCAAAGCTGGTGGCGGTGCTTATTGGCACTCGTGTGAATTTATAGCCATCAGATTCGTAGAAATCTTGATGAAGTACCACATGTCTGGAACTATTATGTTGTAATTTTATTAACATTTTATATTCATAAAAATACACACATCAAAAAAGTTCTGCATAACCCCAGTTCCCAGTACTTCTGAAGATAGATGTTGACTGTGGATATTGTATCACAGACACAGTCCCCTTGACTGTTCAGAGATGTCACTAAACCCGCTCAAAGATGTAAACAACAGTGCACGGGCAGTGCCTATTAGACCTAGGGGTCTGACAGCCGATCAGTTCCAGTCATTCCACCAGGAAAAAGGTTCACGGCTAATGTTGTCTGTAGTTCAACCGTGCCTAGATGCTCGTACCGTGGTTCGATTGCATGTGAATCTGCATTGTTACTTTGGGGCAGGAAGGGGGCTCAACAAGGGAAGTGTCCGTGCATCTCGGAGTGAACAAAAAGCAATGTTATTGAGACGTGGAGGAAATACGGAGATACAGGAACTATCAATTACATGCCTCGCTCAGGCCGCCCCAGGGCTACTACTGCAGTGGATGACCGCTACCTACGGATTATGGCTCGGAGGAACCCTGACAGCAACGCCACCGTGTTGAACAATGCTTTTCGTGCAGCCACAGGACGTCGTGTTACAACTCAAACTGTGCGCAATAGGCTGCATGATGCGCAACTTCACTTCCGATGTACATGGCAAGGTCCATCTTTGCACCACCACACTGTGCAGCATGGTGCAGGTGGGCCCAACAACATGCCTATTGGACTGCTCAGGATTGGCATCACGTTCTCTCCACCAATGAGTGTCACGTATGCCTTCAACCGGACGATCGTCAGAGTCGTGTTTATAGGCAACCCGGTCAGGCTGAACGCCTTAGACACACTGTCCAGAGAGTGCAGCAAGGTGGAGCTTCCCTGCTGTTTCGCGGTGGCATTATGTGGGGCCGACATCCCCTGCTGGTGGTCACGGGAGGCACCGTAATGCCTGTACGATACGTGAATGCCATCCTCTGACCGATAGTGCAACTGTACCGGCAGGATATTGGCGAGGCATTTGTCTTCACGGATGACAATTTGCTCCCCCATTGCACACATCTTGTGAATGACTTACTTCAGGTAACGACATTGCTCGACTAGAGTGGCCAGCATGTTCTCCAGACGTGAACACTATCAAACATGCCTGGGATAGAATCAAAAGGGCTGTTTATGATTGATGTGACCCACCAACCACTCTGAGGGATCTGCGCCGAACCACCATTGACGAGTAGGACAGTCTCGACCGACAGTGCCTTGAAGAACTTGTGGATAGTATGCCATGATGAATACAGGCATGCATCAATGCGAGAGCATGTGCTACTGGTTATTAGAGGTACCGGTGTGTACAGCAATCTGGACCACCACCTCTGAAGGTGTCGCTGCGTGGTGGTACAACATGCAATATGTGGTTTTCGTGAGCAATAAAAAGGGAGGAAATGATGATTATGTTGATCTCTGTTCCAATTTTCTGTACAGGTTCCAGAACTCTTGGAACCGAGGTGATGCAAAACTTGTTTTGATGTGTTTATATGCTTTCTTATTGCTTCGACATACCCTTCTAGTAAAAAATGTTCAGATTCAGTTGACAATTTTGAGTAAAGGACTTGGGTTAATTAACTGTTTTTTTTTTTAGAACTGTGCTCCAAAATTTTATAGTCAGAGATGACTCTACATTCGGCAGTGTGTGAAAATAGTACAGTGCTGGGAGAAAAGTCACATTAAAAAAAAATGAATGTAGGGCAATGAAATTTTTGGAATACATTTGTCTAGGTACCATATTTAAGTGATTAACATTACAAGATCACACGTTAATGTAAGCACGAGATAAGAGACTGCAAATATGAAATGCAGGTACATTAATAACAGGTGTAATCACCAGAATGTCGAATGTGAGCTCGCAAACGTGCATGTGTTGTATCGTATAGGTGCAGGATGGCAGCTTGTGGGATGGAGTTCCACGCCTGTTGCACTTGGTCGGTGAATACAGGGACTCCTATAGTTCAATTCATTTAACTTAGTGGCTCGCTCATGCCCGCCCAGATGCGGGAGATTGCTGCGTTGCCAGTTGTATGCCCCAAGAGAAGCAGCGCCATAGTATATAGTTCGCAAACTTACGTTTAGGGGGAGCGCGCAGTTTATGAAATAAAGCCACCACGGCTGCATTAACCCTTTCGCTGCTACAGGGACGTGCTCCCCGCATTCCGCGATGTGCGCGATTTTGTCATCACTGCACTGCTCGCCTGAGCAGACACATGGTGTTCCCACTGCTTTGACACACTTATTATTCGATTTCACAAAAACTATTTGGCCCAAAAATTTGATTTTTACACATCTTCTTGACTGATTCCTTCCCTCCATAAATGACAATTTTGTTCATATGTTCAACACAGTTATTGTGCAGCATTAAATGTAGTAAACCATTGCACGAAATTTTTAAGAGTTTGCAGAGTTAAAAGTTCATAGCGTATACTTTCCATATGACCGACATTAGTTGCCACTAGAAATTTCAAAAAATTACATTCAAACAAATAAAACTCATGAAGTAATACAGTTTGATATTGTTTTTAAATACAGAAAATGTTAAGCACCGAATAAGGTTTGAACTCGGAACCTTTCGTTTAGCAGTCGAACACTATCCATCACGGTAACGCAGCTCGTCATTCATTGAAACTCCCCAAAGACTTTAAACTATCACGCAAAATACCGACAAATCCTGTTGGTATGACTATGAATTACTCACGTTTCGTCGAAGTACAATAGGAAATAAACAATTAGCGCTGTTCTTTATTGAGAAAAAGCGGTTAGTGAGAATGATACGAATCCCTTTCCTCGTTATCGCCTGAATTAGTAGGCTTATTGCTTGTTTGGTTTAATTAATTAATAGAATATGAAGCAATTGGAATAAAGAATGCTTTTTCCAAACTTTCTATAGAAGAAAGTCTGCTATGAAGACATTGCTTTTGTTCAATTAGTTTATTTATGGCTGAACGTTTCTAAAACTGAAGACACTTGTCCGTGGTCTGCACTGCAGTCGAGCTCTGGCAGCGTCGTTCTCTGTTCATTGGCTGACTGTGTTTTGTGATGTCAGATGTGCAGAACGAACCTAAACTCTGCCGCCGTCATAAATGATGCGCACTTTAATGCTGTTTGTAGATGACGCTGGAGTTGTCGTCCGATAATGTCCAGTGTGCGTTTCATCGGAGACAGACCTGGTGTTAGAGTATGCCGAGGCGACGTGTTGACACACTGTGCAGCACGTCGGGGTACGACATTAGAAAATCCCTTCTGAGGTCCACAAATAAATAGAAGAGACTTGAATGGGCTAGGAAACACCATAATTGGGCATCATAAGAGCGGACGAAGGTGCTGTTCACTGACGAATCGAAGTTCGAGATTTTTAGAACCGGAAGGAGAATATTTGTTCGCTGATTTGTAGGGGAAAGGGTAGCCCAGGAGTGTGTTCTACCTACAGTTAAACACGGTGGAGGTTCTATTATGGTTTGGGGATGTTTTGCCAGAGATAGAGTTGGTGACATTGTGAAAGTAGAAGGATGTATGGATCAGAAGCAGTACTACTGCATACTTCAGTATCGTGCAATCTACATCTACATTCATACTCCGCAAGCCACCCAACGGTGTGTGGCGGAGGGCACTTTACGTGCCACTGTCATTACCTCCCTTTCCTGTTCCAGTCGCGTATGGTTCGCGGGAAGAACGACTGTCTGAAAGCCTCTGTGCGTGCTCTAATCTCTCTAATTTTACATTCGTGATCTCCTCGGGAGGTATAAGTAGGGGGAAGCAATATATTCGATACCTCATCCAGAAACGCACCCTCTCGAAACCTGGCGAGCAAGCTACACCGTGATGCAGAGCGCCTCTCTTGCAGAGTCTGCCACCTGAGTTTATTAAACATCTCCGTAACACTATCACGGTTACCAAATAACCCTGTGACAAAACGCGCCACTCTTCTTTGGATCTTCTCTATCTCCTCCGTCAGACCGATCTGATACGGATCCCACACTGATGAGCAATACTCAAGTATAGGTCGAACGAGTGTTTTGTAAGCCACCTCCTTTGTTGATGGACTACATTTTCTAAGCACTCTCCCAATGAATCTCAACCTGGTACCCGCCTTACCAACAATTAATTTTATATGATCATTCCACTTCAAATCGTTCCGCACGCATACTCCCAGATATTTTACAGAAGTAACTGCTACCAGTGTTTGTTCCGCTATCATATAATCATACAATAAAGGATCCTTCTTTCTATGTATTCGCAATACATTACATTTGTCTATGTTAAGGGTCAGTTGCCACTCCCTGCACCAAGTGCCTATCCGCTGCAAATCTTCCTGCATTTCGCTACAATTTTCTAATGCTGCAACTTCTCTGTATACTACAGCATCATCCGCGAAAAGCCGCATGGAACTTCCGACACTATCTACTAGGTCATTTATATATATTGTGAAAAGCAATGGTCCCATAACACTCCCCTGTGGCACGCCAGAGGTTACTTTAACGTCTGTAGACGTCTCTCCATTGATAACAACATGCTGTGTTCTGTTTGCTAAAAGCTCTTCAATCCAGCGACACAGCTGGTCTGATATTCCGTAGGCTCTTACTTTGTTTATCAGGCGACAGTGCGGAACTGTATCGAACGCCTTCCGGAAGTCGAGAAAAATAGCATCTACCTGGGAGCCTGTATCTAATATTTTCTGGGTCTCATGAACAAATAAGGCGAGTTGGGTCTCACACGATCGCTGTTTCCGGAATCCATGTTGATTCCTACATAGTAGATTCTGGGTTTCCAAAAACGACATGATACTCGAGCAAAAAACATGTTCTAAAATTCTACAACAGATCGACGTCAGAGATATAGGTCTATAGTTTTGCGCATCTGCTCGACGACCCTTCTTGAAGACTGGGACTATCTGTGCTCTTTTCCAATCATTTGGAACCCTCCGTTCCTCTAGAGACTTGCGGTACACGGCTGTTAGAAGGGGGGCAAGTTCTTTTGCGTACTCTGTGTAGAATCGAATTGGTATCCCGTCAGGTCCAGTGGACTTTCCTCTATTGAGTGATTCCAGTTGCTTTTCTATTCCTTGGACACTTATTTCGATGTCAGCCATTTTTTCGTTTGTGTGAGGATTTAGAGAAGGAACTGCAGTGCGGTCTTCCTCTGTGAAACAGATTTGGAAAAAGGTGTTTAGTATTTCAGCTTTACGCGTGTCATCCTCCGTTTCAATGCCATCATCATCCCGTAGTGTCTGGATATGCTGTTTCGAGCCACTTACTGATTTAACGTAAGACCAGAACTTCCTAGGATATTCTGTCAAGTCAGTACATAGAATTTTACTTTCAAATTCACTGAACGCTTCACGCATAGCCCTCCTTACGCTAACTTTGACATCGTTTAGCTTCTGTTTGTCTGACAGGTATTGGCTGCGTTTAGACTTGGAGTGGAGCTCTCTTTGCTTTCGCAGTAGTTTCCTAACTTTGTTGTTGTACCACGGTGGGTTTTTCCCGTCCCTCACAGTTTTACTCGGCACGTACCTGTCTAAAACGCATTTTACGATTGCCTTGAACTTTTTCCATAAACACTCAACATTGTCAGTGTCGGAACAGAAATTTTCGTTTTTATCTGTTAGGTAGTCTGAAATCTGCCTTCTATTACTCTTGCTAAACAGATAAACCTTCCTCCCTTTTTTTATATTCCTATTAACTTCCATACTCAGGGATGCTGCAACGGCCTTATGATCACTGATTCCCTGTTCTGTACATACAGAGTCGAAACGTTCGGGTCTGTTTGTTATCAGTAGGTCCAAGATGTTATCTCCACGAGTTGGTTCTCTGTTTAATTGCTCGAGGTAATTTTCGGATAGTGCACCCAGTATAATGTCACTCGATGCTCTGTCCCTACCACCCGTCCTAAACATCTGAGTGTCCCAGTCTATATCTGGTAAATTGAAATCTCCACCTAAGACTATAACATGCTGAGAAAATTTATGTGAAATGTATTCCAAATTTTCTCTCAGTTGTTCTGCCACTAATGCTGCTGAGTCGGGAGGTCGGTAAAAGGAGCCAATTATTAACCTAACTCGGTTGTTTAGTGTAACCTCCACCCATAATAATTCACAGGAACTATCCACTTCTACTTCACTACAGGATAAACTACTACTAACAGCGACGAACACTCCACCACCGGTTGCATGCAATCTATCCTTTCTAAACACCGTCTGTACCTTTGTAAAAATTTCGGCAGAATTTATCTCTGGCTTAAGTGGATTGTGCTTAATAGGGAAAGGGTTCTCCTTACAACAGGATAATTACCCAAAATGTTGGTCGGCATACTTTATGAACTACATTGCATCGAAGGAAAAACAGAAAGTACTTAATGATATGGTGTGGCCATTCCAAAGCCCTGATTGTAATCCCATTGAAATGGTTTGGGATGAAGTGGACAGATGTATCAGGGAAGTTAATATATCCACCAAGGAACATCTCTGGAATATTGTTAAGGATGTGTGAAACCGTATAGATTCACGATACCTACAAAAACTGATTGACCGTGTGCCTCGAGTTTGTGAGGCAGTCATTAAATCCAGAGGATACTTTGATGAAAGTAAAATGTAATGATTGTAATTGTGTTATATATGTGGAAGTTAATATATTTATAATTTGTGAGAAATAATGTTTGATTTGTGTTTTGAATCTGAAATACCAGAATGTATTGAAATTAATGAGCAGTAGTGTAATTTGTTACCACTAAGTAATTTTTAACACGTAATATGTTTATTATTATCTGTTTCTTATTTAATTGCCATCTGGACTGACATCTCACCGAAATGTCTGGAGTTGTGAGCTAATCGGCTACAGAGGAGGGCATATCTGGCAGGAAAAGCAGTAAAGTAAACCGCCACTGGGACTCCAGAGAGCAGCAGAGCTTGAACGGAAACTGTGTCGGGTCTGCCAGTCTTGTGGTAAAGTGCCTGTCTGGAAACCAGAAGATCGCAGGATCGAACCCGATTTCTCGAGCTGCCTTCCAACTTAGCGCTCACCTCGTGATTATGTGAAGGTTTCCCAGAAATTACATGTGGTTTAAATTCCACATTAATCGCTAAGTTCGCTTTTCCTCTCCCTTATCGGATAATGGGGATACATTAGGGACATGCAAGTCACCACAGTGGTGTCCAATTGAAAGACTTGCATTTCACCATTGTATGATAAAGAGTATTGTTATCTGAATCTATATATACCATCTTCTATATATAAATTCCCACTGTGTTTGTCTGCGCCTGTATCCTCAGGCTAATCTCAGGAACTACTGTAAGTATTTTGTTTCCGTAATCAATAGTCTGATTCGCGAGGAAGTTTTGTGTGTGTAATTTATTACAGCTATGGTAGACAACTAACTGGTCCAGCTAACCATTCAAAGCCGGGGAGGTCACTAGTATTTAACATGTTTGCTTAAACAAAATTCCACTGATTTCTGATGCAGGGATCTGGAAATAAAATGCACATATGAAACTTCCTGGCAGATTAAAACTGTGTGCCGGACCGAGACTCGAACTCGGGACCTTTGCCTTTCGGGGGCAAGTGCTCTACCGAGCATGACTCACGCCCTGTCCTCACAGCTTTACTTCTGCCACTACCTCGTCTCCTACCTTCCAAACTTTACAGAAGCTCTCCTGCGAACCCTGCAGAACTAGCACTCCTGAAAGAAAGGATACTGCGGAGACATGGCTTAGCCACAGCCTGGGGGATGTTTCCAGAATGAGATTTTCACTCTGAAGGGGAGTGTGCGTTGATATGAAACCTCCTGGCAGATTAAAACTGTGTGCCGGACCGAGACTCGAACTCGGGTCCTTTGCCTTTCGCAGGCAGAGTGAAAATCTCATTCTAGAAACATCCCCCAGGCTGTGGCTAAGCCATGTCTCCGCAACATCCTTTCTTTCACGAGTGCTAGTTCTGCAGGGTCCACAGGAGAGCTTCTGTAAAGTTTGGAAGGTAGGAAACGAGGTACTGGCAGAAGTAAAGCTGTGAGGACGGGGCATGAGTCGTGCTTGGGTAGCTCAGTCGGTAGAGCACTTGCCCGCGAAAGGCGAAGGTCCCGAGTTCGAGTCTCGGTCCAGCACACAGTTTTAATCTGCCAGGAAGTTTCATATCAGCGCACACTCCGCTGCAGAGTGAAAATCTCATTCTAAAATGCACATAGTTGCCATATATTTTTTCTCTAATAAATCTTCTCAGATCGATGTTTATTGTCTGATACACAGTTAAATTCCTGTTAGACTCAGCACAGTACAAATATTATCTACGTGAAACCGATGACATCTCCCATTGACTAATTCGTAAAGGATACTAAACATTTTGTTACATCATTTAAAGGCTCAATTGAAAAGACTTTGATTTAAATTATTTTTCAATTAATGCAGTAAAGCACGACAAGGCTCTCAACAACACCAACCCTGCAAATTGCCACATGCACAGAAGAGTACTATGTTGCACTGTCACAATCTGATGAACTGCATGTGAAACAGGAAACAAACAAAGCTGTGCGAATATTTGGAAATCATTCTAACGTAAATACATTGAAGTGGGACATTATAAATATTTATCTAACACTGTTCAAGTGGGTAAGGCATCAGTATTGCCAGTAACACTTGTAACAGTCCATTCTGCTTTGATATCTTGTACACTGAAAAGGGAGTATAGTTGAAGCTTGCTGGCAGACCAGAATTTGGGTTTCGACCCTTTCCTTCTGCAGCCAGCTCTCCTGTTGTGGCACAGCAAACGGTCGTGTTTGTAAAGGTTCTTGTAAAAGGTGGAATCTGTTTGTCAAATTCACTGTTTCATATCTACAGGTTTGTCAAACAGTTCAATGGGCCAATAAAGTTTAACCTCTCTTCTGAAGGTTGTGTCGCAAAGTATTTTTACACTAGTGGGAACAGTTATCAGTGCAGAGATTATTTCTTGCATTGACTTCAACTCTGTGTGAAGGAGAAAAAGGAAAAAAAATACAGTTAATATTGGGCATCCCAAGAGTTTATGTGATTTAACATTGATTTGGATATAAAATTAATTGTGCCTTTGATATTATATCTATACTTTTAGCGGACATTACTAATTTTACTGATTATGGTGATAAACTATAAAATGGAACTCAATCATTAATATTTATTGAATAATCTACCAGTTTTTGGAGGAATATAGACATATTAATAACTTGAATACACAATATCAATGTCCCACAATAATATTTAATTAATATTTCATTGCAAACTGGCTATCGACTTCTTAGGCCATCTTCAGATAACTTAACACTAAACAGGTAGTCCACACAACTTCAGCGAGAATTGATAGCTGTAAAAGATTGTAATACAAAGGTGTGTGACTTTTTATGACTGTAATGATACAAAACACGAGCATAATGTAATACCTAAAGAGACTCTGAACAAATAAATCTTATATTACAGAATGTTCAGATGTTAAAATTATATGAATGTACACTCCTGGAAATTGAAATAAGAACACCGTGAATTCATTGTCCCAGGAAGGGGAAACTTTATTGACACATTCCTGGGGTCAGATACATCACATGATCACACTGACAGAACCACAGGCACATAGACACAGGCAACAGAGCATGCATAATGTCGGCACTAGTACAGTGTATATCCACCTTTCGCAGCAATGCAGGCTGCTATTCTCCCATGGAGACGATCGTAGAGATGCTGGATGTAGTCCTGTGGAACGGCTTGCCATGCCATTTCCACCTGGCGCCTCAGTTGGACCAGCGTTCGTGCTGGACGTGCAGACCGCGTGAGACGATGCTTCATCCAGTCCCAAACATGCTCAATGGGGGACAGATCCGGAGATCTTGCTGGCCAGGGTAGTTGACTTACACCTTCTAGAGCACGTTGGGTGGCACGGGATACATGCGGACGTGCATTGTCCTGTTGGAACAGCAAGTTCCCTTGCCGGTCTAGGAATGGTAGAACGATGGGTTCGATGACGGTTTGGATGTACCGTGCACTATTCAGTGTCCCCTCAACGATCACCAGTGGTGTACAGCCAGTGTAGGAGATCGCTCCCCACACCATGATGCCGGGTGTTGGCCCTGTGTGCCTCGGTCGTATGCAGTCCTGATTGTGACGCTCACCTGCACGGCGCCAAACACGCATACGACCATCATTGGCACCAAGGCAGAAGCGACTCTCATCGCTGAAGACGACACGTTTCCATTCGTCCCTCCATTCACGCCTGTCGCGACACCACTGGAGGCGGGCTGCACGATGTTGGGGCGTGAGCGGAAGACGGCCTAACGGTGTGCGGGACCGTAGCCCAGCTTCATGGAGACGGTTGCAAATGGTCCTCGCCGATACCCCAGGAGCAACAGTGTCCCTAATTTGCTGGGAAGTGGCGGTGCGGTCCCCTACGGCACTGTGTAGGATCCTACGGTCTTGGCGTGCATCTGTGCGTCGCTGCGGTCCGGTCCCAGGTCGACGGGCACGTGCACCTTCCGCCGACCACTGGCGACAACATCGATGTACTGTGGAGACCTCACGCCCCACGTGTTGAGCAATTCGGCGGTACGTCCACCCGGCCTCCCGCATGCCCACTATACGCCCTCGCTCAAAGTCCGTCAACTGCACATACAGTTCACGTCCATGCTGTCGCGGCATGCTACCAGTGTTAAAGACTGCGATGGAGCTCCGTATGCCACGGCAAACTGGCTGACACTGACGGCGGCGGTGCACAAATGCTGCGCAGCTAGCGCCATTCGACGGCCAACACCGCGGTTCCTGGTGCGTCCGCTGTGCCGTGCGTGTGATCATTGCTTGTACAGCCCTCTTGCAGCGTCCGGAGCAAGTATGGTGGGTCTGACACACCGGTGTCAATGTGTTCTTTTTTCCATTTCCAGGAGTGTATAAGCCAAAAATGTGTACAAGTGGGTGATGGTACAGGCTACCCTCTCACCATTAGATAATAAGCTTGTTGTAACTGTTCCACAACCACATTCCTTAGACTTCTTTCTGCCTTTCCCCACCCCCCCTTCCCCCCGCACACACGCGCACACACACACACACACACACACACACACACAAACACACACACACACACACACACACACTCTTTTTTGGTTTGTTCAAGATATTCACCAGTTTGTCCATATGACATGGTAGCCTGTTCCATTACTCACTTGTATAACATTTTGGGGTTACGCATTCATATAATTTTAATATTTGTATATACTGTAATACAAGATTTATTTGTTCAGAATCGCTTTAGGTATTACATTGTGGTTGTGTTATGTTTCAACGTAGTCATAGATTGTTACATACCTCCATATAAGGATCTTCCTAAAGCTACAAATTCTCGCTGAAGCCGTGTGGACTACCTTTTTGTATTAAGTTGTCCCACAGTGGCCTGAGAAGCCAAAAGCCAGTTTGTAATGAACTGTTAAATAAATATTATTGTGCAACGTTAATACTGTACATTGAAGCTCGTAGTTAATATAGTTTTTAAATGACAAACCAAAAGTGTCAGTTGTCAACACACACAATTATATGTCAATGGGAAATCCAAGTTACAGGGTTAAAAAAAAATCAGTTTTCGAGATTCTCCATTAAACCTTCAGATCGAGTATTATATTATAAGTTGTGAATTAATAGAGGGAAACATTCCACATGGGAAAAATATATCTAAAAACAAAGATGATGTGACTTACCAAATGAAAGCGCTGGCACGTCGATAGACACACAAACAAACACAAACATACACACAAAATTCAAGCTTTCGCAACAAACTGTTGCCTCATCAGGAAAGAGGGAAGGAGAGGGAAAGACGAAAGGAAGTGGGTTTTAAGGGAGAGGGTAAGGAGTCATTCCAATCCCGGGAGCAGAAAGACTTACCTTAGGGGGAAAAAAGGACGGGTATACACTCGCACACACCACACACACATATCCATCCGCACATATACAGACACAAGCAGACATATTTATCCACACATATACAGACACAAGCAGACATATTTAAATATGTCTGCTTGTGTCTGTATATGTGTGGATGGATACGTGTGTGTGTGCGAGTGTAAACCCGTCCTTTTTTCCCCCTAAGGTAAGTCTTTCCGCTCCCGGGATTGGAATGACTCCTTACCCTCTCCCTTAAAACCCACATCCTTTCGTCTTTCCCTCTCCTTCCCTCTTTCCTGATGAGGCAACAGTTTGTTGCGAAAGCTTGAATTTTGTGTGTATGTTTGTGTTTGTTTGTGTGTCTATCGACGTGCCAGCTCTTTCGTTTGGTAAGTCATATTATAAGTTGTGTTAGATAGTTAAATTTGAAAGCCTCCGGATTAGAGTGTGCGGCTGAGCCGATTTGCCACCTGCTGCGCAGGGCGGGCGTGCTGTACCAGTTTGCGGACCAGGCGCAGCGCCTGCCTCTGAGCGCCCTCCTGCTGGGGGGCGGGCACTGCCTGGGGGCGCGCCGCATCGCCGTCGCCCACGCGCGCCCCCACTCCTTCGAGCTGTGCACCGCGGCCGACGGGGACGGCTCCGGTGCGGTGGTGGAAGGCCGCGACAGGCGCGTGCTGCAGATGGCGGCCGCCGACGAGTACGAGGCCTCGGAGTGGCTGCAGGCGCTGGTCCAGGCTGCGTCTGGGGTGAGTGAGCGGGGGTAGGCGGTGGGGTATCGTCTTCTGACAGGCACTGCCTAGAGCTTGTTTTGAGGCTGAAGTTATCTGCAACTACACTTCTGACTATAAAAATTTCAACACAACGAGGGGTAGCATCATCATCATCGGCATCATCATCATCATCATCGGCATCATCATCATCATCATCGGCATCATCATCATCATCATCGGCATCATCATCATCATCGGCATCATCATCATCGGCGTCATCATCATCGGCATCATCATCATCGGCATCATCATTGTTGTCACCACAACCTCCACAACTCATTTGTTTTGTTAAATGGTGTGGCCTCGCCTCAGGTATGTCTGCAACTTCTTCTACCTTGAGAATGATCTCAGTTGATATTCAGCCAGTTGACTCCAATGGTCCCCCTCAGCTCTTCGTCATGTCAGTCTCGGGGTCTTCCTTGTTATCTGTCAGTTTCTCTCTGTCTTTTTGGCTCCTTTCCAGCACTCCCTCTGTCCATTGGCCATGATTTCTTCCAGCAACACGGCTGGCCCAGAGACATTTCACAGAGGCTAGAGTGTCTCCGGCATTCGTCGACATCAGTAATCGATCTGATATCTTCTGGCCTTTTTCTCTCTTTTCCTGTAGAACCCAGCATAGACCTCTCAGTACTTTGCTGTGCAGTTCTAAGTTTCCATGTCATGTATTCATTAATTGTATGTGTCTGTCTCACAGCCATAAGTCAAAATGGGAGGAGGGAGGAAGGAGACATTGATAACACACGATTATTTTTGTCTTCGTACATCCATATTTAGATTGGATGAGGGTGGGACACCAGCTGGTATAATTTTTTATTAAAAATGAAACTACTCCAGCTGTACTTAAGATTTTATATTTATTTGGCTACTAGTTTTGACGTTGCATCAACGCCATCTTCAGGCCCGTACACTTTGATGATATCAATTGTGTATGGCTGAGTACTAAAAGTCTGCGGTGAGACCAATACGTGCTCCACATGGATCCATGTGGAGCACATATTGGTCTCACTGCAGACTTCTAGTACTCAGCCACACGCAATTGATATCATCAAAGTGTACGGGCCTGAAGATGGCATTGACGCAACATCAAAACTAGTAGCCAAATAAATATATAATCTTAAGTACAGCTGGAGTAGTTTCATTTTTAATAAAAAAAAAAGATTATTTTTATGTTTTACTGCCATATTTGACCTGAAGATAGTTGAATATCTTTGAATGCTCGGCAGCCTATCTAGATGCATCGAAAGATTTCCGATCTCAGGTCTTCCACTGTAGTTCCAAGCTGGCTGAGATATATGTCTTTTCTGACAGCATCCAGTAGTGTGTTTTTGGATTGTACATTTCCTATCTTGCTTCATTTATTAGACAAAACTTTCTGTCTTGTAGATCTGATCCCAACATCTGCTGTTTTTCAAAATCATTTGCCAATGGTAGAATGTCATCTGGAAATCTCAGGTTTTTAAGTCCCTTCCTGTTGATTCTAATTCGTTTTTCTTCTCAGTTCAATTTTGACATTGCTCTTTCAGCAGACAACAGCTTACAAAAGATGAGATTACCTCGTTTGACTCCTTTCTGAAATGGAAACTGTAAGAGTCCATTCCTTGGCAGTAATAAAGGCTACGGAGGTTTCATATGTATCGTGCAGGATTGTAATGTAGGCCATCTTCACCTTTTGCTTGACATGGGCTAGCATTACTGCAGGATGGCTAACTAGGTCAGTGGTCTTTCCAGAATCTGCAAAAGCTATACATAGAGGCATCCGCTATTTGTTTTCTGTGCTTATCACTCCCAGGAGAACAAAAATAGGATCAAGGATGCCAAAGTTGCTGTAGACTCCAGCCCTGCTCAATGGCCTCAGCTGTGTCAAAGAAGGGCCTGGTATGATTTATTTATTTATTTATTTATTTATATGTCAAGTTCCATAGGACCAAATTGAGGAGCAAATCTCTAAGGTCATGGAATGTGTCAGTACATGAAATTACAACATAAAAGTAATAACAGATAAAAATAAAATATTTATGAACCCAAAAAAAGTCAAGCCAAAAGTTTAAGTAAACACAATC
The DNA here is from genome assembly GCF_021461395.2 of Schistocerca americana. NCBI lineage: Eukaryota > Metazoa > Arthropoda > Insecta > Orthoptera > Acrididae > Schistocerca > Schistocerca americana. The sequence continues at coordinate 80,737,451 of NC_060129.1, read as the reverse complement.
AACAATACAACATAAGAGTCAGCTTAATTTTGCAAGGAACTCCTCGACAGAATAAAAGGAGTGACCCGTGAGGAAACTCTTGAATTTCGATTTGAAAGTGCCTGGATTACTGCTATGATTTTTGAATTCTTGTGGTAGCTTATTGAAAATAGATGCAGCAGTATACTGCACACATTTTTGCACAAGAGTTAAGGAAGTCCGATCCAAATGCAGGTTTGATTTCTGCCGTGTATTAACTGAGTGAAAGCTGCTCGTTCTTGGGAATAAGCCGATATTATTAACAAGAAATGACAGTATATTGAGAGGCCAATGTCAAAATACCCAGACTCGTGAACAGGAATCGACAAGAGGTTCGTGAACTTACACCACTTATTGCCTAAACCGCCCATTTCTGAGTCAAAAATATCCTTTTAGAATGGGAAGAGTTACCCTAAAATAAAATACCTTATCACATAAGTGAATGAAAATAAGCAAAGTAGACCAATTTTCGTATCGAATGATCACTTACGTCAGATACCGTTCGAATAGTAAAAATGGCAACATTAAGTCTTTGGACAAGATCCTGAATGTGAGCTTTCCATGACAGTTTGCTATCCATCTGAACACCTAGAAATTTGAACTATTCGACGACAACAACAGTAGGATAGCAAATAACAAAATATTACCTATTGTGCTTATACAGTATAGTAGGAAGAATACAGGATTATATTTGTAAATAATAATGAAATACATTACACGGAGCTACCAGCTGTGGCAGCAACAGGGGCTATAAGCTGGCTATGCATCGAGCCGAACTGAGCTCGAATGGCAGATAAGCATTAATGATCATTACACATAAGTTGAGTGTCAAGAGTGCGTGGAAATATGTGTACCGAGTTGTTATAATTAAACTGATGATGCTCCGAGTGTTGCCGTGTAGGCTGTATACATTGAAAAATGCTAAAATGTTTTAGGTATGTTCATTAACAGGTGTGCTTGTGGAATGTACTGAAAAAAATTAGTCACACTTTCTGCCACTGGGTGAAAATATAGCACTATAAATAGTCAGGCAGCAACAGTTTGGATGACTGACTGGTCTGGCCTGGCAACATCAACCAAAACAGCCTTCCCATGCTGGTACTGCAAATGGCCAAAAGCAAGGGAAAACTACAGCTTTAATTTTTCCTGAGGGCATGCAGCTCTACTGTATGGTTAAATGATGATGCTTGTGTTTTGGGTAAAATATTCCAGAATATAGTCCCCCCCCTTCGGATCACCAGGCAGAGACTATTCAGGAGGATGTTGTAATCGGGGGAAACGAAACTGGTGTTCTACAGATCGGAGTGTGGAATGTTAGATCTTTTAATCAGGCAGGTAGGTTAGAAAACCTAAAAAAGGAAATCGATAAGTTAAAGTTAGATATAGTGGGAATTAGTGAAGTTCAGTCACAGGAGGAAAATGACTTCCAGTCAGATGAATACAGGGTTATAAATACAAAATCAAATAGTGATAACGCAGGTGTAGATTTAATAATGAATAAAAAATAGGAATGCCTGGGAAACTGCTATGAACACCACAGCGAATGTATTATTGTAGCCAAGATAGACAGGAAGCTTACACCCACCACAGTAACACAAGTTTATATGCCAATGAGCTCTGCAGATGATGAAGATATAAAAGGAATATATGATGAGATAAAAGAAATTATTTAGATAGTTAAGGCAGAAGAAAATTTAATTGTAATGGGAAACTGGAAGTTTATAGTAGGAAAAGGAAGAGAAGGAGAAATAGTAGGTGAATATGGACTGGGAGAAAGGAATGAAAAAGGAATCCACATGGTGGAATTTCACACAGAGCATAACTTAATCATACCTAACACTTGGTTCAAGAATCATAAAAGAAGGCTGTATATGTGGAAGAGGCATGGAGACACTGAAAGATTTGAGATAGATTATATAATGGTAAGACAGAGATTTAGGAACCAGGTTTTAAATTGTAAGACATTTCCAGGAGCAGATGTGGACTCTGATCACAATTTATTGGTTATAAACTGTAGATTAAAACAGAAGAAATTGCAAAAAGATAGGAAACTAGAGAGATGGGACCTGGATAAACTGAAAGAACTAGAGGTTGTTGATAGTTTCAGAGGGAGCATTAGACAACATTGGGCATGAACAGGGGAAAGGAATGCAGTAGAAGGAGAATGGGAAGCTTTGAGAGACGAAGTAGTGAGGAGAAAATATAAAAATGCAGTAAATGAAGCAGGTGAAAGTGAATGCAAACGTCTAAAAAAATGTAAAAAAAGGGAAAAGTTGGTAAGCAGGAATGGCGATAGGACAAATGCAAGGATTTAGAAGTGTATATTACTAGGTGAAAGATAGACAGAGCCTATGGGACAATTAAAGAGGCATTTGGAGAAAAGAGAAGCAACTGTATGGATATAAAGAGCTCATATGAAAACCAGTCCTAAGCAAGGAAGGGAAAATTGAAAGGTGGAAGGACTCCATAGTGTTGCTATACAAGGAAGATGTTCTTGCCGCCCGGTGTGGCCGAGCGGTTCTAGGCGCTTCAGTCTGGAACCGAACGACCGCTACGGTCGCAGGTTCAAATACTGCCTCAGGCATGGACGTGTGTGATGTCCTTAGGTTAGTTAGGTTTAAGTAGTTCTAAGTTCTCGGGGACTTATAACCTCAGCAGTTGAGTCCCATAGTGCTCAGAGCCATTTGAACCATTTTGAAGATGTTCTTGAGGGCCGTATTAAAGAAATGGAAGAGGATATAGATGAAGATGAGGTGTGAGATATGATACTGGGAAAAGAATTTGACAGATCTCTGAAAGACAGAAGTCAAAACAAGGCCTGGGAGTAGATAACATAATGTTAAAACTACTGATAACCTTGGGAGAGCCAACCATGACAAAACTGTTCCATATGGTGAGCAAGACATAGGAAATAGGCAAAATACCCTCAAACTTCAAAAAGAATCTAATAATTCCAATTCCAAGAGAGCAGACACTGACTGGTGTGAACATTACCAAACTGTTAGTTTACTGTGTCATGGTTCCAAAATACTATCATGAATTCTTTACTGAATAATGGAAAAACTGGTAGAAGCCGGCCTTGCAGAAGATCAGTTTGGATTCCGGAGAAATGTGGGAAATGTGAGTCAATACTGGCTCCTACGACTTCTCATAGAAGACAGGTTAAGGAAAGGCAAACCTACATTTACAGCATTTGTAGACTTGGAGAAAGCTTTTGACAGTGTTGAGTGGGAATAATCTCTTTGAAATTATGAGAATAGCAGGGGCAAAAATACAAGGAGCACAGGACTATTTACAACTTCTACAGAAATCATACAGCAGTTGTAAGAGTCAGGGGGCATGAAAGGGAATAAATGGTTGAGAAGGGAGTGAGATATGGTTGTAGCCTCTCCCCCATGTTATTCAGTCTGTATATTGAGCAAGCAGTAGAGGAAACAAAAGAAAAACTTAGAGTAGGAATTAAAGCCCAAGGAGAAGAAATAAAAACTTTGAGGTTTGCCGATGACATTGTAATTCTGCCAGAGACAGCAAAGGACTTGGAAGAGCAGTAGAACGGAATGGACAGGGTCTTGAAAGGAAGATATAAGGTGAATGTCAGCAAAAGCAAAATGAGGATAATGGAATGTAGTTGAATTAAATCAGGCTATGCTGAGGGAATTAGATTAGGAAATGAGACACTTAAAGTAGTAAAGAAGTTTTGCTATTTGGGGAGCAAAATAACTGACGATGGTTGAAGTAGAGAGGATATAAAAAGTAGACTGGCAATGGCAAGGAAAGTGTTTTGAAAGAAGAGAAATTTGTTGCACTTTTGAAATAGTTTTAAAAATATGGCAACAACAGCCAGAATGTTAAAAACTGCCAGAACATTAAAAACTGCCCAATGTTGTGAGCTAGATGGAATTATCTGGTTGTTTTTGCATTGCCATAGCAAATAACACAGAAGGTCTATTCCACTAATTGGAGATCATGTGTGATGCTGAATGGTTCTTTTGTGTTAGTCACTATGTCAACGCATAAACAACTGAATAGTTTGAGTGAGTCATGACAAAGGGCAGTTTCTAATGTTTGGCAGTTTTTATTATTTTGGCTGGTTTATTGGTCTTTCAAAACTATTTTAAATGAGCTATTCGACTTTTAATAAAGTTGTATTATAATTTATATCGCATATGATGATTTCCTTTTTATACACATGTTGTTTGTGAATTTTAATCATTTTTACTGTGGATGACTTGAGGAATAGTAGGCAAAACTTCCTCTTTATAACATGCAGCATTTGGCAGACAGACAGCAGTTGTTACAGGTACCCGTGTATATTACGGGGTGGCACACAAAATGTGTTACCAATTGTTGCTTTCACAGTTTACGACGCACATTAGGTATCCCGCTGGGATCTCTACAGCAGTACCAGCATAGCTTGGAAAAACAAATGAGTTATGAAATGACGTGTAATTCACAATACTGCCGCTAGTAGACTAGTAAGCAGCAATGGCTGACAATGGAAGACTGACGACACAGCAACGATTGGCAATTGTGTTACTTTTTCACGAAACGAAAAGCCTTGTTGTGACTCAGAGGCGTTTTCGACAGCAGTTTAACACACGACGGGTCCCTTGCAAGAAGACCATCCACAGGTTGTATGGTAATTTTTTACATGAAGGAACAGTATTGGAAGCGAAGCGACCTCGGCCTTAGCCTGTTAGTTCGCCGGAGAATATTGAAGCGGTACGAGTTGCTGTACAGAGAAGTCCCGGGAAATCGTATAGAAAGGCAGCAGTGCAACTGGGAATATCCAGACGCTCCGTTCAACGCATTCTTAAAAGTGACCTCCATATGTACCCATACAAGATGACCTGTGCACAGAAGCTCACTGAAGAACACAAGCAGCAGAGACTACTGTTTGCTCAGTGGGCGGAGGATAGGGAAGAAACTCTCAACAACATTTGGTTTTCAGACGAGGTGCATTTTCATTTAGACGGTGTGGTTAACAAACAGAATGTACGCTTTTGGGCCACTGAAAACCCACAAGTGCTTCATGAATGACAACATTATGCTCCGAGGATTACAAAAAAAAAAAAAAAAAGGCTCTGAGCACTATGGGACTTAACTTCTGAGGTCATCAGTCCCCTAGAACTTAGAACTACTTAAACCTAACTAACCTAAGGACATCACACACATCCATGCCCGAGGCAGGATTAAAACCTGTGACTGTAACGGTCGCGCGGTTCCAGACTGTAGCGCCTAGAACCGCTCGGCCACCTCGGACGGCCGAGGATTACAGCGTGGGCAGCAATTTCCAGTCACGGACTAATTGGACCCTTTTTCTTTGAAGAAACTGTGAACAGCGAGCGTTATTTGAGCATGCTTCGCAATAGCTTCATTCCACAGCGTCTTGCTACTGCCTTGCCCTTCAATACGCAGTGGTTCATGCAAGATGGAGCAAGGCCACATACGGCAAACACTGTGTTGGAGTTTTTACACGAGCATTTCGACATGCAGATCATTTCACTCAGGTTTCCAGGTCGCTTCAATGATGGACAAAATTGGCCCCCCAATAGTCCAGACCTCAATCCATGTGACTTTTTTCTTTAGGGGTACCTAAAGGAAAAAATTTTCGCGAAACGTCCACGTGATTTAATGGAGCTCAGAAGGCTTATTCTTTGAGCTTGCAGTGAAATTACAGAAGACATGTGCCGTAGGGTAATCACTAACTTCAGTGTTCGTTTGAAGGAAGTTAGGAAATGAAATGGTAGACATATTGAACATGTGCTGAGTTAGAACAAATCTCCATGGACGGCTCTTCATTGTAGTATATGTTCGTTTCAGATTGTATTGACAATAAAGTTTATATTTTAAAAAATGGTAACACATTTAGTGCACCACCCTGTATTTGATGGCTCCATGAACTGGCTGCTGCTGTCATCTGGGTTACTCATAATTTTTATTTTATATTATAACTAATGTTGCTTGTAAGTTAGCTCTTAATATGGACAAATTTTGTCATATGAGACCCATTGTAATTAATGTATATTCAGAGACTCTGGTCTAAGGACTGGTTACTGGAATCAAAACTAAATAATTTATGGCAATTTTGACTGCTTTTTATTAAAATCGTAAGTGAGTCACTGTAGTTTCACAATTGTCTCAGCTATGTATTTTTTTGGTAATATGAGCATTTTTTTCTTTTTAATGCCTAGGCAGCCATTTTTACCAAGGGAATGCAGCTTTACTGTGCAGTTAAATGATGATAGCATCCTCTTGGGTAAAATATTCACCAATTTGGATCTCTGGGCAGGGACTACTCAGGAGGATGTCGTTATTAGGAGAAACAAAACTGGCGTTCTACGGATTGGAGTGTGGAATGTCAGATCCCTTAATTGGGAAGCTAGGTTAGAAAATTTAAAAAGGGAAATGGATAGGTTAAAGGTAGATATGGAGGGAATTAGTGAAGTTCGGTGGCAGGAGGAACAAGACTTTTGATCAGGTCAATACAGGGTTATAAGTACAAAATCAAATAGGGGTAATGCAGGAGTAGGTTTAATAATGAATAAAAAAATAGGGGCGCAGGTAAGCTAGTATGAACAGCTTAGTGAATGCATTATTGTAGCCAAGATAGACACGAAGCCCACGCTTACCACAGCAGTACAAGTTTATATGCCAACTAGCTCCACAGATGAAGAAGAGATTGAAGAAATGTATGATGGGATGAAAGAAATCATTCAGATAGTGAGGGGAGACAAAAATTTAATAGTCACGGGAGACTGGAATTCAACAGTAGGGAAAGAAAGAGAAGGAAAAGTAGTAGGTGAATATGAAATGGGGTAAGGAATGAAAGAGGAAGCTGACTGGTAGAATTTTGCACAGACCATAACTTATTCATAGCTAACACTTGGTTCAAGAATCACGAAAGAATGCTGTATATGTGGAAGAGACCTGGAGACACTGGATGGTTTCAGATAGATTATATAATGGTAAGACAGAGATTTAGGAATCAGGTTTTAAACTGTAAGACATTTACAGGGGTAGATGTGGACTCTGACCATAATCTATTGGTTATGAACTGTAGACTAAAATGGACAAAACTGCAAAAAGGTAGGAATTTAAGGAGATGGGACCTGGATAAACTGAAAGAAGCAGACGTCGTAGAGAGTTTTAGAGAGAGCACTAGGGAATGATTGACAAGAACAGGGGAAAGAAATACGGTAGAAGAAGAATGGGTAGCTTTGAGAGATGAAATAGTGCAGGCAGCAGAGGATCAAGTAGGTAAAAAACCAAGGGCTAGTAGAAATCCTTGGGTAACAGAAGAGATATTGAATTTAATTGATGAAAGGAGAAAATATAAAAATGCAGTAAATGAAGCAGGCAAAAAGGAATCCAAACGTCTGAAAAATGCGATCGACAGGAAGTGGAAAATGGCTAAGCAAGGATGGCTAGAGAACAGATGTAAGGATGTAGAGGCATATATCACTAGGGGTACGAGAGCTACTGCCTACAGGAAAATTAAAGACACCTTTGGAGAAAAGAGAACCACTTGTATGAATATCAAGAGCTCAGATGGAAAACCAGTTGTAAGCAAAGAAGGGAAAGCAGAAAGGGGGAAGGAGTACATAGCGGGTCTATACAAGGGTGATGTACTGGAGAGCTGTATTACGGAAATGGAAGAGGACATAGATGAAGATGAAATGGGAGATACGATACTGAGTTTCACAGAGCACTGAAAGACCTGAGTCAAAACAATGCCTCGTGACTTGATAGCATTCCATTAGAACTACTGCTAGGCTTGAGAGAACCAGCCCTGGCAAATCTCTGCCATCTGGTAAACAAGATGTATGAGAAAGGTGAAATACCCTCAGACTTCAAGAAGAATATAATAATTCCAATCCCAAAGAATGCAGGTGTTGACAGATGTGAAAATTACCGAACTATCAGTTTAATAAGCCACAGCTGCAAAATACTAACAGATGTTCTTTACAGATGAATGGAAAAACTGGTTGAAGCTGACCTTGAGAAAGATCAGTTTGGATTCCATAGAAATGTTGGAACACGTCAGGCAATACTGTCCTTACGACTTATCTTAGAAGATAGATTAAGGAGAGGCAAACCTACGTTACTAGCATTTGTAGACTTTGAGAAAGCTTTTGACAATGTTGACTGGAATACTCTCTTTCAAATTCTCAAAGTGCCAGAGGTCGAATACTGGGAGCGAAAGGCTATTTACAATTTGTATAGAAACCAAATGGCAGTTCTAACAGTTGAGGGGCATGAAAGAGAAGCAGTGGTTGTAAAGGGAGTGAGACAGGGTTGTAGCCTATCCTCGATGTTATTCAATCTGTATGTTGAGCAAGTAGTAAAGGAAACAAAAGAAAAATTTGGAGTAGGTATTAATATCCATGGAGAAGAAATTAAATCTTCGAGGTTTGTTGATGACATTGTAATTCTGTCAGACAGCAAAGGACCTGGAAGAGTTGTTGAACAGGATAGACAGTGTCTTGACAGGAGGATATAAGGTGAATATCTATAAAAGCAAATCAAAGATAGTGGACTGTAGTGAAATTAAATCAGATGATGGTGACTGAATTAGATTAGAAAATGAGACGCTTAAAGTAGTAAATGAGATTTGCTATTTGGGGAGCAAAATAACTGACGATGGTCAAAGTAGAGAGGATAGAAAATGTAGACTTGCAATGGCAAGGAAAGTGTTTCTGAAGAAGAGAAGTTTGTTAACATAGAGTATAGATTTGAGCGTCAGGAAGTCTTTTCTGAATGAATTTGTATGGAATGTAGCCATGTGTGGAAGTGAAATGTGGACGATAAATAGTTTAGACAAGAAGAGAATAGAAGCTTTCGAGATGAGGTGCTACAGAAGAATGCTGAAGATTAGATGGGTAGATCGCGTAACTGATGAGGAGGTACTGAATAGAATTGGGGAGAACTGGGAATTTGTGACACAACTCTAGTAGAAGAAGGGATCAGTTGGTAGGACACATTCTGAGGCATCAAGGGACCACCAGTTTAGTATTGGAGGGTAAAATTGTAGAGGGAGACCAAGAGATGAATACACAAAGCAGATTCAGAAGGATGTAGGTTGCAGTAGGTACTTGGAGATGAAGGAGCTTGCAGAAGATAGGGTAGCATGGAGAGCTGCATCAAACCAGACTCTGGTCTGAAGACCAAAGCAAGAATACCCACGCTCTGCCAACTAGTTGTGACCAATACCAATTGCTGTGCCGGTGCACAGAGACCTGCAGCATGACAGGGCAGCACTGCAAGTAGCCCAAACGGCGATTGTAGGGGCCACGATAGACCTATTGAGTGTCCGTAAATGGACCTCGATGTATTATCCCGCCAGCACTGAATTTGAGACACGACACGACCATTGCCTGGCAGTTTCAGATGACATGCTGACCTGGAGCCTGCCACCATATGGATCGAACATCAAGTAGCTGGCTGTCCACTGCAAAGCAGTCTCACCAAACTCTGACACCAGGACTTTCATATTTACTGGCTTCTTGTAGTGTTAGTACTGTCAGACAGCCGTCCCAAAAACGGTGATCCTTTGCTGTATGTTGTAACATCCAGTGGATTTGTTAAGTAACGGACAGGTCATATAAACTGTTCATACATTACTTACGAGCAGACCACAGATAGTTACTGTGTCAACAAGTTGTTGTTATGACTGCCTTTGGTGACTGAATAGTTTTCTTATTCCTTGTCTACCTGAGGGTGAGTTCTTGCATACTGAATGCTTGTGTGGACAGTTCACTGGTATGTACAGGGTGACACAGAATAACGGGAATGTTTGAAATGATTGGTGGCAACTACAGGCAGGTGGCAGCACTGCGGGTTCGTGACAGTTAGCAAGTAAACAGTCCACCATTTCAGTAATTGTCATCAGTGGAATGGACAACAGCATGCGTTGGCCATAACATTTTTTTATTAAAACAATGGTAGTTTGGCAGCAGTGGAGAGGGTGTTTTGACATTTTTATAATTTAGGATGTCACGATGCCGTTGTGTTGAAATAGGCGATAAAATGTTGGATTAATAACTTTGAAGAGACTGGATCTGCCCTCAAGAAGAAACCAACAGGATGACCAAGAAGTGTGCGTTCTCCAGCGAACACTGAGTCTGTCTTATGGAGCCCACAGTGTTCAATTCGTGAGCGAGCAGCAGTGGTTGGAATGTCTCGGGAGAGTGTTCGCAGAATTCTTCATCTCAATTTAAAATTTCATCCACACAAACCGCACATGGTGTAACAATTGAAGGGCAATGATTACCAGTTACGATTAGGATTCTGTCAACAAATGATAACAAAAATAAACAATGGCATTGGATTTCTAAACAAGTTTTGGATGTTAGATGAGGCACATTTTCCTCTCACAGGCGACGTGAATTAACAGAACTACCATTACTGGGCAAACACAAATCCTAAAGACGTTCGTGAGCACTCCTTACACGCTAGTAAAGTGGCAGTACGGTGTGGTATTTCATCGCACGGTATTATCGGAGTGTATTTTTTTGCAAATGAGCAGGTAAACACAATAACTGCAATGCCGATCGTTATGTGATGATTTTACGAACTTTCCTTACACCTGCAGTGAACAACTTTCCAAACATTGAAGAAGCCTGGTTTCAACAGGACAGAGCAACATCACACACTGCCCGCCAATCAATGACATACGTGCGAGAATTGTTTGGCAATTGTGTGATGTCACGATTCGGTAACATTCCCTGGCCCCCTAGATTACCAGATTTATCCATTTGTGATTTTTTCTTGTGGGGCTACCTCAAGAGCAAAGTGTACACAACTAGACCAAGATTCCTGGATGAGTTAAAACAGAGAATTCAGGATGTAATTCACAGTATCCCAGTTGAGATGTTGCAGTGCTCAATGGGGAATCTCAAAAACAGGTTTCACGAATGAATTCGTACAGGATGACACCATCTAAAGGACGTAAATTTAAAGAAATGATAAATGCCATCTATGTTTCGTAAATGCCAAAGTTGTAAGGCTTCAATTACTATGAATGCGTATTATTTCCTTCATCACTTCTAGTTTTATTGGATTGTGGATATGTTCCCACTTTTCTCTGTCACCCTGTACTACTCATTGGCACTGTAGGTTGGTTCCTCCCATCACCTAGATAACATGTCTCTTTTATTTTATGTCATAATTAATGTGTGATATGTTCTACATGACCCATTTTAAATTTTGTGTATTTCAGAGTCTCTGGCCTGAAGATTGTCCCATAAACCAAAACTGGTCACTGTAATCAAGAATAAATTATTAATTGTTTAAAATGTAATAGATTGTTGGCTACAAACTACATCTACGAACAAATGTAATGTACTGTGATGTGGTTAATATTCCTGTATTGCTTCAGCAGGTGCCTGTGAGATATACGTGTATGACCCCCACGCATAACTCTACTTTCTTCAACAACATGTTGTCAGTTTGTGCAAAATGAGATAATAGCTTCAACAAAACCATCATTTACTGTTTTCATTGCTGCTGCTTCTTTGCTTGGGTCAACAATAATACTTGTACTACCTTTTCAATAAAAAACAAAAAATAAAAATCTGCCTCCTGATAAAAAAATACAGGGCTATTACAAATGATTGAAGCGATTTCATAAATTCACTGTAGCTCCATTCATTGACATATGGTCACGACACACTACAGATACGTAGAAAAACTCATAAAGTTTTGTTCGGCTGAAGCCGCACTTCATGTTTCTGCCGCCAGAGTGCTCGAGAGCGCAGTGAGACAAAATGGCGACAGGAGCCGAGAAAGCGTATGTCGTGCTTGAAATGCACTCACATCAGTCAGTCATAACAGTGCAACGACACTTCAGGACGAAGTTCAACAAAGATCCACCAACTGCTAACTCCATTGAGCAATGGTATGCGCAGTTTAAAGCTTCTGGATGCCTCTGTAAGGGGAAATCAACGGGTCGGCCTGCAGTGAGCGAAGAAATGGCTGAACGCGTGCGGGCCAGTTTCACACGTAGCCCGCGGAAGTCGACGAATAAAGCAAGCAGGGAGCTAAACGTACCACAGCCGACAGTTTCAAAAATCTTACGGAAAAGGCTAAAGCAGAAGCCTTACCGTTTACAATTGCTACAAGCCATGACACCCAATGACAAAGTCAAACGCTTTGAATTTTCGGTGCGGTTGCAACAGCTCACGGAAGAGGATGTGTTCAGTGCGAAACTTGTTTTCAGTGATGAAGCAACATTTTTTCTTAATGGTGAAGTGAACAGACACAATGTGCGGATCTGGGCGGTAGAGAATCCTCACGCATTCGTGCAGCAAATTCGAAATTCACCAAAAGTTAACGTGCTTTGTGCAATCTCACTGTTTAAAGTTTACGGCCCCTTTTTCTTCTGTGAAAAAAACGGTACAGGACATGTGTATCTGGACATCCTGGAAAACTGGCTCATGCCACAACTGGAGACCGACAGCGCCAACTTCATCTTTCAACAGGATGGTGCTCCACCGCACTTCCATCACGATGTTCGGCATTTCTTAAACAGGAGATTGGAAAACCGATGGATCGGTCGTGGTGGAGATCATGATCAGCAATTCATGTCACGGTCTCCACGCTCTCCCGACTTAACCCCATGCGATTTCTTTCTGTGGGGTTATGTGAAAGATTCAGTGTTTAAACGTCCTCTACCAAGAAACGTGCCAGAACTGCGAGCTCGCATCAACGATGCTTTCGAACTCATTGATGGGGACATGCTGCGCCGAGTGTGGGAGGAACTTGATTATCGGCTCGATGTCTGCCGAATCACTAAAGGGGCACATATCGAACATTTGTGAATGCCTAAAAAAACTTTTTGAGTTTTTGTATGTGTGTGCAAAGCATTGTGAAAATATCTCAAATAATAAAGTTATTGTAGAGCTGTGAAATCGCTTCAATCATTTGTAATAACCCTGTATAATGAAACAGTGGCAGCAATGTATACCTCTATCAGAATGACAGCACAATGAACTGGTGTTGCGACTGCAGCTGTACGAGGTGGAGCGGGCGGAGACGGTGCCGTGCTCGGTCGTACTGACGCCGACGTCGGTGCTGACGTGCCGCGAGCACTGGTGGCCGCGCTGGGTGGGCGTCGGCAGCCCCGGGGGCGGCGCGGAGGGGCGTCACGGGCGGGCGGAGACCCTCGCCCGTGCGCCGCTCGCCGACATCACGTCCGTCACGGTCGCCACCGACAGCGACAGCTGGTGCATCCTGGTGAGTCCGGAGTGCTCTCGGGTAGCCGTGGTACTTTTAAAAAAATGCAATGTGAGGTGGATACAAAAGGCTGTTCAGTTTGTTACAAAAGCCTCTATTTAGCAGTCCGACAGTAGTTAAGCGGGATTTTCGTAACTGGGTAAGCTGATCCACACGTCACACGTGTCTCGGTAATTTGCACCGTAATTTGGCACGCTAAATCGAATCGGGGTGTGCCACGAGATGCTGCATCTCTTCACAGATCAAAATATTGCAGAGCAGAACACGACATCACGAAACAGACGCAGTGTTCGGTGTAGCTACTGCTTTCAGTGTGAGGTTGCTGTTAGATATGTGTGAAAGAAGTTTAACTTGTATGTCTCACATTTTTGTTCTTGACTCGGCCCACAAAGCTGCAATTACTACTTTAAATTATAAAACAATACTATTTCTTCTACACTGCATTTTAGTAATGAACTTTCCTTGCCTGTCGTAAGCTAACATGTGATATATTTTCCTATCTTTCAAATCCGTCAGCAACTGCACTCCAGTGTTATGCTAATGTCTCAAGTTACAAGACTTTTCATTCTGAAAAGTTCTTGTAGCTCCATTTGCATTATTGGTAAACTAGAATAGGAGTCTACACATCTCCCAGGCAGAATGTCAATTAACAGAATACTTACTTCCGCATACGAGCAGTTATTTCCTCTCATCAAGTCGCCACAGCCTCCGTGCTGTGCTGAAGATGCATGTTGATGTTGTCCCTCAATGTGACTTTACATGTGAACAACAACAACAACAAAAAGCCAACACACAATATCTTAATATTTATGTTGGACATGTTTTAAAATAGTATTTTTTTTATATATAAATTAGTTTTGTTGCAATTATCTTTCAGTGTTAAGAAGGTGTACGGATATGACTCAATTCTGTAGAGTGTTTGTATCATTACAGGTGTCATGTTTATTGTAGTGACAAATGGTGGTGAGTTGTAAATAGACTTTTGTATTTACAGATGTAGGTACCATCTTTAAAAAAAAAAAAGGACGCAGTGGTAGTACAAATTAAATATTTAGTTAGCAAGAGGAAATAAACTACAGATAAGTTATAAATCTAAAGAGGCAGCAGCTTATTTCAGAGTGAAAGCCGTCTTTATAATATAATTGGTTAATGATAGCTGGCATAAGCAGTATTAGCGTTAAGCGGTACTGTTATACTTCTTTAACAAAGTGTGCCCATACAGTTTCTGCAAGTTGCTTGCATTTGGTTAATCATATCGTGCCTCATTCTGCACCCCACCAGCTAAATATGATAAATGAATTAACCAGTAAGTAAACAAATGAATCAACAGAAGGTAATAAAAAGCTTCCGTGTTCTACCATCTACATTAGCTTCTGTGATACGAAAAATTTCCACAGGCTAATGTGATGAGCCGCTACAAAACATTTGATTGGATTATTTTAAACCACCTTCCCCATTTATTTATTAGGGTTCTGTACCTCAGTCGGTAAAAATGGAACCCTGGTAGTATCAGTTTATTGTCCATCTGTCGGTCAATCTGTTTGTCTGTGTGTCCAATTGTTAAAGCCCTTTTTTCTCATGTACGGGCAGACATATCAAGCTGACACTTATCACACATACTGAGGTCCGTAGTCCCTTGTCGATGTAAAACATTGAAGCTTCCATTGATGTTACGTATTTTGATACTTGCAAACTCGCTCACTGAAACCTATATGGTTCCTCTCGTTCACGTGTATCGTGAAATTTGGCAAGAAGCAAGGTTTCACAGAACAAGTAAAGGAAAATATCTGAAAATTGTTAATTTGTAATTATAATGCATGAAAAAATATTTCTTTTGTCGTTTGTTATCTGATGTGGAACTGAAATTAAAACAATCAGTAGTTATGCATTCAAGCTGACTGGGTTGCAGTGGTAAAAGTCAAACATTAGGGTTAAGGAATGTCTTTATTGTTCTTATGATGCATTTTGGAATTATCCATCATTAGATATCCAAGAACAGTTTCTGCACTTAGATATAGCAATTCGAGTTATATGTGAAAAATTCCAAAACTACACACATCAAAAACGTTTGAATCACCCCAACTCCCAGAAGCCCTGAAGATAGATGTTGACTGTGGATATTGTATCACAGAGATATCACTAAACCTGCCCATAGATGTAAACAACCGTGCGTGAGCAGCGCCTATTAGACGGAGGGGGTCCGACAGCCGATCAGTTCCAGCCATCCCACCAGGAAGGAAGAACACGGCTCATGTTGTCTGTAGTTCAATGATACCTAGACGGTCAACACTGCAGTTCGATCATGTCTGCATTGTTACTTTGTGCCAGGAAGGGCTCTCAACAAGGGAAGTGTCCAGGTGTCTCAGAGTGAACCAAAGTGATGTTGTTCGGACAGGGAGGAGACAGAGAGAGACAGGAACTGTCGATGACATGCCTCGCTCAGGCCACCCGGAGGCTACTGCTGTAGTGGATGACTGCTACCTGTGGATTATGGCTTGTAGGGACCCTGACATCAATGCCACCATGTTGAATAATGCGTTTTGTGCAGCCACAGGACATTGTGTTAGGACTCCAAATTGTACGCAATAGGCTGCATGACATTCTCCTTCGCTCCTGATGTCCGTGGCGAGGTCCTTCTTTGCAACTATGACACCGTGCAGCGCGGTACAGATGGGCCCAACAACATGCCGAATCGACCGCTCAGGATTGGCAACACGTTCTCTTCACCGATGAGTGTCGCGTATGCCTTCAACCAGACAATCGTCTGAGACATGTTTGGAGGCCACCCGCTCAGGCTGAACACCTTGGACACACTGTACAGTGAGTGCAGCAAGGTGGAGGTTCCCTGCTTTTTTGGGGTGGCATTATGTGGGACCAACGCACGCTGTTGGTTGTCACGGAAGGCACCGTTACGGCTGTACAATACATGAATGGCATCCTCCGACCGACAGTGGAACTGTATCGGCATCATATTGGTGAGGCATTCGTCTTCGTGGACGAAAATTCGTGCCCCATCCTGCACATCTTGTGAATGACTTCCTTCAAGATAACGACATTGCTCGACTAGAGTGGCCAGCATGTTCTCCAGACGCGAACCCTATCAAACCTGCCTGGGATGGATTGAAAAGGGCTGTTAATGGATGGCGTGACCCACCAAACAATCTGAGGGATCTATGCCGAATCGCCAATGAGGAGTGGGACAATCTGGACCAACAGTGCCTTGATGAACTTGTGGAATACATACACGAATGCCATCCTCCAACCGACAGTGGAACCGTATCAGCAGCATATTGGCGAGGTGTTCGTCTTCGTGGACGAAAATTCTTGCCCCCTCGTGCACATCTTGTGAACGACTTCCTTCAGGATAATGACATCGCTCGACTAGAGTGGCCAGCAAGTTCTCCAGACATGAACCCCATCATACCTGCCTGGGATAGATTGAAAAGGGCTGTGGATAGTATGCTATGACAAATACAGGCATGCATCAATGCAAGAGGACGTGCTACTGGGTATCGGGAGTACCAGTGTGTACACAGTCTGGAACACCACCTCTCTAGGTCTCGCTGTATGGTGGTACAACATGCAATGTGTGGTTTTCGTGAGCAATAAAAAGGGCGGAAATGTTGTTTATGTTGATCTCTATTCCAGTTTCCTATGCAGGTTCCGGAACTCTCGAAACCGAGGTGATGCGAAACTTTTTTTGATGTGTGCAGTAATCACTCCTGGGTATCTAATGGATAAATTCTGAAACAGGGGATATGGGCATACGATCATTCCTGGCCTGGTGTTTGACTTTCAGCATTGTGACCCAGTCAGCCTGTTCGGAGAACTGCTGGTTATTATAATAATAGTCTCATGCCTCTTGCGCGAATTTGTTACATTTAAGTTATTGAAGTTAAAACGCTCTTGAAAATCTTAGAATCTCTGGGACCAATGGGTTGAGCCATTTTGTTTTGGCTTATCTAGTGTGGTGCTAGGGTTCTATGGAGCACTCTGTAGGCTTATACTTTCAAATAAAATTAGTTAGATTACGTTTTGGCCAGTATAAGTGTCAATAACAGGCAAAAATGGTAGAGATTCTTGATTCCCAGAAGGATGAACTGTCTATACATATAATTAAATTTGTAAAAAACTCTCAGTGCATGAATCTTACTCACATCTGGCCAATTTTTTTTAAAAGTAGCAGTATTTCCCCTCTTTTTTATTCTGTTCTCTCTCTCTCTCTCTCTCTCTCTCTCTCTCTCTCTCTCTCTCTCTCTGTGTGTGTGTGTGTGTGTGTGTGTGTGTGTGTGTGTGTGTGTGTGTGTGTGTGTGTGGGTCCAACCTCTTTGTCTCAGTCCATCTTCACTTCACACTTTCACCTTCTACACACATAAAACAAGTTTTGCATCACCTCGGTTCCGAGAGATCTGTAACCTGTACAGAAAATTGGAATAGAGATCAACATAAAAGTCATTTCCGCCCTTTTTATTGCTCATGAAAACCACACATTGCATGTTGTACATACAGTGAGACCTTCAGAGGTGGTGATCCAGATTGCTGTACACATCCCTACCTCTGATACCCAGTACCACATGCTCTTGCATTGATGCATGCCTGTATTCATTGTAGCATACTATCCACAAGTTCATCAAGGACGTCTGCTGTGCAGCGAGCTACCTTAATTTGAGTATTAACTGTATTTTCCTTACTTGTCACTTCTTCTTCCGTGTGTTTTTGCTTTTAGGAAGCTTTAATTGTCGAGTGCTATTAATAGTGTTCCATAGATTTCGTGTTTGTTTTGAATACAGTCAGAGAGAGTCCCTTTAGTCAACCATAGCGCCAGTAGTGCTAGTGTCTGGTTTCAATACAGTCCAGAGACAGGTAGTGCTATTTTCATTGTTTTCTACGAGAAGTGGCTAGCAATCACAGTTTAGTCAATAATCAGCTGCCTTTAGAGAATTAACAGTCTAGTTAAAAGTTGATCAACTATCTTCAGTAAATTGATTCCTTAGGATGGATAGGATGTGTGACTGCTGTGTACAGACGCAGGATCTTCAGTAAATTGATTCCTTAGGATGGATAGGATGTGTGACTGCTGTGTACAGACGCAGGAGGAGCTGGCCACTGTTCGCGAACAGCTGAACGTGTTAATGGCCGCGGTCAGCCGTCTTCAGGCTGCTGCCTCGGAGTGTAGCGGCAGTGGGGAGTCTGGTGCGTCACATGGTACACCCCAGGTGTTACATGCTTCACCCACTGTCCCTGCTGTCGAGACATCATCGCGGGTACCGGGCACGGTTGGGCCACCCTCTCCCCAAGGGGAGTGGCGGGTTCAGCAGCGTTCGCGGCGCACGAGGCGGAGGGTAAATGTGGAGGCTGGCCGTGTGGCATTGCCCGCTCTGCCTGTGAGTGGACATGTGGCTGCTCCTTCAGCAAGGTCCGAGCAGGCACGCGGGGGGAGGGGTTTATTAGTTATTGGGAGCTCCAACATTAGGCGGGTGATGGAGCCCCTTAGGGAAATAGCTGAAAGGTCGGGGAAGAAGGCCAGTGTTCACTCTGTCTGCTTGCCGGGGGGTCTCATCCGAGATGTGGAGGAGGCCCTACCGGCGGCGATAGAGAGCACTGGGTGCACCCGACTGCAAAGTGTTGCTCATGTCGGCACCAGTGACTCCTGCCGTCGGGGTTCAGAGGTCATCCTCAGTTCGTACAGGCGGTTGGCGGAATTGGTGAAGGCGGAAAGCCTCGCTCGCGGGGTGGAATCAGAGCTAACTATTTGTAGTATCGTTCCCAGAACCGATCGCGGTCCTCTGGTTTGGAGCCGAGTGGAAGGCTTAAACCAGAGGCTCAGACGATTCTGCGGAGATCTGGGGTGCAAATTTCTCGACCTCCGCTATCGGGTGGAGAAATGTAGGGTCCCCCTGAATAGGTCAGGCATGCACTACACGCCGGAAGCGGCTACAAGGGTAGGGGAGTACGTGTGGAGTGCACATGGGGGTTTTTTAGGTTAGAGAATTCCCTCCCTAGGCCCGACAAGACGCCTCCTTAGACGCGGCAAGGTAGTAGTAGGCAAAATGCAACAGGGAATAACAATATTAATGTGCTAATAGTAAACTGCAGGAGCGTCTATAGAAAGGTCCCAGAACTGCTCTCATTAATAAACGGTCACAACGCCCATATAGTACTAGGGACAGAAAGCTGGGTGAAACCAGACGTAAACAGTAATGAAATCCTAAACTCAGATTGGAATGTATACCGCAGAGACAGGCTGGACAGTGAAGGGGGAGGCATGTTTATAGCGATAAGAAGTGCAATAGTATCGAAGGAAATTGACGGAGATCCGAAATGTGAAATGATTTGGGTGAAGGTCACGGTTAAAGCAGGCTCAGACGTGGTAATTGGATGTCTCTATAGGCCCCCAGGCTCAGCAGCTGTTGTGGCTGAGCGCCTGAAGGATAATTTGGAAAATATTTCGAGTAGGTTTCCCCACCATGTTATAGTTCTGGGTGGAGATTTTAATTTGCCGGATATAGACTGGGAGACTCAGACGTTCATAACGGGTGGCAGGGACAAAGAATGCAGTGAAATTTTTTTAAGTGCTTTATCTGAAAACTATCTTGAGCAGTTAAACAGAGAACCGACTCATGGTGATAACATATTAGACCTTCTGGTGACAAACAGACCCGAACTATTTGAAACAGTTAACGCAGAACAGGGAATCAGCGATCATAAAGCGGTTACGGCATCGATGATTTCTGCTGCAAATAGAAATATTAAAAAAGGTAGGAAGATTTTTCTGTTTAGCAAAAGTGACAAGAAGCAGATTACAGAGTACCTGATGGGCCAACACAAAAGTTTTGTCTCAAGTACAGATAGTGTTGAGGATCAGTGGACAAAGTTCAAAACCATCGTACAATATGCGTCAGATGAGTATGTGCCAAGCAAGATCGTAAGAGATGGAAAAGAGCCACCGTGGTACAACAACCGAGTTAGAAAACTGCTGCGGAAGCAAAGGGAGTTTCACAGCAAACATAAACATAGCCAAAGCCTTGCAGATAAACAAAAATTACGTGAAGCGAAATGTAGTGTGAGGAGGGCTACGCGAGAGGCGTTCAATGAATTCGAAAGTAAAGTTCTATGTACTGACTTGGCAGAAAATCCTAAGAAATTTTGGTCTTATGTCAAAGTGGTAGGTGGATCAAATCAAATTTCCAGACACTCTGTGACCAAAATGGTACTGAAACAGAGGATGACAGACTACAGGCCGAAATACTAAATGTCTTTTTCCAAAGCTGTTTCACAGAGGAAGACTGCACTGTAGTTCCTTCTCTAGATTGTCGCACAGATGACAAAATGGTAGATATCGAAATAGACGACAGAGGGATAGAGAAACAATTAAAATCGCTCAAAAGAGGAAAGGCCGCTGGACCTGATGGGATACAGGTTCGATTTTACACAGAGTACGCGAAGGAACTTGCCCCCCTTCTTGCAGCGGTGTACCATAGGTCTCTAGAAGAGCGTAGTGTTCCAAAGGATTGGAGAAGGGCACAGGTTATCGCCGTTTTCAAGAAGGGACGTCGAACAGATGTGCAGAACTATAGACCTATATCTCTAACATCGATCAGTTGTAGAATTTTGGAACATGTATTATGTTCGAGTATAATGACTTTTCTGGAGACTAGAAATCTACTCTGTAGGAGTCAGCATGGGTTTCGAAAAAGACGGTCGTGTGAAACCCAGCTCGCGCTATTCGTCCACGAGACTCAGAGGGCCATAGACACGGGTTCACAGGTAGATGCCGTGTTTCTTGACTTCCGCAAGGCGTTGGATACAGTTCCCCACAGTCGTTTAATGAACAAAGTAAGAGCATATGTATATCAGACCAATTGTGTGATTGGATTGAGGAGTTCCTAGATAACAGAACGCAGCATGTCATTCTCAATGGAGAGAAGTCTTCCGAAGTAAGAGTGATTTCAGGTGTGCCGCAGGGGAGTGTCATAGGACCGTTGCTATTCACAATATACATAAATGACTTGGTGGATGACATCGGAAGTTCACTGAGGCTTTTTGCAGATGATGCTGTGGAGTATCTAGAGGTTGTAATGATGGAAAATTGTACTCAAATGCAGGAGGATCTGCAACGAATTGACGCATGGTGCAGGGAATGGCAATTGAATCTCAATGTAGACAAGTGTAATGTGCTGTGAATACTTAGAAAGATAGATCCCTTATCATTTAGCTACAAAATAGCAGGTCAGCAACTGGAAGCAGTTAATTCCATAAATTATCTGGGAGTATGCATTAGGAGTGATTTAAAATGGAATGATCATATAAAGTTGATCGTCGGTAAAGCAGATCCCAGACGGAGATTCGTTGGAAGAATCCTAAGGAAATGCAATCCGAAAACAAAGGAAGTAGGTTACAGTACGCTTGTTCGCCCACTGCTTGAATACTGCTCAGTAGTGTGGGATCCGTACCAGACAGGGTTGATAGAAGAGATAGAGAAGATCCAACGGAGAGCAGCGCGTTTCGTTACAGGATCATTTAGTAATCGCAAAAGCGTTACGGAGATGATAGATAAACTCCAGTGGAAGACTCTGCAGGAGAGACGCTCAGTAGCTCGGTACGGGCTTTTGTTAAAGTTTCGAGAACATACCTTCACCGAAGAGACGAGCAGTATATTGCTCCCTCCTACGTATATCTCGCGAAGAGACCATGAGGATAAAATCAGAGAGATTAGAGCTCACACAGAGGCATACCGACAATCCTTCTTTCCACGAACAATACAAGACTGGAATAGAAGGGAGAACCGATAGAGGTACTCAAGGTACCCTCCGCCACACACCGTCAGGTGGCTTGCAGAGTATGGATGTAGATGTAGATGTAGAAGGCACTGTTGGTCCAGATTGTCCCACTCCTCAATGGCGATTCAGCATAGGTCCCTCAGAGAGGTTGGTGGGTCACGTCGTCCATAAGCAGCCCTTTCCAATCTATCACAGGCATGTTCAGTAAGGATCATGTGTGGAGAACATGCTGGCCACTCTAGTCCAGCGATGTCGTTATCCTGAAGGAGGTCACGATGGGGGCGCAAATTGTTGTCAATGAAGATGAATGCCTTGCCAACATGTTGCCAATATGAATGCCTTGCCAACATGTTGCCAATATGGTTGCACTATTGGTCGGATGGCGTTGACATATCGTACAGCCATTACGGTGCCTTCCGTGACCAACAGAAGCATCCGTCAGCCCCACATAATGCCACCCCAAAACAACATGGAACCAAAACATCATAACACGACATCCTGTGGCTCTACGAAAAAGATTATTCGACACGGTGGTGTTGCTGTCAGGGTTCCTCCGAGCCGTAATCCATAGGTAGCAGTCATCCACTGCAGTAGTAGCCCTTGGGCAGCCTGAACGAGGCATGTCATTTACAGTTCCTGTCTTTCTCTATCTTCTCCATGACTGAACAACATCGCTTTGATTCACTCTTGAGACACCTGGACACTTCGCTTGTTGAGTGCCCTTCCTGGCACAAAGTAACAATGCGAACATGATCAAACTGTAGTATTGGCCATCCAGGCACGGTTGAACTACAGACAACACGAACTGTGTACCTCCTTCCTGGTGGAATGATGGGAACTGATTGGCTGTCGGACCCCATCTGTCTAATAGGTGCTTTGCTCATGCATGGTTGTTTGCATCTTTGGGCGGGTTTAGTGACATCTCTGAACAGTCAAAGGGACTGTGTCTGTGATACAATATCCACAGTCA
Source organism: Schistocerca americana (assembly GCF_021461395.2). Taxonomy (NCBI): domain Eukaryota; kingdom Metazoa; phylum Arthropoda; class Insecta; order Orthoptera; family Acrididae; genus Schistocerca; species Schistocerca americana. The sequence goes on along the minus strand of NC_060129.1, from coordinate 80,714,447 downwards.
ACATCTATTTTCAAGAGTTCTGGGAACTAGGGTGATGCAAAAATTTTTTTGATGTGTGTATCATTTATGGACTGAATCTGGCACAGTTCTAACCGAACCAATGTACAGGGTGATTCAAAAAGAATACCACAACTTTAAAAATGTGTATTTAATGAAAGAAACATAATATAACCTTCTGTTATACATCATTACAAAGAGTATTTAAAAAGGTTTTTTTTCACTCAAAAACAAGTTAAGAGATGTTCAATATGGCCCCCTCCAGACACACGAGCAATATCAACCTGATACTCCAACTCGTTCCACACTCTCTGTAGCATATCAGGCGTAACAGTTTGGATAGCTGCTGTTATTTCTCGTTTCAAATCATCAATGGTGGCTGGGAGAGGTGGCCAAAACACCATATCCTTAACATACCCCCATAAGAAAAAATCGCAGGGGGTAAGATCAGGGCTTCTTGGAGGCCAGTGATGAAGTGCTCTGTCACGGGCCGATCCATCGCCTCGGGTAGTTGACGTTCAGACGATAAGGTTTCATAACTAACCTTTTTCGTAGGACTCTCCAAACAGTTGATTGTGGAATTTGCAGCTCTCTGCTAGCTCTGCGAGTCGATTTTCCTGAGCTGCGAACAAATGCTTGCTGGATGCGTGCTACATTTTCATCACTCGTTCTCGGCCATCCAGAACTTTTCCCTTTGGACAAACACCCATTCTCTGTAAACTGTTTATACCAACGTTTAATTCACCACCTATCCAGGAGGTTTAACACCATACTTCATTGGAAATGCACGCTGAACAACTGTCGTCGATTCACTTCTGCCGTACTCAATAACACAAAAAGCTTTCTGTTGAGTGGTCGCCATCTTAGCATCAACTGACGCTGACGCCTAGTCAACAGCGCCTCAAGCAAACAAATGTACAACTAAATGAAACTTTATAGCTCCCTCAATTCGCCGACAGATAGTGCTTAGCTCTGCCTATTGTCGTTGCAGAGTTTTAAATTCCTGAAGTTGTGGTATTCTTTTTGAATCACCCTGTATTATCTGCTTTCTATGATTCCTGCCCTTTCACTTCTGTTTTCCCTCTTCCCTACAACACATGGGTCCCCTCAATCTGAGGTCTGAGTAACATGCTCAGACACATTCCTTTAGAAACTAGATGTTTCAGAAGGTGGGAATGGTTTTTAGTGCATGTATTGGCAATACTAAAAAAATATTTCTCTTAAAAATGTGAGGTCAGGCTGATAAGTTCATGACTTTGATGAGAGATCATACCCAAATTACAAGTTTCTTATTTGCATTGAAGTCATATATCTATTCTGTGTAAGATTAGAGCATTGTAGAGAGCATCTAAATGCAGTAATTGTGTGTGATTTAACGAAAATGGAGAAAAATGAATGCATTAACCAGTTGTCGGAATCTGTGTGTAAATCTGTTAAGGTGGAAAAAACAAAGAACATTTTTGTCTACCATTATGCATGGTGCAGTTGTTTAAATTCTGTATTCTTTATATTGTTTCTACTTTACTATCACACTAGTATATTGTTTTGTGGCAAAATAAATGCAACCTTGCAAAATTTTGGTTTGTTGCTTTAATTTTGGTCACCAGTGTAGACCCATTACATTCAACACAAAACAAAAGCACAATCCTACAAATAGATTTCCCTCAATGAACTAATCCTTAAAAAAACTATTTTGTCAGTGCCAAGGCTCATGGTGACAGTCTTTTGCAATTCTCAAGGTGTGATATTTATAGACTGCTATTTTGCCCAACTTCTATTTTGATACATGACATCTGCAACTGTCACTGCTGGTAATATTGATATCAAGCACAGTTCTACAGTGAATTTATAACTACTTTAACTACCTTGCAAAGGGTAAATGGAACATTCTCGTATTGTGCTGCATCAGGATCAATTCCACAAGAATATATTTAAAAAGAAAACTCCAGTTGATAGAAGCTAAGGGTTCTCTTTCGCCAGGACAGTCGGCACAACTACATGTCTGTTTTTCCGTGGCAAAATTTATGGAATTAAGCTACGAGCTGATACCTATCCACCCTACTCTCCATATTTATCTTGGAGTGACTTCTGCATCCTCACATACCTCAAACATTGACTCGGTCAGAAGAAATTTGGGCCAGTGAAAACATAGTGCTTGAACAAATTTTCTATTTTACATACCTTGAAAAATAGTATTTCTTGGAAGGATTAAAAAATGAATAAAAGATGATAAAGGTACTGAGCTGAAAGGAGAGAATGTCGAGAAAGTAAAGTTTTTGTTTAATAACATTATTTTGTATACAGAAATCACAGACTTACCAGTCTACTCTCATAAGTAATGGCTATTCACTCTACCTCCTGGTAACTTCATTTTACTACGCTGACGGTACGTGTGCCCCTGTTGCAGGAGTTCTCGTGCCGCGAGGTGCACGCCACAAGCGGAGACTGGGTGCTGTACTTCGCGTCGCCACGCGAGATGATCGCCTTCAGGGAGGCCCTGCGCGCACTGTGGCCCTCTGTTTCAAAGGTCGGTTGGCTGCTCATCTGTGCTGGCAGTTCTCATATTTTCTGCCACCTCTGAATGGCAATTTTGAGTGTGCAGTCTTTGGTTACTTTTCAACATAATCACCAAAAACATTGAGACATTTATTGTACCTGTGGCCAGGCTTTGCAATACCCTCTTCAAAAAATGTTGCCGCCAATAATGTCAAAGTTTTTTGTAGCCTAAATGTTTAGTAATTCTAGAGTGTATGTGGCCAAGATAGACACGAAGCCCATGCCTACTACAGTAGTACAAGTTTATATGCCAACTAGCTCTGCAGATGACGAAGAAATTGAAGAAATGTATGATGAAATAAAAGAAATTATTCAGATAGTGAAGGGAGACGAAAATTTAATAGTCATGGGTGATTGGAATTCAGTAGTAGGAAAAGGGAGAGAAGGAAACGTTGTAGGTGAATTTGGATTGGGGCTAAGAAATGAAAGAGGAAGCCGTCTGGTAGAATTTTGCACAGAGCACAACTTAATCATAGCTAACACTTGGTTCAAGAATCACGAAAGGAGGCTGTATATGTGGAAGAGACCTGGAGACACTGGATGGTTTCAGATAGATTATATAATGGTAAGACAGAGATTTAGGAATCAGGTTTTAAACTGTAAGACATTTACAAGGGTAGATGTGGACACTGACCATAATCTATTGGTTATGAACTGTAGACTAAAATGGACAAAACTACAAAAAGGTAGGAATTTAAGGAGATGGGACCTGGATAAACTGAAAGAAGCAGACGTCGTAGAGAGTTTTAGAGAGAGCACTAGGGAATGATTGACAAGAACAGGGGAAAGAAATACGGTAGAAGAAGAATGGGTAGCTTTGAGAGATGAAATAGTGCAGGCAGCAGAGGATCAAGTAGGTAAAAAGATGGGGACTAGTAGAAATCCTTGCGTAACAGAAGAAATATTGACTTTAATTGATGAAAGGAGAAAATATAAAAATGCAGTAAATAAAACAGGCAAAAAGGAATACAAACGTCTCAAAAATGAGATCGACAGGAAGTGCAAAATGGCTAAGCAGGGATGGCTAGAGGACAAATGTAAGGATGTAGAGGCTTATCTCACTAGGGGTAAGATAGATACTGCCTACAGGAAAATTAAAGAGACCTTTGGAGAAAAGAGAACCACTTGTATGAATATCAAGAGCTCAGATGGAAAACCAGTTCTAAGCAAAGAAGGGAAAGCAGTAAGGTGGAGTATATAGAGTAAGGAAGGAGTATATAGCGGGTCTATACAAGGGCGATGTACTTGAGGACAATATTATGGAAATGAAAGAGGATGTAGATGAAGATGAAATGGGAGATACGATAATGCGTGAAGAATTTGATAGAGCACTGAAAGACCTAAGTCAAAACAAGGCCCCGGGAGTAGACAACATTCCATTAGAACTACTGACAGCCTTGGGAGAGCCAGTCCTGACAAAACTCTACCGTCTGGTGAGCAAGATGTATGAGACAAGCGAAATACCCTCAGACTTCAAGAAGAATATAATAATTCCAATCCCAAAGAAAGCAGGTGCTGACAGATGTGAAAATATTACCGAACAATCACTTAAATAAGTCACAGATGTAAAATACTGACGCGGATTCTTTACAGGCGAATGGAAAAACTGGTAGAAGCAGACCTCGAGGAAGATCAGTTTGGATTCCGTAGAAATATTGGAACACTTGAGGCAATACTGACCCTACGACTTATCTTAGAAGCTAGATTAAGGTAGACTTAGAGAAAGCTTTTGACAATGTTGACTGGAATACTCTCTTTCAAATTCTGAAGGTGGCTTGGTAAAATACAGGGAGCAAAAGGCTATTTACAATTTGTACAGAAACCAGATGGTAGTTATAAGAGTCGAGGGACACGAAAGGGAAGCAGTGCTTGGGAAGGGAGTGAGACAGGGTTGTAGCCTATCCCCGATGTTATCCAATCTGTATATTGAGCAAGCAGTGAAGGAAACAAAAGAAATATTCAGAGTAGGTATTAAAATCCATGGAGAAGAAATAAAAACTTTGAGGTTTGCCGATGACATTGTAATTCTGTCAGAGACAGCAAAGGACTTAAAAGAGCAGTTGAACGGAATGGATAGTGTCTTGAAAGGAGGATATAAGATGAACATCAACAAAAACAAAACGAGGATAATGAAAGTATTTGTATGGAGTGTAGCCATGTTTGGAAGTGAAACATGGACGATAACTAGTTTGGACAAGAAGAGAATAGAAGCTTTTGAAATGTGGTGTTACAGAAGAATGCTGAAGATTAGATGGGTAGATCACATAACTAATGAGGATGTATTAAATAGAATTGGGGAGAAGAGAAATTTTTGGTGCAACTTGACTAGAAGGAGGGATTGGTTGGTAGGACATGTTGTGAGGCATGAAGGGATCACCAATTTAGTATTGGAGGGCAGCGTGGAGGGTAAAAATCATAGAGGGAGACCAAGATCGGATACACTAAGCAGATATAGAAGGATGTAGGTTGCAGTAAGTACTGGGAGATGAAGCAGCTTGTACAGGATAGAGTAGCATGGAGAACTGCATCAAACCAGTCTCAGGACTGAAGACCACAACAACAACATGTCAGATCTTGAAACTTCTGGAATTTTCATAGACAAAGCAGTTACGGTGAACCTATGATTTTTCTCTAACCATTCTGTCAACTCGTTCGACGAGGTCAGCTGTAACGACAGACTTGCGTCCTTGGCCCCCTTCATTGTGCACATCATTTTGGCCATTTTTAAACTTTTGGCACCATTCACACACAACACCATCAGTCGTGAAGTTTTCACAATACACTTAGCTCATTCTCCAATGAATTTCTGCTGCACTATTCCCTTCTGCTTGCAGAAACCGAATTACACTTCGTAATTCACACTTGATGGGAGCAACAATGACGGCAGCCATGTTTATGTGGCTGTAGGCATTGCAGACTGATGTCTTGAGGTCGGCAATGGCGGAGTGTGTAGCGCAAGAGTTGCGCAGTTGCCTACAGTGCATGTGCGCATGTCCACTTTCTGCCTTTGCGGAGTGATCGGAGGTGTAAAAAAAAAATACGGCCCACATAGTTTTGAATGAAGTTATGCTGCTTGAGGGTGTTAAAATATTTTGTATTCCAATTGCAGTTTTCAGTTTTGACAAATGGTTGTTGTCAAGTGTTCTTAAAGCAGTTGGTTATCAAACAAAATACACTGTAGTTAGAAAATTAGCAAATATTTAAAAATAAAAATTTGAAGTTACTTATGTTGGTTGATGGGACCCACTCAGCAACATAAGGTATCACAAGCTGGAATATAGTTCCCAGCAGTGTACGAGGTGCTACCCAAAATATCCGAGAATTTCACTGCAAAATTTGGAAAACTATACTTACGTCCTAGTTTCCTCTGCCACCTTCAAAGTAGTCACATCAGGCTTATATGCAATGACCCCAGTGTTGTTCCCATTTTTTGAAGCACCCCTGGAAGTATACAGGATGAAGGGTGTTCGGGATGTGTTGTGATTCCTGTGAGGTGTTCTTAGTCGAGTCAAAATGTCACCCTTTCAACCCAATTTTCATCTTCAGGGACAGGTAGAAGTAGGACAGTGCTAGGCCTGGCAAGTAGGGAGGGTGGGGAGCGTTGCTGTGTTGTTTTGGCCATCAGTTCCTTCACACTGAGCGAGGCGCGCACGGGTGCTTTCTCACGGTGCACCGATCGACCTTTCTTTTTCCGTAACTCTGGCCATTTGTGCCAAACATTATTCCTTAGGCACAGAGTAAAGTTGTCCGCTGATAGGCTGACCGAATGGAATAAAATCATTATGCACTACTCCCCAAACGTCAAAAAATACGATTGGCACTGACTTCACGTCACTGCGATCTTGTCGACCTCAGACCTGAGATTCGTGACCTGTTACGACTCTAGATAAGGATTTTGCATACTCTCGAACCCTTTATTGCAGCTCAGTGCACGTCCGAATCCTGAGGTTTTGTCGGTCGAATCTGAGAAGGTGAGTGACAGACTCTGCTGCAATTCATCTTACATTCAGTTCCTCGTCTAGAATTTGTCGATACGTACCGTACGATAGCCCGAGTCTTACCACGAATTGTCCGCCTTCAGTCTTCGCGAATCAGCTCGTGCATTATGTGATCGTTTCTGGTATCGTGCACGTCGACTGTCGAGCAAAATGTTTGTAGTCTGCCACAAATTCTTAGTTTTTCTCAAAGTGCTCAAAACTCTCAAGTTTTCTAGCTCTACAGTGTACTCTCATCGAATGCCTTTGGCAGCACCCGTGTGTTTCAGCTGCAGTGTTCTTCAACTCGAAACAGCATTTGATGCGAATCCATTGCTCCTTCATGTTATCCGTTTCACAATTCACAGTAGCACTGAAACACACCCTGACAAGAGCTTTTACCACCAGTGAATACACACTCTTTGACAACATTGGCGCATTGCCGTAGAATGTGATGGAGACTGTGTAGAAAAATAGGATACGGACAACAAAAGTGGATGTATATTGTCACCATTTTCTGACTCTTAACAATAAATATGTTATTGAACGAGCCTCATAGTTTTTGTGATGTTTAATTTTGAAATCGGGAACTTCTCTCACCCTGTACACACAGCATAACATTATAATTTAAATTAGTATCCTTTGGAGGATACAAATTTGAAATAATGGAATTCTACACGGAAAAATATCTTTAATCAGGCGCTCAGCGTTCTGATGGGCAGAAATGCGGTAGGCGGGGAGGGGACAGCAGCACTGAGATCTGGCATCTCACACGGGGCAGGTATGATATTACAACTGCTCTGTAACCAGTATAAAACAAAAGAGAAAGCGGCAGCAGGCAGTACACATTCTCTGGTGTGCCTCCCGATTGAGTATTGAAAGAATGCCGGACCACGCTGCATATCTGCAGTGCCCTCGGACGTTGGTCCACGATTTCAGCTCTCGTGTAATGACACACGTACCTGTCTAGAACACCCACACACAGAATGTACAATCTTAACAAGAAACGGAAGATAATTAATCATTTTTATTCGTGTGCGTCCACACGGAAACTGCCAGTCGAGCTCGAACACTCCCTTATGACGTAAAAGTAAAACTGTCGTCGATCTGAAGGTCATTCTGAACACTGGGCTGTGCTCTGCTAGGCAGGATCCTAGTGGAGACGGTATTCCCTCCACATCTCCACTGACTTTCTCTTCCAGTTATAGGGGCACCAATAGCTTAACGTGAAAACTGAACCGCGGTGCAAGTAACAGTTTTTCACATTAATAGAGGTGAGAGAAGTGCTAAGTGATAGATAAAAATCCTAGGACTCTGTGTGTGAGTGGTTTCCAACCTGGGGGTAATTACCCCCTGAGGAGTAAAATGAAATTTTCTGAGGGGTAAAAACCAAACAATCCAATTCTGTTTGCATGAAACTAAATTATTTTCAAAAGATCATTACTATTATCACAATTACTGTAATACTGACTGTACACAATGTGATCAAAAGTATCTCGACAGCTGGCTGAAAATGACTTGCAAGTTCGTGCTGCCCTCCGTCGGCAGTGCTGGAATTCCGTATGGTGTTGGCCCACTGTTGACTCGATGACAGTTTCTACTCTTGCAGGCATACATTCAATCAGGTGCTGGAAGGTTTCTTGGGGAATGGCAGCCCATTCTTCACAGAATGCAGCACTGAGGAGAGGTATCGATGTCGGTCGGTGGGGCCTGGCACGAAGTCGGCGTTCCGAAACATCTCGAAGGTGTTCTGTAGGCCTGAAGTCGGGACTTTGTGCAGGCCAGTCCATTACAGGGATGTTATTGTCCTATAACCACTCTGCCACAGGCCGTGCATTACGAACAGGTGCTCGATTGTGTCGAAACATTGCTCTTCGACAGTGGTAAGCGACAAGGTGCTCGAACGTCAGTGTAGGCCTGTACTGTGACAGTGCCACACAAAACAACAGAGGGTGCAAGCTCTCTCCAAAAAAAAACACAACCACACCGTAACCTCTGAATTGTACTGTTTGCACTACACAGACTGGCAGATGACGTTCACCGGGCATTCGTCATACCCACACCCTGCCATCGGATCGCCACATTGTGTACCACGGTTTGTCACTCCACACAACGTTTTTCCACTGTTCAATTGTCCAACATTTATGCTCCTTACACCGAACAAGACGTCATTCGGCATTCACCAGCGTGATGTGTGGCTAATGAGGAGCCGCTCTAGCCTGAAATCCAAGTTTTCTCACCTCCTGACTAACTGTTATAGTACTTGCAGTGGATCCCGATGCAGTATCAAATTCCTGTATGACGGCCTGGATAGATGTCTGTCCATTACACATTACGACCCACTTCAGCTGTCGGTGGTCTCTGTCAGTCAACAGATGAAATCGGCCCGTACACTTTTGTGCTGTAAGTGTCCCTTCACGTTTTCACTTCATTATCACATCGAAAACAGTGGACCTAGGGATGTTTAGTAGTGTGGAAATCTCACGTACAGACATATGACGCAAGTGGCACCCAGTCACCTGAACACGTTCAAAGTCTGAGAGTTCCGCAGAACACCCCATTCTGCTCTCTCACTATGTGTAATGACTACTGAGATTGCTAATATGGAGTACCTGGCAGTAGATGGCGGCACAAGGCAACTAATATCTAAAATGTATGTTTTTGGGGGTGTCCGGATCCTTTTGATCACTATTTTTCCCCCCCAGAACCACGGACCTTGCCGTCGGCGGGGAGGCTCGCGTGCCTCAGCGATACAGATGGCCGTACCGTAGGTGCAACCACAACGGAGGGGTATCTGTTGAGAGGCCAGACAAACGTGTGGTTCCTGAAGAGGGGCAGCAGCTTTTTCAGTAGTTGCAAGGGCAACAGTCTGGACGATTGACTGATCTGGCCTTGTAAGACTAACCAAAACGGCCTCGCTGTGCTGGTACTGCGAACGGCTGAAAGCGAGGGGAAACTACAGCCGTAATTTTTCCCGAGGGCATGCAGCTTTACTGTACGGTTAAATGATGATGGCGTCCTCTGCATCAAACCAGTCTCAGGACTGAAGACCACAACAACAACAACTATTTTTTCTCAGTTAGTGCAGTGGAGGTTACAGGTTCCTCACATAGTCCACCGACTACACACGCATGTTGTGCTTTGTCCCTTACATCGCTTATGATAAAAGTGAAACGTATATGTAACAAATGCTAAATATCTCAAGATAATGCCTTCTCCAAGTTGTAGGTAGTACCTTCAATAGCCCAGAAATTGGTTCATTATTTGGTTCGAAACAGATAAATTAATAATTTGCCAGCTCAACACAGCAGTAACTACCTAAGGGCTATCATAGTGCTGGACAGAGTTAGTAGTAGTAGTGGAAGAAGAAGAAGAAGACATAAAGCTTGAACAACTGAAGTTGTCCAATTTCTGCCAATCGAGAAGTAAGGAATGCGGCAGTGAAGTGATTTACGAACAGTGAGTATAGTACACAAATCTGCTTTTGCTTGATTTTAAATGGGACTGAAGAATGCAGGTCAGGCAAGTGCCGCACTGGAGAGGAGTAATGCAGGGGAAGTATGTTTTGTATCGAGTGTCATACCCTCACTTTGGATAGTTAGATTCCTTTTCTGAGAAAGAGTTGCGGGTAGCTCTTGCAATGCACCACGAATGTCATCATTCTTCGTTCACACACACACACACACACACACACACACACACACAATGTAAATAGTGTTCCAAGAAAAGTATTCCATTCTAAAGTTTAGTTAGGTGCTAAAGTTAGTGATAATGTGGAGAAGGGGGACGGGGTGGGTCGGAGTGCTAACTAATGTCCGATTGCATTCAGGGGTAATGGTCTAAGAAAGGTAGGGAACAACTGGTCTGCATCTACATACATACATACTCTGCAAGCCACTGCATGGTGCATGTTGGAGGGTGCCCTGTACTACTATTACTACTTCTACTACTACTCCTACTAGTTGTAGCCTTTCGTGTTCCGCTCACAGGTAGAGTGAGGGAAAAACAACTGCCTGTATGCAGAATGAATGGGAAGTTTGGAAGGTAGGAGATGAGGTACTGAGCTGTGAGAACAGGGTGTAAGTCTTGCTCAGGTAGCTCAGACAGCAGAGCGCTTGCCCAGTAAAGGCGAAGGTCCCGAGTTCCAGTCTCGGTACAGCACAGTTTTAAACTGCCAGGAAGTTTCAACTGCCTGTATGCCTGTGTACGAGCCTTAACGTCTCGTATGTTCGTGGTCCTAATGCGAAATGTATGTTGGCGTCACTAGGATCATTCTGCAGTCAGTTTCAAATGCCAATTCTCTAAATTTTTTTCAGTAGCATTCCTGGAAAAGAATGTCATCTTTCCTCCAGGGATTCCCATTGGAGTTCCCAGAGTATCTCTGTAAGATTTGTTACTGTTTAAACCTACCAGTAAGAAATCTAGCAGCCTGCCTCTGAATTGATTCAATGTCATCCTTTAATCCGACCTGGTACTGATCCCAACCACTCGAGCAGTGCTCGAGAATAGGTCGCACTAGGGTTCTGTATGCGGTACCCTGTATAGATGAACCACCTTACCTAAAATTCTCCCAATAAACCAAAGTTGACCACTCGCCTTCACTATCACAATCCTCACGTGCTCGTTCCGTTTCGTATCACTCTGCAGCATTGCGACCAGGTATTTACGTGACGTGATCGCATCGACCAGAACACTACTGACGCTGTATCCGAACATTACAAGTTTCTTTCTCCTGCTTGTCTACTCTAATTTACATTTTTCTATGTGTAGAGCTAGCTGCCATTCATCCCACCGACACAAAATTTTGTGTAAGTAATCTCATATCCCCCTACAGTCGCTCGACGCAACATCTTCCAATATGTCACATCGTCGGCACTCGTATCTCTGTTAACACGATTCCGAGGATGGAATCTGACTTATTTGATTCAGTAGTCTTGGACTTTATCATTGGGCCACCCGTGCGAGCTCTAATTGCTCCGAGTTTTACCTATACTGTACGGTCTGAAAATTAGTTAAGTAGATCCAGTAACTAATGAAGTGAACAAAATCAGTGAGGAAAGAGCTTTTCGGTACAACTAGCTGGCGAGAAAGTGGGGTAGGTTCACAGAACACATTCTGAGGTCTCAATAAATAGCTTATTTTGTTACACAAATGCCCTCTCGTTGCAAGAAAGCACTGGTCGCACCCATCCACAAGAAGGGTAGCACGAGTGATCCACTAAACCGCCATCCAGAATTATTGATATCCTTTTCTTCTATAAGGGGCATTCGTATGAAACCCGGTCACTAATGTAAAGTAACGGTAACGATTTTAGTAACTCAAAAATGTGGCCGTACACAGTACACGTGCCCGAAAATAGTCACCAAAACTGTTGGCACATTTATCCCATTGTGACACTTGAAGAATCTAGTAGGCTACTGTCGGATCAAAGTCACACACTTCATCGTGCGTTGCAAATCGATGTCCGCGAATAGCTCGGTTTAGAGGTCTAAACACATGGAAGTCACACGGTTAAAGGTTGGGACTGTACAGTGGATGTTCCAGCATTTCCCACCAAAATTGTTGCAATGTCATCTTCACCACATTGGCGGTGTGTGTGGGGACGTTATCGTGCAGGAGGATAATGCCATTAGACAACGCACCTCAGCTCAGCATTTCAACTCGATGGCTCGTCTAAGGTTTTGTAAGGTGGCTCGATAACTCTGAGCATTGACGGTGGTTCCCCGTTCCAGGAACTCGACAAACAGTGGGCCCTTCTGGTCAAAAGAGAAGGACATCGTGACTTTCCCAACACTGGTGTGCACGGCCTTAGATTTCTTTGGAGTTAGTGAAGTCACACGTTTCCACTGCTTGCTCTGACGCTTGCTTTCCGGTTCAAAATGGTGGCACCGTGTTTCATCATCTGTGACAATACATAACAGAAAGCCGTATTCCTCCTCACGACAACGTTGCTGGTGACTCAAAGACAGCACCGTTCGAGTACTGTGCAGTTCGGCGGTCAGTTGGTGGGGAAACCACTGCACACAGATTTTTTGAAAGTTCAGGTGTGGATGCATTACGGTGTGGGTGGTGCCCGTGCCGATACCCAGTAACCGACGGACCTCATCCGCAGTGATTCTGCAGTTGTCCGAGACTAAACCCTTCACTTCTGCAACCGTTTCTGCTGTGATGGCAGGATGAGGCTGTCCGGGACGAACGTCGTCTTCCAGTGACTCGCACCTCTCGAGGAATCATTTGCGCCATTCCACAACACTCGAATTAATTGGACTGTACTCACCGTACGTAGTCTTCGATACATTTCACGGCCTCCGGCTCCCTCCGCTGCCAAAAAATGCACTCCTCGTCGTTCCTGCTTACTCGGCTGCAAGTTCGGCAGTGTACAATAACTTATAACTTGTGTGAGTACCTTCTCTTCAGCACGAAACCACACTGGCTCTATGCACTATCAAACAGTGTGCGTGCGTCAGACTCTCTATCGATAGATGGTGCTGCCATACTTACAGCTACGTGGTGCCACCTTATGTGTAAGGCGGAGGTAGACGCGCTGACCGGGTTCCATTTGAATGAACCTCATAGAATCGTAGAACATATTCTGAGCTCAGATGTAATGAGGTACCTCAAATAGAAATACCTCCTCCACACCAGCCAGCACAGATTCCAAAAACCGTAGGTCACACGAAATGCAACTCGCACTTTTCTCGTGTGACTTCCTGAGAGCCACAGATTGAGATAGTCGGCTTTATTCAGTATCGACAGACATACGAAAAGCATTTGACTCAGTACCAGAGTTACATTTATTAATGAAAGTACAATAGTGAGGCGTATCAGCTGAAATTTATGGCCGGATTGAGGTTTTCTCGGTAGGCAGGAGACGGCACGTTATCTCGGTTGGAGAGTCGTTGTCAGATGTAGGAGTAACCTCAGGTGTGCCCCGTGGACATATGTTGGCACATTTGATGAATATTAATCACCTTGCAGACAATATTAATAGAAACCTCAGACTTTTTGCAGATGATGCAGTTATCTGTAATGTAGCACTGCTTGGAAAAAGCTGCACAAATATTCATTCAAAACTTAATAAGAACCTGAAGTTCGATTTGATTTCTTTATTAATCTGTGAAACAATTTACATTGTATGGATTTCGTCATTGAATAATAGACAATTTAACAGTTTAAATTTGTTTCTTACACAATAGTACACAAACCAGATGGCAGTTATAAGAGTCGAGGGGCATGAAAGGGAAGCAGTGGTTGTGACAGCCAGAGCGAGAGCACCAGCAGCAGCGAGTACTGTTTGTATAAAGCGTTTATTTTGCGTTTTGTTTACGACCTTCCACTAAGGAAGGGATTCTATTTGTGTTTATCTGCTCTGCATAGTAACTAACAGTTCTTGATAAAACTTTACGTAGTTTTCGTGTTAGATTTCTTAGTGTTTTCTTGATCGTTTAGAACAGAAAGCGCCCTAAAACCGTCTTTTGTTTGTTTCGCGGCCGTTAGCCACTAGCCACTTGAATCAGCAGTTGTCTTGTGACAGCCAGAGCGAGAGCACCAGCAGCAGCGAGTACTGTTTGTATAAAGCGTTTTTGTACTTATTTGCTGCGCTTAGCTTTTAAATAGTTTTTCTGGGAAAACCTAGCGTAGTTTTCGCGTCTCGTATTTCAGTGAGTGTTTCTTGATTATCAGAGTAGCTCATCAGAAGATTATCTTGGGAATTTGTCACCGTATAGAGTAAGGTAAACATAGTCATGTGTAGGGACTGTGGTTGTTGTGAGCGGACGCAAGGAGAATTGGCCACTCTTCGGGGGCAGGTGGAGGCTTTGTCTGTTAGGCTCATCGAGCTCGAGGCGCAGGCGTCGGCTCGTAGTGGCGTTGGGGCAACTGTGGTGAGACCTATGCCTACTTCGGTGGCCTTGGAATCACATGGAACCCCTGATGTCGCTGCGTCTTCCGGCAGTGAGCATCTTACCGGTCAGCCATCACTCCAGGGTGAATGGCGGACAGTGGTGGGCTCGCGCGTGCCTGGCCGAAAGGCGAAGGTGGGATCTGGCCGCGTGGCAGCTGCCTTCCCCCTTTCCAACAGGTACGGGGTGCTTCCTAGTGGTGATGACATCGTTTCCGAGCCACCACAGGATGCCTCGCCTGTTGGGCCAGTGGCCGATTCTCCGGCAAGGTCCCGACAGTCACAGAGGGCGGGCCTATTAGTTATAGGGAGCTCCAACGTTAGGCGGGTTATGGAGCCCCTCAGGAAAATAGCGGGTAGGTCGGAGAAGAATGCCAGTGTGCACTCGGTGTGCTTGCCGGGGGGTCTCGTCCGTAATGTGGAGGAGGCCCTTCCGGCAGCTATTGAACGCACTGGGTGTGACCGGCTGCAGATAGTAGCACATGTCGGAACGAATGACGCCTGCCGCTTGGGTTCTGAGGCCATCCTTGGTTCCTTCCGGCGGCTGGCTGATTTGGTGAAGACAACCAGCATCGCACGCGGAGTGCAAGCTGAGCTTAATATCTGCAGCATAGTGCCCAGAGTCGATCGCGGTCCTCTGGTTTGGAGCCGTGTGGAGGGTCTAAACCAGAGGCTCAGACGACTCTGCGACTATAATGGTTGCAAATTCATCGACCTCCGTTATTGGGTGGAGAACTGTAGGGTCCCCTTAGACAGGTCAGGCGTGCACTACACACCGGAAGCAGCTACTAGGGTAGCAGAGTACGTGTGGCGTGCACACGGGGGTTTTTTAGGTTAGAGGGACCCCCCCCCCTTGGGCAAAACGATAAAATACCTGACGGCTTACCAGAGAGGACATTATCATCGTTGATAAAGAACGTCCGTCCTCAGAGACCAAAAACAGGAAAAGTTAACGTAATATTGGTAAACTGCAGGAGTATCCAGGGCAAGGTTCCTGAATTAGTATCTCTTATTGAAGGAAATAGTGCGCATATAGTATTAGGAACGGAAAGTTGGTTAAAACCGGAAGTGAACAGTAACGAAATCCTAGACACAGAATGGAATATATACCGCAAGGATAGGATAAACGCCAATGGTGGAGGAGTATTTATAGCAGTAAAGAATTCAATAATATCCAGTGAAGTTATTAGCGAATGCGAATGTGAAATAATCTGGGTTAAGTTAAGTATCAAAGGTGGGTCAGATATGATAGTCGGATGCTTCTATAGACCACCTGCATCAGCAACCGTAGTAGTTGAGCGCCTCAGAGAGAACCTGCAGAACGTCGTGAAGAATTTCGTGATCATACTATTATAATAGGGGGAGACTTCAATCTACCAGGTATAGAATGGGATAGTCACACAATCAGAACTGGAGCCAGGGACAGAGACTCTTGTGACATTATCCTGACTGCCTTGTCCGAGAATTACTTCGAGCAGGTAGTTAGAGAACCAACTCGTGAAGCTAACGTTTTAGACCTCATAGCAACAAATAGACCGGAACTTTTCGACTCCGTGAATGTAGAAGAGGGTATCAGTGATCATAAGTCAGTGGTTGCATCAATGACTACAAGTGTAATAAGAAATGCCAAGAAAGGAAGGAAAATATATTTGCTTAACAAGAGTGATAGGGCACAAATCGCAGAATATCTGAGTGACCACCATCAAACGTTCATTTCTGACGAAGAGGATGTGGAACAAAAATGGAAAAAATTCAGAAACATCGTCCAGTACGCCTTAGATAAGTTCGTACCGACTAAGGTCCAAAGCGAGGGGAAAGATCCACCGTGGTATAACAATCATGTACGAAAGGTACTACGGAAACAAAGAAAGCTTCATCATAGGTTTAAGAGTAGTCGAATCATAGCTGATAAGGAAAAGCTGAACGAAGCGAAAAAGAGCGTAAAGAGAGCAATGAGAGAAGCATTCAACGAATTCGAACATAAAACATTGGCAAACAATCTAAACAAGAACCCTAAAAAGTTTTGGTCATATGTAAAATCGGTAAGCGGATCTAAATCCCCTATTCAGTCACTCGTTGACCACGATGGCACCGAAACAGAGGACGACCGAAGAAAGGCAGAAATACTGAATTCAGTGTTCCGAAACTGTTTCACTGCGGAAAATCGTAACACGGTCCCTGACTTCAGCCGTCGCACGGACGCCAAAATGGAAAATATTGAAATAAACGATATCGGAATTGAAAAACAACTGCTATCACTTAGTAGCGGAAAAGCATCCGGACCAGACAAGATACCCTTAAGATTCTACAGTGATTATGCTAAAGAACTTGCCCCCTTTCTATCAGCAATTTATCGTAAATCGCTGGAAGAACGTAAAGTACCTAGCGACTGGAAGAAAGCGCAGGTCGTTCCCATTTTCAAGAAGGGTCATAAATCAGATGCGAATAATTATAGGCCTATTTCGCTTACGTCAATCTGTTGTAGAATAATGGAACATGTTTTGTGTTCTCGTATTATGACGTTCTTAGATAATACAAATCTCCTTCATCATAACCAACATGGATTCCGCAAACAGAGATCATGTGAAACTCAGCTCGCCCTATTTGCCCAAGAAATTCACAGTGCCGTAGACACTGGCGAGCAGATTGATGCCATATTCCTGGACTTCAGGAAGGCATTTGATACGGTTCCGCACTTACGTTTAGTGAAAAAAATACGAGCTTACGGAATATCGGACCAGGTTTGTGATTGGATTCAGGATTTCCTAGAAGAAAGAACACAACATGTCATTCTTAACGGTTCAAAATCTGCAGATGTAGAGGTAATTTCGGGAGTACCGCAGGGAAGCGTGATAGGACCTTTATTGTTTACAATATACATAAATGACTTAGTTGACAACATCGGTAGCTCCGTGAGGCTATTTGCAGATGACACGGTTGTCTACAAGAAAGTAGCAACATCAGAAGACTCGTACGTACTCCAGGAGGACCTGCAGAGGATTAATGCATGGTGCGACAGCTGGCAGCTTTCCCTAAACGTAGATAAATGTAATATAATGCGCATACATAGGGGCAGAAATCCATTCCAGTACGACTATGCCATAGGTGGTAAATCATTGGAAGCGGTAACGACCGTAAAATACTTAGGAGTTACTATCCGGAGCGATCTGAAGTGGAATGATCACATAAAACAAATAGTGGGAAAAGCAGGTGCCAGGTTGAGATTCATAGGAAGAATTCTAAGAAAATGTGACTCATCGACGAAAGAAGTAGCTTACAAAACGCTTGTTCGTCCGATTCTTGAGTATTGCTCATCAGTATGGGATCCTTACCAGGTTGGATTAATAGAAGAGATAGACATGATCCAGCGAAAAGCAGCGCGATTCGTCATGGGGACATTTAGTCAGCGCGAGAGCGTTACGGAGATGCTGAACAAGCTCCAGTGGCGGACACTTCAAGAAAGGCGTTACGCAATACGGAGAGGTTTATTATCGAAATTACGAGAGAGCACATTCCGGGAAGAGATGGGCAACATATTACTACCGCCCACATATATCTCGCGTAATGATCACAACGAAAAGATCCGAGAAATTAGAGCAAATACGGAGACTTACAAGCAGTCGTTCTTCCCACGCACAATTCGTGAATGGAACAGGGAAGGGGGGATCAGATAGTGGTACAATAAGTACCCTCCGCCACACACCGTAAGGTGGCTCGCGGAGTATAGATGTAGAAGTAGATGAAAGGAGTGAGACAGGGTTGAAGCCTGTCCCCGATGTTATTCAATCTGTATATTGAGCAAGCAGTAAAGGAAACAAAAGAAAAATTTGGAGTAGGTATTAAAATTCATGGAGAAGAAGTAAAAACTTTGAGGTTCGCCGATGACATTGTAATTCTGTCAGAGACAACAAAGGACTTGGAAGAGCAGTTGAACGGAATGAACAGTGTCTTGAAAGGAGTATACAAGATGAACATCGACAAAAGCAAAACGAGGATAATGGAATGTAGTCGAATTAAGTCGGGTGATGCTGAGGGAATTAGATTAGGAAATGAGACACTTAAAGTAGTAAACGAGTTTTGCTATTTGGGGAGCAAAATAACTGACGATGGTTGAAGTAGAGAGGATATAAAATGTAGACTGGCAATGGCTACATTCCATTATCCTCGTTTTGCTTTTGTTGATGTTCATCTTATATCCTCCTTTCAAGACAGTGTTCATTCCGTTCAACTGCTCTTCCAAGTCCTTTGTTGTCTCTGACAGAATTACAATGTCATCGGCGAACCTCAAAGTTTTTAATTCTTCTCCATGGATTTTAATACCTACTCCGAGTTTTTCTTTTGTTTCCTTCACTGCTTGCTCAATATACAGATTTAATAACATCGGGGAGAGGCTACAACCCTGTCTCACTCCTTTCCCAACCACTGCTTCCCTTTCGTGCCCCTCGACACTTATAACTGCCATCTGGTTTCTGTACAAATTGTAAATAGCCTTTCGCTCCCTGTATTTTACCCCTGCCACCTTCCGAATTTGAAACAGAGTATTCCAGTTAACATTGTCGAAAGCTTTCTCTAAGTCTACAAATGCTAGAAACATAGGTTTGCCTTTCCTTAATCTTTCTTCTAAGATAAGTCGTAAAGTCAGTATTGCCTCACGTGTTCCAATATTTCTTCGGAATCCGAACTGATGTTCCCCGAGGCCAGCTTCTACCAGTTTTTCCATTTGTCTGTACAGAATTCGCGTTAGTATCTTGCAGCTGTGACCTATTAAACTGATAGTTCGATAATTTTCACATCTGACAACACCTGCTTTCTTTGGGATTGGAATTATTATATTCTTCTTGAAGTCTGAGGGTATTTCGCCTGTCTCATACATCTTGCTCACTAAATGGTAGAGTTTTGTTAGGCCTGGCTCTGCCAAGGCTGTCATTAGTTCTAATGGGATGTTGTCTACTCCGGGGCCTTGTTTTGACTTAGATCTTTCAGTGCTCTGTCAAACTCTTCACGCAGTATCATATAGGTATATAAATTAATAATTCTTCCCACACTGCATATGGGAATGGAACAAGAGAAATCCCTAACAACTGATAAAGTTGGAAGTACCATCTGCCAAGCATTTCACAGTGGTTTACAGAGGTAGAATGTTGATGTAGAGTATATGTACGTGTGTATATGTAGGTGTAGTTGTAAATATAAATACTACAAACAATACTACTGGCCATTAAAATTGCTACACCACGTAGATGATATGCTACAGACGCAAAATTTAACAGACAGGAAGAAGATGCTGTGATATGCAAATGATTAGCTTTTCAGAGCATTCACACAAGGTTGGCGCCGGTGACGACACCTACAACGTGCTGACATGAGGAAAGTTTCCAACCGATTTCTCGTACACAAACAGCAGTTGACCGGCGTTGCCTGGTGAAACGTTGTTGTGATGCCTCGCGTAAGGAGGAGAAATGCGTACCATCATGTTTCCGACTTTGTTAGAAGTCGCATTGTAGCCTATCGCCATTGCGGTTTATCGTATCGCGACATTGCTGCTCGCGTTGTTCGAGATCCAATGACTGTTAGCGCAATATGGAATCGGTGGGTTCAGGAGGGTAATACGGAACGCCGTGCTGGATCCCAAGGGCCTCGTATCACTAGCAGTCGAGATGACAGGCATCTTATCCGCACGGCTGTAACGGATCGTGCAACCACGTCTCGATCCCTGAGTCAACAGATGGGGACGTTTGCAAGACAACAACCATCTGCAGGAACAGTTCAACGACATTTGCAGCAGCATGGACTCTCAGCTCGGAGACCGTGGCTGCAGTTACCCTTGATGCTGCATCACAGACAGGATCACCTGCATTGGTGTACTCGACGACGAACCTGGGTGCACGAATGACAAAACATCATTTTTTCGGATGAATCCATGTTCTGTGTACAGCATCATGATGGTCGCATCCGTGTTTGGCGACATCGCGGTGAACGCACATTGGAAGCGTGTATTTGTCATCGCCGTACTGGCGTATCACCCGGCGTGATGGTATGGGGTGCCATTGGTTACACGTCTTGGTCACCTCTTGTTTGCATTGACGGTACTTTGAACAGTGGACGTTACATTTCAGATGTGTTACGACCCGTGGCTCTACCCTTCATTCGATCCCTGTGAAATCCTACTTTTCAGCAGGATAATGGACGACCGCATGTTGCAGGTCCTGTACGGGCCTTTCTGGATACAGAAAATGTTCAACTGCTGCCCTGGCCAGCACATTCTCCAGATCTCTCACCAATTGAAAACGTCTGGTCAATGGTGGCCGAGCAACTGGCTCGTCACAATACGCCAGTCACTACTCTCGATGAACTGTGGTACCGTGTTGAAGCTGCATGGGCAGTTGCACCTGTACACGTCATCGAAGCTCTGTTTGACTCAGTGCCCAGGAGTATCAAGGCCGTTATTACAGCCAGAGGTGGTTGTTCTGGGTACTGATTTCTCAGGATCTATGCACCCAAATTGCATGAAAATGTAATGACATGTCAGTTCTAGTATAATATATTTGTCCAATGAATACCCGTTTATCATCTGCATTTCTTCTTGGTGTAGCAATTTTAATGGCCAGTAATGTATTTACATAAAATGTCTCATTGGCACATATTTGGGTAGTACTCTGAGGTGACAAAAGTCATTGGATACCTCTTCATATCGTGTTGCTCCTCCTTTTTCCCGGCATAGTGCAGCAGCTCGATGTGGCTCGGACACGACAACTCACTGGAAGTCCCGTGCAGAATTATTGAGCTATGCTACCTGTAAAGCTGTCTGTAATTGCGAAAGTGTTGTCGGTGCCGGATTTTGTGCACGAATTGGTCCGTCAACAATGCCTCGTAAATGATTAACGGAATTTGTGTCCGGCAATCTGGGTGGCCAAATCTCTCACTCGAATTGTGAATGTTTTTCTTCTTTAGGGCCGGCAGTGTAATGTATGTCTGATAACAACATGATTGTTAGGGTACATACACCAAATAGCTGCTTACGATAAGTAATCTTTATTTACAACAGTCCGGACAGAGTTTCGGCTCAACCATCATTTTCAAGTACGTCTAGATTGATGTGACGTCCATTTTGCATTCTGTAACTGTCACTGCTTTATTAGGATCGTAAATATTGTCGAGATGTTGAAGTTAAATGTTAGTTGTGACGTGACAGCAGTTTGACAGTTCCTCTTACTTATTGTAAGGAGCTATTTGGTGTATGTACTCTAGCAATCGTGTCCAGAAGGTAGGAGACGAGGTACTGGTGGAAGTAAAATTGTGAGGACGTATCGTCGTGAGTCGTGCTTGGGTAACTCGGTGGTAGAGCACTTGCCCGCGAAAGACGAAGGTCCCGAGTTCGAGTCTCGGTCCGGCACACAGTTTTAATCTACCAGGAAGTTTCATGTCCAGAATGTTTTTCAAACAGACTGTGAAAAACTGTGGCCCAGTGACGTGGCATATTGTCACGGGAACATGAAGTCCAGGGACGGTTGCAAATGGTCTCTGAGCAGCCGAACATAACCATTTCCAGTCAATAAACAGTTCTTTATAGGACCCGGTCTATTCCGTGCAAACACAGCCCACACTATTGTGGAATCACTGCCAGCTCGCATAGTGCCTTGTTGACAATGTGGGTCCATAGGTTTGTTGGGTCTGCACCATACTTGAACTGTACCATCTTCTCTTACCAACTGAAATTGGGACTCACCTGACCAGGCCACAGTTTTCCAGTCATCTATTGTCCAACGGACCCATGGGAGGTGCTACGGTTGAAGTCGTGCTGGTAGGAAAGGGACTCTAGTCGGTTGTCTGCTGCCGTACCCCATTAATGCCTAATTTCGTGGCACTGTCCTAATGGACACATACAAGGTGTAACAATAAACTAATGAGACTGATGTAAAAAAAATGTTGCTTACCATTTTAGTTGAGTTTAGTGTTGTCTCCTACAAAGTAGTTCCCCTCTGATTGCACACACTTTTTCCAGCACTTCTCCCATTGATGGTAACATTTCTGGAACTCATCTTCTGTAATATCCTCCAAGTGGCATGGAGCGATATCTGGTGAATAAGGTGGCTGTTGTAATACTGAAATTTGTTTTGAGGTTAAAAATTGCTGTATTGACCGAGCAGTATGGGATGGTGCATTATCGTGATGCAGAATCCATTTATCAGCAATGTTGGCACGGACTCGAAGAACTCTTTTACGAAGTCTTTCTAAAATTTCTTTGCAGTAATATTTTTATTTATTTTATTTATTTAACCTGATCAGATTAGGGCCATCAGGCCCTCTCTCACATCGGACCAGTGTTCCACACGTGCAGCATTTCACACATCAGAGTTACAGCATGACAATAGTTTAAATGAGAAAATTAGATTACTCTAGTGACAATATGAATAAAGAGTAGTGACTAAGACCTAATAAAGTAAATGCGGCAGTGTTTTTACGACAGGTGCTATACATATAGATTATGATAAAAACAATAATAATAACAGTAAAAAAATCAAATAATAATGATAAACATGACTAAGACCTAATAAAGTAAATGCTGGCAGTATTTTTACAACAGGTGCTATACATACAGATTATGATAAAAACAATAATAATAACAGTAAAAAAAAGTCAAATAATAATGACAAACATGAGAAAAATTGGCAATAGAAATGAAGTTTTGCGCAGATGTACATTAATATCTTGGTGTGTAAAGTAGATGTTTACTAGTATAGTGAGTTTTGGGGAAGGGAGATTTAAGGAGGGGGAAAGAGGGAAGTAATGAAGTGAAGTGCATTCACGTACAGAGGAAGGCATTACTGTTGCTTAAGTAGATACGTCAGTAACTGTTTTTTGAAGCCGGACATGTTTTTAAGTTCTCTAACATAACAAGGGAGGTTATTCCAGAGTCGGGTTCCCGCTACTGTAAAGGACTTGGAGAAGGTGACTGAGCGATGCAGTGGAATGGAGAGGATTTTATTATAATGGGATCGTGTGTTTCTGTCGTGTTGTTCCGACATGAGTGTTAGGGACGAGGAGAGATATGAGGGACAGTGTACATTTATAAGGCAATAGATGAGACAGAGTGTATGGAAATCTCTGCGTTTGTCTGCACGCATATGCTGGTGAAATGTGATCAAAAAGTTGAACGTCACAGATATATCAGATGCAGGCATTCATGACCAGTTCTAGACGTCACGAATTTTCCTGAGAGGGGCCTTGTAGGATAATATCGCTGTAGTCAATGATTGGGAGTATAAGCATTTGTACTAATTTCTTTTTCAGATCGAAAGGGAAGAGTTTTTTATATTTTTGTAGGACATGAAGGGATGCTGATGCTTTTTTGCACACTGCAGTTATGTGCTCTGTCCAATTTATGATTTTCATCTATTATTACTCCCAAACTCTTTGCTGAGGGAGAGAAGTTAATATTTGTTCCATTTAGGATAAGAGGTGTTACGGACTCCCGATGTTTTGGTCTAATGAGCTTAGGGTGACCAACAAGTACCGCTTGGGTTTTAGATGGGTTTAGTTTTAGACCTATGTCCTGTGCCCATTTTGACAGTGCGTCGAGGTCAGTATCGAAATTTTCAATAGCTTTCTTGAGATTGCTAAGTTTCGCACTTAGATACAACTGAAGATCATCAGCATACATATGATATTTGCAGTAGGTCAGAACCAATGACACATCATTGACATACAGAGAGAAGAGTATAGGACCTAATACTGAGCCTCGGGGAACGCCTGACACTACCTGCCGCCATTGTGATTTTATATTTCCAGACAGGACGCGTTGCTGACGAGACGTCATGTATGAGCGAAACCATTGCACTGCACTTGGTGAGAAATTTAGACCGCTAAGTTTGGCTAGTAAGATGTCGAAGTCACCAGTATCAAATGCTTTGCTGAAATCTAAGAAGCAAATGATAGTCGCTTCTTGTCTGTCCATGGCAAGTTTCAGGTCATCTGTCACCTTTATCAGAGCGGATGTTGTGCTTCGATGTTTACAGAAACCTGATTGGTATTCATCTAGTAGGTTGTTAGTAGTTAGGTAGTTGGTGAGCCGGTCATGAACCATATATTCTAAAGCCTTTGATAGTGCAGGAAGAAGGCAGATGGGGCGGTAGTCAGAGGGTGCTGTGGCGATATCCGTTTTAGGCAGTGGCTTAATTTGTCCCAGTTTCCAGGCCTCAGGGAAAGCACTTGTGATTAATGAATTGTTGAAAATGTCTGTTATAGAGGGCAGTAGTTGGTCAATAATAAGTTTTAGCATCTGTATAGTGATACCATCATATCCAGTAGATGCTGATCTAATCCGCATTATGGCTTTCTTGACAGTACTGCAAGTGACGTGCTGTAGATAGAATTTTTCTTTGCTACAGTCATTCATCCCCATGAAGTAATCAATGTTGTTGTTGTTGTTGTTGTTGTTGTTGTTGGGTTTTTTTTTTTTTTTTGCGGTTCAATTTTGGTTGTAGGTAATGTGAAGAATCGGTTTAGTTCTTCAGCTGGGACCATGGGATTTTCTGCAACTTTTATTTTGCCTAAACTGAGACTACGGAGATTTTTCCACAGGATAGCTGGGCTGCATCTATTGTC
Organism: Schistocerca americana; assembly: GCF_021461395.2. Classification (NCBI taxonomy): domain Eukaryota; kingdom Metazoa; phylum Arthropoda; class Insecta; order Orthoptera; family Acrididae; genus Schistocerca; species Schistocerca americana. The sequence goes on along the minus strand of NC_060129.1, from coordinate 80,689,415 downwards.
AGCTAATGTACGGGCATGTCTGAGCTTAGCATTTCTCACCGATTGACTGACTTTGTTTCGTTTCTGCTTGTATACAGTATGATTTTCAGGTGTAGGGTGTATCTTGTATGCTCGATGTGCAGAGTCTCTGAGATTCATGAGCTGTTTTAGTTCATCAGTCAGCCAAGGTGCAGGTTGCCTTTTTACTTTTCTGGTCTTTATTGAAGCATATTTGCCATATAGTTGAGGAATTTTGTTAGTGAAATCCTGGAGTTTGTCATTTATGTCCATGAGGGGAGTAGAGGTCATCCCCCAAACTATTTCTTGTGCCTCAGTTTCGAGTTCAGGCAAATTTATGCGTTTGAGGTCTCAGTGTGTAGACAGTTTTAGATTCTTTCTAGGGCATTCTAGTGAATACGGCATGAAAATGATGTCATGGGCAGACATGCCAGGTGCAGATATTTGAGAGGTGCGGATTATTCTGTTTGGAGATTTGGTTGCGAATATATCTATGAAAGTGTGACTGGTAGTCATGCAATGAGTAGGTGCCAGCTGAAGTAGCGTCATATTTGAGGAAGAAAGCATCCTCTTAAATTTCCCAGTGGAAGGACTATTGCACAGAAAATTAATGTTAGTGTCATCTGCTATAATTACATGTTCATATGACGATTCGAGACTAGAGAGGGCAGATTCGAAGCAGGCGAACCCACCCACTTTAGGAGGTTTGTAAAGGACACATATTAAGCACTTTCTGTTAAGTGATTTGATCTCTATGAACATATATTCCTCTTATTTATCTACATTGTTGTCGGATGTGTGTAGTACTGTAGGTGACAAATCCGCCCCCTCGTCTGTTGCATCTGTCGTGCCTGAGAAAGATATAGCCATCTAGGTTTACGGAAGCTGTAGGAATACTTGGTTTGAGCCAAGTCTCTGACAAAAGTATTACGTGTATATCAGCAGTTTGAAATATATATTTGAACTCGTCGAAGTGAGCTGGCAGAGACTGGACATTTGCATGTGCAATATCCAGCTTGGTGCGTTCGGGTGTTGATTGCCCGAGGAGGCTGCCAACCGATGTTTGCGGGTCGTGGTTCGATCAGATCGTACGAGTTCACGCACACTGGCCAAGTTGACATCTGTCCATGAGGTTGACAGTGGTCCACTGCGGTCTTCATCTTCAATATTTGTCCTGCCCACACTAAACATTTTATGCCAACAAAAAACTTGAGCTCTTTACATAACCTTCTCTCCAAAAGCCTTCTGAAGCTTACCGTAAGTTGTTGTCGCATTTTCACCCAATTTAACATGAAAAGAAATGGCGTACCGTTGTGCAATATTATGCGGTTCCATTTCCGTGACGAGAGACACAAACACGTGTTAACTCATTACAGTACAACTCACGACTGAGCAGTTGCATCGATGTGCCGCTGGGACTAGAAGCAGCTTATAGACCAGGTCAAAGATATTGTGTCTATGCAAGCCTGCAAGGTTGCCACATCTTGCAAAGAAAATCAGTCTCATTACTTTACTGTCGCACCTCGTTATGTGCTACATTGATTTCTGTGATTACAGGGTGTTACAAGAAGGTACGGCTAAACTTTCAGGAAACATTCCTCACACACAAATAAAGAAAAGATGTTATGTGGACATGTGTCCAGAAACACTTAATTTCCATGTTAGAGCTCATTTTAGTTTCGTCAGTGTGTACTGTACTTCCTCGATTCACCGCCAGTTGGCCCAATTGAAGGAAGGTAATGTTGACTTCGGTGCTTGTGTTGACATGCGACTCATTGCTCTACAGTACTAGCATCGAGCACATCAGTACATAGCATCGACAGGTTAGTGTTCATCACGAGCGTGGTTTTGCAGTCAGTGCAATGTTTACATTTGTATCGAGACAGATTTCCAGAACGAAGGTGTCCCGACAGGAAGACAATCGAAGCAATTGATTGCGTCTTAGGGAGCACGGAAGATTCCAGCCTGCGACTCGTGACGGGGGAAGACCTAGAACGACGAGGACACCGGCAATGGACGAGGCAATTCTTCGTGCAGTTGACGATAACCCTAATGTCAGCGTCAGAGAAGTTGCCGCTGTACAAGGTAACGTTGACAGCGTCACAGTATGGAGAGTTCTACGGGAGAACCAGTAGTTTCCGTACCGTGTACAGCATGTGCAGGCACTATCGGCAGCTGATTGGCCTCCACAGGTACACTTCTGCAAACGGTTCATCCGACAATGTGTCAGTCCTCATTTCAGTGCAAATGTTCTCTTTACGGATGAGGCTTCATTCCGACGTGATCAAATTGTAAATTTTCACAATCGACATGTGTGGGCTGACGAGAATCCGCACGCAATTTTGCAATCACGTCATCGACACAGATTTTCTGTGAACGTTTGGGCAGGCACTGTCGGTGATGTCTCGATTGGGCCCCACGTTCTTCCACCTACGCTGAATGGAGCACGTTATCACGTTTTCATACGGGATACTCTACCTGTGCTGCTAGAACGTGTGCCTTTACAAGTACGACACAACACGTGGTTCGCGCATGATGGAGCTCCTGCACATTTCAGTTGAAGTGTTCGTACGCTTCTCAACAACAGATTTGGTGACCGACGGACTGGTAGAGGCGGACCAATTCCGTGGCCTCCACGCTCTCCTAGCCTCAACCCTCTTGGCTTTCATTTATGGGGGCATTTGAAAGCTCTTGTCTACGCAACCCCGGTACCGAATGTAGAGACTCTTCGTGCTCGTATTGTGGACGGCTGTGATACAATACGCCATTCTGCAGGGCCGCATCAGCGCATCAGGGATTCCGTGCGACGGAGGGTGGATGCACGTATCCTCACTAACAGAGGACATTTTGAACATTTCCAGTAACAAAGTGTTTGAAGTCATGCTGATATGTTCTGTTGCTGTGTGTTTCCATTCCACGATTAATGTGATTTGAAGAGAAGTAACAAAATGAGCTCTAACATGGAAAGCAAACATTTCCGGACACATGTCCACATAAAATATTTTCTTTCTTTGTGTTTGAGGAATGTTTCCTGAAAGTTTGGCCATACTTTTTTGTAACACCCTGTATAAGTGAAAAGTGAGTGCACAGACTGTCGTGTACTAAATGTAACGGGAGACGTGTGTGCTTGCGCAGAGAGAATTCCCGCTGCGCGGCCGGCTGGAGGAAGGTCTGCACCGGCGCTGTGTGGAAACGGCCCTGCAACTCGCGGCCGCCTGGGACCAGCTGCTGCCACTCGGCTAGCTGCGGTGAGTACCGTAAATGCTTATCTGTAATTGTCTAGGCTTTCCTGGCGATCTACTGACATCTCGAGGTGTCGTTTGTTCCTCCAGGTACCTTTACTGTCTGTGCACCGTATTTTGATGACCCGATTTGTCGTCTCCATTGGGAGAGACTGCAGGTCGGGTGCGACGAGTCCGATATTTATACCTACTGTCTTCCCCGTGCACAGTTCGAGGTCCTCCGTCTGTGGTCAGTTCTCAGTACAATTCTCCTGAGATGATCCGTTTTCGGCCCAGTACACCTGACAGCAATCTGGCATATTAGAATGAAATTTTCACTCTACAGCGGAGTGTGCACTGATATGAAACTTCTTGGCACATTAAAACTGTGTGCCGGACCAAGACTCGAACTCGGGACCCTTGCCAAGTTTGAGTCTCGGTCTGGCACACAGTTCTAATCTGCCAGGAAGTTTCATATCAGCGTACACTCCGCTGTAGAGTGAAAATTTCATTCTAGAAACATCCCCCAGGCTGTGGCTAAGCCATGTCTTCACAATATCCTTTCTGCCAGGAGTGTTAGTTCTGCAAGGTTCACAGGAGAGCTTCTGTGAAGTTTGGAAGGTAGGAGACAAGGTACTGGTGAAATTAAAGCTGTGAGGACGTGGGTCGTGCTTGGGTAGCTCAGTCAGTAGAGCACTTGTCCGCGATAGGCAAAGGTCCCGAGTTTGAGTCTCGGTTCGGCACACAGTTTTAATCTGCCAGGAAGTTCCATATCAGCGCACACTCCGCTGTAGAGTGAAAATTTCATTCTAGAAACATCCCCCACACTGTGGCTAAGCCATGTCTCCGCAATATCCTTTCTTCCAGGAGCGCTCGTTCTGCAAGGTTTACAGGAGAGCTTCTGTGAAGTTGGGAAGGTAGGAGACGAGGTACTGGCAGAATTAAAGCTGTGAGGATGGGGCATGAGTCGTGCTTGGGTAGCTCAGTTGGTAGAGCACTTGCCCACGAAAGGCAAAGGTCCCGAGTTCGAGTCTCAGTCTGGCACACAGTTTTAATCTGCCTGGAAGTTTCATCTGGCATTTTATTCTCAGCACAGTGCACCTGGTGCTCTTTTGGAGTCGGTTCCCATCATCTAAATTCTGACGTGTACTCAGTCTGGTCACAGAACTGAACCGGAATGACAACGTTCCCTGTGTGTAATGTGTAATTTTTGGGATAAAATTTTATGATTTCCGTTATTTTTGACTACTGTTCTGCTATTTCTCAGTCTATCCTTATAGCAGAACCATCAATTATTCATAAAATTGGATAGATAAAAAATCTACTCACCAATCGGTGGCAGAACACAAATATAAAAGACTGTTGTGATTGGCAAACTTTCGGAGTGAGGCTCCTTCTTCAGGTAGAAGGGTTGAAGGGTGAAGGAAAAGGACTGGAGAGGTCTAGGAAAATTCACACAGAACTGTGAGTCAGGGGAGATTTACCATATGGGATGAGAAGGAAAGACTGACTGACTCCCCAACAGTTAGTCTTTCCTTCTCATCCCGTACGGTAAGTCTCTCCTGACCCGCAGTTCTGGGTGACTTTCCCAACATCTTCCCCTTTTCCTATACCTCTCCAGTCCTTTTCCTTCACCATTCTTCCTTCCCCTTCTACCCTTCTGCTTGAAGAAGGAGCCACTGGCTCCGAAAGCTTGCCAATCACAACAGTCTTTTACGTGTGTGTTCTGCCACTGATTGGTGAGTAGATTTTTTATCTATCCAATTTTATCACTTATAGCAAAACTGTATCTTTTCTTAGTATGCCGACTCCATCTCCTCTACAACTTCTTCTGCACTGGAAACTGCAAAATCTTCACAAATCTAAAGTTGTACTAAGTGATCAAAACTCTTCTCCAGAAAGCAGAGATGCTGGGTCACACAGAGGCATGACAAAAAGACTGCTAAACACATAAGCTTTTGGCCAGAAGGCCTTGTTCAGAAATTGACAACACACACACACACACACACACACACAAACAAAGATGATGTAACTTACCAGACGAAAGCGTTGATATGTTGATAGAGACACTATGACTATTATATATATATATATATATATATATATATATATATCTAAAAAGAAAGATGATGAAACTTACCAAACAAAAGCGCTGGCAGGTCGATAGACACACAAACAAACACAAACATACACACAAAATTCTAGCTTTCGCAACCAATGGTTGCCTCGTCAGGAAAGAGGGAAGGAGAAGGAAAGACAAAAGGATATGGGTTTTAAGGGAGAGGGTAAGGAGTCATTCCAATCCCGGGAGCGGAAAGACTTACCTTAGGGGGAAAAAAGGACAGGTATACACTCGCACACACACACATATCCATCCACACATACACAGACACAAGCAGAAAATGTCTGCTTGTGTCTGTGTATGTGTGGATGGATATGTGTGTGTGTGCGAGTGTATACCTGTCCTTTTTTCCCCCTAAGGTAAGTCTTTCCGCTCCCGGGATTGGAATGACTCCTTACCCTCTCCCTTAAAACCCATATCCTTTTGTCTTTCCTTCTCCTTCCCTCTTTCCTGACGAGGCAACCATTGGTTGCGAAAGCTAGAATTTTGTGTGTATGTTTGTGTTTGTTTGTGTGTCTATCGACCTGCCAGCGCTTTTGTTTGGTAAGTTTCATCATCTTTCTTTTTAGATATATTTTTCCCACGTGGAATGTTTCCCTCTATTATATTCATATATATATATATATATATATATATATATATATATATATATATATAATAGAGGGAAACATTCCACGCGGCACAAATATATTTAAAAACAAAGATGATGTGACTTACCATACGAAAGTGCTGGCAGGTCGATAGAAACACAAACAGACACATACATACACACAAAATTCAAGCTTCCGCAACAAACTGTTGCCTCATTAGGAAAGAGGGAAGGAGAGGGAAAGACGAAAGGAAGTGGGTTTTAAGGGAGAGGGTAAGGAGTCATTCCAATCCCGGGAGCGGAAAGACTTACCTTAGGGGGAAAAAAGGACGGGTATACACTCGCACACACACACATATCCATCCACACATATACAGACACAAGCAGACATATTTAAAGGATATATATATATATATATATATATATAGACACACACACACACACACACACACACACACACACACACACACACACACACAGCTCAATGCACAAGACCACTGTCTCTGGCTGCTGGGAGCAGTCTGGATTACATGTTAAGAATCTTTTCATTGTGTCTGTCTGTGACTCAACATCTCCGTCATATGGTGAGTAGCAATCTATCCTTCTCATAATATTGTCATTATTCCATCTTGGATTTTCCATTGTATCATTTTTCCAGAAATCTTCATGTACTGATTCTTTGTCATTTACAGCGAGGGAACACATTGTAACAGGGCAGACCCCATCACGAGTTGTGTGCACCATGACCACCACACCAGTATTGATAACAAAAGGAGATTCGGCATTGGTCGTTGAAGTAGAAATCTTTATTTCTGTAGCGATTTTTACCCTCCACGCTGCCCTCCAATAACAAATTGGTGATCCCTTGATGCCTCAGAACATGTCCTACCAACCGATCCCTTCTTCTAGTCAAGTTGTGCCACAAATTTCTCTTATCTCTAGTCCTATTCAGTACCTCCTCATTAGTTACGTGATCTACCCATCTAATCTTCAGCATTCTTCTGTAGCACCACATTTCGAAAGATTCTATTCTCTTCTTGTCCAAATTATTTATCGTCCATGTTTCACTTCAATACATGGCTACACTCCATACAAATACTTTCAGAAACGACTTCCGGACACTTAAATTTATACTCGATGTTAACAAATTTTTCTTCTTCAGAAACGATTTCCTTGCCATTGCCAGTCTACATTTTATATCCTCTCTACTTCGACCATCATCAGTTATTTTGCTCCCCAAATAGCAAAACTCCATTACTACGTTAAGTGTCCCATTTCCTAATCTAATTCCCTCAGCATCACCCGATTTAATTCGACCACATTCCATTATCTTCATTTTGCTTTTGTTGATGTTCATCTTATATCCTCCTTTCAAGACACTATCCATTCCGTTCAACTGCTCTTTTAAGTCCTTTGCTGTCTCTGACAGAATTACAATGTCATCGGCGAGCCTCAAAGTTTTTATTTCTTCTCCATGGATTTTAATACCTACTCTGAATATTTCTTTTGTTTCCTTCACTGCTTGCTCAATATACAGATTGAATAACATCGGGGATAGGCTACAACCCTGTCTCACTCCCTTCCCATGCACTGCTTCCCTTTCGTGTCCCTCGACTCTTATAACTACCATCTTGTTTCTGTACAAATTGTAAATAGCCTTTTGCTCCCTGTATTTTACGAAGCCACCTTCAGAATTTGAAAGAGAGTATTCCAGTCAACATTTTTAAAAGCTTTCTCTAAGTCTACAAATGCTAGAAACGTAGGTTTGCCTTTCCTTCATCTTTCTTCTAAGATAAGTCATAGGGTCAGTATTCCCTCACATGTTCCAACATTTCTACGGAATCCAAATTGATCTTCCCCGAGGTTGGCTTCTATCAGTTTTTCCATTCGTCTGTAAAGAATTTCCGTTAGTATTTTGCAGTTGTGACTTGTTAAACTTATAGTTTGGTAATTTTCACATCTGTCAACACCTGCTTTCTTTGGGTTTGGAATTATTATATTCTTCCTGAAGTCTGAGGGTATTTCGCCTGTCTCATACATCTTGCTCACCAGATGGTGGAGTTTTGTCAGGACTGGCTCTGCCAAGGCTGTCAGTAGTTCTAATGGAATGTTGTTTACTCCTGGGGCCTTGTTTCGACTCAGATCTTTCAGTGCTCTGTCAAACTCTTCACGCAGTATTGTATCTCCCATTTTGTCTTCATCTACATTCTCTTCCATTTCCAGAATGTTGTCCTCAAGTACATCGCCCTTGTATAGACCCTCTATATACTCCTTCCACCTTTCTGCTGTCCCTTCTTTGCTTAGAACTAGGTTTCCATCTGAGATCTTGATATTCATACAAGCGGTTCTCTAATGACTATTCAAACTAAAAAAATACTTTCATGGGCTAGTCATCATTCGTTGGTACTACAGACATTGTGCAACACATCACTTCGTCAGTTAATATCTTACACTACGACTCTCAGTTGTTCTTTTTGTTGGTTTGTGCTGCTGTAACAGCCCCTTCAGGATACCAGGATTCACTGAGTTGGTAACCAGTGTCTCAGTTCATGAGGTATTCTGCCACGTTTCTCTCTGTTGACTCTCTTATAAGACTGTCCCAGTACCTTCGGGTTTGTGCCAGAACATTCATTCTTTCATAGATCACAGTACAAATTAAGTTACAGACAGTGCTTGGTGATGGCTGATCCAGTTGCCTGCCTCAGCCAGGTCTTACTCGCATCTTCTTGGCATCTGATATCCACTGCCCTAGTTGTTGGCCACTGTAAAACGTGCCACATTGGCAAGATATATTGTAAACTTCTGGTTTTTGTAGAATGAGTTCATCTTTTGAATTTCACAGTAGTCCCCTTCTTTTATAAGAGTGTTAGTAGAGACGGAGATAATAGAGATAAAGGTGGCAGAAAACCTCACGAATTAACACTGGACACAAAATTTGGGTTGTTCTGAAAATTCACCCACATAATTTGACAGCCCCGTGTCATCCTCTGTGGGTCAAATTTTATTCCTGTAAAATATAATATAAAGCTTATAATTATTTATCTGTTGTAGGTCAAAAAAGTATAACATTTGTGTTTGGCTTGTTTCCATTGCTTGCCTGAAAATTACATTGCTAGAGAAACTGTGTTATTATAGACTGGTTTCTGTGCCCTTTTTTACATGCTGTAATATGCAAAATAGTCACAAACAAAATTCTGTGTGTATTTCTGAAGTACTGTTTTGTGGGTAATGGCTGTGTACATTTTCTGTCCTGTTGCTTATCTCTGGTAGATCTCTCTTTCTCCTGCTATTGAGTACACTGTTGTTTATAAAATTTGACTCACCACTTTACTTCACTCGTGTTTTCCACAAAGCGTGATTTGAGCTTACACTTCTGTCTCCATACTCATTGAGGGGTGCTGTATTGTTGTCACTTGTCACTTGTTCATCATTTGGCACACACATCAAAACTAGTACGATATTAAACACAAGGCAAACGACGAACGAGTGAGAAGCGACAACAATATAGCACCTCTCGATGAGTGTGGAGACAGAAGTGTGCTCAAATCATCTCTTGTCACATTTTGTGAAAAATGCATGTGAACTAAACCTGTGAGCAAAATTTTATGAGGTAACATTTTAGAAACAGTGTACTCGATAGCAGTAGAAAGAGATATGTTACCGACGAAACCGACAAGTAATATACAGAAATGCACAAAGAATTTTCTTTACGAGTACTTTGCAGACGACATGCTGTCAAAACTGACAAAAAAGGGCACAAAAACCAATCTACAACAACAGAGTTTCATTAGCAATGTACGAGGGTCATTCGATAATTAAAGAGACAAATTGGTCAGGGGGAAAAACTGTTAGTAGGGCAAGTTTGGTACTTTTATGGCTTTAAGTTGGTATCACTGGGATGAGTCTTGATCAGCTGATGTATCAACATTGTTTTGTTTATAACCTCAAAAATACAATACAGTGAGTCCGCTTGAAACTTCCACATTAGTTGAACAAAGTTCTGTTATTCATTTTTTACTTGCTGAAGGTGAGAAACCTGTAAATATGTACTGTAGAATGTCTAAAGTTTATGGTGAAGGTTGTATGAATCATGCGAATTTTTACAAGTGGGTAGAGCAGTTCAAATATGGTCGCGACTCAGTGACTGACGAACACCGTTCTGGACGACCAGTTGCAGTTTCAACTCCCTCGCTAGAAAGTCGAACTGATGACATTATTCGTGCCGATTGCCGTGTGACTGTGGAAATGATAGTTGATAAGGTTCAAGTTAGTACTGGTACAGTTCATAACGGTATCTGTAACAAGCTGAAGTACCACAAGACATGCGCAAGATGGGTCTCAAAGGAGTTGATGCAGCTACACAAGAAAACGAGGTCGAGAGTGTGCACAGAGCTAAAGGAATGTCATGAAAGAGAATGTGAGCACTTCCGTGACAAAATTTTAACTTGTGATGAAACTTGGGTTCACTATTATGAGCCAGAATCAAAAACATAAAGCATGGAGTGGAAGCACACCGACTCACCTGTCAAGAAAAAATTCAAAACCCAAGCATCAGCAGGAAAAGTCATGCTGACGGTGTTTTGAGATACTGAAGGTCCAGTTTTTTGTGATTATCTTGAAGAGCAGCATACAATGAACAGCCAATACTACTCAGATTTGCTTTTAAACAAGGTGAAGCCAGCCGTGAGAGAGAGACGTCGTCGATCTCGGGGGAGAGGTGTGATTCTCCAGCACGACAACGCGAGTCCTCACATTGCACAACTAACCCGTGAAACCGTCGACAGAATGGGCTGGGAAGTACTGTCTCGTCCCCCTTACAGTCCTGATTTAGCACCTAGTGATTTCCATTTGTTTGGTGCACTGAAGGAGGCATTCTGTGGGAAGAGGTTCCGGGACAACGAGGACGTGAAAAAGTTTGTGTGAAATTGGTTGAAACATCAAGAAAAAGAGTTCTTTGCAGCCAGAATAAAAAAAACTTGTAGCCCGTTGGAACAATTGCATAAATGTTCGAGGGGATTGTGTTGAAACGTAGAAAAAGTATTGTTTTGTAAAAATAAATACTTTTTTCTCCAGACCGAGTTGTCTCTTTAATTATTGAATTACCCTCATAATTTGCAAGTGAGCAATTGAAACAAACCAAACAGAATGCACATGTTATAATTTTTAAGCCTACAACAGGTTAATGATTATAAACTTTACATTGTACTTTGCAGAAATAAAATTTGACCTACAGAATATGAGGTGAGGTGGAGGTGTCGAAACATGCCTGGGTGAATAAAAACAAGTAAATAGCGTTTGCATAAGGTGGATTTTCAAAACGACCCAAACTGTAAACTGCAAACACGGAAAAATGTCAAGTGGGGGGGCAGCTTCAGACCTTAGTAAGATGATTCACTGGGTACGAACTTAGCAAAACCTGGGATCCTACACTGGATGACTGCAGCAGCATAACTCAACAAAAAGAAGTACTGAGAATGTAGACACAGACAGAACACCAGGTACGCCGTACCGAGGATAGGATGCTGCCGGGCACGTCGGACTGAAACAAAATGTCTCCATACCAGTCTAGTGGGACTGCATAGAACTGATCGTGGAGGGAGAAGGTATAAAGACTGGACCCATTCTACTCAACTAGCAGTCGCCGGTAGGACCAGATTGAGACAGCGAATTGTGTTGTCAAAATGTTGTGCGCAGCAGATACTGATATCTGGCAGAATACCCAGTACCCTGATATGTCACTCCGTTACTCGTTTATAGAATCTGCATATCACAATTGTTGTCTCTTCATTTGAGCAGAACATTTTACCTGTGAGCCACTTCTTCAGGATTGGAAACAAGAAGGAATTGCAAGGAGCCAGATTTGGCAAATAGGGGGATAAAAAAAAAATTACTTACACAGTTCATGCTTTTTCACTGTGATAACTCTAGATCCAAGTGATGACACATTGTTGTGGTGTAACAACACTTTCTTGTTCATCAAATGGGGCCACGTTCCTTCAATTACTTCACGAAGTTGTTCAATATCTCACTACAATATTGACCAGTGAGAGTTTTTCTTTTTCTGAAAAGTCAGAGTACTGACACCTTCTGCATCCCAAAAGTTTGACCGTAACTTTTCTGGCTGGTGGGACAGCCTTTTCATTGCAGCAAATTCGTCTGAAGCAGCCGATTGTTTTTGCTCGATTTCTGGGTCATAAAGATGAATTCGTGAATTGTTGCCGGTGATAACTGGATGCAAAAAGTCCTTTGGATCTCGTTTAAATTGCTCCAAATGCACCATCTGTCTTGACAGCCGTACCCATTTGTTGTGCGCCATCAGCAGTTTTATCACCCATTGGGGAACATTTTTTTATCACTGTCCGTAAGATATTAATTACTCTTCCTGTCAACATACTTAGGGCTTGTACTTCTTCCCACACTTTTGTTCAATGATCAGTGACAATCATATCATTGACTTCTTTTTCAATGACTCTTGTTGGTAGCACATTTTTTACCGTATTTAAATTTGTCAAATCAACATGTGATTGTCAATATTGATTGATTGACTGATTTCTTTATTAATCCATGTAATAATTTATGTAATAATTTACATTGTGTGGATTTCGTCAGCAAAATCATATACAATACAATACACCTGCAATTTATACACACAAAATTAATATTTACACACATTTTAAAAGTATCTTACTTTAGTTTTATATCCTTATGTAATTTTCTTGTAGTACTGTACAATTCTGGATTTCATATTATAATTATTTCATCGTGTATTACAATGCAGGTTACTTTAATTACGCTATATGTTTTAATTCAGATAGTCCGTTACTGTGTAATAACTTTTATTTAATAAAAATTTTTTTTAGTTTTGTTTTGAACTGTCCAATTGTGTCAATATATTTTATATTTTGGGGTAATTTATTATATAATTTAACGGCATTGTACAACAAGCTCTGCTGAGTTTTAACTTTATTATTCCTCTCTAGATGCAGATTGTATTGGTTTCTAGTTTCATAGCTGTGTACTAAAGAATTTTTAACATAGCAGTCAATATTTTTTTTTACATAAATAATACTTTGAAAAATATATTAACAAGGGACAGTTAGGATTTCCAGCTTTTTGAAATGTTCAAGGCAGTGAGCCCTATTGCCACTCCTGGTTATTATACGAATTGCTCTTTTCGGTAATTTGAAAACTATTTTAATATTTTTACTGTTAACTCCCCAAAATATTATTCCATAGGTAATAACAGAGTGGATATAAGAAAAATATACAGATCTGACACATGTAGTGTCACACACTGCAGTCAGAGTTCTAAGAGCATAGCATGCTGTAGCGATTCTGTTACTAAGTATTTTAATATGTTCTTCCCACTTTAACTGACTGTCAACATACATTCCAAGAAATTTTTTGTAGTCTACACATTCTATAGTTTCATTGTTTAACTTAAAGTTGTTATAGTGTGGTTTTTTGCAGACATAGAAGTTAACAACTTTTTTTTTTTTAATTAGAGTTAGTTTATTATTGGATGCAGACTCACTTACACTGCTAGTGTTTGTTCGGCTTTTTCTTTCAGTGCATCTGGTGATTTGTCACTGATTGGAACATTTGAGTCATCTGCAAACAATATTGTTTGTCCATGCTTGATGCTCTGTGGGAAGTCATTTACGTAAATGAGGAATAGTATTGGGCTAAGGACAGTACCCTGTGGGACACCTATATTTGCATAATTGGGGTCTGAAGTATACTTTACAACATAGTTTGAGCAACTTGAAATATTTGAGATTTCAGTTCTTTGTCTTCTATTTTTTAGATATGACTGGAACCACTTTTTCACAAGTCCCCTTATGCCCAGTTCATCTAACTTATTTAACAATATGTTGTGGCCTACTGTATCAAACATTTTAGTTAGATCAAGAAATATGCCTGATGTGTAGTTCCCTTTATCTAATGCCTCTAGAATGTGTTTTGTGAGGTGTGCTGTTGCTGATTCTGTGCTTTTCCCTGATCGAAATCCAAACTGGTCGTGTGAAGGGGCATCAAAATGACACTTTAACATAAAGCAGAGAAAAAAGTTATTCACTGAGTGACATGACAATTTTTGATCTCAGTGAAATTCTCATTGCACAGCTTCTTTAAATAATTATAGTAGCATCTAACAGAGGGCAGCATACAGAGGGAACTCCAAATTTTGTTACCAGTGACTTCTAATTTCTGACCGCCTTTATGTTTTAATTTGTGTGAAATTGTGTAGTACTGGTCTTTGAGGGATTAAGAATTAGTGTTTTCTGTAATCACAGCAGTCAGTTTGTTCATTAGTTCCACATTGCTCGGGTCACTTGCACGATATATCATAACTGTCAAGTCCGTGTCGCCAAATGTGGGGTCTTGCTCACTCGTCTCGTGTAGGGTGCTTAAGAGAGGCTGCATTCTCGGTATGCTATACAACAATTCGAGTGAATAACATTAGTAGTTTTATTTCAGTAAAGCAGATTGACAGTACTCAACTTTGGAGTTCGGTGTTGCAAGTGATGGGCGACGTGCAAATAGTTATATTCTTCACTATAGACAAAGTCCAAACAAGCAGTGGATATGGATCACTGTTAACTGTTCTCGTGGCACTCTCTGCTAGGCTTTGCTAATACTCTGTGAATACTGTCCACTAATGTCCAGCCGTGGCTGGCAGGAGCCGCACATATATCCACTTCTTGCAGAGCTCACTCCTGTCGTGGTGCGGTCTTGCATTCTTCCTCTTCGTTCCGGCACTTGTGGTTATGCCAGAATAATAATGAAGTGAAGTGGAAACCCAGCCAACGGTCTCAATGGCGGAAGAGGAACAATTTCCCAACGGCAGAGCGAGCGGAAGAGCTAACTCCAGGGCTTACTACCTTGGTTTTAATTTCGGATTCGGGGCAACCCGATCCCCCAATTTATTATCCAACAATTACTGCAAAGCGTGATGGGAACGTCGTCAAAGATAGACACTACTCCAAGAGGTAGACCGAATGGCAAATCCTCCGTTGTTCGTAGAAACAATGCAAAGGGGTCAAAGGATTTTGGAGGACCCCAACCAACATGTATGCAGCCCTCAACACTGAAATTTAAGAAAGCAACTATGTTTGCAACCCTAAATGTAAACTCTCTAATTAAAGTAGGAAAATTGAAATTATTGATTGAAAAGCTGAACCAGAAAGAAATTTTAATATGTGCATTACAAGAAACAAGGTTTTTAGATGAAACTGCTTTAGATTTTGAAAACTATCGTTTATTTAAAGGAAAACCAGGTAAAATCTTAATGAAACAAATGCCATACCTGGGAACAGCATTTCTGGTACATCACTCAATTTTAGATTCAGTTACTAACTTCTACTCGAGTTCTGAGAGACTATCCATTCTTGAGATTAAATGTAAAAACAAAGGATACTCTATAATCAACTGCCATGCACCCATAAACCAGGACAACAAAAATAACCCGGAGAAAGTTGAAGAATTTTGGGAGATACTTGAAATGGAACTGGATAGATGCTCAAAGAAGAACATAAAAATGTTAGTAGGCGATTTTAACGCACAAATAGGAAGGGAGAAAAAATACCATGGAACAGTAGGCCTCTTCCCAGGTCACAAAAGAACTTCAAAAAATGGAGAAAGGCTTATAGAGGTATGTAGGCATTTCAACTTGAAAATAATGACAACACATTTCAAAAAGCTGAGCCGAAAAACTAAAACATGGAGATCACCAAATCCACTTCTCGGAGAATTCCAAATTGACCATGTGGCTATCTCACTTCATTGTCAAGAAGAAATTCAAAACACTAAAGTGCTGAAAAGCCTTGATGTTGATTCAGACCACTATTTGACTACGATTAAATTCAGACCACTCCCATTTCGAAAAGAGAAGAAAACCTTTTACAAAATTCCAAAATATAACACAGAAACGTTAAAAAATGAAGAAATTAAACAACGGTTTCAAAGAGCATTGCACAAAGATAGCGATGGCATATCCACAATAAATAAGGAAGCGGGATGGGAGGAGATCAAAAACGAAATAGTTGAAATAGCAAAAGAAAATTGTCTCGTGAAAAGAGTAAGAAGACATCCATGGTGGGACAATGAATGTGATGAGAACCTGGAGAAGAGACAGAAATTGTGGCAGAAATGGAACTCCACAAAAGATCCTCAAGATCTTGACAATTTTAAAATCCAGAGAAGAGAAACAGCTAAGCTTTTCCGTAATAAAAAAAGAAGACAATTTCAGGATAACCTAGAACAGATTGAGGAAGACTTTAAAAGAAATAATTCTAGAGATTTCTACAAAACTTTTAGAAAACAGCTAACCAAATACCAATCCCCAAATTTATGTTTTAAAAAGCTAGGTTTGACAAACAAGACTAATTGTGAAATATTAGCAAAATATTTCGAGAATCTACTAAATTGTGAACCACCCAAAGATAAAATGAGTTTTGAAAACCACCGAAATACTAATACCGAGTCAAAACCTCCAGACGCTGAAGAAATAAAACACATAATACACAGTCTAAAA
This sequence comes from Schistocerca americana, assembly GCF_021461395.2. NCBI lineage: Eukaryota > Metazoa > Arthropoda > Insecta > Orthoptera > Acrididae > Schistocerca > Schistocerca americana. Next base: position 80,672,952 of record NC_060129.1, on the reverse strand, counting down.
AACAATAAAGCCCCAGGTGAAGACTCCATAGTACCAGAAATCCTAAAAATAATGGATACCAACCTCCCACAAGTTTTGGAACATATGTTTAAGAAGATCTGGGACGAAGAAAGAATTCCTGAAGACTGGCAGTGTGCCCTGATACACCCACTACACAAAAAGGGGGATAAGATGAATGTTAATAATTATAGAGGGATCTCGCTACTACCAGTAGGATACAAAATTTTGTCAAGGAAGTTACTTCAAATCGTGGAGCCAGTTCTGGATAAAAAAATAGGTGAATATCAAGCAGGTTTTAGACAAGGTAGATCCTGTGTTGAACAAATATTTAACCTGAAAACACTAATTCGTTACAGAATCTCAAGAGGCCAGAGATTTGCAATAGTATTTGTAGATTTCAAAAAAGCATACGACTCGGTAGATAGAGAAACATTACTGAAAGTATTGGAAGAATTTGGGGTCGATACGAAAACAATTCAAATTATCAAACAGACGCTAACAAACAGTAAGGCCAAAGTTAAATTTATGGGTGAAATTTCAAGGAAGTTCGAAATTAAAACAGGTGTTAGACAAGGTGATGGTTTATCCCCAATCCTCTTCAACTGCGTACTGGAAAAGATATTGAGAATATGGAAAGAAGAACTCAAAGGCACCAAGAATGACATCAGAATTGGAACAAAAAAAGAAAAAATAGAAGTGGACTGTTTAGCTTTTGCAGACGATCTGGCAATAATTACAGAAAACGAAGAAATAGCTCAGAACTACCTGGAGAAACTACAAGAAGTTTCGGCCAGAGCTGGACTGCAGATTTCATTTGAAAAAACCGTGTATATGTCTAATCATAGAAATAACAAGAAAAATCTTATTACTAAATACGGCAATATTAAGAGAGTAGAAAAATTTAAGTATTTAGGTGAAATAATTCAAGTGAATGGTTTAGACAAGAGTGCAAACCAGGCGAGAGCAAGGAAAATGGAATTTGCTTTTCAAAAAACCAAAGACATATATAACAAAAAAAACATTTCGATTCAAGCTAAATTAAGACATTATAAAACTGTCATTAGACCAGAATGCCTGTATGCATCGGAGTGCCTAACTCTTAACAAAAAGGGGGAAATAGAAAACATGGAAAAGAAAGAAAGGAAAATTTTGAGAAAAATATTAGGACCGAGAAAGATTGGAGAAGAGTACAAGCTAAAGAGTAATAAGGAAATATACAAAACTATTGAGAAAGTGAGTGAGGCAATGCGTAAACGCAGACTAACGTTTTATGGTCACCTGTCGAGGATGGATGGAAACAGACTAACAAGAAAAGTGTTTGAACATAGTAACAGGAACGAAAAAACCAACAATAAATGGATACAGATGGTGAAAAAGGATTTGGCCTATTTTAATGTCACCCGTGAGTCAATCAGGGACAGGGAAAAGTTTAGACAAATAGTGAACGAAATTAAGTGTTTTCCAGAAGAAACGAAACTAAAGAATAATAACAGGAAATGGTCGGAAGAGCGGAGGAGGAACCACTCGAAAATGATGAGGAAATATTGGGAAGAGAGAAAAAAAGATCAAAAGCTGGGCAAGTGTATTGTTGAATGTGGTCCAAAGATGGCCGAAATCGAAAGAAGAAGAAGAAGAAGAAGAAGTGGAATGAAAGAATTTACAGGTTACTAAAGTAATTCTTATTTAACCGTTCGACTGCCGTGGATGAGTTAACTCGTTATGCTCCAGCACTCCCTAGGTGCCGAGGAACGCAGCCTCTCGGTTTTTCTCGAGTGGTATTGACGTGTCTTCTGACTCTGTTACTGCTCCAGATGAGTTACTTCCATATTTTGGTGAACAAAAAAGTTACAGGTACTTACTGTACAACATACATGCCTCTCTGTGTGTTATCTTTTGCAAAAAAAAACTAGTTTCAGAATCTTGAATTATTTACAAATTATGACAAATGTTTCAATCACACAATTCCCGATGCACAGGGATGGAAATTGATGCACTGTGCTTGACCGTCTGCCAGATATAAAACCGTCTGCCAGATATAAAAACTTATCTCCTGAGAATGAAATGAGATACTGTTCTGCTTTCAGTATTAAACAAAATTTTGATATGTTATCTACATTTTGTACACAGCAACATCTGAGCTAAAATCAACCATACACAAAGTCTATGCAGTGAGTTTTTACCTCTGCAGCTCATTAAAATTCCATGCAGTGTTTTACTTAATTTGATGCACCACAGTAACTATGATGAATACTTTACTTTACGTGTGGCAAGGGCCTTATCGACCATACACCTGCTCTGTGAGCCCCTTCCACTTCTGCCTGTCCAATGCGCTGTTTGTCCAGTTGCTGTTGCTGTTCATCCTAGTTGCGTCCTCCCGAATGTTATCCCGCCATCTGATTCTGGGTCTCCCTCTTCCTCTCGTTCCATCTATTGTTCTGCTGAATGCCATTCAAGGTAGTCTATTCTCTGTCATTCTTGCTATATGGCCTGCCCAATTCAACCTTCTCCTCTTGAGCACTTCGAAGATGTTACGGTGTTTGTACAGCCCTCTTAATTCTTCATTTCTTCTTATTCTCCATTCCATGTTATTTTCATCATATACAGGTCCAAAAATTTTTTAGTACTTTTATTTCCATTATTAACAGTTTTTCTTCATCTTTCTTTCTAAATATTAATGTTTCACATCCGTATAACATCACAGGTATAACGGTCGATTGATATAAGCGGATTTTGAAGTTACTGCTAAGTGATCTTTTTCTCAGAATTTTGGTGAAACTAAAAAGTGTCTTGTTTGCTGTTGATAAACGGGCATCTATTTCTATATCTGTTCTGTTGTCATTACTAAAAAGACTTCCTAGGTACTTGAAGTGGTCAACGGTCTTGAAATTGAATCCATCTACAGTCAGAGGCGCATCTTTTCTGGTTTTCTTACTTATGGGCAGGTATTCTGTCTTTTCTTCATTAACGTGTAATCCTGTTTTCTCAGCAATTTTGTAGTAATTTTGCATCATTCTGGTTAATTCTCTTTTGGAACTACTTATTAGTGCTACATCATCTGAATAGGTAAGTCTTGTAATGTTCACATCCTGTAGCTGGATCCCTTGTGGACGGTTTTACAAAATTCTCTGTCGATCATCTCTAGGACGAGGTTAAATAAAATAGGTGAAATGGCATCCCCTTGTCTCAGTCCAGTGTATACCTTAAAATCTTCAGTTTCTCCTACTGGTGTCTTTATGTGACATAAAGTTTCATCTATACACATTTTAACTAATCTGATTAATTTTTATGGTATTTTAAATTCCTTCATTATATTTAGGAGTGTCTGTTGGTGTATGCTATCATAGGCTTTATTAAAATCTATGAATAATATGTGGACATCTACATTGAATTCCCACGCCTTCTCTGTTACTTGTCTTAGGGTGAATAGATGATCTAACGTGGATCTGTTTCTGCAGAAACCGCATTGGTAGTCCCCAATTAGTTCTTCTGTTATTGGTATCAGCCGGTTTAATAGGCAGCTCGATAAAATTTTGTAGGTGACATCCAGTAAGGCAATTCCTCTGTAGTTATCACAAACAAGTGGATCATTCTTCTTAAATATGGGGCACACAATTGCAGTTTTCCAATCTACAGGAATGGTTTCTGTCTCCCAAATTGTTTCTATTAACGCCTGTATTTCTAATTCCAGTTGTGGGCTTCCATTCCTTAATAACTTAGTGTATATCTTGTCCTCGCCACAAGCCTTTTATTCTTTAATTTCTTTATTGCTTGCTGTATTTCATTTACTGATGGGGTAGTAACTGTATCAGCTGTACCAGATTCTTACAATTTAAAGTAAGAGTGTGGCTCATTGCAGTTGAGAAATTGTGAAAAGTATGTCTTCCATCTTTTTTGTATGTCACTTTTGCTGGTCAGTATTTTCCCATACTGATCCTTTATAAACTGTTCCCTTTTATGATGAATAACAAAAAGAAATTAAGTCCTTTGCCAAGCAAAGATATCAGACTGTATGATCTGCAAAACTCAAATTTATTTTATTTTTTTATTTATTTTTTTACTGTGTAGTTTTCAAATCAGGTGACAAGTATTACATAGTAGTCTGAACGCCATGTCTCAGCACATCAGAGAATGTGAGAGTGTGTTTGTAACAGTCAAAGGATTAAATACAGTTGCCTGTTAGCCATTTACAGATTAATTCACGTAACAGAGCGGAATATTTAGCTTTGTTAACAGGAGTAAATCTGTAATGCTTTTGTATTAAATAAGCAAAAAATTTGTAAATAAAAATTATACTGTGGAATAGGAAGTGTTACCCAGAAGGAACTCTTTTTTGAGCTACCTTTCAGCTTTACTTATGTTATGCCGTGCTACTAGGCATTTAATGTCGTTGGGCAAGCGATCAAAAATTTTCATAACGATGTTAGTCACTCCCTTTTTTTTATAAATTCAGTAGTACACTGCTTGAAAATTGCTAAGGAACAAAGACACTGTGGGACAGGAATAATCACAGGCAATGATGGATAACATGAAACACACAGTAAATAGACTGTGTGATCAAAAGTATCTGGACACCTGGCTGAAACTGACTTATAAGTTCGTGGCACCCTCCATCAGTAATGCTGGAATTCAGTATGGTGTTGGCCCACCCTAAAGACTTCATGACAGCTTCAACTCTTCCAGGCATATGTTCAGTCAGGTGCTGGAAGCTTCCTGGCAGATTAAAACTGTGTGCCGGACCGAGACTCGAACTCGAGACCTTTCCCTTTTGGAAGGTAGGAGACAAGATACTGGCAGAAGTAAATCTGTGAGGACGGGGCATGAGTGATGCTTGGGTAGCTCAGTTGGTAGAGCACTTGCCCGCGAAAGGCAAAGGTCCCGAGTTTGAGTCTCAGTCCGGCACACAGTTTTAATCTGCCAGGCCAGGAAGTTTCATATCAGCGCACACTCCGCTGCAGAGTGAAAATCTCATTCAGGTGCTGGAAGGTTTCTTGGGGAATAGCATTATTCACTGAGTGCTGCACTGAGGAGAGGTATCGATGTCGGTCAGTGAGGCGTGGCACGAAGTCGGCATTCCAGACCATCCCACAGGTGTTTTATAGGATTCAGTCAGGAGTCTGTGCAGGCCAGTCCATTATGGGGATGATATTGTCAAGTAATCAATTTGCCACAGGCTGTGCATTATGAACAGGTGTTCAATCATATTGAAAGATGCAATCACCATCCCTGAATTGCTCTTCAACAGTGGGAAGCAAGCTGGTGCTTAAAACATCAATGTAGGCCTGTTCTGTGATCGTGCCATGTAAAACAACAAGGGGTGCAAGCCCCCCTCCATGAAAAACACGACCACACCACAACACCACTACCTCTGAATTTTACTGTTGGCACTACACACCCTGGCAGATGACGTTCACCGGGCATTCACCATACCCATACCCCGCCATCGGATCGCCACATTGTTCTCTGTGATTCGTCACTCCGCACAATGTTTTTCCACTGTTCAATTGTCCAATGTTTCTGCTCCTTACACCAAGCGTGAGGCATCATTTGGCATTTACTGGCATGAAGTGTGGCTTATGAGCAGCAGCTCGACCATGAAATGCCAGTTTTCTCACCTTCCGCCTAACTGTCATAGTACTTCCAGTGGATCCTGATCCAGTTTTGAATTCCTGTGTGACGGTCTGGATAGATGTTTGCCTATTACACATTACAACCCTCTTCAACTGTCGGCGGTCTCTGTCGGTCAACAGATGAGGTCGACCTATACGCTTTTGTGTTGTACGTGTCCTTTCACATTTCCACTTCACCATCACATCAGAAACAGTGGACCTAGGGATGTTTAGGAGTGTGGAAATCTCGCGTACAGATATGTTTGAAGTCCGTGAGTTCTGCTTCAGAGCACCCGTTTTGCTCTCTCACGGTGTCTAATGACTACTGAGGTCGATGATATGAAGTACCTGGCAGTAGGTGGCAGCAGAATGCACCTAATATGAAAAAATGTCGTTTTTGGGGTATCTGGATACTTTTGATCACATAGTGTATGTAATATGGGTTGAATGGTAAATTTATAATGAAAAAAGTACTGATTTCACCATTTGGGAAGTCAGGGCAAGAGACTTAAATAATTTTCATATATGATTCAGATTGGACTCCCAATGTAATGGTTGATATTGGACTCTTAGTAAGTAATTTAGAAGATCAGTTTGGATTCCGTAGAAATACTGGAACACATGAGGCAGTACTGACCTTACGACTTATCTTAGAAGAAAGATTAAGGAAAGGCAAACCTACGTTTCTAGCATTTGTAGACTTAGAGAAAGCTTTTGACAATGTTGACTGGAATACTCTCTTTCAAATTCTGAAGGTGGCAGGGGTAAAATACAGGGAGCGAAAGGCTATTTATAATTTGTACAGAAACCAGATGGCAGTTATAAGAGTCGAGGGTCATGAAAGGGAAGCAGTTGTTGGGAAGGGAGTAAGACAGGGTTGTAGCCTCTCCCCGATGTTATTCAATCTGTATAGTGAGCAAGCAGTAAAGGAAACAAAAGAAAAATTCGCAGTAGGTATTAAAATCCAGGGAGAAGAAATAAATACTTTGAGGTTCGCCGATGACATTGTAATTCTGTCAGAGACAGCAAAGGACTTGGAAGAGCAGTTGAACGGAATGGATAGCGTCTTGAAAGGAGGATATAAGATGAACATCAACAAAAGCAAAACGAGGATAATGGAATGTTGTCGAATTAAGTCGGGTGATGCTGAGGGAATTAGATTAGGAAATGAGACACTTGAAGTAGTAAAGGAGTTTTGCTATTTGGGGAGCAAAATAACTGATGACGGTCGAAGTAGAGAGGATATAAAATGTAGACTGGCAATGGCAAGGAAAGCGTTTTAGAAGAAGAGAAATTTGTTAACATCGAGTATAGATTTAAGTGTCAGGAACTCATTTCTGAAAGTATTTGTATGGCGTGTAGCCATGTATGGAAGTGAAACATGGACAATAAATAGTTTGGACAAGAAGAGAATAGAAGCTTTCGAAATGTGGTGCTACAGAAGAATGCTGAAGATTAGATGGGTAGATCACATAACTAATGAGGTGGTATTGAATAGGATTGGGGAGAAGAGAAGTTTGTGGCACAACTTGACCAGAAGAAGGGATCGGTTGGTAGGACATGTTCTGAGGCGTCAAGGGATCACCAATTTAGTATTGGAGGGCAGCGTGAGGGTAAAAATCCTAGAGGGAGACTGAGATATGAATACACTAAGCAGATTCAGAAGGATGTAGGTTGCAGTAGGTACCTTGAGATGAAGAAGCTTGCACAGGATAGAGTAGCGTGGAGAGCTGCATCAAACCAGTCTCAGGACTGAAGACCACAACAACAACAGTAAGTAATATGCACTCCTTGGGCAGTAATGGATGTTTTGCAGCTGTTATTTGTGCTGGCTACCAAACTGTTGAGGAGTCCTTGGGGGATATTGCCCCACTCTCCTCTCCAGATGGTTTTCAGTTCTTGCACAGTTCAGGTAGGGGTTGTTCATTGAGAAAAATATCTGCTTAGGGCATTCCAGTCTTTCTCTATTGGGTTTATGTCCAGGAAGTAGGCAGACCATTCCATACATTCCGTATTTTACTTTACAGTGTGTCTGACATCTCGGCAGTGCTTTGTGATCGTCCATAAACAGAAAGTTGTGACCTGCCACACCCTTAAACTGGTGGACACAATCCAGAATAATCTCCTTGCAATACTGCTGTGCCATAATGTTACCTAGTGCAAAGATACGCAGAGGTGTTCAGCGATTGTGCATAAAGCCTGCACACACGGCAATGCCTAAGCCGTACTGATGATGTTCGTGAACACGCTGTGGAATGTAACGTGTTGCCCTGCCTCTCCACACTAACTGGCAGCCCGAGTCACTCGCCACGGTGAAGTGGGATTTGTCAGAGGATGTCTCTCTGGACCACTGCTCTTGACTCCAACCAAAATGCTCCCTACTCCAACAAAGTGTTTTTTGCTGATGGCACAGTTGAGGTCCGATGCACTTAATGGGCTTCTGAGTGTACAAATCGGCTCAGTTTGTGTGTAACGGTAGTGGTCACAAAGTCTGCAGCGATCTGCCTAAGAGTGATAAGGCCACTAGGGCTACGTATCGATTCTTTTGTGGAGTGGGGTCCGCAGCTTGTGGTGTAGTGGCTAGCTTCGCTGCCTGTGGATCACGGGGTGCCGGGCTCAATTCCTGGGTGAGTTGGGGATTTTCTCTACCCAGGGACGAGGTATTTGTTTTGTGCTCATCGTTTCATCATCATCATTATTCGTAACAGTGGCTAGATTGGACAGAGTAAAATTTGGGACTTTGTACGGGCACTGATGACCGCACAGTTGACTGCCCCACAAACCAATAATAATCATCATCATCATCATCATCATCATCATCTCTTATGGTGTGGTGATCCATCAGTGACCACCGACATGCTTTCGCAAGCATTTACACCGTCAGTGGACTGTTTTAATTGTGAGATGACACTTTTGGACACACCCATTGCTGTGGCCACAGAAGTGACATTTTGACCTGCTTAGAGCCATCCGACTGCTCGTCCACGATTCTCAGCACTCGAATGATGTCTTGCAGACGAGCTGCTGTGCCACACGGAATGTCACACTAATCAGTTCCACAACATTCGTCAAACACTGTACTCCGCAAACTGTTGAATGCGTACAGAGTGTTTATGCACAGGCTTTGCAGCAGTTAGTGTATCCCGCCCTCTGTATTCCCACGTACTATCACCAATCGAGTGTTCTACAGCAGTTGGCTGTTGTTCCTTAGCAAGTGTTAATTGTTCCCTAGCAGTTGTCAAGCAGTGTATTATAATTACGATCATAATTGTTCCTTCTCAACTTCGATGGATTATTTACACTAAATTTAAGTAGCTGCTTAAACAGTGGTGTATGAGATGATCGTGGGTGAGCACCAAAATGTTATAAGTAAGTTCAGCTATTATCTGGGTTGTATCAGGTATTGATGTGTGTGGGTCCTTTATCAGCATGTGTGTACCAGGAGCAAACATTTCAGTTTCAGACCTCTCCTCCAATGCCTCTATAAGATTATTTATGTAACTTGATTTTAGCAGTGAAACCAAACATATGCCTTGTAGTACTGCATATTTTCTGTTCCCACAATCTGAATTCATTACCATCAGATTTTTCCTTCAACTTGTGTTGTGTATTTGTTACAGGATGAATGCTGGGCATTGGAAGGATGTCTCTCTGTAATGTGCGGTGCGGAACAGATGGTCGAGGAGCGGGAGTGTCTGCCAAAAACTGGGCCTCGGCCACTCCCCAGCTCTTCTGACCCCATTCCTAACCTTTTTCGCTACAGTTCCTGAGATTTGCCTCTTCTCTTCTGACCACGTATCAATAGTGCTATGCCAGTTAGCAGGAAAACAACTCTGCAGCCAAGAAAATCGGTAATCCTAAAAGGAAAAGGGTATACTACAATACTAGCAAGAGCCTTATCTGTGACGTTTGTCTTCTGCTCTGTATATAAGATATCTCAAAATCTGCTGTTTCTTTCTCTCATGTTAAAATTCTTATTTAGACACTCTGTGCTCATTCCCTACTGTTATCTTCTTGTCATTGTTAGTAACTATATGCATGAAATTAACTAGTATTATTCGTGTATGTAAAATTCATCAAAAGTATTGTACATAATTGTTACCAGCCATTCTCAAAGCAGTGCAAACCAGAGTCAGTTTGTCCTGTCAGTATTGACAGGACTAAAATATGTATGTCCCATCAGTCTGAGCTTCTCGAACCAGAGTCTACTTTTACAGGAGTACAATACATTTGACCAGGGTGAGTACGATACGACAAATTATAAAGAAACTCATAAAGGTTGGGATCAGAATTGGTGTTTAAAGAGAGCTAATGTGATAGTTATATTTCAGAATTCAAACAGCATTGCTAACTGTTTGTTTTGCACATTTTTGCCCTCTTCTGACAAGTTTTATATAAATGAACCGATTTCTGAAGTTCCAGAAATGGCCATTCCATGTTATTCCTCCACACATGCACTATCTTTACCATGAGAAAGCACTCTCTTGTTCTGAAACATAAACACCTCCTGTGTTTGATATTTTTCATTAAAGCACGGTTTCTGCCACTTATTTGAAATTTTGATTTTCAGGCAACAGAAGTGAGAGGTGTACATGGGAGAGGTAAATGTTGCAAGAGGTCCCTCAATAGATTTTTAAAATGATACACTACGCTTGAACTTGCATGCTAAACTTTCATTCTTCACTAATTACAAACAGAAAACAACAGTTATAGATATAGTACGGGGTGGTGACTGAGTCATTCAGATTGACAGGAAGTAGCTGCATGAATTAGTATAGTGGCATCACGGTCCCAGTATACAAAAAACACAGAAGTTATTTGCAAGTTAAAGAATACTAAAGGGGTGAGAGACAGAAGTTGAGACATGTAAAAGCAAAGTGTTACAGAAAGCTGGAGAAGGAGACATAATTGGGTAAGAAAGGAGCATATAAACAATCTGGCTATGAAGATAATGACAGTATTTGTTTGTATTGTCCGCCTAGCCTATACTTCTGTCCTATATTTCCTTCCCCTCTCTCTCCTCTCCCTCTCTTTTTCTTCTTTCCTCCACTCTCCCTTCCTCCACTTTCTCTTCCTCCACTTTTCCATCCCCCTCCCCCCCCCCCCCCCACCCCCTATCTTTCTCCTCTTTCTTCCCTCTGCCCTCTGCTGTCTCATCTCTACCCTTCTTATTCTGCCTTCTCTTCCCTGCTTATTCTTCCATCTCTATCCTGCTTATTCTTCCATCTCTATCCTGCTTATTCTTCCATCTCTACCCTTCTTATTCTTCCATCTCTACTCTTGTCACTCTTCCATCTCTACCCTTGTCATTCTTCCATCTCTACCTTTCTTCTTCCTCTTACCTCCTTCCTTCCTCATGTTCCCCCCTCCTGCCACTACCTGAACCAGTTTTAGCCACACATTAGATACATTCTGTGTTGCTTTTGATCTTATTCCCAGTGCCAAACAACTTCAGTTTCATTACTCTTTTCTGTCCATCCTTTACAGCTCCTAAAGAAGAGGTCTTTGGTTCTGGAAGCTCAATATTGATGATGATCACTTTTAATTTTATAAACAGTTGTATTGTTTTGGTATATGAATTTTTCCTAATTAACTACCTGTTGGCTTGTTTTATATTGTATTATTTCTACTTCCTTGTAGCTACTTTACATTTCACAGAACTGCTATTATAATACTTGCTGATTTTTCCAGCAGGGAGATCTAATTCAGTGACAAAGTTCCCTTTTTATGCATGCCATGAGTATTCAATGAAATTAAAGTCAGTGTTTTGCAAAACATAATTATTGTGGACAGTGACTGGTAACAGAAAATTTCAGCAAACTATTGAAATATTAAATACAGAGTATTGCCATTGAATTCAGTCTCCAAAGAACAGTGACAGTGTGAAATACCCTCTGATATTGTCAGTCTGTTTCTTTTAATACGAGCATGTGAACCACTTTTAATCAGCAAATTAAAATTTTTAGATGTACTTTTAACGTTTGAGCAGTTGTTAATGCATGATTGTTCTCATAACTCTTGTTTCCCCTTCACGGTTGGTTTAGTACTGTACGAGCACCACCAGAAATGTAAGAAATTTACAGAACTACGCATTTCATCATTGCTAGTAATGTACATACAAATGCTGTCTTTGATCATATTTTCTTCTTTTATGTCAGATATGATGATGTTGAATATTGTGATAGTTCAATAAATAAGTAACATTAATTGCAATAAAATATTCCCTTGCTGTCTTAGACTAACCACATTTCTTGTGGCAGCAGTATTAACAGTATGACCTAACACATCTGAAGTCAATACGAGAGGGCGCACATAATCTGCATAAGAAACTACAGTCCCTGTAGATAAACTCTCCAGCACTTCCCAACAATTGAAAATATCTTTGTGACAGACTTAAAACAAAGAATAGAGGCAGTATTTGTAAGTACATTATCGGAATGTATTAGGCTGATGCTCTTAAGACTTCGTGAGTGACATTAAGTTTTTGCATTATTTGACAGTGCTCAAAATTCATTAATTTTAATACAATACTGAAACAGTGTCATTAATTTGAACATATATACAGTCAGTTATTAACTGTCTCTTAGGATGTTATTGAAATAGGACAGAGAAAGAAAGCTAAAACTGTTCTTTGTGCACATTGTTGACTGTGGCCCCACTGTTTTCTCTTCTGTTTCATTTGAGATTTTTGTTGCTCAAGAGCTGAATTTTCTCCTTAACGAGACTGGTATGTGCAATAGTTATTCTATACTCACAGTAAATTTGTGTAGAAAGGGGTAACTTAATTGTAGCGTGTAGTTGGCCCATTTACTGATGCTATGCAATGAATGACATAATTTTTTTGTGCCATACGACTGATTGCAGGATTCCATTTGTATGTTATCTAGCATTAAGCTTGTAAATACTCTTTACTCCTTTTTTTCAGTTTTTATTACTTTTTTAAAGTTATAAACTCATTTACTCATCCTTGTAAGTCCTATCAATGTGGGAATACAGCAAGAAAGGGATACAACAACAAAAATTTAATTTATAGTTCTCCAGTTAAGAAATACTACAGAGAATTGACCAAATTTGTTACACTTTATACTTTACTTTTATTTTGATTATTGCTATCTTTAAAAGTAGTAAGATGTTTTTGTTGCTGTTTATATTGTCATTCTGTTGTTAATGGTGTTGCTATATTATAAAAATAATAATATTCAAATCCTCAGTTATTTAGTTCACAGGGAGAATGTTTGTCAATCACTAAGTGCCATCATAAGAGTTAAAGTGACTTATCTGCTTTTATTATACAAGTAACATTTTTGTTTTTAACTATGTTGTCTTTTGGAATTTTTCTACCTTTTTTGCTACTGTTTATTACTGTTAAGAAATTGTTACCACAGAAATAAGAAAATGAAAGTGTCTCAACTTGTGGCTGTTATTTTTTTATTTTTGTTTATATTATTATTGAGAGTTTAAGAGAATGTCATATTGTGTTGAATACTATCATTGCAGCATACACGAATATCTCTGTCCTGAGGAAATGTTTTGACTGCAATTCAGTGGTGACATGTGACGTGAATGACTGCCTCACATGTGGAATTTTTCTGCAATATTGTCTAATGTGAAGTAAGTGAAATATGTTGAATTTAAAAGCCAAGCTTACAGAATTCCATTATGTATGGTCTAGTCAGTAATGAGAATGAAGAAAGAACTGTTTGTGTACTCAATATTATTGTGATAAGATCTATTATAGTACTAAAATTATGTATAAATACACAAGTACACATGTCTATAATTATATAAAGGCTGTAATAATCTATAATATTGCATATTCACTGTGTAATAAACTGCGATATAGTTTCACTCTTTACAGTTACAGATGTGGCATCTCCAGGCACAATAAAATGCTAACATAATGGTTTATAAAATTGTAGCACTATAAAGTAACAATGCATTTATTGTAGTTGTGGTCATATTTAATACCCGAGAATGTGCAATGTAATTTATATATTATGTAATTGTATACATATGTAACACAGTTTACAGGATTTCAGTATTTACCAGTAACACCAACAGTAGAATCTGTAAATGTGAATGTCAAGTTTCTCGTGCAAACATCTGATTACTCTAAAAATGTATTTAATGCTTCTGCCTGTAAAGTGCAATTTTGTTGTGGAACAAGTGTTTTGTAATGTGATATTTCATACTGTGCAATATGTGATGTTATGCAGCACAAGGAAGTTTGCTTCCCCATTGTTGTGAATTAGTCTGAAGTTCGTGCTATAGATGTTTGTATGTATTTTATTCATCTGACACCCCATGCCATTACAAACTCCATATAACTTGTGAAATTTTGTAGCAGCCTTTTGTTTGATGACTGTGAGGAATCTAAGTTGGCCGTGATGCAATCTTTAAATGAAACAAATTTTTGCCCCTTTATCGGTGTGTGTAATGTTTTGAACATCACAAAACAGATTTGGATTTGAACCTGGGATCTTACCTTTATGACTGGGTTTGCATTTGCAGTGTTTCCAGTAATATGCTCGTAAACCTTTACCACCTTCTTCTGTGCGTTTCAGATTGTTATTTTGTAAGCAACGAATAAAAGGGTGAGACGACCAATCACCTGATAACTGAAGAGATAAGTGGACAATAGACGCATAAATAGTAAAGATGACCGCTTTCTTACAGTTTTCACGTGTTTCTTTCCTTTGTGAATTTGAGGTGTAAAGAGAAATGTGAGTAGGTTTAAGATTGTAGAGAAGTGATGGGGGGAGGAATGAGATAGGGAAGGGGAATTAGGGGCATTCCATACACAAGAATGAGATCTGGGCTTCAGGAAAGGATGTTGGGCCACATGTTGTTGTTGTTGGTGGTGGTGGTGGTGGTGGTGGTGGTGGTGATTTACAGTCCAGTGACTGGCTTGTTCACGGCACTTGTCTATCGGTGCAAGCCTCTCCGTCTCTCCGTAACTATTTCAGCCTACATCCATTCGAACCTGCCTACTGTAATGAATCATTGGTCATCCTCTACAATTTATAATCCCCACACTTCGCTTCATTACCATATGAACTATTGCTCAGTGCTCCTAACAACTCACCCCATAACTCTCTCTTCTCCACAGTTTGAGTCAGCACCTCTTCATTAGTCACACAGTCTGACCACCAAATCTTCAGTACCCGTCTGTAACATAACATTTCAGAAGCTTCTACACTCTCTCATCTGAACTGCTTAGTGTAAAAAAAAAAAATTACTTCCAGAAAAGACTCACTCACACTTCAATTTATGTTTGATATAAAAATTCTTCTTCTCCCTCAAGCATTAAACTAGTTGGTCCATTGCAGTTTCTTGATCCATCCTCCTCCTCTTGGGTCTGCCAGTATTTCTTCTTTTTTAAAAGATGTACTATAGCAGTTGTTTTAGAATTTATTCATTGCCCACTAAATCTTCATTTTTTCCATTCTTTCCTGTATTACTTAACCTTTTCATTTAAGTTGTAAAATCTCATTCTTCCTGATGGACTTTTTCTTCCTTTCTTTAAAAAAATAAAGAAAAAAGTCTACACATGTTCTAAAAGTGTGTCGGTCATTCTCACTACCGTATAGTCCACAGTGAACTCCATAATTTTATAAAATCTTAGCGTGATGTTTTTCCTAATTTTCGCCTGGGCACTCTTTTGATGGTACCACTCACCATGCTGAATCTCCCAGTCTTTCTTCCAATATTCACTTTGCTAAGATATGATGTGTCACAGCCTGAGAAACTGAATGCGTTAACTCGTTCAGTAGTTTTGTTTCTAAAGCGAATTAACATCTTAAGGTTTACAAGCCACTGACTCGTTTTATTTGTTGGTGTACCTAAATTGTGTCACTTTGCTATTTTATATAGCTCATATAATGCTTTCTGTAACTCACCTTCATTCTCTGCAACTAGAATCTGGTTGTCAGCAAACAAAAATGTTTCGATAAATTTTTTTCCCTTGAAACTGCCCTATATAGTAATTCCATATTCCATTCCCTCACAGCATCATATAAAAATAAATTAAAAAGTATCCGTGAAATACAGCACTCGTGTGATATTTCCAGATTCTAGTTTTACAACTGTATGTTCCTCTATACATACATCAGATAAAGTCAACCACATGTAGTGTTAGTTTTCTTTTTCAGGAAAGTTTTTCTTGCTATTGACCGTTTGCATTTTATATTTGCTGTATTTTTGGTGTCATCAGTAAATTTTGCTGTCGAAATAGTGAAGCTTGTCTGCTACTGTTAGTGTCTGACCTCCTAATCTACTTCAATCAATCAGCATCACGTAATTTAATTTGCCTGCAGTCCATCACTGTCATTTTACCTCTGTTGGTTTTCATCTTATATCCTCCAATTCAAGACAACACACATTCCATTTATGTGGCCTTTCAAGTCAGTTTCCATCTCTGACAAAATTTCAGTGTCATCACCAAACTTTAAAGTATTTCACCCAATAGTGCTGAGACACTTTTTATGTTTAAGTTTCCTCCTCTGGAGAAGAAAGAGAATTAAAGAGTGAAAACTTCAGCTAGTAGTTGTGTGTGTATGTGTGTGTGTTTTCTACTTTGCATCATACTTTACCCGCAATTTGACTAGTTGTCTGTTTGACAAATAATTTTTATATTCATTTCATAGTTTTGTGTTTTACATTGAGGTGAGGATATAAACTGAGTGATTAATTCCTTCTATTTGTGTGTTATACAGTAGACCATAGCAAGGGGCCATGTGAGCATAGCAGACAATTATCTCCATGTCATTTATGTTTAATGTACAAGCATGTATGAGTGATGTGTCTAGTCTTGTTAGTACAACAGTGCAGAAAGAGACAGGAAATGTGCAATTTCATTTTCTCTACATCAGAAATTTGAAACTGAGAGTTCCTCACTAGAGTAAAAGCCGACTTTGCACAAGCTGTATATGAGAAGGTAAATATGATATTTTGATGTAAGCACGTCATGTGGAGCAGTCTGGCAGATGTAATTTTTTGCCCAGGTGCTTCTAGTGCTGCGGTTGTGATAAGAGATGCCTTTGCGTGGTTCCACTGTCGAGTAGTTGGATCATTTGCTGTTACACTTTTGTTTGCTTCTTAACTACTGTGATTTTGTGGCAGCATTCACAAATGATATTATATAAGATTGTTGTGCAGTAGGTTGCAGCATTGTTTTAGCATATTCGTCACCGACCTGATATAGACAGACATGACGTGTTTTTTTTTTCTTATAAAAAGGTGTAAATAAAATATGAATAGTGTGTTAAATGAAGGAAAAAGTACATGTGATAGTAAATTTATTTGTACATGGGATGGACAGGAGGTTTGTCATTTTGTGACAAGTGTTAATTCTCAGTACTCTCTAATATATTAATTTGCAGCTAACAGAATGAATAACTGCCAGTGACAGGAAGAAGGTATCAGGCTGATTTTGTGAGCTAAAAGTTATGAAAACAATTGATGCTTGCACATCTACAATTTTCTCATCAAACTGATCAATTGTTTTTTAAATATGCTGTTATGTTTTGCTGTGGCAGTTCATTTATATCTATAGTTAATAACAGATGACATTTCATGCAGTCCTTGAGGTGTAAATATGTCACTGACCTGTATGCATTCATTCAGGATTTTAAAATGGACCGTGGCTTCGAAAATGTTAAGTCACTATGCACAGTGTCATATCGAGCGTGCCACTGTGTACGAATCGCACTGTACTTTTTGGAATGCAATAGTCTTATGTCCATTAAACATCCAGTTTTGAAACTCTTCATTTACTTAACTGCAGATGAATAACAAAAAATTGCAAAGTTTAATAAATTAAGACAATTTATAGCTATTACCTGGAACAAATCTGTTCCTTTTTTCCTTCTTCCAGTTGCCTGCCTCTCTACAAAGTTGCAAGTAATGTCAGGCTAAAAATGACTAGGGCTGTTTTTAATGTGAATAAGGAATTGTTGATTTGGGAGGAGGGACTTTACTACTACTCCTCCTCTCATTCTCTTCTCATGAAATCTTTTTCATTCTTCTGTAACCATTCTTACATCCCCGAGTCGTAGCTCTGTCCACAGTCCGTAGATCAATTTCTCCATTTTATTACATCACCTTCCATAGGTCGTTTTCATCAATAGCATTGGTGCACTCGATACATTAGATATCGAGCCATTTAAGTGGTGAATCTATGCTAACTGCTGCTCCAGCCACACCTTTTTCTGTTAAGTAAAATGGTACAGTTATTTTAATACCAAGTGTGGCTACCTTTAAAAAGCAATGTAAAGGATTATAAATTCCAATGTAATGACGATTTGTCTGAGCAATTATCAAAGGCATAATACATAATAATAATAATAATAATAATAATCTAGTGGCTTAATAATTTAGACTGCATTTCATAAATAGTTCCCTTCACTTACTAGGTAATCCATTATGTTAAGACCAGAGGGCCAGTCAGAAAGTAACAATTATTTTTTCTGTCTCTCGAAGTAAATAATAAAAGTATATGCAGGTTTAAAATTTGTCCCAATTCGTTCAACCTTTTTGTGTACCTAACGGTGAGTGACTACTGTATCAGTTCACAAGTACTGCCACAGTGGTGTTTACAAAATGGCTGACCACGGTGTGCAGTTAAAACACCTTCATGTAATTAAAAATTTTACTGTGTTCAAGAAAAAAAATCAAGATTTCCTTACCTGTGTGATTGTTGAATAAATTCTGCCTTGTAATATACAATAGATCTATTTTGAATCTCCCCTCAAAATTGCAGCCATTCATCATGCATAAACATTCGTATTACTCTAGATACCACTTATTGACATCTTATCTCCTGTATTATCAGAAAAAGTGAGCACAATTCAACTGTTTTTACCTGACAATTGTCACGCATACTGTTGGCAGTCACTTAGCTGTACGAATGACTGTCCTGTTTTGCAGTGACAAATAACAGTTCCCCTCGTAAAAGTCCATAACGGTACATGCATCCTGTGTTAAGCCTCCATAAACACACTGCAAATCTTTACAGGTGTAACTGGCCATTGTTTTTTGCAGTAGTGAATCCTATCAGAATATGCCTTTTCAACATTCGGTCTGTGTCGGGCATTTTGAACAACACTGCTGTGGTGGCATTTGCGAGCTGATCGAGTAGTTGTTAACCCGGAGGTGTAAAAGGATGTTTAAGGGGAATACAGTTATAAATATTCTTTCATTGTGCAGGAGAGAGAGAGAAAATGCGAGGTATTATATTACGACTGCCCCCCCAATACAAACCAAAGTTTGTCACAGTTAATTTCTTACAGCACATTCCACCACAATATTACAGTTCGTGGCAAGATTTTACTGAGCACTATACCTTCTCTGTTACCTCATTTTTGAGCCACTCGAAATACTCTTAAATTCTGTTTCTTGTTGACAAGAGTAAAGAAGTGAATGTGAGAATTTTTTAACTCGGCCTGGCTTTGAGGCTAGTAGCCTTCTTCCTGCCACTGCAATGGTAAACTGTGATTACAATTACATTGTGTGCTACATTACTGTTTTTTATTGTGTACTAAGCTTCTGAGATTAGCATTCCATGACCAGTGTGGTGACATTAGTGGTGGAGAGCTCTCTCCACACATGTACATAAACTACACTTGTATTGTGATATGGTGTGATAGATTTGTATACTTGTAGGTTATATATCTGCTTAACTTTTTGTACGTAAGAAAAATGTGCTGCCAGTTTTGTTTTTATAACACCAGTTTACCTGTTTTCTGCAATATTTATTAGTAATGTTACAAAATATGTAAAATTGTGTAACAATGTGCAATACCTGTAACTGCTTTGTATAAGTGACTGTAAATAAAACAAGCTTTAGTGCTTTAAATAAGCCTTTCTCTGTTAAGTAGTTGAAACACATACACTGTGTGATCAAAAGTATCCGTACATCCTCAAAAACATATGTTTTTCATATTAGGTGCATTGTGCTGCCACCTACTGCCAGGTACTCCATATCAGTGACCTCAGTAGTCATTAGAGATCATGAGAGAGCAGAATGGGGCATCCTCAGAACACACGGACACTTCGAATGTGGTCAAGTGATTGAGTGTGACTTGTGTCATACGACTGTATGCGGGATTTCCACACTCCTAAACATCCCTAGCTCCACTGTTTCCGATGTGATAGTAAAGTGGAAACGTGAAGGGACACGTACAGCACAAAAGCACACAGGCTGACCTCGTCTGTTGACTGACAGACCACCGACAGTTGGAGATGTCGTAATGGGTAATGGACAGACATCTACCCAGACCATCACACAGGAATTCCAAACTGCATCAGGATCCACTGCAATTACTATGACAGTTAGGTGGGAGGTGAGAAAACCTGGACTTCACAGTTGAGCAGCTGCTCATGAACCACACATCATGCTGGTAAATGCCAAATCACACCTGTTTGGTTCAAGGAGCACAAACATTGGACAATTGAACAGTGGAAAAATGTTGTGGAGTGACGAATCACGGTACACAATGTGGTGATGCAATGGCAGGGTGTGGGTATGCCGGATCCCTGGTAAACGTCATCTGCCAGTGTGTGAGGTGCCAAAAGTAAAATTCGGAGGCAGTGGTGTTATAGTGTGGTCGTGTTTTTTTGGTGGAGGGGGCTTGCACCCCTTGTTGTTTTGCATGGCAGTATCACAGCACAGACCTACATTGATGTTTTAAGCACCTTCTCGCTTCCCACTGTCAAAGAGCAGTTCAGGGATGGCGATTGCATCTTTCAACACAATCGAGTACCTGTTCGTAATGCACGGCCTGTGGCGGAGTGGTTACATGACAATAACAGCCCTGTAATGAACTGGCCTGCACAGAGTCCTGACCTGAATCCTACAGAACACCTTTCGGATATTTTGGAACACTGACTTCGTGCCAGGCCTCACCGACCGACTTCGATACCTCTCCTCAGTGCAGCACTACGTGAAGAATGGGCTGTCATTCCGCAAGAAACCTTCCAGCACCTGATTGAATGTATGCCTGCGAGAGTGGGAGCTGTCAACAAGGCTAAGGGTGGGCCAACACCATATTGAATTCCAGCATTACCGATGGAGGGCGCCACGAACTTTTAAGTCATTTTCAGCCAGGTGTCCTGATACTTTTGATCACATAGTGTATGCGCAGTTTACAACAGCCAAATTACACTATCATTTCAGTATGCCTCTTGTTATCGTAACACAGCTTCCAATTAAAACTGTTGCACTTGAAATCCATCAACTTATACAAATACCTGGGTCTAACAAACTGTAGGGGTATGAAATGGAATGATGACATAGCCTCAGTTGTAGGTAAAGCATGTAGTAGTGTTCAGCTTATTGACAGAAAGCTGGGAAAATACATCTGTCTTCAGATGAGAGTCACTTACAAAATATTTGTATGGCCCATCATAGAATATTGGTCAAGTGTGTTGGACTGACTGATATCAGTTAGTACTATCAGGGTATATTGAACATATACAGAGAGAGGCAGCATGAATGGTTGCAGATATGTTTGGTTCATGGGAAAGCATTGCAGTATAACATTATTTTTTAATTTTTTTAGTAAAACCCCAAATATAATAACACGAGATAGTCTCATTTTGTTGTCGTGCCATGGTGAAAAGTACAGGGTGTCAATAATTAAAGTTCTAGTTTCGAAATGCTGTAGAGGAGGAACTGCTATTTGGAATGACATTAAATTTGAACAGCATACTATTGAAGCTGTGAGAAACATCATGGAACAAAAAAAATGAATGAAAATTTTACCAGATGGTGGTGCTGTAAGCATCTTGACATAAATGGAGTGGGCTACAAATGACAGATGAATTGCAATGTGATGGCTACGGTTTAAGTTGCATGTTACACCATCCGTGCTGTTCAGTGTGCACGGCTCCAAAAGTTTGGCAGTCAACAGTTGTGGCAATGTTAGTTAGGTAAGCCAATCCACTGTGGCAAGGTTATACCACATTGGATGGGAAATTAATTTTTTTTTTTTTTTTTTTTTTTTTTTTTTTTTTTTTTTTTTGTACTGGAGCCATAAAACAGAAAAAAACAAAAACAATGGTTTCACACTGTTATGAGACTGGCACAAGACATGTTCAGTATGATGTTCACTGTTTTCTGCCACAAGTTGAAATCAAGAAACAGCACGTGCCACAACAGATCGGAGTGTGTCAGGGGTCAAGTTCAGAATGTGTTGCACAATGTATGCTTTCAGTTCAGCTACATTTGTAATTGGAGCAATGGAGACATCATCTTCCAGATAACCCTTTGCTTAAAAATGATCCTACCCTCATATCCAGCCAGTGAAGGGTCGGAATGACGTTGGTGTGCAAAAGACACTCTTAGCACTCCCAATGACGTTACAAATAATGGGACTCGCAGGACTCGTCTCCTCAAAAAAATACGTCAACGTGTACTACAGTCACCTTTCAAGAATGAAGTGGTACCAGTTGATGTGTGTGAATTTTCTGTTAGCCATATTCTGCAATTCTGTGTACTGATCTGTTCTCGGAAACGGAAATGGGCTTCGTTTGTTCACCTAATGTTCGATCCTCATGCATTGTCCATTTCTGTGCGATCAAGAAATTCCAGAGCAAATGTTTGTCTTGCTGGTTGGTCAACAGGAAGCAACTTCTGAATGGGTGATTTTGTACGGATAGCAATGCAGGATGTTGCGTAGGATTTCGTGCACTGTGCTTGTGAGCACGTCTGGTGTTCGGACGATTTTCCGTGCACTGCACATCTGCACACCACACTCGACCCCCTCCTGCTATGCCGTGGTCACATCTACAAGAGACTTCAGACAACTGATTTCCTCCTCCTGCCACATTGCTCTTCGAAAGAGCCTGTCAACCGAATTTTAGAATCATTTTCTTCAGACATCAGACCAATGGCTTTTTTCACACCCTTGAGTGTCCAGAACTGCAGGGCTACTGCCACGCAGTCACCATTGTTGTAAAAGAGCTTTACCAGCAGCATGTGATACTTCAAGGGCTGCACGGCTGTTGGTGTGCATATTGTAATGCTTTCAGTGCCATATAGGTCAAATTTTCATTACATTTTTTGTTCCATTGCCTTTCCCCCTGTGCCAATAGCATGCTGTTCAAATTTTCTGTCATTCTCAGCCGTAGATCCCTTTTTACAGCATTTTGAAACGGGAACTGTAATTATCAACACCCTGTACGTAAGCAGAGACAAAAGACCCAGAGAAGTAGAATAATAATTTTATAAGTAGCAAAAAAGAAATAATATCTTTGTTTTTTTTGGGTAGATAAACGGAATAATGTCTATTTGAGCTTATCTTATTGTTTTGTTGAATGTCGCCCACATTAAACACGAGTTATATCTACTGTTATCTGAAATGAATAATAAACCATTTCGAGATTAATTGTGTTGGAAAATTTATTCAAAATTACCTTTCATAAAATTTAATGGGAGAAATAACAAAGTAATGTTAAATGTGGCTGTCTTTAAAATGGAACAGTATTGCGAAGCAAATGCCGAGGGTCTGGGACAGTGTAACTAAGGAGTATATCAAAATAAAGATGCCAGAAAGACTAATACACAGGGATGTGGGTTTAAATTCAAATAACGCTCAGTTATTAAAAGCTCGCCAACTGCCACATCTCTCAGAGACAGAAAACACTGAGGGGATATGCATTTCATGGAGTATCGATGGGTGCTCTGTAAAATGAGAGAGCATAAAAGGTTGCAACAGACGTCAGGAATCAGAAATCGGCTATAAACAGTGGTGAGGCTGAAAGTGACTCACAGACTGGCCAGAGTGGAGGCAGCGAGTACAGACCTCACAGCACCTGAAGAAGATGGCTGAATCGGTTGTCAAAACTTTGAGCAGGAAATGGAAACAACAACTTGGCTGAACACCCGGAAGCTAAGGTCACTATTAATCAGTCTCACCTAGGATATCTGAGAGTTATATTTAAATGCATAATGCAATATGAGATGTGATCACAAATGTTTACTAAATGTTTTGAATGTCAGGTATCTTCCATTCTCTGCACTGTATTACAACAGCATTACTTTAATTTCATACACCCCCCCCCCCCTCCACACACACACACACACACACACACACTCTCTCTCTCTCTCTCTCTCTCTCTCTCTCTCTCTCTCCCTCCCTCCCTCTCTCTCCCCCCCCCCCCCCCCCTCTCTCTTCCCCCGTCCCTCTCTCTCTCTCTCTCTCTCTCTCTCTCTCTCTCTCTCTCTGTGTGTGTGTAACACATCCTGTAACACCGCACTGTCAGTCCTACTTACTTCTCTACCTCTGGGGTAAGCAGACAGCTTTGCTCACAAGGCAAGGTCATGATGTGTTGTCACATAAATTATGTTTGTTCATACCACAATTAATAGACAAACAAAACATACACACACCATAAAAGTTGTAGCTGCTATGGACTGTTAGAACAGGAGATATCAGTTGTCAAAGGTGTGATGAGAATACTGTATGAATGATTCATTACACAAATAGATTATTTGAGACAAATAGTCAATAATATAACATGAAACACACTATAACAGAGTTTACGTACTTGAGTACACTATCGGAGACAAAAAATATGCAAGGCAGTAGTAACAGCACAGTCAACACACAGACAGTTCGCAGTTTGCACACTTGATGAAAGCATTGGAAATACACAAACAATTGAAAGGATATGAAATGGTCTCTATGTCGTATGTTAATGTCATTGACAGAAGATACCATAATTGTATCTGTGATAAATTCCACAAAAGTTTTGCACATACTGAAGAAGAAAACGTCTTCCAGTTGCACAGTACCTTCAGGAACTCTAGAGTTTGTGGCGTTCGCTGTGTTATTCAGTGGTTTGGTATTTAACTAATTTGTAAATGAAAATGATAATCTTATTGTGTTACAGTGAGTAATTACTAAATAATTTTTTCTCCTGTCTAAAGATTTGGTCAAGTCGCTAAAGAACTCCAAGTTAACGTTGTGTTAAAGTGTTGTCTGTAAGTTGTGTAAGTGCCACTAAATCACAGTTCATACAACAGATTCTATACAACTATTGATTATGATGGAAACACTTATCTTCAGCAAAATGATCATTAAAACCACCGAATATCAGCCACGCACAACACTGACGTATGTTACCCAAAACAATATTCTTAGCAACTCGTGCGTAATTAATTTTGGCTCCATACATCAGCAAGAAAAGTTTGTTATATGGATCGTGCTATGAGCACCGTTTTTTAAAGAACCAATCTGATTCGAATTATTTTCATTAAAATGAGTACGGGACCACCGGTGCACATTTATTTTTACACATTTTTATTGCCTTCGGCATTTATGTCTACAGAGTTGCATAATTTGAATTTGCCGCTAAGATAATTGTTAAGATGGCGGCAGACAATTGATAGAGACTTTCTATTGTTAGAGTAACTTTCCTTTTAACAGGATAAGTATTTGAAATGCTTATTAAACTTTACTTTCATATTGTGCACTATTTAGACTAATTTTCATCAAGCAAACGTTTGATTTTTTCCTAAGAAACACGAGATAAAAATGCGATACAAATCGCTATCATCAATGGCTGCGCTCCTTGCAGCGGAAAGAAATAATTAACACAGATAATGCTTATTGAGAGAGGAATTAAAGTTACACATAATTATTCACTCATATTTATAATAATAATGAACTCTATTCTCAAGTAATAATTAACAAATAATTACAATTTCTTAACAGACCTCAGTTTGGTATGCGTCTCGCGTCCACAACCTACAAAAGCCAACCAACAAAAGGTAAAAACAAAGGAAGACAAACCCAGATCATAAAAGGAATTTACAATTATCATTGTCTTTGTATGATACACTTCGATATGTCCAATTACATCATAAAATATTATATAAATAATTAATATTTATCACCATTTTCACTGTTTCTTCATGTCGGATAGATAATGTTTATAACTGTTAGAGGCATAATTTCCTCTCGTCGCAATGTAGCTAAAATTTATCTTGTGGATGTTACAAGTTGTATAGTTAGACATCTCTATTGGCTGTCTGAGAGTCAAGCAAAGATGGCCTTTATTTGTTCCTGTATTTGTGGTCACATCACTTGCTCCAGGAAGACTTCCAAATCCCTCTTCATCCTGTTAGCAGATTTTCTAGCAAATGCCTTGATGTTCGGTAAAATTATATTCACATTTGCAGGAAAATGGCTTGTGGGCTGTGGTACAAGGTCATACAAATGGGGTAGGAGTGTACCATCCATCACAATCCCAGGCAATTAACATATAAGAGTGTGCGGTTGCGGCCACGGATCCATCCGCACCAGACATATGCACGCTTCCCTTCAACAAGAATCTGTCCAGATCGTAACTTTTTATCAAATCTCAATTTGCGGGCGTTAATTACTTGATCTGGTGACACATGTTTTTCCTCAATGAGAGACCTGATTTTTCTCATAAACTGATAAACTTTTTGTTGAATATCTGTATCCCATTCAAACAACTGCTTGCTAACTTTGAGGGTTATTTTGTGACCGACAGTCTTATTCTTACGTTTAAATTTCTTTACCCGAGTGTTGGAAGCTTTGAACTGCAGTTAACTGAGAGAGTCAGTTCTTTATTTCCAGTGCCCAAAGTCTCAATGTGCAGTCATGTATTATTGCATTTTCCTGTCACGCTGCTGTAAAATGATCACATAATTCACAATTTAACGTATCCTTTACAATTTTTGGGTAATTCACAAATGATGATGTTTTACCCTGTTTTCAAAGTTTTGTAACACAGTCTTGCTCTTTATTTTCCTTTTCTTTGCCAAACTGTGGCAATTTTCAGGTGCATTGTCACACCGATTGCTAATACGGGATGACAAAGACAAGGAGGATCAACATTTTCAACTTTTTCCCTCAGTTATTTTGTCCATATCTTGTACCCATTGGCCAGATATCCTTCTGGAAACTTTGTTTGTCTTCTTTCAGATGATGGCTGATAAGATGAACTGCTGCTTTCCTGGAAATCTGCCACTGGTAAAATTGCTTCATCCCTCACTGCTGTTCCAGTATCATTTTTTTCATCTGATGCCTCTATTAAAAGCATAGTAACCTATGCTATTACAGTAGCCTCTTCTGTCAACTGTTGCTTTTGCTCATAAATAATACGCTCTTCTCCTGTGGGTTACAACGGTACTGGTACTGGGCACTACGCTCTGTAGCTTGAATAATTAGCTCGAGCCCCCACGTGCTACGGTACGAAAATATGTATATATTTGTTACACTCAGCTTGATTGAGCGGCCCAGAGATGTGGCTGGTCTCAATGTTTGACTACGTTTTCCGTCACAGGGTGGCAGCTCAACCCTGTCGCAAACTCAATTTTTAAGCTGAAATGAAATATAAGAAAACAATGCAGGCAGGTATT
Organism: Schistocerca americana; assembly: GCF_021461395.2. Taxonomy (NCBI): domain Eukaryota; kingdom Metazoa; phylum Arthropoda; class Insecta; order Orthoptera; family Acrididae; genus Schistocerca; species Schistocerca americana. Next base: position 80,645,952 of record NC_060129.1, on the reverse strand, counting down.
GCAGTGAAGTTTAAAATATTGAGTCACTCTCGTTGATTTATAATTTGAACACGTAGTTTATTTCTATTTTTCCATGAACAGCCTTCAATATACTGACTAAACACTTAAAATACAGCCTGAGGGGCTTTTACACAAAGGCAGCCCTTAATAACTGATACTATAACACTTCACTATAAAACTCCTATGTCACAATCACGGCACTTGACAGTCTGTTCACTATTCACAAGATACACTCTTGTCTGGTGTCCTAAACCACTATATTGCGCTCAACTGCCAATCTTACATCTGTCTGTGAGCTGTTTTCGAGACCATTTGCCGTTTCAGTTGAAAGCGCCCGTGTGCAAGTGCAGATGTAGCTCAGTGTTCTAAACACAAATCCCTTTAATGTTAAAACTGACCAGGATGTTGTAATGGGACACTTTTTTCTAACATAATCTTTCTTTTATAGAAGTAGCCAATACGAGGATTAATCCCGAATCTGGTACAGGTGAACATTCTCAGCTGCTTCACTGAAAGCATTTCATTTGATTTTGTATACAATTTATAATATTTCAGGCTAAACTGTATAAAAAGAAATTCTTCTCTTAAAAATATTTGAAATTATGAAGTATCCGGTATATTTAAAATTCATATTATTAATTGCACAATCTAATGCTAATTATTAAATTATTTCTGGATTCATTTGTAAAATAATGTTATATCTTGGTGATGATCCTTTTTTGTCACAAAAGTTTGTAAACTCTTTGGAATATTGTGAGTACTGCAGAATGAGAGTAGTAGTGGGTATGCCTGTGATGGAGACAGACTTTTTTTTATGATCAACACTAACAATGTAATTTGGAATATTAAGTGGAAATTGTAAAGATGATGTGATATTGAAAAATGCAACAAAAAATAAAATTCAAGAAATATACAGGCAAATCTTCACGAGTTATTTAGTCATCAGGAACCCACAATGTTAAATCAACATTTCAGCCACGAGAATGTACCCCTAGACACAAAAACTGCAGCCATTAACAAGAACAGAAAATGAAGGAAAGGAAAAAGTTTTTCTTTTGTAAATCTTACGCCTCTCAAAGCTTTTGAAACTAATGAAGACACTAAGAAAAATTTAATAGTGATATGTGGGAGGGTAAGATTACAATGTCCACATTTGTTTCCTCAGGTAGTTTTTCCATGTTTAGATAACAGGTTGCATAAGTGCTACAATATTCCAAGTAACATATGTTTTTTCAATTATGAAACTAAATAAATCATGCTGAGGTGGCAACTTGAGGGTGAAAATCTGTGAAATTGTCTGCATCTGTCTGTATAGTAACACTGAAATTTTGTTTTGTTTGTGATCTATGTCGTTAAGAAACATGAAATATAAAACTGAATCTTATGAGGTGTGACTACATCAGCATTTAAATGTGGCACGCTCGCAGTTTCTCCCTCGTCAAGCCCGGCCGACGTGTCATAGTGGTGGGAGAAGTGTGCACCCGGGTCGAGTGCTACGGCGCTCGTGCCGGGGCACGGCCCGTGGGCCGAATTCTCGGCCACACCTGCTAGAGAGAAATGAGGAACTGAGATGATAGCATGATGGGAAGTGGAGAGGTGACATCACAATACATGCTGGAGTGACAAGGATGCGTGCAGCCGGAGACTGGAATGCACTGGGAAGTCTCCAGGAGATCTCTATGCAGTAATGGGTGTCAAACTGATGATGACAATGAACATATTTTCAGAACTTTTTTGTGAACAGTCAGTCAGCATCCACTTCCAAATTGGAGAACCAATTTTCAGAAATGTAGGAGGTACACTATTAAAAAGGCAGTAGCGTGTACAATATGCTTACAGTTTGGCTCAAATGCTAACTGACGTTGGTAACAGGCTGAATAAGCTGTCATCCCACTGCCTGTGAATAATCGTGCAGCATCCCTCCACAAAATAAGATCTGGCACAGTGTGTAAATGTGTACCCACACTTCGTCATCCAGCAAATCCGGGTTGCTGAGCCGACTACCAAAGCCACATTACAAATGTAAGGGCCCAAACTTAGTATGTATACAGACAGTTCATCCAGCCTGGGAATTGAGAATTTAGACAATTTTTAGCTATTAGCAGTATCGATGCTGCTGAGATATCCACGTATGTGATGTAAATGGCCATGTCTCAATTGCATTGACAGAAGCTTAACATTTTTACAACACTAAGGTACCATAGATCTTAGTACACTACTGGCCATTAAAATTGCTACACCAAGAAGAAATGCAGATGACCAATGGGTATTCATTGGACAAATATATTATACTAGAACTGACATGTGATTACATAGTCACGCAATTTGGGTGCATAGATCCTGAGAAATCAATACCCAGAACAACCACCTCTGGTGGTAATAACGGCTTTGATACACCTGGGCATCGAGTCAAATAGAGCTCGTATGACGTGTACAGTCGCAGCTGCCTGTGCAGCTTCAACACGATACCACAGTTCATCAAGAGTAGTGACTGGCGTATTGTGATGAGCCGGTTGCTCGGCTACTGTGACCAGACGTTTTCAATTGGTGAGAGGTCTGGACAATGTGCTGGCCAGGGCAGCAGTCGAACATTTTCTGTATCCAGAAAGGCCCGTGTAGGATCTGCAACATGCGGTCGTGCATTATACTGCTGAAATGTAGGGTTTCGCAGGGATCTAATGAAGGGTAGAGCCACGGGTCATAACACATCTGAAATGTAACGTCCACTGTTCAAAGTGCTGTCAATGCGAACAAGAGGTGACCGAGATGGGTAACCAATGGCACCCCATACCATCACACCAGGTGATACGACAGTATGGCGATGATGAATACACGTTTCCAATGTGCGTTCACCGCGATGTCGCCAAACACGGATGTGACCATCGTGACACTGTAAACAGAACCTGGATTCATAAAAAAAAATTACGTTTTGCCATTCGTGCACCCAGGATCGTCGTCGAGTACACCATCGCAGGCGCCCCAGTCTGTGATGGAGCGCCAAGGGTAACCACAGCCACAGTCTCTGAGCTGATAGTCCGTGCTGCTGCAAACATTGTTGAACTGTTCGTGCAGTTTGTTGTTGTCTTGAAAACGTCCCCATCTGTTGACTCGGGGATCGAGACGTGCCTGCACGATCTGTTACAGCCGTTCGGATAAGGTGCCTGTCATCTCGACTGCTAGTGATACGAGGCCAGTGGGATCCAGCACAGCGTTCCGTAATACCCTCCTGAACCCACAGATTCCACATTCTGCTAACAGTCATTGGATCTCGACCAATGCGAGCAGCAATGTCGCGATACGATAAACCGCAATCGCGATAGGCTACAATCCAACATTTGTCAAAGTGGGAAACATGATGGTACGCATTTCTCCTGCTTACACGAGGCAGCACAACATTTCACCAAGCAACGCCGGTCAACTGCTGTTTGTGTATGAGAAATCAGTTGGAAACATTCCTCATGTCAACAGGTTGTAGGTGTCGCCACTGGCGCCAACCTTGTGTGAATGCTCTGAAAAGCTAATCATTTGCATATCACAGCATCTTCTTCCTGTCGGTTAAATTTCTCGTCTGTAGCACGTCATCTTCGTGGTATAGCAATTTTAATGGCCTGTAGTGTATTTGACATAAATTTCAACTCGATACATCTCCCTGTTTGTGAGAAAATGGGTTGTTGACAGACAGAAAAAAAAGATACTATAATGGTTTCATTTTTACTGCCTGTGGTATGGAACCCTAAAAAGTAAGTAAACTTGTTTATTATTTCAAAAGTAATCATCACAACTTTTAATATGTTTACCCTACCTTGAGATAACACACTCAGTGCCTTTTCGGATTGCGATTGCATCCAGGCACGCACCACTTCGTCTCAAACAAATCGACAGCCGTAAAAGTCTTTCTTCGAGGCCCCAAAAATATGGAAATTGCGTGGGGAGAAATTGGGACTGTGTGGTGGACGGTTTCCCAATGAAACTTCTACAAAGTAGTCAAAACAACAGTTATATCACCTCTGCGAAAGTCATGATGACCTTTTTTCTTTGCGTCCAGGAGTCTACTACTCATTGACTACCTGGAACATGGCAGCACAATTTACACACTTTGCAAAACTTGGAGCATGCCAACAAGTTCAAACGTCCAGGAATGTTGACGGACGGCATAATTCTGTTCTGTCTGCAGCTCGTGGTCTAGGGGCTTAATGTTGCTGCCTCAGGATCACGGGGTCCTGGGTTCAATTCCTGATCGGGTTGAGAATTTTCTCTGCCTTTGTGTTGTCCTCATCATTTCATCATCAGCATCATTTGTGAGAGTGGCTAGAATGGATTGTGAAAAGAAAATGGACTGTGTAAAAATTGGGACTTTGTACGGGCGCTGATGACAGTGCAGTTGAGCGCCCCACAAACCAAACATCATCATCATCATCAACATCATCATCATCATCATCATCATCATCCTGTTGCAGGATGATGCCCACCCACGTTGTTGACGTTGTTTTGACTGTACTGCAGACATTTCACTAGGAAGCCTTTACACATCCTCCATACAGTCCCAGTTTCTTCGTGCGCAACTTCCAGAGTTTCAGAGCCCTGAAGAAAGACCAGTACGGCTGCCAACTTGTTTTGGAGGAAGAGGTGTGTGGCCAGGTACAATCGTGGTGCTGCAGACAGCTACAAACATTTAACCATGGAAGCACTCACTATCTTGTCTTCCAATGGAATAAATGTAGTAACAATAATGGTGATTGCTTTTGAAATAATAAACAGTTTACTTACTTTTTATCCATCCATCTCATTTTCATTTTGCTGTGCTTTGTTTGTACAAGGGTCATTCAACAAGTAAGTTTCCCAACCATCTTGGCGAGAGGAGGTCCTTTTGGCCAGGTTGCAGATTGGGCATTGCCGGTTTAGCCACTGCTACCTGCTATCCGGTGCCCCCGCCCCGCAGTGCCCTTGTGGTCATGCATTGACAGTGCGCCATGTTTTATTGTCGTGTCCCCATTTTAATCAATCCAGAGTTGTTCTGTCTCTGCCATCTACCTTACAGGAAATTTTAGCTATTGACGCTCGAGCAGCTGCTTGTGTTCTTCGTTTTATTACTTTGATGAACTTATCCAAAGACATCTAACTCTTTTAATTATTTTATCTGTGTCTTTGTGAGAACTTTCTGGTGTTCCCCTCCCCCCCCTCCCAAGTTTTACCAGATTATATGTGCACTTACATTTGTGACTGGGCGCTAATGACCTCAGTAGTTGAGTGCCCAAAAAAAAAAAAAAAAAAAAAAAAAAAAAAAAAAAAAAAAAAAAAAAAAAAAAAAAGTAAGTTTGACAATTTTATAAAAAGACATTACGTGCAATCTATCATGCTGAAATAATTTTATTGACATTGTACAATGTTACTGTTACTTTTCTATGTAGTCACCATATTTTTCCAAGCATTTTCAGTTATGTGACACAAGTTTTTCCAAACCTGTGTTTGTAACCAGCTGACTTGATAAAGTCACACCAACAATGAACAGCTGGTTTAAGTGCTTACCTCAGAGACAATATTTGAGTTACGGGAATACATAAAAATCACTCAGGGGCAATATATGGTGAATACGGAGAACGCAGTATACTGATACCTCTTCTATAGTCTTCTTCTTGTTTCTTGTTTATACCGACTTCTTGAGATCTCTTGTGAAGAGACGTGATACAACACATTCAGTAGTGTCATGGGAAAATCAATGAAGTTACACAACAGTTAGTAATTTAACTTTTGAAACCGCCGGTTTATTGGTATTTCTGGAAATAAAATCACTCTCATACTCTCATGCGGTCGGCAAATTTCGTGCAACAGTTCGTATGTGTAATGGAACTTATTACGTCACAAATCGTTCTAATCAGTCAATTAATCTGCATTACAGTGTTGTTAAGCAATGTGATCGACAAGGTGATATGTGTCTCAATGAAAACGGAACCTTGATATTTTGAATAAACTTTCGTTTCATTTTTGTCAAAATCAGCACTCGACTCAAAATTAATTTACAACCTTGCGCATTAAGTCCAAGCACATTTGCAACCATTGTACGCGATTCACTGGACAGCTCAATTGTGTACTAGCGTGTAACGTATTTCAAATCGAGTGCGCAAGTTTCAGTTTTCCCTAATGGGCTAAACGACTCTTTTGTAATAACGTGATTAGTCTATCTCACATAAAGTCTAAATGAAACTGGATTTGTCTCCATTCAAGTCAAAATCACAAAAAATAAAATTTGTCATTCAGGTCAGTGAAGTGTACACGCGCACTTTTTGCACTCAAAGTGATAACTCGTCTCAGTGTAAAAGCTGCACATAAATTCAAACTTTTTCATGCACACAAAATTCAACACACCTTTATATTAAACAGATAAATTATGACCTGCAATTACTAATTAACATTTCCCATTCTGAATAAACTTCAATAACTTGTATTTCATAATCAATAAAATTTTATTGCCTGAAAGAAACTATTAGTTTGCTAATATGGATTCAGATTACAGTCAACTCTTGTCTAGACGATGACATCACGAATTGCTACTTGCTTGGAATGAATGAAATACCTGCACTGAAAAATACTGTCCGCTGAGTAATTAACTGACTTTTATAGCAAATTTGGTACCCCTTGCATCACTACAGTGGGAAAACTTTCCGGCCGAATCTTTGCACCACGATGGAAGAGAATTTTGTGAGACAAAAGTCTGGGACATTTTCTCTTAACGGCAGCTTGCAGATACCTCAACATGTTACACTACCTCTCTGCATTCACTGCGGTGTTTTGAGGCACGTAGTGGATGGGAACACCCCCTGACAGTCCCACAAGATGGTTGGCATAACTGTCCCCACTGAATGTGTGACCTTTGTCTTTTTTTGCAGCCCTTTCACCAATCTTCTTCCATATTGTGCTCTGACATTTTGTCTCAGCAATTAAATGATGGACCTCCATCTTCTCCCCATTTTAACCCTTAACTCACGAGGTGCAGTCTCTCCAACCGCGTGAAAATTTTTTAACTCACTCTCCGAGGCCAGTTGTGGTGGAATGCTTCTATACTCTCCCCAAGCTTATGATGTTTTGTTGTTGGTTGCATTATTGCCTTTGTGTTTATTGTTGACGTGTCTTATTGATATGTGTTGGAGACCACACCTTGTTAACTATGTATCTGTTTTCTTCAGTATGGTTCCATATAGCTCAAAACATGTTGGCACAAATATGTCATTTTTAACTTTCCCAAGTTTGATGAAATTGTTATTCAGTCTATGGCAGAAAGTGTCAGTGACGTAGAGCAAGAAATAGACGAAAAAGATGACTATTTTACATTAGCCAGTGATCACAGTTCTGCTATCGAACTAGAGTATCATTCAGAAGAAGAACTTCAGGAAAGTTCTGATGGAGATCTGTCTGTCTCTTCAATGAAATACTTAAACTGTCTGTTGAAATTGAATGTGTTCTGAGTGGTGATAAGAAAAATGTAGCTACCAGCAATGAATGTCAATTTGACAGACTTTCTTTTTGTACCTACCGGGTGGAATTTTTATGTACAAATTTAAACCCTGGAATTTAGTTTTATTTGGAAATTTATGTGCTGCAGAGATTGTATAATTTTCCAGAATGTAAAATTCAGTACTCTGACAGTCTATTTATGTGTACTATTTAACAGAACCACACAAAATTATATACTTTTGTGTATAAATAGCAAAATGCTGCAGGATTTGTTTAGTGCAACAAAATAAACTAGAAGCATTTAAACAACACTTAAATAATTGTAAAAATAAATGTTATACTGCATAAATTAAAAATTTCAAACAATTTTTTCCTTGAATCTTGGTTTAAACACAGGGGTCCAAGAGGCCCCATCTCATGGTATACATTACAGCAAAGTCACCTCACGAGTTAAGGGTTAATTCTCACACAGCCTTCACCACAGACGGAGACTAACTCTCGGCGGATATTGACAGAAGATAGTTGATTTCCAGTAAAAAAAATTAATCACAGAGCATGGCTCACAAGCAGGCACACTTTTTAGTGGTAACTCTGTCCTAACTGGAAGCAAACAGGCAAGATGCTGGGTACCCATCGTAAGCTGCTGTGAGCATCATCGACGCTTACCAGTTAAATTCTCCAACCTTCAGCCCCAGAGAGTAGGCTGACAGTGTTAAATTTCTTAGATTACAACTTGATAATAAATTCAGTTGGGGAGGGAATAGCATAGAATTGTTGAAGTGCCTAAAGAAGTCTGTATTTGCAATGTTACTGATGTCAAATTTAGGAGATATAAATTTAAAAAAGTTGCACACTGTACTTACTTTCATTCTATTATGTCATATGGGATCATACTTTGGGGTAACTTGCCAAACCAAGCAAAAGGTTTTAGAGTGCAAAAATGTATAATAAGACTCATTTGCAGTGTAAGTTCAACAGTATCATGTAGAAACTGGTTCAAGGAATTGGGCATTCTAACCACTCCTCCACAGTATGTTTTTTCCTTAAGGAAATTTGTTGCAATTAATATGTCTCTGTTTCCAACCAATAGCTCAATAGATAGTATCAATACTAGCAATACGAACGATCTATATAAAGACCTAAGATCACTGAGGTTGGTCCAAAAAAGGTACACATATTTTCAATAAATTTCCAGCAACCATGAAAAACTTGGTTTCAGATAACGCACAGTTTAAAAACGAGTTTGTAAGACTTTCTGTAGGCAATTCCTTCTACTCTATAGATGAATATCTTACTAGGAACTGTTAGACCAGCTTACGTAAAAATGTCTGTTAGACTCCAGTTTGACAGCACTTGGTCACAAGAATCAAGATTAGCTATTTTGTCTATGATAAATGTATTAAAAGTGCATAACTATGTTTCATACTGACATTTTATTAACTCCCTAAATATTAGCAGTTCCAGTTTACTGTAACGTATTCACAGACAGTGTGTTTGAAAAAGAGCTCTCTAGTTTTAATGTGTCCTAGAATCTGTACAAAGTGACATACATTATTCTAGTTTGTGGTGTTTGATTCATCAACTCTCCAAGATTGGCTCCCCCACAGTTGGAAGGTCTGCTTGACCTTGAGATGGCACCAGTGCTGTTTATTGGCTCCGTTCCCTCAGTTCAGTCCAGGTGTGTGTGCAGTGCAGTGCTGAGGAACTCAGCAACAATGTGTACTCCGCAACAGAAAGTGCAGTGTGTTATTTGGATTGTGAAAACTGAGAGGCGGGAAAGGGGCTTGCGTTTTTTCAACAAGATGGCACCCCACCTCATTACAGTAACCATGTGTGTGCCGCTCTTGACACTCACTTTCCAGGAAGGTGAAAAGGCAGGGCTGGCCCAATACCTTGGCCACCACGAAGCCCAGACTTAACCCTACTGGACTGTTTCTTTTGGGGCCACATAAAAAATGTTGTGTACAGTGAAAAGATCAGAGACATCAATCAATCATTTACGGGGAGAATTGTCGCAGCGGTTGGGACAGTTACGCCTGAAATGTTGGTGAATATGTGGTGAGAAGTGGAGTATTGTCTCAATGTGTGCAGGGTAACAAATGGATGCCACGTTGAAATTTACTAACATTAAATAAAACTTGAAGGAATTCTCATTCATGATATGTACTCATTGATGTAATTTTTCATTAATTTCCTCATTAAATTTATACTTCAAACTGTTGTTGTTGTTGTTGTTGTTGTGGTCTTCAGTCCTGAGACTGGTTTGATGCAGCTCTCCATGCCACTCTATCCTGTGCAAACTTCTTCATTTCCAAGTAACTATTGCACCCTACATCCTTCTGAATCTGCTTGGTGTATTCATCTCTTGGTCTCCCTCTAAGATTTTTACCCTCCACGCTGCCCTCCAATACTAAATTGGTGATCCCTCGATGTCTCAGAACATGTCCCATCAGCCGGTCCCTTCTTCTAGTCAAGTTGTGCCACAAACTCCTCTTCTCCCCAATTCTATTCAGTACCTCCTCATTAATTATGTGATCTACCCATCCAATCTTCAGCATTCTTCTGTAGCACCACATTTCAAAAGCTTCTATTCTCTTCTTGTCCAAGCTATTTATCGTCCATGTTTCACTTCCATACATGGCTACACTCCACACAAATACTTTCAGAAACGACTTCCTGACACTTAAATCTATACTCGATGTTAACAAATTTCTCTTCTTCGGAACACTTTCCTTGCCACTGCCTCTCTACTTCGACCATCATCAGTTATTTTGCGCCCCAAATAGCAAAACACCTTTACTACTTTAAGTGCCTCATTTCCTAATCTAATTCCCTCAGCATCACCCGACTTAATTAGACTACATTCCATTATCCTTGTTTTGCTTTTGTTGATGTTCATCTTATATCCTCCCTTCAAGACACTGTCCATTCAATTCAACTGCTCTTCCAAGTCCTTTGCTGTCTCTAACAGAATTACAATGTCAATGGCAAACCTCAAACTTTTTATTTCTTCTCCATGGATTTTAATACCTACACCAAATCTTTCTTTTGTTTCCTTTACTGCTTGCTCAATATACAGATTGAATAACATCGGGGATAGGCTACAACCCTGTCTCACTCCCTTCCCAACCGCTGCATCCCTTTCATGCCCCTTGACTCTTTATAATTGCCATCTGGTTTCTGTACAAATTGTAAATAGCCTCTCGCTCCCTGTATTTTACCCCTGCCAACTTTAGAATTTGAAAGAGAGTGATCCAGTCAACATTGTCAAAAGCTTACTTAAAACTAGAGAGTTCTTTTTCAAACACCCTGTATTTTGACAGTCTCCTGAGAAATGATCAGGGAAGTGAATATTATATTCAAATGTTCTATGTTTTTATGTTATACTTTCTGACATGTTTCACACCCACGAAAATCATCTCATCTTTGAGTCTACAGAAGGAAAACTGAGACTAATCTAATAATGAGCACAGTTTATTTTCCAGGACATAAAATAGGGAAACTTATTTATTGGATGATCCTGGTATCATTGAGTTGTCACATATGCTGATGATCTCTCACAAGTATTTCTGCAATACTTGTCAGTGGAAATAAACCACATCACAGATGACAATGCTGGGTATGTCAGAACATTTGTAGAGATGGATCTAGATATAGAATGAGTTATTTTGTGAAGTATTTAATACCGCAAATACAGTGGAAAATCCAGGATGGAATGTAACAATATTATGAGAAGGAAAGTTGCTACTCACCATATAGCGGAGATGCTGAGTTGCAGGTAGGCACAACAAAAAGATTTTCACACTTAAGGCTTTCAGCCAACGGCCTTCATCAACAATAGACACACACACACACACACACACACACACACACACACACACACACACTCACGCAAATGCGTTTGCGTGTCTAATACGAAAAAGGACATCAAAATTCAATGCAGGGTAAATAATGACAGAATAATTAAACAAATCTTTGACTTACTAAACAATTACAAATCCAGAAATCCAAAGACTGAGAGAAGTAGCAAGAAATATAAAAAATGTGGGAGCTGACTTTGACACTATAAGAACCAAAATTCTTTTTTAAAGAAGTGACAGAAAAAAACCAAACCTGGAAGAAAATAGACACAAAATAAAGAAAAACATTCTTGAAGAATGAAAGAAGTGTGGGCCCAATGGAAACTGCAGTTGAGAACAAAAAAGTAGAATAGATATTGATTTATCATACCCTCCAGAAAGATTATTCAAAATTAAAACAAAAAAGTTGAGATACAGCTAATGTGTTGATTGGTGTGATGATTATAGGGACCAAACTACTAGGTCATCAGTCCCTTTTTCCTACACGGGTCTACTCGACTATAGATCAGAGATACCCTACCACACAAAACCCAGGGGAAGGAGGTCTGCGAAAGGTCAAAAATGGTGAGATGGACAAAAAGAAGAAGGGGAGGCAAAAGAAGAAAGGCACGCAAGGTGCCCAATCTAGAAAGCAGCGGGAGGCAGACTGCACTGAGGGGACTTATTCTCCAGCCCCCAACACTTACCAAAGGCACACCACTCACAAATTTCCTAGAAAAGACTAGCAACATGAACATGGCAAGAGAAGCACACAGAGCCAAACGTGAACAGAGGGTGGAAGAGTGAAATAGCAGGTGGAGTGAGGATCGGGCTGGACCACCGACCCCGGGCAGTTGCAGCACACTCTGGTCATAGGAGGCAACAGAGTGTTCTCCCAACCCCTCAAAGGAGGGATAAGGTTAAGCGGTCCTCCCTTAAAGAGAGTGGTGGAAGCCCCCTTCACAAATAAAGCATAAAAATAAGTCAGCCACTGAGGCATCGTCTCCCAACATCGGCAATAGTGAATCAGGGAGATTATGAGTCTCCTGCAGAGCGGCTAGGATGGGACAGTCCTGCTAAAAATGGACCACTGTCAAACGGGAGTCGCAACAGTGGTGGGGTGGGTCCTTGCGACAGAGGAGATGACCACGAGACAGCCAGGTACGGCCATTGTGGAGCTGGAAAAGGACAGCCCCAGTCCTTGTGAGAGTCCTGTATGGAGGACCTTCACAGATTCACAGTCTTCTTCATCACCCCTAGTTTGTTTGGTGCAGTCAGAATGAGCCAATCGGTGTTCCCGATTCCCAAAACTTGACGGCATAATATCGATCGGACATCTGTTCCCAGAATAGCTATCTCGAGAGTCTGTTTGGCCAGGCTATTAGCGAGTCCATTCCTCGGCATATCGACACGGCCCAGAGTCCAGACAAAGGTCACCGAGCGTCCACACTGTTCGAGAGCATACAGGAAATCCCGGACGGTGGCGATCGAAGAATGACGAGGGTAGTACTGGTCGACGGCTCGCAAAGTGCTCGAGGAGTCACTGCACGTAAAAAAGGACCTGTCCACCAGTGCAGGAACAGATATGCTGAAGAGCACGACAGATGGCTACCAATGCCGCAGTGAAGACACTACAGCCATCCGGCAAGAGATCCAGTTCAATATGTCTCGTGTGAATATAAGCAAAGCCCACACGACGAGAAGCCGTCGAGCCATCGGTGTAGACTACTACTGAATCCTGGGATATGCCAAGACTGCAAAAAAATTGGTGGAAGAGGGCCTCGGGAGGGGCCGAGTCTTTCGGAGTTTGTGACAGGTCGAGACAAAGCTGTGGCCGACGGTCGCACTATGGAGGTGTACGTGAGTGAGGCTGAAGGAGAGGTGGAAGAGGAAACGACTGGAGTTCAGAGAGGAAGGACCAGATGCGGATTGGGATGGTGATCCCCGATGTGGGCCACCATAGCAGAAAACAGATTTCTGTGTTTGGAAAGAGGAGACAGTAGATCCAATACTTAGGGGAGCTGCGAATGTGGGTAGCATCATTGACAAGCTGTTGCTGAGGATGCACCCTGGAGGTGTACGCGAGCTGATCGACAATGGTAGGACCCCATCCTCCACAAGAAAGCTGTTTGCAGCGTTAGTTCGAAAGGCTCCTGTCTCAAGTTGAAACCTGTAGTGACGTATCAGATTCAGTATTTGAAATGCTGAGGGTGGTGCTGAACCGTATACCAGACTCCAATAATCAAGACGGGATTGTATCGGGGCTTTGTAACAATGCAGAAAGGTAGTGCGGTCTGCTCTCCAGATGGTGTTAACTCAGGCAGCCAAGTGTATTAAGGTGCAGCCAGCACTTTTGCTATGCTGGTGAAGGTGAGGAACCCACATCAACTGAGAATCGACGATTAGTCCTAACGAGCAATAAATCTCCACCACATTGAATAGTTACCGAGGTAAAGCTCTGGTTGTGGGCGAACGGTATGATGTCGACAGAAGTGCACGACACGAGTCTCGGCAGCTGAAGACTGAAAGTCACTGGTGAGGACCCGAGCCTGTGCCTTTTGTACGCTGACTTGCAGTTGACGTTCAGTGACACCCACACTAGAGGAGCAGTAGTAGAGGCAAAAGTCGTCAGTATACAAGGAGGGTGCTACTGAGGACCTCACAGCTGCTGCTACACCACAAATAGTTACTAGAAAGAAAGACACTCACTACAGAGCTTGCAGGACTCCATTCTCTTGGATATGGGGGGTACTGTGGGAGTAGCACCAACTCAGACCTGGAAAGTACTGTGTGACAGGAAGTTCTGGATAAAAATCGATACCCCATTCGTGTAAGGTAGCGAGAATGTGGTGTCACCGTGTGGTGTCGTAAGTCTTTTGCAGGTCGAAGAAGACAGTTAGAAGGTGTTGACATCAGGCAAAAGCTGTTTGGATGGCAGACTCCGGGTAAACCAGGTTATCTACATCTACATCTACATTGATACTCCGCAAGCCACCCAACGGTGTGTGGCGGAGGGCACTTTACGTGCCACTGTCATTACCTCCCTTTCCTGTTCCAGTCGCGTATGGTTCGCGGGAAGAACGACTGTCTGAAAGCCTCCGTGCGCGCTCTAATCTCTCTAATTTTACATTCGTGATCTCCTCGGGAAGTATAAGTAGGGGGAAGCAATATATTCGATACCTCATCCAGAAACGCACCCTCTCGAAACCTGGCGAGCAAGCTACACCGCGATGCAGAGCACCTCTCTTACAGAGTCTGCCACTTGAGTTTATTAAACATCTCCGTAACGCTATCACGGTTACCAAACAACCCAGTGACGAAACGCGCCGCTCTTCTTTGGATCTTCTCTATCTCCTCTGTCAACCCGACCTGGTACGGATCCCACACTGATGAGCAATACTCAAGTATAGGTCGAACGAGTGTTTTGTAAGCCACCTCCTTTGTTGATGGACTACATTTTCTAAGCACTCTCCCAATGAATCTCAACCTGGTACCCGCCTTACCAACAATTAATTTTATATGATCATTCCACTTCAAATCGTTCCGTACGCATACTCCCAGATATTTTACAGAAGTAACTGCTACTAGTGTTTCTTCCGCTATCATATAATCATACAATAAAGGATCCTTCTTTCTATGTATTCGCAATACATTACATTTGTCTATGTTAAGGGTCAGTTGCCACTGCCTGCACCAAGTGCCTATCCGCTGCAGATCTTCCTGTATTTCGCTACAATTTTCTAATGCAGCAACTTCTCTGTATACTACAGCATCATCCACGAAAAGCCGCATGGAACTTCCGACACTAGTAGTGGAATGGCCTTGTTGGAAACCACCCTAGGTTGGAGCCAGAAGAGCCCGAGACTAAAGGAGCCAACTCAGTCACTGGTTCACAGTGCGTTCAAGCGACGTACAGAGGACACTGATGAGACCAATAAGGTGATAACTGTCGATCTCGGTTTCAGTGCTGGGACAACGATTGCCATTTCAATGGGAACTCGCCCTCACTCCAGATGTGGCTGAAGGTGGCAAGAATATGACGTTGACAATAGGTGCTTGAGCATTTGGGTGTGGGTGTAGTCCACCCCTGGGGCAGTATCGGGGCAATGGGCAACAACACTGATGACCGCTGACTGAATGGAACATTATATGGCTCCAGTTGACATATAGTAAATGACAATTGCTTTTGCCCCACAAGTTGTTTTAGGAGACGATAATTCTCAGTCACAGAGGCTCGAGCATAATGCAGAGCAAAATGTTCAGCAACTGGATCTGGGTCAGTGTACCATTCAGGGTAATACCAGGTACACCTGCAGGAGTCCGGTGTCTGTAGAGACGACTGATCATTACCCGAGCCTGCATAGAGGAGGTTTGTAGCTCAACAGTTGAAACATACCGTTCCCAGCATCCTTGTTCTCATTGTTTTATTAGATGGGAGGCCTGGGAACAAAGCTGTTTAAAGGCAAGGAGGTGCTCCACGGATGGATGCTGCTTATGTTGATGGAGAGCCCACCTACAATCTCTAATGGCCTCTGTGACTTCTGATGACAAACCAGGTATTGTATTCTGTCAAGGTGGACCGGAGTAACAGGGGATTGCCAAATCAGCTGCTGAAAGAATGGCTGTAGTTGTATTCTGGACTGCCTCACCAATATCTCCACGCAGCAGGGAGCAAATGGCGACAGCAGAGGTGAAAGCACCCCTGTCAACACTGCCGAGAGCCCATCTGGGGTGGCGTCCAGTGGAGTGACGCCGAGGAGGGACAGGAGGTCAGGAAAAGGTCACTGCCACGCAAGTCATTGCGGGCTCTCCAATGGATCAATGGGAGAAGGCAAGGGCTGCAAATGGAAAGGTCAATGGCCGAGAAAGTTCCTTGCGCCACACTGAAGTATATAGCGGTACTATTATTCGAGAGGCAAAGGTCAAGTTGTGCCAGTAAGTTTTCGTGACCTGTGACTGTGGTTCCACCCCATGAAGTGTTATGGGTGTTGAAATCACCCAAGATTAGGAAAAGGGGGGGGGGGGGGGGGAACTGAGAAACCAATCCAAGCAATATGTTCTGAGAAACTCCACAATCAGCAGGGAGGTAAAAATTCCTTAGGGTAATATCCTGAAATGCCCTTACCCAAACAGCCACAGTCTCCAAAGGTGTATTAAGAAGCACAAATTCACCCTATAGAGTACCCAAGACATATGTACAAACTCTGCCTGACACCCTGTCATATGTAGCACAGTTCTTAGAATATCCTCGATATCCACGAAGGCCAAGGGCCCGTTTTGCTGGAAACCAAGTCTCCAGACAGGCAATACAGAAAGCAGGGGAACTGCTTAAAAGATCTCGTAGCTTAACCAGGTGGTGGAAAAAACCGCTGCAGTTCCACTGGAGAATAATGTTGTCGACATATTGTAAGGCTACGAAGGGACCGAGGAGGCAGGTTATGCTTTAGGGTCACCTGCTGCCACTGGTCGAGGGATTACGGCATCAATACACGTAGGTCCGGGTTCTGTTGTACGATGCAAACTGGGGCCTCAGGGGCTGATGGAATCTCTGCCTCAGCCAAAGAAGTGGAACAGGCAGGATCTGGAGGTGTGGGGGCCACTGGAATGTCCTCCTTCTTGGAGGACTTTTTCTTATCTTTCCTCTCCTTAGAGGATTCTCTGAATCAGTTTCAGGTAAAGATGATCACAAGGCCCTACAACCAGCAGCCTCTGGCTCCTTCATCCACTGGCTGGTGCCTTGTCGTAGACTGGCAGAAACCTTGGAAGGAAATGTCCTGAGGGACTCCTTCCTGTTGAGAGAATCCAGAGGAAGGTGATTTGTCTCCAGCTAGGGGATAGGGACCAAAGTAGGTGTGGGGGAAGCAGCAAGAGGGGGGCTCCAACCATCAGGAGGGCAGGCATGGTTGAGTGGCCCTGATGGCCCACATTGTAGCTGAACACATGACACTATTTTAGATGCTGGGTGCAAACACTTGTTGTTCTTCTTTTTCTCTTGATAAGTTATTTTGTTCAGTGTCTTCTATTGTTGTATTTTTTTTTCTCTCTCTCTCCGGAAAACAGGACAATCTGGTGAGTGAGGATAACAGTGCTTTCCACAGTTGGCACAGATGGGGGAGGGCCACAAGGAGCATTCACATACGTCCACAATCTTTGCAGATGGGGCTAGTGGTGCAATGAGAAGACATGTGAAATTTCCTGGCAGATTAAAACTGTGTGCCGGACCGAGACTCAAACTCGGGACCTTTGCCTTTCGCGGGCACCTTCCTCTGGATTCTCTCACCAGGAAGGAGTCCCTCAGGACATTTCCTTCCAAGGTTTCTGCCAGTCTACAACTGGGCACCAGCCAGTGGATGAAGGAGCCAGAGGCTGCTGGTCGTAGGGCCTTGTGACCATCTTTACCTGAAACTGATTCAGAGAATCCTCTACCATCTGAGCTACCGAAGCACGACTCACGCCCAGTCCTCACAGCTTTACTTCTGCCAATATCTCAGTAACTCAGTTGGTAGAGAACTTGCCCGCGAAAGGCAAAGGTCCCGAGTTCGAGTCTCGGTCGGGCACACAGTTTTAATCTGCCAGGAAGTTTCGTATCAGCGCACACTCCGCTGCAGAGTGAAAATCTCATTCTGAGAAGACACATGCCCGAATTTCAAACACTCAAATCAACTCAGAGGGGGGAAAACATATGGTTCCACATTGCATCTGTATACCATCACCTTGACCTTTCAGGCAACGAATCGCCCTCAAAGGCCAAGATGAAGGCAGGCCAAGATGAAGGCACCTGTGGTGACCCTATTATTGTTTGGCCCCTATGTACGTGATGAAAAAAGTGTACACCCCCATCACTCTAAGTTGACACATAGCTCGTCATAAGACTGCAAGAGCAGGTCTCAGTCAAAAATGATGCCCTGAACCATGTTTAAACTATCATGAGGAGTGACAGTCACCAGTATGTCACTCAGCTTATTACAAGTGAGTACCACCCACGAATGGGCCGGGGGTGCTGTTTGGATCAAAACTGACCCACTTTCCATTTTAGAGATAGCTGCCATTTCCCCAAACTTGCTTCTAAGTTCTCCACAAAGAATAAGGACTTCGTGGCCAAGAAGGAATACCCGTCAGTCCATGTGCAAACTAAGTATTGGGGGGACTATTTCTCTGCTTGCCACTTGGCATTGCATTCTTCCCACAGCGTAGCTAGAGAAGGAAACATTTTTGGATCGTATCTCTGTGCATTAAAAGAGTGTTGTCCTTTCAGAGAGACTGCTGGGCCCATATGACCACCAACAGGCAATAACTTCATTTGCGGCTCGTCTGCAACCACTTTGAACAGGGGCTCTCCCCGTGGGCACCACACAGCCTCAGCAATGGCTGCCAGACAAGCAACCTGTTGCTCAGAGTCCCCGTGATCCAGTCACGATGGACACATACTCCTTGTCATACAAGTGGAGCTTTTAGCTCAGGCACCAACAGAGCGATCCCTACGTTGTCAGGGGCTACCATCGTGCACGTACTTGACGCCCCCCCCCCCCCCCCCCCTCTGCAATGAGATGGCTACCGTGCCGGATTCTGGGTGTATTACCGTATTAAAGGGAAGGGTGCATAGATGGAAAGGCAGAAAAGTGGAGCATACACTACACTGAGTGACCTTTGCTGCACATCTGCACTTCCAGAAAATTTTGAAATTTGGTGGCAGGTCAAACCCAACAATGTGTTTTTTTTTTAATAAAAAGTTGTAAAAAACACCAAAAGTGGAAACTCGAGTCCCAATCGTAAACCTGGTCCGAACAGGGTCTGCACCGAGAAAATCATCCAATGGAGAGGCAGAAGAGGAAAAGGAGAGTGGAAGTATAAGCTTGCAGCAGAGAAAGGAAGTAATGATGCAAAGGCTGGGGATCGGTGGTAACCGAGCACATACTCACACGAGAGTTAGGAGCCCCCTGGGGGGAGCTAGTGTGTCAAACCAAGATTTGCTGGAAATATTTACAACCTGTAAATCATTGTCTTCTTAAAATAATGTGAATATTACATTAACTTTATTTAACAAAGATGCGTACATGTTACTGCATATACTGAAAAATAAATAAAGTCATTTTCCATATTATGTGATGGGTGTTTGTTTAAATCATTATTTTTCTGTGTTACTACAGGTATTCAGTTTTCTTTGTTTTGCCCATTTAAAGAGAGTGTTTCAACTTGTTAGCTCACTACAATCACTTTCTTTCTTCTTCTCTTCCCAAAATCTCTTCACGAATTCACCATGTTGTTTCTTGCATTCCTCCACTGTTTTCCAATGGCCGTTTCAGCTCTGTCTGCAAACGTGGGATCTACAACTTTGAGTCTATAGTTTTTGTGTTCTCTTGTGGTACTTGGTGAGATGCTCATTTTTTCTGCTAATTTTCTTGTAATCTTTTACTTTTTTTGAATTTATTATACTAAGCAGTTTTTTAGTTAACCTAGCATTGTCCATTCTACAGATGTGATCACAGAGCTTCAAGCATCTTCAGCAAGGGTGATCCCGTAAGTATCCGGCCTGACCGACAGATGGCAATCGTTGTTGAAAAATATCTCTGGATTAGAAAGTATATGATCTATGAAGCATATGTTTCAAGTTAGAAGATGCCATATTGTTTAGTATTTGTTTGGCAGCCATCAGTAGTGAACACTGTGAGTGAACTTGTGAAAATCGAGAAAATTGGTCATCATTGTGTGATACAATTTTTTTTAAGGCTTCAGGGCAACCAATATTAAAGCTGAGCTAGATTCTACTTTGGGAGAGTCTGCCCCTTTGTTGACAACAGTAAAATATTGGGTAGCTGAGTACAAACAAGGCCGTACGAACTGCCAAGACAAGCATTGCAGTGGTTGACCAAATGAGGTGGGGCTCCAGAATTAGTGAAGAAAATCCACAAAGTGGTACTGGATGATCATCGACTGAAGGTGCCTGAGCTAGCAGACATAGTAGGCATTTCAAAACGTGCAGTACATCACATATTATCTGAAAATTTGGACATGAGAAAACTGTGTGCAAGGTTTGTGTCGCAATTGCTCATACTCGAGCAAAAACTGTATCATCTAGATGTTTCAACTGAGTGTTCAGCAAAATTTCGCAGCAACAAAGCTGATTTTTTTGTGTCATTTCATAACCCTGGATGAAACGTAGGTCCACCACTTCACTCCCAAGACAAAAGAACAATCAAAACAATGGACACAAGTTGGAGAACAGACTCCAAAAAAAGCGAAGACCATTTCATCTACAGGCAAGGTTATGGCATCGGTTTTTTGGGATGCGAGTGGGATAACTTTCATTGACTACCTTGAAAAAGGTAAAACTATCACCAGCGAGTGTTATATGAACTTATTGCAACATCTGGGTGAAGAAATCAAGCATAAAAGGCCACATTCGGACTAGAAGAAAGTGTTGTTTCTTCAGGACAATGCACCTGCTCACAAGTCCATTATTGCAATGGCCAAAATTAATGAATTAAATTTTC
Source organism: Schistocerca americana (assembly GCF_021461395.2). NCBI lineage: Eukaryota > Metazoa > Arthropoda > Insecta > Orthoptera > Acrididae > Schistocerca > Schistocerca americana. The sequence goes on along the minus strand of NC_060129.1, from coordinate 80,625,173 downwards.
AATTGCTGCCTCATGTACTATCGGATTATTTTTTGTTCCCAAACTTGAAAAAATGGCCCGGTGGTTGAAGATTTTCAAGGAATGAAGACGTGATGTCTGCAGTTAATGGCTATTTTGAGGAGTCGGACAATTCTCATTATAAAAAGGTTGGGTTGGTTTGTGGGATTAAAGGGACCAGACTTATAAAAAGGGCTCTGAACTTATTGAACATCGCTGGGAAAAGTGTATACAGCTGACAGGATATTATGTTGAGAAATAAATAATACTTTTTTCCACAATTTTTGTACTTTCTTTGTTGGTCGCGTACTTACGTGTAGTGCATCAGTGAACTTGTCTGTTGCTGTGTATAGGTCTATGTAGCATATAACTTTTGTATTAAGTGGTTATAAATTTTACTGAATATCTTTCATCCCTCCTTTTCAACTTCATGAATTCTGAGTGATCTTTTAGAGATGTAGTTCCTGAGGTGTAATGCTTTCATGATGAAGTTGTTGTATTATGGGATATTACTTGCTTATTGTGGTGATTCTGTGATATGCTATATGCTTTATTGAGTTAGGTAGTTCTTTCTAAATTGAGTCCATAAGATACTATAATTTTTCTGAGATAAGAAACTGTTCCACATTTTGTTTGTTGTGTAGATATTCTGATATATTTTTTTGTAAATTTTCCATCAAATTAGTCTTTTTCATGGGGTATTTGGAGGACTGTATTTGATGCTATCTCGTGTAACTTCTCTACAGCATACTCGTTTTTTTTTTTCATCAGCCTTAGTGAAGATAGATAGATCATCAGTAAAAACTAGGCACTTCACTTTGATTCTCTTTACCAATGTTTATTCTCTCGATTTATCTCCCCTACGCTCCGACTTTGTCCGACACTATGTTGAACAGAAATCGGGAGAAGCCATCTTCTTATTGAAATCCTGAAGATACTACAAAATGCTCAGATATTTAACCAAGAAACTTCATTTCAGGTCTTGTGTCTATGAGAGTCTGGCAGATTACTTCTCTAGTCTTCCTGTCTACTCTGAGCTCTTCTGCAGCGTCCAAAATGTTCTGTCTGTCAACAGAGTCACACACATTCCCAGAAGTCTCCAAAGGTGGTGGTACTTCTAGGTATCCTTTTATAAAGTGTGCTCAAAACACAATATACCTTTCCTGAAGCCTGTTTAACACTTGTCAGTCAAATGATCCGTTTGCTGTTCCGCTCTGTTTAAGTGTGTGTTTAATACCACCTTGTACATAACTGTCTCTATAATCATTTTCATTCAATGTATCATATATTTCTCGCATGCCTTTGAAATTGTTTCAGCTTTCCATATTTCTGATAAGAGTGCATAAATTCATGTTATGAGGTGACCTCCCATTTTGACATTTCTGCAGTAATGCCATTCTCCCTTGAACTATTCCAGCAATAATTTCACTAATTTCATCAATGGACAGTCTAGAAACAGAAGAAAAATTAACAGCAGTAGAATCGGAATTATCATTACAATAAATGTATGTTTACATATTACTACACTCAGAAAACTTTGTCAGAAAATGGAGAAATAAAAATAAGAAGTTATAACTCTGCACAGATAACACTCAGAACCTTAAAATTTTTTTGTGTGGTATATTTTGAAGCAGATCTCAAAGCACAAGCGCACATCGTATATTTTGCAGACACAACTAATTCGAGCACTCCTCCTCAGACACACGAGGTTATTTTGGCGTCCTAAACACCTGGAGACCTACACTACACTATGCGATCAAACGTATCTGGATACCTGGCTGAAAATTACTTACAAGTTCTTGGCACCCTCGATCGGTAATGCTGGAATTCAATACGATGTTGGCCCACCCTTAGCCTTGGTAACAGCCCACTCTCGCAGGACATTGAATTGGGAGCTGGAAGGTTTCTTGGAGAACGGTAGCCTATTCTTCTGGAGTGCTGCACTAATGAGAGGTATCGATGTCGGTCGGTGAAGCCTAGCATGAAGTCGCCGTTCCATAGGATTCAGTTCAGGACTCTGTGCAGGCCAGTCCATTACAAGGACGTTATTGTTGTGTAACCACTCTGCCATAGGCCGTGCATTGTGAACAGGTGCTCGATCGTGTTGACAGATGCAATCGCCATCCCCGAATTGCAGTTCAACGGTGGGAAGCGAGAAAGTGTTTAATACATCAATATAGGTCTGTGCAGTCATAGTGCCATGCAAAACAACAAGGTTGCAAGCGCCCTCCATGAAAAACACAGCCACACCATAACACCACCGCCTCCGAATTTTACTGGCGGCACTACACACGCTGGCAGATGACGTTCACCAGGCATACGCCATACCCACGCCCTGCCATTGGATCGCCACGAAGTGTACTGTGATTCGTTACTTCACACAACATTTTTCCACTATTCAATTGTCCAATTTTTACACTCCTTATACCGAGCAAGGTGTCGTTTGGCATTTACCAGCATTACGTGTGGCTTATGAGCAGCCACTTGACCACCTCCTCCCTAACTGTCATAGTACTTGCAGTGGATTCTGAAGCAATTTGGAATTCCTGTGCGATGGTCTGAATAGATGTCTGCCTATTACACATTACGACCCTCTTTGATTGTCGGCGGTCTCTCTGTCAGTCAACAGACGAGGTTGGCCTGTACGTGTCCCTTCACATTTCCACTTCACATCACATCAGAAACAGTGGATCTGGGGATGTTTAGGAGTGTGAAAATCTCGTGTACAGACGTATGACACAAGTGACACCCAATTATCTGACGACACTTGAAGTCCGCGAGTTCTGCGGAGCATTTCACGATGTCTAATGACTACTGAGGTCGCTGATATGGAGTACCTGGCAACAGGTGCCAGCACAATGCAGCTAATATGAAACACGTTTGTTTTTGGGGGTGTCCGGATACTTTTGATCACATAGTGTAAGCGGACACCCGTATGTAATGTGGAATCGGCCACTAAATGACACAAGAGGCACATCTGCCAAAGTATTGTGTTATCAGTAAAGAAGCAGAAACAACAGAATGGGTCAATCAGGAGAGCTCACTGCCTTTTAATGTGTGCTATTCATTGAGTAATAAATTCATAAGGGATATTTCAGCCCTGTGAAAAAAGACCAGACAGACCTCACATACTGACAGGCGGGGAATGCTGAGCATTGTGGAGGACAGTTGTAAAAATGCCATATGAAATCGGCATAAGGCGTCGCTCACGAGTTCCAAAGTGCTGCCAGCAGTCCAGCTCACACAGCCACTGAGAGTTAAACATATGGGGTATGACAGTCGCTCTTGTAAGCCACCCATTTCTGTAGTCAGTGCTAAGAAAATCTCGAGGTAGTGTAAAGTAAAGAGAAAGCTTTTGACAATGTTAACTGGAATACTCTCTTTCAAATTCTGAAGGTGGCAGGGGTAAAATACAGGGAGCGAAAGGCTATTTACAATTTGTACAGAAACCAGATGGCAGTTAATTTTGTGTGACATGAGCGAACACCACTGGCAAAAGATGCTGAGCGTTCAGTGAACTATTTGTCTTCATATCTGTGTATTACCTTCATTCTCACTCTAAATATCGAGAGAGTCTCAGGATGCTCAAGGAAAATTCTGAATGAGTAAAATTTTGCAACATATATACACTGCAAATAATTTCTCTCTTTATTGGTTGCTGCCACTGTCAATTATGCAAAGCCTTACAATTTTTTTCTTTTACTTTTTTTTTACATTCAGGGAGGCGCACATCTACAGTCCGTGCTTCCAAGTCTTCTCTTTCCTACTAACCTAGCCTTTTTTGTCTTGCCAACTGCACGGGAATTATTCTCTTAACAAACAACAAAGCAATGGCAAACTTAATCCGCAACTAGCCATATGAATGTTATATATTTTGTGTGGTAATGAGATATTTAGGAAATAAATCATACACAAATGTGATTAAGATTTGCACAATGTTTTATTTTTTTAACAAACAAAATTAAAATTACAACAGTGCGCATACTCAAGTCAGTCACACTTTGCAGTGCTGTAAATATTTGGTTCAGCTATGTGAGCTACTGCATACTGAGAAACAATATAATTAAAATCACAAATGGGGAAAGAAAATTCATCTTCAGATAAAAATATAATTCTGTATAATCTTTTTTGATGTACAATTTGGTTACGTAATACACACATTTTGGTTCACACTATAATTTCTACTGTCCTTAGAATAATTTGCATAACAGTAGATTACTTTAAGTCACTTAACTGTGCCAAAATGAACGTAACAATTATCTCCGAGGAATCCATAGTTACATTTATTAAAAACAATAACAATTCATTCAATGTCAAATATGACAATGCAAACGCAGTTCAAAAGTGTTTTTCAGAAATACATTATTTGTTTAACAGAGTTCTTAAGATTAATCAACAATTAATACAAAAATTTTGTTTCACTATTTTCTTTTACATATTTTACATTTTGGGCTATTTTATATTGAGGATCCTTCTATGAGAAATATTATTAGTTTGCATGTAACTGTAATAACCGGATAGCAAGGAAAAATGTCCAGGTTCACTACCAAGAGCTGCTGACAAAATGTAGAATGCCTATGTTTGTGATGTTAACGCTGGCTGTTTATATAATATTACTGAGAGTACTGTTTGGCACATTTTTACGATTGATGATGCAGTCTTTTACTATTTGAGGACAGTGACAAACTCACAGATTTTATTATTTGGCGACATTGATTATATGGTCTACTGTGATGATGTAAATTTTGTTACGAATCTGATGATTGTCTGTGGACTGAAACTGGTCGGTCGATAAAGAAATTTTAAGAGCAGCTCTCATTGGTAAATTGTGGCATTTTTCAAATGTTTACAAGCTGTGGGACACAACCTTCTCATAATATATTTGGGTAGCACGGGTTACTGACATGTAATCAACATTTTTAACTTTAATGTGGGAAGAGTTAAAACAATTGGGTGTGTGGTTTTACTAATTCAGTTCCACACATTGCTATTCTGTGTCAAAATAATATGATACTTCTCAATGATATGAATATAACAGAAGGAAACGCTCCACGTGGGAAAAATATATATAAAAACAAATATGCTGTAACACACCAAACGAGAAAGCATTGGTTTAAATGATGACTAACTGAAAACCTCAGCTGCTGACAGGTGTTGTTGATATACCTCGATGTGGACAGCTGAAAATGTGTGCCCCGACCAGGACACGAACCCGGGATCTCCTGCTTACATGGCAGATGCTCTATCCATCTGAGCCACCGAGGACACAGATGAATAGCGCGACTGCAGGGACTTATCCCTTGCACACTTCCTGTCAGCAGCTGAGGTTTTCAGTTAGTCATCATTTATTCCAGGGAAAAGCTGCACGGTCATCAACAGTAACTGTTCTTTTGAGAACAAGTTAGTGTCTTCGTATATAAGCGTTGGTTTGTTGATAGAGACAATAAAACACACACACACACACACACACACACACACACACACACACACACACACACACAGAAGTTCAAGCTTTCGCAACAGCTCATATGTAAATCATGTCTGCCTGTGACAGTATACGTGCAGATGGATATGTGTGTGTGTGTGTGTGTGTGTGTGTGTGTGTGTGTGTGCGCGCGCGCATACCTGTCCTTTTTTCCCCCTAAAGCAAGTCTTTCTGCTCCCGGGATTGGAATGACTCCTTACCCTCTCCCTTAAAACCCACATCCTTTCGTCTTTCCCTCTCCATCCCTCTTTCCTGATGAAGCAACCTTGGGTTGTGAAAGCTTGAAATTTTGTTTGTGTGTGTACTTCTATTTTCAAGTACAATACCAGAGCAGATTAAAGCTTACAGTTTGCAACAACACACAGTCCAAAATAATTAATATATATGTATTAATACCAGTTACAGGTACAATATGACTTTTACAAAGAGACACACTGGCAAGGCTGTTTTACATTAGAATTCGAACAGCTCTTTTCTGCCCACTTTAGTTGGGATCACCAGCTATTATATGCACAGAAAAATATAAGTAACACAAATGTGTTATTTTGCTGACATCAGCAAGCGGAGATGAAAGAGGCTATTAACATGTTTACAGCCATCTCTCACAGACATACTTTAAGTTGGCACAGGAGAGGACAATAAAACAAAGGAAAATACCAAGAGATGAAACGTTACAAAATTTCAGTACCTGTTATTGTATCCCCCCCTTCCCTCATAAAAAAACCGACAATGGCATGTTGGAATCACTACAGTCAATTTGTGTCCATGATGTTCTTGGAATCATGTTCTCTTCTATGCTATGGAGCAATCATGATACACATCCAACAACAAACAGGAGAAATTTGTCACCACATGATCTTTCATATAACAAGGAAATTTGACGACGACAGTGAAGGACACTGGAACTTGATGTATGAAACTTGAAGAATATAAAACTTTGATCACAAATATTTTCTTCTTTTTGGCCACTTTTGGTCTACACAATCATCACCAGATATGTCTGTGATCCTAAACATTTAAAAAGTCAACCAGACAAAATTATTAATGAAGAAATTGGTCTATAAAACAGAAACTTACTTGACGCCTTCTGCTAAATTCTGCTAATGCCCAATCAGAATTTGTTTACATAATAAATGCCCCTTCTCACCTCATATTTTACAATTTTTAATTTTACTTTAAACATCCACATCATTTTTATTTCTTCCTATTTATGAACTTTGTTCTACTACACACATAGTCACAGTTATTTGAAATTATTAGCTTTACTCTTTGGCCAAAGTAATATCTAAGTAAATTTTGCACCTTATGAAAATGTTAAGCTGTCAAATTAACAAGAAAGCATATGTGTGAACCAAAACAAACAGAACACATATATTTAAAGACCATGTCGTATTAATGCATATGGCACATTTTTATACGGTAGGTAATTATCTTTTTAATAAGTTACATTCGTATCATCATGTTTCTATTTGTGGAGGTAATGTAGTGTGCTCTCTTTTATACAGAAAGTCATTTGAAAATGTCCTAGAAAGCAGAGACTCATTATGTAACAATAAAATAAATACAGCAGAAGTGGAAAAACATCACCTTCTTATAATCTATAAAACACGAACAAACTTGTAACCAAGATAGGCATTGTCAAAAGGCAAAATTTTTTTGAAAACATTATCAGTGATCTTATATTAATATGATAATTAAAAACCAGTCCTGATCGCAAATTTATTTTAATCGAAGTGACCGGTTTCAATCTTTAAGGATCATCTCCAGAATTGCAGGTGGACTTCCACGGAGCAGGCTGCACTGATCCACGTTGTGGACTGTTTTTTAATTATCATTATCAAAAGGTGTAAAAACATAACATGTAAAGCTAAGGCAAACACAATTCACTCTTGTTGTAAGTTACAATCTGCTGAATTCGTGATCAAAGGCTGTTTTACACTGTACAAGTTCTTTCGCACAATACAACAACAACAAATGAGAAATAATGTTGATAAATTGCATCTAAAGGAAAATTCACTTGAGAAAACTATCTGGTTACGAGACAGATTTCCTTGGCAGTAGCTACATCTGGAACGTGAAATTTTTAGTACTGCCAATTACAAATTACCCTAGCTTTCGGGAGCCATTAGTTCCCTCCCATGGGAGGAAAAAGGGATATGTTGGGGAAGTTCCAAAAAAGACTGGGAGGCTCGAAAGTCCGGGATAAAACAGCTCCTCTCATCTTTACTATGGGAGGGTCCCTCTAATAGTAGTAGTCATAGATAAATACATAATTATTTCTTATATCTATGCCACTGATGGACAAAGATCGACTGACGGCGAAGACCATTAACACTGAAGGTTCAGATGCTCTACCTCAAACAGTGGAAACTGCGCCAGAAGCTCACATCGGCAGATTCTATCTTGAGGATGAATGGGGGGTGGGGACACACATTGAGTGCCATAGGGGCCGTACTATTCCCTCTTGTTTATAACGTACATAAATGATCTTCCAATGACCGACACCTTAATCTAAATAAAGGAAAATGTTAATGGTAATGTACAGGCTTTCTGTTAAAACTGACAACAAGAAACAAAATGCTTTGTTGCCCCGTTTTCCTTCACACACTCGGTTTCCACTATGATAGCAGGGCAAGTAAATCAGTACACAGATTGCTTCCCCTAATACATATTCTTTCTCCTTACATAGAATTTCTAACAAAAGTTGCATATACAGCAATGTGTTGCTTTGCTTTCTTCCTCACAGTTGATTTTAAGAAAACAGAAAATTTGTGATTATGGCTTATTGGCTTATGATTAGAATACATTCCCATCAAAAGATCATAGCTATGCAAAACAGCCTCACTAAAGCTACTGTCCTCACACATCAGCAGGAGATGTCTCTTTCATACCCTGTAAGATGATGATACCATTCCTTTTAAGTGACTTCAATTACCAATCAAGGTTCCACATGCAACAACAATAAACAAGGCTTAAAGTGAGGGCGAGAGAGCATGGGCGTCGGGGAGGGAGAGAGGGCGGGCGGGCGAGAGAGCATGGGCGTCGGGGAGGGAGAGAGGGCGGGCGGGCGAGAGAGCATGGGCGTCGGGGAGGGAGAGAGGGCGGGCGGGCGAGAGAGCATGGGCGTCGGGGAGGGCTGGACAGAGGCTGGACAGAGGCTGGACAGAGGCTGGACAGAGGCTGGACAGAGGCTGGACAGAGGCTGGACAGAGGCTGGACAGAGGCTGGACAGAGGGTGGACAGAGGGTGGAGAGAGGGTGGAGAGAGGGTGGAGAGAGGGTGGAGAGAGGGAGTCTAGGGCACGCAGTCAGATAGCAGCCAACACATGAGATCAGTACATTCCGTGAAAATCTGCGAGGGTCACTCTACTACTGCCACACAGTGAGGATTTGGGCATCGGCAGGGGGCGGCTGCACCAGTGCGGAGGGTCCTGTGAGAGGGCATATAAGGTAGAGGCACGTCATACGCAAGAGTTCAGTTAGTCTCAAGACAGTCGGACTCTGCGTACATCGAGCCTGGTACTGGGACTTACAATACACTGTGGCCCCGCTGCTCGCTACCTAGTCCTACGTAAATCCCGTATGGAGACTTCGTAATCTGCTGAGACAAATTTTTACCTTTGAGTGTTCACTCTGACGAACATTAAAGGTCGTTAATCGAGCACTGCACTGTTTTTCATATTTCCTCGACAGAGTTCCATAGTCCCAAAAACTTTCAATTAACCGACAGTTAATCAGACGGACCTTTTCCTACATACTGTTGAGCAACATCTAGGTCACTTGACGAATGTGACACACATATTTTTACAGTGTCAGGTGTGGAGTCTAAAGTGGATTAGTAGCTGTCAATTTGCAGTTTTACCATGCAGTACCTGCAAGCTACAAATTACTGGAATAGGTGAGCATTCCTTTTGAAATATCCGATCAACTCGGCCCGATATTGAGGAAAAAGACGGAATGTTTTTACAATCCTTTATGCTCAAACAACACAGTTCACGGGCTGGCAGCCGGTGTAGAGTGAAAGACAGAGTTAGTAGAAGAAGCTGGAATGAGCACTGCAGACAGACAGCATCTGTGGCCTACGCAATCATCCCAGAAAGCAGCAACAACACCTGACACGGTGAGTGAAACGGTAGCAGTCACATCCACCACAGAGATAGTCATTCATGTGATGACACTGACATCCAAGAGTGTTGTGAATGTAGTAAAAAATATACATTCTGTTGCTACAAAGTTGCATCACATTAACTGAAGGCACAAGTCGCCACAGCACCCACAGTACTATTGCTACAAAGTTGCACCCGACACACTACCCGACGCGCGCCCGTCCCGACGTGCTCGACATCGCGATCGTGAAAGGGGCGGCACACAATGCGGTCCCGACCACTCACTGTGCCCTATCTTCGACCCGGACACAAATGGAATGGCACCACCCGAGCATCATAGCGCCTGCCTCGACACCGACTGCGCGCACTTTCGGCAGCACCTGGCAGAGACGGTCGCATCCACACCTGATCCTGACGTGGGGGGGGGGGGGGGATGCAGCACTAGCAGCATTCACCCACTACACACCTGAGGCGGCAGATGCAGCAGCGCCACGAGGAGCACAGAAGCCAAAGGACAACTCCGAGCAGCTTCAGCCGGACATCCTGGAGTCGATCCGAGAGAAGAACCGAGCTTTTCGTGAGTGGCAGATCACACGAAACCCCGCCACCGAGCGGCTGCTAAACCACCTGCGCCGGGAGATTTCGGCGGCCGTCGGCCACCACCAAAATCGGGACTAGGCTGGCAAAATAGCGACACTCAGAATTGACGACAGAAGCGCCTGGGCCACGACCGGGAGCTTTCTGCACAAGGGTCAGCGCATCCCGCAGCTACAAGTCGGTCGTGACGTCGCCGCAGAGCCAGATATGAAGACCAGCGTGATCGCAGGCACCTTCGCGGAGAACTTCACAACAGCGGATCACGTGATCGATGACGACACTATCCAGGAGGTGCAAGAGCGTCTTCCGCTGTACCTAAACCGACAGGAGGCAGACGACGTCATTGAACTGACCACTGAGGAGGAAGTGAAACACAACCTCGACTTCCTACAGCCCAGGAAGGCAGGGGGATGCGACAAGATCGGTAACGCACTGACGAAGAAGCTGCCACCGGAATCAGTGCGCGTTGTCACAGGCACAGGCACAGGCACCTATCCCAATGCGTGGAAACATGCAGAGATGGTCACCATTCCGAAGTCTGGTGCAGAACTATCGCCCGATAAGCCTCCTGCTTTCCCTCTCGAAGACCTTCGAGAGGATATTCGCCAAACGGCTGCAGTGTCACGTCAGATAAGAAGGCCTGCTTCCTGACGAGCAGTTTGGCTTCCGCAGTGGGCATTCGACGCAGCACCAACTATTGCGACTGGTGGAGCAGGCGATGGGGGCCCTGGAGCGCCGCAAGTACCTTGGGGCGGTATAAGCGGCCTCCTGTATAAGCTGCTGGTACAGGGGGTACCCGTGTCGCACATCCGCCTTCTCCAGTCCTACCTGCGAGGGCGCACGTTCCACGTGCGTGCCGACTGTGCGTGTCAACGGAGCGCCACATCCGTGCTGGAGTGCCGCAGGGGTCCGTCCTTGGCCCCCTGCTGTACTCCCTCTTCACTGCCGACATCTCCAAGACGACGCCGAGCGTTCAACTGGCGCTCTACGCCGACGACACCGGGCTGTACACGCGCAGTACGAGCGCGCGGCTGATGCGCTGCCGCCTGCAGCTCACCTGCAACGAGATTCGAGGATGGGCCACCAAATGGCGGCTCAAGTTCAACGCCGGGAAGAGGCAGACGGTGGTAATTACGCGCCTCCGCATACCTGACACGCTGCCACAAGTACGGATCGTGGAAGGCCCCATCCCGTGGTCGTGTACTGGAACGTACCTCGGCATCACCCTGGATCGACGCCTGACCTGGGGTCCACATATCGGGGAGCTGAGGGGCCGAGGACTCGGACGGATGCACTCGCTGTACCCCCTCCTCGACCACACGACGACACTGCCCCCTCACTGCGGCCTCACACTCTATTTAGCACTCATCAGGCCGGTGCTAGAGTATGCGGCCGTGGCGTGGGGAAACGCTGCAGATACACACCTCGAGACGCTGCAACGAGTGCAAAACAAAGCCCTTCGGCTGTCGCTCCACCTGCCAAGGGATTACAATGCTCATCTGCTCCACGACACCGTGGGAGTTCCAATGCCGAAGCACCGCTTCCGCGTGCTCGCAACGAACTTCTACGAGTCAGCGAGGACGTCAAGAAATCCGCTGGTCAGTGGACTGGGAAACCAAATCCACTGGCAACCAGATGGCCTGACCTGCTGCTGGAATAATTTCCGTGCAGCCAGAGAAGATGAACAGCACTAGTGACTATGAGAAGACGAACCATAAAGAGAGGACCAACAACAACAGTGAATCTACGATGCAAGAACAGCAGTTGAATTGCTTAACCTGCTCCAAATCGTGCAGTGAATTGCACGCGAGTCACGCAAGCGAGCAAGCAACTGATGCCACACAGGAGCCGGGAGCCGCCAGGAGCGGACGTCTGAGCCACAGTGGACAGCAAGCGAGCAGCCGCCAGGAGAGCGGAGCACTCCCCACCCTCGCACCAGCCCCCCCCCCCCCCCCCCCCCCCTGCGTCGCCTCACCAGTCCACGGGTGGAAAGCAGCCACAGGAAGACGCAGTTGCCGCGCGGACGGCGCAGCGAGCAGAAGTGCCGAGGACGGTGACGCGCCGAAACGAGACCTCCGACCACCGAAGAGTCTCCCGCACAGCCCGACGGGTGACTACGCAATCTTGTCATGTTATCCCCACCTACCATTCAAAAGTTGTGGGTAAAGCAAAAGTGTAGTGCCCACAACGTAGTGTCTCTCCCCTAAGTGTAGGGCAGACGCATACCGGGGCCTGTGGCACTGCCCAGTAACCCGCGTATGCCAGATTAGGGCGACTCGGGGCGTGGAAACTTACAACGGTGGCAACAGAGCGCTCCCGAGACGGACTCCCACAAGCGACCACACAGAGACCAGACCTGACCCTACAAACGACCACCGTGTACTCCGACAAGGCTAGACTGCCCACCCCCTCCAACCGTCATCGACCCCCTACCCCTCCTCCTCTGCCAGGTCCCCGCAACCGGGCCCGTAGATCGAGAGCAGGGGCCGGCGCCTCCGACTCGAGGACCTGAGAACCGTTACGTATGAAGTACAGTTCCATCCTGACGAAACATCGACAGAGAGGAAGCTAACTGTCTTCATAAACCAGTACTTCAAACAGGAAATGAAAGATGCCATCGAGGACCTAAAGGTTAGACGAGGAGGTGTCACCCTCATCAAAATTGCAAAGCCAGGAGAAGAAACGCATCTGCAGAAACTATTTAGGCTCCATCTACACTCTGACAACTCTGTCCACGAGAGCCAAGAGACAGACAATCAAGTGCTAGGAATACCCACACCAAAATGATCTGAGTAATAACGAGGGACCGAGAGACCCTCTACAGAATACTGACTGAAAGGGTCGTCATCGACTACTCGAGAAAAGAAACCGAACCATCAAATTTCCCCCCACCACAACCCGCCCAGTGTGTTCTACGCTTATCCTTCGAGCATCACACCAAAAACTGTGAGAACAAGCCAAAATGCCCCCAGTGCAGTGGAGACCACCCCGTCACCCAGTGCAACAGCCTTGGTGCAGAAAAATGTGCCAACTGCGAAGGTCCCCACTCAGGTCTCTCCTACCACTGCCCACTGCATCCCGAGGAGGCTCCGAAGCCAGAGCTTCGAGCCCCCATCGAGCCGATCAACGAGCCGGCGCAGATCGCAGTGGAGGACATCCGGCAGGAGGTGGTGCTGAAAGCAGACTTCCTGAGGGTCCTACCTAGCCAGCATCCTTATCAACATGTTTCAGGATAGAAAAGAAGAAATCATAAAAACTATTAACCAGGTCGCCTTTCAAGCCCTGGAAAAAACATTAAAAGCTACACAGACAGGGTGCAGGCTACACATCACAGTTAAAGACGAGTGGCACCTGCAAACAAGATTACTCAACACACACAATGACACACTCAACAGACCACTAGGAGAAACACAAAATAGGACTCCCGACGACACCCATCACACACTCCACCCACCGACCAGAAGTTAAAACAGCAGAACAGCAACACTTCAAAGACTAAAACATGGACAACATCGTTCAAACTCACACAAACTTGCTCTTCGTAAATGTGAGGGAAGTTGTAAACAGACAAACAGTGTTCACGCACACATTCATAAATGAATGGCTGAAAGAGGGGCGGGACTGCAATATCCCGAAATAGACCTGTTTTCGTAAAGATAGGGCTGACGGTTGGGGAGGTGTAGCTCTCTACATCCTAAACACGATACCCGCCACCGAAATCCCCCTTCCCCCAGCATTCCAAAACCTAGAGGCGACAATGGTTAAAATCAGGGGATCTAACAGACGAACGATCACAGTGGCATGCTTACACAAACCCCCCGACAGTCCCCTCCCACACCAATCCCTACAAACCTTGGACAAATTCATCCTCCTAGCCGACCTCAACGCCAGACAGGATAGAGACCCAAAACTGACGCACATTCTTTGACATCCTAGCGACGCAACCACTAGACCGTGTAATGGATCTGGGAGATGTGTTATTTTCTACCGGATCTGTCGATACCAAATCTTATGAGGGAGGTTGTAAATGTTTTCTTATATTTTTGTCAGAATTTTTTTTTTTTTTTTTTTTTTTTTTTTTTTTTTTTTTTTTTTTTTGGTGAATTGTAATTTGCCTTATTTTATGCTAATTTGCTTATATGTTTGAGAGTGACAGCATATTGATTAATATTAGTAGATGTGAAGAAGAACATCAAAGAGACTGGTTACAAGTGGAAGCTTGTGTGTTGTGTAAAATGTCTTTGACGCTGGAGTCGTCTTTGACCGTAGTCAGTCAGCAGTGAACGCTCGGTGTGTGTTGACGGTGGAACAATGTGCAGGTCGCCATCATAATAATTTGCTAGTGAACAGGAAAAATGAATTATGTTACTACTTTTTTTATATAAACTTCAAGAAGAAACCACATTCGAAGAAATGGTATTTGAAGCACCAAAAATGAGGCAAACACATTGAACCATGTCATTTCTGCAGCCGACGAAACTGCAATGTGGAATCATACTTTCACTAGACGACTGAAGCCAACACAAAAGACAAATATCGTCTTGTAAACATTTCACGCAATAGGTACTGTCACGAAATATACTAAATACAGTATATAAAAAATAGTGAGCATATTTTAACTGCCTTGCCATCTATGGATACACCATCATAGGGCACAACGGACAGTCAGCCCCTGACCGCATCCTGTTTAGCCCCACACTGACTGACACCATGACCTCCGCAAAGATTGATAATCCAATTACGAGCGACCACCTACCACTCACCTTCTCCACAGAGGCACTCAACCCCCCCAGACCCTCCTCCCACTAAACGCACCATCCGTAACTACTCAAATGCTAACTGGGAAAGGTACGGTGAAGTCCTCACAGGCCACCTAAACTTCCCAGTAAGCATCACTGACAATAACGACCTACTGTTAGTGACCAGACTCCTTGAAGACGCAATCAAACGAGCCACCGACGAGGCAATCCCGACTAAAACCATAAATAACTGGAGACCAACCATTGCCCGTGAAGCCCTATAGTCAATCCAACAAAAGAAAGAGAGATAAGACATACCGACAACCCAGATCTAAGACGACTATGGAACAGACTAAACAACAGAGTCTAAAACATAATACCCACATACAAACACAGTGGTACGACACCTGCAAACAACTAGACTACAGGAGTGGAGGCAAATTCTGGGAAAAATTCAGGACTGTAACAGGACGACGACGAACAACTGAACTCATCCTAATAACAAACAACGACCTGACAACAGACAAACGTGAACATGCCACCATCTTCAAACAGGTACTGCAGGAGGTCTATTCCTTTCCCAACGACAATCTCTTTGACAAAGTCCACAGACGAACGGTCGAATTACAACTGAATCGACTACTAACTACTGCAACAGTGGACACAGAGGACGAACAAACCCTGACCAAAGAAATAATTTGCCACCGGAACAGTCGAAGCCATCCACACAGGACATAACTCTGCTCCCGGACAAGACGAAATCCGACGACTACACCTACAGAAAGCCAGCCCCAGCGGACAGAGAGCATCCGACATGCCGCACATTCCAAAACATCTACCGCCAACTGTATGCAACAGGTATGGTCGTAGCACGCAAACGGGTCCGTAACAGGCCCGTCACAGGAGAAGCGGGTGCAGTCGGTGTGTTAGCTGCTGTTGCCATGAACCCACGAGAGCCGGTGGACTGAGTCAAAGTAGTGTCATGCGCATACTGCATCGTCACCACTTTCACCCGTTTCGTGTGTCGCTACATCAACAATTACATGGTGATGACTTTAATCATCGAGTGCAATTCTGTTGATGGGCATTAACAGAGAATGCGTTGCAGTTCTACTTGTTTACCGATGAAGCGGGTTTCACAAACGACGGGGCAGTGAATCTACGGAACGTGCATTACTGGTCCGTGGACAATCCTCGCTGTCTCAGACAGGTAGAGCGACAGCGACCGTGGACTGTAAATGTATGGTGCGGAATCATTGGCGACCACCTCATTGCTCCTCACTTCGTTGCAGGGGCACAAACAGCTGCAACATACATCGTGTTTCTACAGAATGATCTGCCAACGTTGCTCGAAAATGTCCCACTGGAAACGCGTCGACGTATGTGGTTATCAGCATGATGGTGCACCTGCACATTCCGCAATTAACACTAGGCTGACCCTAGACAGGATGTTCGACGGGCGTTTCATAGGATGTGGAGGACGCATAAATTGGCCAGCCCGTTCTCCTGATCTTACACCTCTGGACTTCTTTCTGTGGGGTACGTTAAAGGAGAATGTGTACTGTGATGTGCCTACAACCCCAGAGGATATGAAACAATGTATTGTGGCAGTCCGCGGCGACATTACACCAGATGTACTGCGGCGTGTACGACATTCATTACGCCAGAGATTGCAATTGTGTGCAGCAAATGACAGCCACCACATTGAACATCTATTGGCCTGACATGTCGGGACACACTCTATTCCACTGCGTAATTGAAAACGGAAACCACGTGTGTACGTGTACCTCACCCCTCATGGTAATGTACATGTGCGTCAGTGAAAAAGACCAATAAAAAGGTGTTAGCATGTGGACGTAATGTGCTGTTCCAGTCTCTTCTGTACCTAAGGTCCATCACCGTTCCCTTTGGAATCCTACGTAATTCGGTGCTCTCTGATACACACGATCAAACAGCGGAGGAGTGGTACTCAAGCGTCAACTTTAGGTTACAATATCTCCAGATGTAATTAACATTTTTACAATGCAACAAGCGGCACTGATTACGTATTTGTTTATATGTTCAGACGTGCTAACAAAACGGGGTTCCATTTAAAAAAAAAACGTAGGTTTGTGGTAAAAAACATACTTCCGTGCATTTTTTTATGGTTTGCATTAACCAATTACACTAGCCCCTCTCCTCACGTTCGGTCTGTTGAATCGATTCATCAGTATTTGATGTGGTTTACGAAATATATCCAGCGGTAATGTTAGGTGGCTCACCCTGTATATATATAGTGCCCAGATATGTCTGAAAGTTATTGACCGATTTACTTCAAATTTTTATATGATACTGTAATGAACATTCACATGGACATAGGCTATATATTACAGTAACATATATGAAGAAGAGAGAGAGAGAGGGAGGGAGAGAGAGAGAGAGAGAGAGAGAGAGAGACTTTTAAAAATGTCTATTGAATGTTAACAAAAAAATAGTATGAATCTCATATTTTACCAAAATGATAATGCTTATCCTATATTTCACCAAAATGATAATGCTTAGCACAAGTGCAAGCAAATGCAATTAAAAAAGCAAAAATTGTATTGTACACCATCGGCCAAAAAAGAGCAGTCACCAAGCTCTAGAAAGGGCCACTCTCCACTTATGTGAGGGAATGAAATGTGCTATAAAAAAAATAAAAAATTTAAAAAAAATTAAAAAAACTGCAATGCCATGCAAGACAGACGTACGTGCCGAGTGCTACGCCACGCCGCTAGCTGAAGCGACAGTGCCGACTCCTGTGGACAGGGTTGCATCCCTGCACGCATAAAGGGTAGAGTCGAGTACGTCGGTGGCACACCCGCGTGCCACTGATAGTACGCCTCCCCTAAGGAATGACACTAGTATGTGTGAAAACCCCGGTGCTTCCGCGTCATACAGAGAGAGTGCCGTTACCGCAGTGTCGTGTGCTACCTCTACCGTGATGCAAACATCTGCAGATAAGCCGCATCCAGGCAACGCATCCACGTCAAGTGAAGCCGACGCAGCCCTTCAGCTGCTTTTGGGAATGCTACCTCAAGCCCTGGCCACACCACTTCCGGACAGTGACAAGGAAGAGGCCGTGGAGCACGACGCGCCGCAGCAAAAGCCATCCACCTCAAAGAAATGCGTCACGACCGGCGTTCAGTAGACAAATACAGGAGGGAAAGCAATACTCCGCCGCTTCCTTCCGAGCAAAACTGCAGGTGCTCCCGCACCAACACAACTGACAAAGACGGCTTTATCGCCGCAAGGAAAACTGGGAAGGCTGTGCTCACGAAGGACACGGACATCGAACGGGCCAAGGCGCAACAGCATCGCAAACCGCCGCCAATTGTGATTAAATTTGGCGAACATTTTAGAGAACCACAAAATGCCATCAGCCTTTGCATTGGCAAAGACAATTATACAGTGCGCGTGTCTGGTGATGAACTGTTCCAAGTGTGCACAAAAACAACAGAGGACAATTAAAAAGTGTCTCAATTGGTGCAGGACAAAAAGTGGTCACACTACACGTTTAGCTCCTTAAGGACGAAGCTGTAGTGTTTTGGCATTTACCGCGTACCATCCAGCCTTCAGAAGCAAAGGAGGATCTCGAGAATACGGGCTCCATTGTTGACGAAGTCTTCAAAATGCGTTCTTTTCGCACATGCGGGGGTGGCCCGCTTATGCTGGTAATAGCTAGCAACACGACCTATAACAGGCAGCTCTTCAGCTTGGCAAAAACAGGCAATGTGGAAGTGAAAGCTGAAGAACTGCGCAAAAAGGCAGCCTGCGAACAATGCTACCGCAACCTGGAACCTGGTCACGTCAGGAAGTACTACTGCGTGAAGCGTGGCGAGCAACACTCGACAGTCCTGCACGCTTAAAGGGGTGCCACACAAAGACTTCACACCGAAATGCAAACTCTGCCAAGGCAAACACGTGGCAAGTTACCGTGGCTGCCCAGTACACCTCGACTTCGCTGATCACGCGCGCAGGAACACAAAGGCAGAATTCCTGCCAGCGCACCACCCAGCCCCGGAAGAAGAGGAACGAGAGGAGAGGTGGCCGCCGGGGCAGGGCAATGACTGCAAAAGCGCGCCAAGTCGCAGACAACGCGGCACCCCACCCTGCAGTGACTCAGAGCGAAGTGGACCAATCAGCGTGAGCCGTCCCAACTCCGTGCAGAGGACCGACCACCGGCAGCCACTCCAAATCTGGCAAGCACCGAGGACTTCCCGGAGCGAAGATGGCGGCATCCCGCAGCGCCCCGCCATACTGTCGGCGCCCGTCAGGACGGCGCACGAGCAGAGGTCAGCACGATCGACGCGCGCCACGTTGTCGGCGGCAACGCTGGCAATGACGACCGCGTGGAACGGATGCTCAGCTGCGTGGGGAAGATGACGCAGCAGATGTCAGAGCTCCTGGCCGTGGTGCGGAAAGTTGCATCCGCCATCCAACCGTGCAACCTCCACCGTGCCCGAAGCTCTGAGGGGTATAAAAGCCTGTGTTTTCAACGCTGAGGGGCTCCAGGCGAATTCTGACAACTCATAAGGGACAAAACATAGACGTATGTCTCGTCACCGAAACGTGTCTTAAGCCTGGCATCCGAGTAGGCGTAGGAAACTACGAATGCTACAGGGATGACAGACCAAGACATGGAGGCAGCACAGCTGTATATGTACGGAGGACACTACGGCACCACCGCGTCCAAATACCTGAATTGGCAACAACAGAAGCAACTGCCGTATCAGTAGAGACGGCACACGGCACCGTAACGTTAGTCGCTGTCTACAGACCACTTAGAGGAGCACTCTGACTGGGCGACTGCAACAAGTTGCTCTCTCTCCCCGACAAAGTCATACTGAGGGGAGACTTCAACGCAAACAGCAAACAGCAGGGCGACCAACACAAGCGGACGTCGTCTGCTCCGTGTCGCAGAATGCCACGAAGCAGTCGTCATCAGCCCTCGTGACCCGACAATCTATTCCACAAAACCGGTGCCTCCTGGATATCATGATCATAAAGAGTGCCCGCCTGCACGTCACAGCCGGTACGTGGCCGGAGATATCCTCCGACCACGTACCGGTCATATTTGACCTCGACGCCGATGCTCTCCCAAGACAGCGGAGAGGTCTCGACCTACGTAACATCAGCTGGGACGAGTTCTGCAATGCCGTCACCGAATCCCTTGAAGCCACACCGGACGCGGTGGAACACGGAGCAGACGCAGCACTACAGCACGTCAGACAGTCGATAGTTGACACCGCGACTGCGGCTACGCCGGTCAGAGACGCCGACAACATCGACTGCTGGCCACACCCTCTGCCACGACATACCCGAGAGGCTATCACGCAGAAGAACTGCTTACAGCGCGAGTGGCAAAGGACGAGGAACCCAGCCACAAAACGAGAGCTCAACATAACGGGCAGCGACATCAAGGCCGACGTAGACGAACACCGCAACCAGGAGTGGGCGGGCAAAACAGAACAGCTAAACATCGAAGACGGCTCGGCCTGAAGAGCTGTAAAAGGCTACCTACGTCACATAAAAAAATTCCGCCACTTCAAGTGGGAGCTGAATTCGTGAATGAGCCGAACGCGAAGGCAGAAGCCCTAGTGGACACGTTCGCCACAGATTTCACACCGGTCAATGACCCAGTAAACACTGCCCACATCCAGCTGGTAGACGAGCGCCTCCCCGTCTTCCTCGACGCGGGAAATGACAAACCAGAAGACGCCATCGCGCCGATCTTCTCTGACAAAGTCAAGCTACAACTTCACCGCCTAAAAGGGAAAAAAGCAGGCGGACCTGATGACATCACAAACCTAATGCTGAAGCAGCTACCGGACACGGCAGCCGACGTCTTCGTGTCCATCTTCAATCAGGTGCTGCTCAGCAAGCAGTTCCCATCGTGCTGGAAGCATGCTGAAGTGGTAGCCCTCCCCAAGCTAGGGAAGGACGTCAGAAGGGCAAAGAACTATAGGCCAATCAGCCTGCTTCCGGCACTGTCGAAGGTTTTTGAACGCCTGTATCTGGTCCGCCTGTGGGCGCACATCGAGGCGGAAGAGCTCCTGCCAAAAGAGCAGTTTGGATTCAGGAGTAAACACGCCACGACGCATCAGGTGCTGGGCCTAACAGAGGATGCATTCGGTGCCATCTAACAACGTGAGTATTTCAGTGCTCTTTCACTCGACGTGTCGCGTGCTTTTGACTCCGTGTGGCATCGGGGCCTCCTGTTCAAACTACTTGACCTGGGCGTCCCGGTGTCGCACGTGAAGTTCTTACAGAGCTACCTCGAGGGCAGAATGTTCCACGTCAGAGCCGACACTGGAATTTCCACGGAGCGTCGTATACTCGCAGGTGTACCTCAAGGCTCGGTCGTTGGGCCGACGCTCTACTCTCTGTACAAAGCTGACCCACCTCGCACGGCCCACAGCCATCTACAGCCGCAGGAGATGCGTCGAGGTGCTGCAGCGTGAACTCCAGACGGCCACTGACGCCCTCACAGGCTGGGCAGAAAATGGCGTCTTGCTTACAATGGCGAGAAGTACCAAGCAATTATCACAGTGACTAGGCATTACAAGGACGACGCGCTTAGTCTCAGTCCGAGGGGTCCCGGTCCCGTGGAACGGAACCGCAAAATACCTGGGCGTCACATTGGACCGCCACCTCACCCGGTGGCCACACGTCGAGAACATCAGGAGCAAAGCATTGTGCAGACTAAGACTGCTCTATCCACTGCTAAACCCCACAATGACACTGCCTACCCACGTCGGCCTCACACTAAAGTCCGTTATTTGACCTCTCCTCGAATACGCGGCAGTAGTGTGGGGCAACACGGGACACACAGATCTGGAGCAGCTACAAATCCGGCAAAACAGGACGCTCAGATTGGCTCTCCACCTCCCTCGGGATTTCCCCCACGGAGGACACGCACGTGGTCGCTGACATCGCTCCACTACGCAGGAGGTTCGAGGAAGCAGCCGCAAATTTCTACAACAAAGCGGGGGCGTCAAGTAACCTGCTTTTCAGGAGCCTAGGACAACGTCCACAATGGTGATGCACACTTTGCTGGCCTGACCTGCTGAGACAGCCAGCAGACGATGCCACCATGCCTAATTAATACTCAACGCTATGTGACAATGACGTAGCACCAAGACACACCTGCTGCAGGGGGGAAAAAAACGCAGCAAGCATCGTCATCTATTACGTCCACGAAGCAGGGCAACCTAGAAAACCAGAATCTTAACACTAACAAGAATCGAAAAGGACAGTCAAGTCCTACATTCTGAAGACAAGGTAGAGAAAGTCTAGCAGTACTTCAGCCACACTACAGTAGTGTCCACTTGGGAAGTACACTACACCATCACGCGAAGTGAACCTGTAATACTCAGTCTCGTGCTGGCGGCTGAAGCGTACGCATCACCTGCCCACGCCGAGACGCTCCCGACTGTGACGGTGTCTCTCTAGAGACGCAGTGCAGAATTGTCGTGTTCACTCCAGTAGGGTATAGGTGGAGCTAGGGCGAACGTAGGGAAAAGCGAATTATTCAGGAATAGCCTGAATTGGTTAGTGTTAGGGATTCTCACAGCCAGGGCCCCTGCTGTGGCGGGACGGGGAAAAATGGATCCTGGGTGCAAAGGTCACGGTGGAGAACTACGAACCGCGTGATGGACCCCCACAATGTAAAAATTGTCAGAGGCTGCACCATACAGTGAAATACTGTAAGCTACTACCAAGGTGTGTCAAATGCGCCGGCCCTCATCCGTCAGCGTCGTGCTCAGTGCCACTAACTGAAGCCTGTACACGTGTACTCTGCGGCCAGAAGGGCCATCCGGCAAACTTTCGAGGGTGCCCTGAATTCCAGCGAGCTCTGAGACTGCACAGGACGTCAGTCAACCTCCGAGGAATGCGACAAAATCGACCGACACTGGTAGCAGACCCTCCACCACCGACCGACATGTGGGAGAACTACCCACCGCTCCGCCAAAGACCAGCCACGCGAGCCGCACAGTGGCGCCGCCAAACGAACCGGCCCCCACCACCGACACAAGAAGAAACTGCCACAGGCAGCATCGGCGACGCCGTCAAACAAATAACGTCACTAGAGCCTGAAACTCTGTTAAAAATAAAAAATTACAGCGACAAAAATCCAAAGCGTGACAGACCCTTTCAGCAAGATAATCGCTCTCGCGCAAGAAATAATGTCTCTGTTCGAGTGAAGCGTGGCCCACCACAATACAACACGAGATATCGAGGCAGCCATTTGGAATGCAAATGGACTGACGGAAAAGAAAATAGAAATCGAGCAATTCATCACAGAGCACAATGTGGACATCCTGCTGGTCAATGAAACCCACTTGCGCCGAGATGAAACATTTAAACACTGAAACGTGCACGGATACCGCACCGACCGTCAACTGAGGAGAGGAAGCGGGATGGCGGTCTAAGTGGGTCGATCCCTAATACTCACAAAGAGGAACTCCGACTCCGAAACAGCCCGGAAGCAACGGCAACAACCGTTAGAACGAACACCGGGAACATTACGTTCATTGCAGCATACCTTCCACCACACGCCAAACTCCATAGACACGACACGGAAACAACATTAAGACTCGCACCGACAGTGCTCATCGGCGGAGACTTAAACTCAAAGGACGTGACACGGAACTCCCGATCGACTAACAGAAATGGGAACACACTGCTCGCCCTCGCAGAAGATCTCCACTTTGATGTCCATGGACCTGAGGACCCAACACACATCCAATTCTTTAGTCGTAACAATCCAGATGTGTTGGACATCGTACTTACCAAAGACGTTCCAACGGAAATAGAGCTCACCACCATCAACGACCTATCGTCCGACCACCTGCCAGTCCTCATCGCACTAAGAAGAATCCAACTCTCGGACCAGCAATGGACCACCAAAAAGATAGACTGGGAAGCCTACAGGTGGATACTCACTAACAGTGTCAGACCAATTCTGTCATTAAACACGAAAGAAGAGGTGTCCACAGCGGTAGACTATGTAACGGATAAAATCCAAACAGCCATACGGAAGGCGACTACCACACAACACGGAGCTGCCGCCCCTTCTCCAAGAACCCAAACACCAGAAGAATAGATACAGCCGCCGGTGGCAACAGTTCCGTAACCCAGAAGACAGGAGAGAGGCTAACAGATTACAGCGGGAACTATGAGCCCGGCTACAAGATTGGAGAAGGGAGCGGTGGGAAGACAAAATGGACCAGTTCCACCTTCAGCAAAAACAGGAGTGGGACCTGGTCAAAGCGATCCACCGCCCAAAGGACCCGAAAAGAGCAATCAGGACAAACCGAGGCCTCACATATGAACCTCTCGAAACAGCGGAGAAATTTGCGGAAGCATTCGAACATCAGAACACGCTCCCACAATACAACCTCACTGAGGCAGAGACGCAGGAAGTAGCGGAAACAACCCGTATTGTGGAGGAGTTCCTACCCTGACCACCCGAATCTCACCCACTGCTCACCACACCCACAGATGTGAAAAATATAATCGAGAGAAGAAAAGGAACATCAGCACCCGGAATGGACCACATCACTAACCGACATCTGAAGGAAATGCCTAGAAAACCGCTCGTGCTACTCACAAGAATCTTCAATATTTTTCGTAAGGATTCTTTTTCTGACCAAATTGTGCCAGCCTGTTCCACACACCCACGATCTCACAAAAAAGCATTTTTTCACTCTGCT
This sequence comes from Schistocerca americana, assembly GCF_021461395.2. Classification (NCBI taxonomy): domain Eukaryota; kingdom Metazoa; phylum Arthropoda; class Insecta; order Orthoptera; family Acrididae; genus Schistocerca; species Schistocerca americana. Next base: position 80,600,513 of record NC_060129.1, on the reverse strand, counting down.
GTTCATAGAGCAATCTCTACCCCTTTGTCCTCTGAAAACTTAAAAGCCGAATTGAATCTAATTAAAACCATTGCAGTTAATAATGGTTACAAACCAAATATAGTAGATGATGTCTTCAGACAGAAAACCAATAACAGAATTACCACCCTTGGGACCACTATTGACGAGCCTAGCGATTTGAAGAAATACTTCTCTTTACCGTATGTAGGGCCAATAACCTACAGATTGCAACGTCTCCTTAAAAATAAATATGGCTGCAACATAGTTTTCTCTACCAACAACTCTCTCAAAAATAATCTTATCCATAATTTAAAACCAAGATGGTTGCCTCTGCAAAACTCAGGCGCTTATAAAATCACCTGTGACACTTGCTCAGCTTATTATACACGACAGACTGGACGAGCTTTTTCGATTAGATACAAAGAGCATCTATTAGGGAAAAAAGGTATGAACGTACATAATTCGTTATTCGCTGACCACCTTCTTATCACAGGACACAAACCTAAAGATGTTCATGATATTAGTATCTTACATACGGAAAAGAAAGGCTTCAGACTTGATATTCTTGAACAGTTGGAAATTTTCAAACATTTTTCCCGTAATAACCATCTAATCCTCAATGAGCAATTACAATTACGTGATAAAAATTTCTTTGATGGTGTAAAGCCCTTGCTTAAAATCACTTAACGCGGAATATTGCTATTATGCTTCCGTACTGTAGCCTTAAATATTGTTCTCTCTCTCCCTGTTTTACAGTATAATATTTTGTTCAACTTTCGATCCGTTACATACAATCTGACAAAATGTAGTAAGCACATTACGTGTACTCCTGTTCCAATGCTTCTGACAGCTGTTGTCACTGTAAATTACAAGTATTCAATACTAGATGGCGCGATACAAGGTGCCGACTTGCTAACATCGACGGCGCGCGCGCCTGTCAGTCTGATGCTGCTTACAGTGGCGGCTGCACACGCGACCCTTAGCGGCGTGTGTTAATCAAGTTGTCCATTCCTAGGAAAATTTTATAATGTACAAATATATTTTTATCTTTAACATGAGCACTGTTGCTCTAAACCATTTCATAACTATTTACTCTATGTAAGTATGCTTTCTTTGTCTACTGTACCGTAGCAGTTAGCTATGATGTGATTTTATTACATATGTTTAATTTAATAATTTTTATATTATTCCAAAACTGTGTTATAGTTAATGTAAATTTTTTTTACTTCTGATGAAGGCTGCCTTAGAGCAGTTGAAACCTAGGTAAAGTTGAAAATTTTTTACCTGTGCAACCGAAGAGCTGTATTTTCAAGTAATATTATAAACTTCAACAGTTGTCCGCTACTAAAGTTTGTCCCGAGACAGTGGAAAACCTCCCGGATAATCCCCATACAAAAACCAGGGAAGGACCCCCAGGAGGCAACCAGCCACAGACCAATAAGTCTGCTGAGCACCCCCAGCAAAATACCCGAAAGAGTAGCACTCAAACTTATCGAACAAGCCCTCATAACAGACGGAACAATTCGCGCAGAACAATTCGCATTCGAAAGGAAACTATCTGAAGAAATGCAGGTAGTCAGAGTGGTGGAGCATGTCGCAAGCAATTTCAACACGTCACGCCACACGGCCGCTGCGTTCTTAGATTGGGACAAGGCATACGATCGAGTGTGGCACGAGAAACTAAGCCACAAACTGGCCACACAAACATCAATTCCTGACTGCTACGTCCATCTCGTAAAGGATTATCTGACGGACCGGCAAATAACGGTAGTGGTGGAAGGAAAACTGTCGAGCACCAAGACACTCGCAGCCAGTATCCCCCAAGGATCGGTGTTGTCCCCCACCCTATTCAACGTATTCATCAACGATCTCCCGCTCGAAAACAATGTCCACCTGGCACAGTATGCGGACGACACGGCCCCGTTTACTAGCGGCCGACAACACTTCACCAATGCAAACCGCCTGCAACGACAGATGAACAAGATCATAGCCGGGTGCCGAGAGAACGAAGTAGTGCCCAACGCAGAAAAGACCACTGTGGTCTATTTCTGCAAAAAGAGACCACGACTAGAAGAAATAGAAGTTCTGGGCCACAGAATCCCACGGGCTCCGGCAGTTAAGTACTTGGGGGTAGAACTGGACCATGGCCTTTTCTTCCACCGTCACATTCGACATAAAAAACAGAAATGCACACAAATGGTGAAAGCACTAATACCTTTCTTCATCGGCGAAGAGTTAAATCGAGAAACAAAAATCCGTTTATACAAAGCTACAGTCCTGCCAGCCCTTCTTTATGGTAGCACTGGATGGGGGATAGCCTCCAAGACTCAATTAAAATCCCCGCAAGCAGTTCAGAACAAAATCCTATGATGGACCCTTGGCCCCGCCCCCCTCCCCCCTCACCAGGGAAAGCATTCGAGTGCTTCTCGCAGCCACCAACATGGACACACTAAAAACTGCCATTAAGAATAAGGCCAAGAAACTATTCAACAAAATAGACAGCCTAAGAGACACCCTCCTGCAACTGCAAGATTTGGGAGTCGCCCAACCCCGACCTGGACATCGCTTCAAGGTCCCAATGTGCCTGAGAAACGAAATAGATTAGGCACCCATTAAGAGATGTCCATCACCTAATATAGAAAAAGAAATTTAGTATTGTATAATGATTGGACACCAAATAAGGTCGGCTAAGGGCCCCTGAGGCCCAAGAACACCAGTCCCTTCACATGTAAATAATTATTGTAAAACCCTTACCTTACAAATGTACACGGCGAGTCGCACAAGCGACGGGCCAGCAGACACACACACACACACACACACACACACACACACACGAAAAAAAAAAACTATAATACTATACATCACATCGGAGCAGTAACTGCTGCGCACAAGCAAACCCATTTGTGACGTTCTGCGCATTGACATCACGGAGGAACAGCTCTTGGGGCGCGCGAGGTGTATGTTTGAGCTTTGTGTTGTTGTGGTTTGCGCGTGTTGTGTTTCGTGTGTGTTGTCGTTTCCGTTTGGTTATCTTTGTGCAGCGAGTGTTTTTCCAAAGTATTTGAGTGTGTGGAAGCAATGTTAGGTTGTGTTGTTGTTGGCTGTGATTCTCACAATCGCAATACAAAAGGGACTGAAATAGTGTTGCATTGCTTCCCCAAGTGAAGAAAGTCTGCAAAAGGTTTGACTTTCAAAATGCTTTAGGAAAGATCCTGTGAACGTAGGAAACGCAAGAATATGCTGTCGCCATTTCAAGGAAACGGGCTATATCCGGGACTTACGTTCAGAACTGTTAAATTTACCGCAGAAACTAATCCTTAAGAGTGAAGCGTATCCGTCTTGCAATTTGCCTTGTGGTAGTAGCGCCAGTGATAACACACCGATTGCAATAGAAGAAAGGAAAGAACGTTTTAACAAACGTGAAATTCGTAGAAGAAGCCTAGAGACTTTAAAGAAGCTCTCACCACTGAATAGGAATGTTGACAAGTGTACATTTACAGATGAAGTTCTTTGTAGTGATCCACATAAAGTCACTTTACAGAATTCTGTAGCATCACTACAGAGGAGAAATGCTCACCTAAGAGACATGTGCATGAAATTGCAAGCATGTAATAAAGATTTTAGAGGTCAGCTGTCCTCAATGAAACGGCATCTACATGAAGAAGAATTTAATAAAAAGGAACTTGTGTCTCGTGAAACTAATCGAATACCGGGCAAAATATTTTCACCCAATCAAGTTAGAAGTTTGTTGGACGGGTCAAATCGGGTTCGATGGGGCAAAGAGGACATTTGTAAGTTTATTACTTCACGTGCTATTTCGCAGAAGAGTTACAATCTCCTCAGAGAACAACTCGGGTATCCTCTACCTGCAGTGTCAATCTTGCGTTCTCGGATAAACCGCAGTTTCAGTTGCCAACCAGGAATTTTGAAGGATGTTTTAGTGATGATGAAAATGCAGGCTGCAACACTGACTGACAGGGAACGTATTTGTGTTTTGTCATTTGATGAAATGAACATTGACAGTATAATTTGTTACGATCAGCAAGATGACAGGATTCTTGGACCTCACAGCAATGTCCTCGTTGTCATGGTCCGAGACTTGTTTGCAACGTGGAAGCAGCCTATCTATTTCAATTTTGATGTTCAGATGACATCAGCACTTTTGAACGAAGTAATTGTTTCCCTGGCCAGCATTTGCTACAATGTGTGGCTGCAGTAGCAGATACGGATGCAAAGAATAGTTCTGTCTGGAAGGAGCCGGCGTTACTCATGAAAACACTTGTTTTCCACACCCGTGTGATTCTCTGAGACGTGTGTGGGTGTTTGCTGACGTTCTTCATTTGCTCAAACTCTTAAGGAACCACTTGCTGGATCAAGGAATAATGTTGGAAAACAACGCTGCGACAAAAACTGTATTCGAGAAACTGTTAGTTTTGGACAGTGGCAAGATGAAAATATGTCCCAAGTTATCTCAGCAACACATTACAGTGAAGGGCAGAGAGCGACAGCGAGTACGCTCAGCAGCTATCAAATACAACTGCACAGGCGATTCAGTATTTGATGCCTGAAGGAGGACACGCCAGTGATTTCATATAAACGGTGGATGAGACTTTCGATGTACTTAATTCAAGGACAAAAGGAAGTAATAAATCACTAGCCTGTGGATTTGGTGTCAATTTTCAAGCCCAAGCCTACGTAAATTTTATAAGTGTTGTGAGAAGATGCGTGTTGGCACCTCAAAGCATCTCTTACCATTTCAGAAAGGATTTTTGAAAACTGTTCGGTCAGCATCTCATCAACAAAAATGAGGCAAAGTTTGCTATGCAGTCTTTCAGGGAGACTTTGGGAAAGTTTATGGACATTAAAGTGTTCGTAATAAGCATTAATACCAATGAGACATGATCTCATCAAAACATCATGTGCAAACGTAGAAACAGAAGCAACTAACCGAAAGTTTGGGAAAATATGGAAGCTTTTCAGCAGTGTAACATACATTAATACGAGGGGAGTTCAATAAGTAATGCAACACATTTTTTTTCTCGGCCAATTTTGGTTGAAAAAACCGGAAATTTCTTGTGGAATATTTTGAAACATTCCCGCTTCGTCTCGTATAGTTTCATTGACTTCCGACAGGTGGCAGCGCTGTACGGAGCTGTTAAAATGGCGTCTGTAACGGATGTGCGTTGCAAACAACGGGCAGTGATCGAGTTTCTTTTGGCGGAAAACCAGGGCATCTCAGATATTCACAGGCGCTTGCAGAATGTCTACGGTGATCTGGCAGTGGACAAAAGCACGGTGAGTCGTTGGGCAAAGCGTGTGTCATCATCGCCGCAAGGTCGAGCAAGACTGTCTGACCTCCCGCGTGCGGGCCGGCCGTGCACAGCTGTGACTCCTGCAATGGCGGAGCGTGCGAACACACTCGTTCGAGATGATCGACGGATCACCATCAAACAACTCAGTGCTCAACTTGACATCTCTATTGGTAGCGCTGTCACAATTGTTCACCAGTCAGGATATTCAAAGGTTTGTTCCCGCTGGGTCCCTCGTTGTCTAATCGAACACCATTAAGAGCAAAGGAGAACCATCTGTGTGGAATTGCTTGCTCATCATGTGGCTGACGGTGACAATTTCTTGTCAAAGATTGTTACAGGCGATGAAACATGGGTTCATCACTTCGAACCTGAAACAAAACGGCAATCAATGGAGTGGCGCCACACCCACTCCCCCACCAAGAAAAAGTTTAAAGCCATACCCTCAGCCGGTAAAGTCACGGTTACAGTCTTCTGGGACGCTGAAGGGGTTATTCTGTTCGATGTCCTTCCCCATGGTCAAACGATCAACTCTGAAGTGTATTGTGCTACTCTTCAGAAATTGAAGAAACGACTTCAGCGTGTTCGTAGGCACAAAAATCAGAACGAACTTCTCCTTCTTCGTGACAACGCAAGACCTCACACAAGTCTTCGCACCCGAGAGGAGCTCACAAAACTTCAGTGGACTGTTCTTCCTCATGCACCCTACAGCCCCGATCTCGCACCGTCGGATTTCCACATGTTTGGCCCAATGAAGGACGCAATCCGTGGGAGGCACTACGCGGATGATGAAGAAGTTACTGATGCAGTACGACGTTGGCTCCGACATCGACCAGTGGAATGGTACCGTGCAGGCATACAGGCCCTCATTTCAAGGTGGCGTAAGGCCGTAGCATTGAATGGAGATTACGTTGAAAAATAGTGTTGTGTAGCTAAAAGATTGGGGAATAACCTGGTGTATTTCAATGCTGATTAAAATAACCCCTGTTTCAGAAAAAAATGTGTTGCATTACTTATTGAACTGCCCTCGTAAGTTTCAATGTGAATATTAATGTTTATGTAAAATGTCAAGTAATATTGTAATAGAATTGAAATATAACAAATGTTGAAACTGTTGTAAGATGTTTAAAATTGTAACTGTGCGGCTGGTCCACACGTAGGCAATGTGTTAGGATATGTCGAATGCAAAACCTCGGGTGAATACCCGGTCTGTCAGGAAGCGGTAAAAGGTGGATGGCAGGCGAGCGCGGGAAAACGCGCGTGAGCACTGCACGGCACAACGGGCTCAGTAGTAGTTGCAGTTTGGCACTGGTTTGAGCAACATCCTCTGGAGCGAGGAGGCTCTCCTGGAAGACATAGTTTCACTGAGCCTCGGGTATGCCGTTCCAACGCCCACACAGCAGCATGGCAAAATTCCATAGGCACTAAATGCAAAAGTATTGCGACGCTAAGAAGAATTAAAGTGCCGATACGTCAAGAGCCATAGCTGTGGTTGCATGTGTGCTCTGTGCCTCGCCATTTTGCCGCCCGCCAACCGCCGCATCGATACTAGCAGGTTGAAACTTTCAGTACTGTATTTGTATGGATCAGAGAGTGAACTGTGTTTGTTTGGTGCAATAATAACCTAAATTTTACCAGAACTTTTCCATCATTTAACTATCCTCACAATCAATGTAGACATGGTCCTTTCCAAACATTGTGCAATCCGAGTGTCCCGAAATGATAATTAAAAATTGTGTTAATAATAATTATTTGCAGAACTAGCTATATTAGAATGGTGTTTAAAGAAATGTTTTGTTAATGAAGCAGTAAATGAATAGTGAAGGTCTAACGAAGTCGAAATACAACTTTAGTATTGATATAGTAATGAAGTTTATAGTTTCGAGACAGATTTAAAGGCATTTAAATGAGCAGTAAATAAAATTAAAATGAGTAGTATCTTATATACTGGAAATCTTGAATGAATAATAAATTCAGTAATCATTTTTTTAAATACAGCGATCATAACAGTTTCAGGGTCCCCCCTTCATTCATTTGAATTCTGAAGTGTTCTAAATTAGTTTGACCAGTAGAAGTTAAAGTCAATATAAAAGTCAAAATTTATCAGTGTTTTATCTTTATCGAAACTGACACTTTGTGTGTGGTATGAAAGTACAATTTCTAGGGTAACCTATGCCCAATTTTAATCAGATTAATAGACAGTATAAAGTTTTGTAGTAAACATTATAGTGTAGTGTTATGTATTAATGATTTTTCCATATCAGTACAGAACGTCAAACTATCAGTTCAACAGATTTTCTGGTTCTAAAATTCTACTATATTACACAGTGTTATGTGCTGTTTTGCATGAATATATAACAACTTGTACAGGGAAGAAACTCAGTTAATGCTAGTTAGGCTGGCGACCATATTATTGTCACATTGGTAGCATCTTCTGGTTTGCTTTTGATCCCTCCTGATGTGTATTTGCATTTCGAACTTAATTGACGGATCATTGTTATTACAGAGTGGATGTAAGTCTGATTTGCCACCATTCATGTACATGCGGTCGATATCTATGCGAAAATCCTTTCTCAGAAAATCCTTTACCACAGCACAGGCTTTAACGAGTACTGTGTCAGGGATTACAGTATATGTTCGAGAAGACATCAAAAACTGTTGCTTAAAGATCATTAATTAACTAGGGAAAGAATGCTTTCCCCTCGTATCAACATGTGATAAATACAATTCTGGTAATCTCGAGGTTTTCCTGGAAGCACTGGATAGTGTATTGGGGAAGCTAAGCAAGGGTGACAATACAGTAAATATTATAATGTTAGGAGACTACACACTAAGCGACAGCCAAGAATGCAAAGGTTTACAAGACTGCATACGATCCTATGATATTAAAGATGTACTTGGTCATGTGCCCACTACAATAACTGAGGCAAGCAGCAGTTCCATAGATCATGTAATGACCAATTATGAAAACATTGTGTCGGCACAGACTGTAAACGGGCACATAGCTGATCATCTAGGACAATTATTAGTGATTGGTTGTCTTAATAAACTTAAACAAAACAAAAAATATGAGAATAGAAGATTATTTTCTGAATACATCACCACCTTGCCAAAGAAAACTTTGGGTCAAGAATCTTGGGAATGAGTTTATAGAGAAAGGGGAGTTGACAGCAAATGGGAAGTATTTGTAAAAATTTTAACTAGACATATAGATATTACTATCCCGGCAAAGATGATCAATGTAAATAAAAATAAACCACCAGTAGTCAAACTTGTGAAACTGGATAAAAAAACGAAAAGACTCAAAGAAGGAATGGAGTATATGTATAAGCTACACAGAGAAACCAGTCTCGATTTATACAGGGTGTTACAAGAAGGTACGGGCAAACTTTCAGGAAACATTCCTCACACACAAATAAAGAAAAGAAGTTATGTGGACATGTGTCCGGAAACGCTTAATTTCCATGTTAGAGCTCATTTTAGTTTCATCAGTATGTACTGTACTTCCTCGATTCACCGCCAGTTGGCCCAATTGAAGGAAGGAATGTTGACTTCGGTGCTTGTGTTGACATGCGACTCATTGCTCTACAGTACTAGCATCAATCACATCAGTACGTAGCATCGACAGGTTAGTGTTCATCACGAACATGGTTTTGCAGTCAGTGCAATGTTTACAAATGCGGAGTTGGCAGATGCCCATTTGATATACGGATTAGCACGGGGCAATAGCCGTGGCACGGTACGTTTGTATCCAGATTTCCAGAACGAAGGTGTCCCGACATGAAAACGTTAGAAGCAATTGATCGGCGTCTTAGGGAGCACGGAACATTCCAGCCTACGACTCGCAACTGGGGAAGACCTAGAACGACGAGGACACCTGCAATGGACGACGCAATTCTTCGTGCAGTTGACGATAACCCTAATGTCAGCGTCAGAGAAGTTGCTGCTGTACAAGGTAACGTTGACCACGGAGAGTGCTACGGGAGAACCAGTTGTTTCCGTACCGTGTACAGCGTGTGCAGGCACTATCAGAAGCCGATTGGACTCCACGGGTACACTTCTGCGAATGGTTCGTCCAACAATTTGTCAATCCTCATTTCAGTGCAAATGTTCTCTTTACGGATGAGGCTTCATTCCGACGTGTTCAAATTGTAAATTTTCACAATCAACACGTGTGGGCTGACGAGAATCCGAACGCAATTGTGCAATCATGTCATCAACACAGATTTTCTGTGAACATTTGGCCGGGCATTGTTGGTGATGTCTCGATTGGGCCCCACGTTCTTCCACCTATGCTCAATGGAGCAAGTTATTGTGATTTCACACGGGATACTCTACCTGTGCTACTAGAACATGTGCCTTTACAAGTACGCACAGCATGTGGTTCATGCACGATGGAGCTCATGCACATTTCAGTCGAAGTGTTCGTAAGCTTCTCAACAACAGATTCGGTGACCGATGGATTGGTAGAGGCGGACCAATTCCGTGGCCTCGACGATCTCCTGACCTCAACCCTCTTGACTTTCATTTATGGGGGCATTTGAAAGCTCTCGTCTACGCAACCCCGGTACCAAATGTAGAGATTCTTCATGCTCGTATTGTGGACGGCTGTGATACAATACGCCATTCTCCAGAGCTGCATCAGCGCATCAGGGATTCCATGCGAAGGAGGGTGGATGCACGTATCCTCGCTAACGGAGGACAATTTGAACATTTCCTCTAACAAAGTGTTTGAAGTCATGCTGGTACGTTCTGTTGCTGTGTGTTGCCATTCCACGATTAATGTGATCTGAAGAGAAGTAATAAAATGAGTTCTAACATGGAAAGTAAGCGTTTCCGGACACATGTCCACATAACATATTTTCTTTCTTTGTGTGTGAGGAATGTTTCCTGAAAGTTTGGCCGTACCTTTTTGTAACACCCTGTATAAAGAGGCTTACAAAAAATATAAATGAGTATCGCAAGGAAGTAAGGAGAAGGAAAGGAGAACATATTAGCAAACAGACCAGAAATTCTGATTGTGTCTCAAAGTCGTGCGGGCATTAGTTAACGATATGAGGAACACTGATTCAAAAACTAAAATTAATAATATACAGTTAAGTATACATAATGATAATTTTTCTGATCCTTATATAGTTAGCAATATATTTAATGATTATTTTATAAATGCTATTGAAATGATACTTGCATGAAACAGGAGAGGCAGTTTAAATATGATAAGGAAAAGGAACGGGACTCTTGTAAGCTACCTACAGTAACCATCAAGGACGTAACACAGCTAATTAACAGTCTAAAAAATAAAAGATTAGCTGGATGGGATGAATTTTCTCCTTTTCTACTGAAAAAATGCAAGGGTGAGTTAGCCCCAGACCATTAGTCCATCTAATAAATTGTGTACTGGAAGGAGGTGTGTTTCCGAAGAAACTGAAAGTTGCTATAGTTAAACCTTTACAAAAAAAAGAAAGCAACCACAGAATTACAGACCAGTTGCCTTAACCTCAGTGTTTGGTAAATTAATTGAAAAAATAATGCTAGAAATCTTAATCGAGCACTATAATAGGAATAACTCAATAGGAGATTTCCAACATGGCTTTAAAAGTGGTCGGAGCACCATATCTGCAGCAGTACAGTTTGTACACTGTCTGATGGAGAAAATAAATGAGGGTCACAAAACGGCAGGAGTGTTTTTAGATCCTTCCAAAGCGTTTGACAGAGTCCATCATGGCGCTCTTTTAAGTAAACTTGCTTATAATGGTGTCAGTGGGAAACTGTTGCTTTTAATAGCATCTTATCTTAAAGATAGACAACAATGCACAGAAGTTGGAGAGGTAATCGAAAAAAGAAAACCAAAGATAAGAAATATAATTTTGGTGTGCCACAAGGCTCTAGCTTGGACCCCTTCTTGTTTATTTGCTACGTGCTATGTGAATGATTTCCCAAAAGTATTAGACACCAGCCATCGTATTACTATGTATGCTGATGACACCTCTGGGGTTTGCTGGGCACGAAGTAATGATGGCCTAAATTCAGTGGTACAGAATTTTGTTGAAAAAGCCCAAACACATTTTGAAAAAAAAAACCTGAGGGTCAATATTAACAAAACTAATTTAGTTTATTTTAAGACAAGTGGCTCAAATAAAAATACTGTTGTCAATGAGGACATTCGGGAAAATACCTGTTCAGAATGTAAATTTCTGGGGATATATATAGATGACAGACTTTCGTGGAATCAGCAAATAGATCATGTCTGTGGTAAAATAACATCTAGTCTGTATTTACTAAGGAGATTAGTTCAATATCTAGATATTGAAGCAATAAAAATAGTGTATCTATCTTATGAAATTGTATTGTGGGGTGGGCGTAGCCAATACAATATAAGAAGGTTATTTGTATTGCAGAAAAGAGTAATAAGCACTATGGCAAAAGTAAGACCCAGAACTTCATGCAAAAACCTGTTTATTAATTTTAATATTATGACTATCTATGAAGTATATATGTTTCAATCAATATTATTAGTGAAAAAAGACAAAAAAGTGACAAACAGGAATATGGAAATCCATGATTACGATACAAGACACAAATCAGACTTTCATATGGTGAGCAGTAGATTTGAAAGGGGCAATATTTTATAATTCTCTGCCAAACAACCTGAAACAGCTTTCTGGTAGAATTTTGGAAAATGAGTTAAAAAATTGGCTTATATTGAAGTGCCCACACAGTGTGGTGCTGACATGATTTGACCTCAGGAATGCTATGTTAAATATACTTAAATGATCTTTTACTTAACAGCATGTAATCTACGTATATTGTGTATCAATAATCTAAATGTAATTACTGTAACATTGCCCAAGCATGTTAAATACATGTTTCAAGCTGTAAGATAAATAAATAAATAAAAGACATGGATACGGAAGGTATCAGGATCTCTAGTACTAGAAAGAGGGAAATGCATAAGGAAGCGAAAACCAACCATGATACTGAATTTATCAGGTACAAAATCAAATACAAAAAAAATATTTGATCGGGCAGTTAAACAAGCAAAACAAATGGCGAACAGTAAATATACAGCTAATGCCTCAAATAAATCAAAAGCAGTATGGCAGGTTGTCAAGAAAGAAACAGGTACTGAAGAAACAAAACATTTTAATTACAAACTAGAAATTGGTGGGAATACTGTTACTAACACTCGGCACATCCGTGAAGAATTTAATAAGTACTTCATAACCACAAACAAAATTCATAACTTCTTGCTTCCACAAATAAGACCTGATGCAGTACTGCAGGAATCAAGAGAGTTTAAATTTACCGCAGTATCAATGTCAGGAAGTAGCTAACATCATACAATCCCTAAAAAATCTTAAATCTGTGGGCTGGGATGAAATTCCAACAAATATCATAAAGGCAGGAAGTGGCAGCATTGCACCTCAACTCTGTAAAACAATAAACCAATCATTTGATGAGGGCTGCTTTCCACACAGACAAAAATATGCTGAAGTTTGTCCAATCTACCAAAAGGGAAAACAAGATGATTTAGTAAATTTCCGCCCAGTGTCTATACTGCCAGTTTTCTCTAAAATAGTTAACGAATAGTGTGTAATCAATTACAGAAGTACCAAGAAGGTAATATTATTCTCAATAACCAATATGCTACAGGAAAGACAAAACACTTTACAAGCTGTAAATGAACTAATCTCTAAAGTAAGTAAATGCCTCGACAACAAACAAAGTGTATCTGGTATTTTTCTCAAAGGCATTTGACAGAGTAAATCATATGCTACTGCTCCAAAAATTGGTATCTATGGAATATATATAAGATGGTTTTCATCTTATCTCAAAAACAGACACCAAAGGGTGGTGATACATCAAAAGGGAGAGAAAACTTGCTCTAGCTGGAAAGAAATACAAGCAGGAGTGCCCCAGGGCTCGATATTAGGACCACTTCTGTTCTTATATTACATAAATGACATGACTAGCAAAGTAAATACAGATACAATACTTTACGCAGATGACTCATCTGCTGTAGTCTGCTGCAAAAACACTGAAGAATTAGTATGGACCACGAAACAAAACTCTAGAAGAACTTTAACAATGGATAAAAAATAGTGCTATGAAATTAAATCTTGAAAAAACCTAAATCATACACTTCAGGACCAAACAAACTGATGTGTATATCGCACATAGAATATTCGGGTAAAGAATTGACCACAGTTGATCCTGTAAAATTTCTTGGGATAACTTTAAATAAAAACTTGTAATGGACCAATCATGTGGACAGTTTACTGAAGAGATTAAATAGTTTAGTTTATGCAATGAAGGTACTACACAAAGTAACGGATTCAACAGCGAAGAAAATTGTATACTACGCTTATTTCATAACATTTATAAGATATGGAATAGTTTTTGGGGTGCTGAAAAGACAAACCACCTTCGAATCTTCAAACTACAAAAAATAAAAATTTAAAGAATCAGAGCAATGACAGGAACTAATAGTAGACATTCATGCAAACCACTATTCAAAAGCCTGGACTTCATGACAATCCCTTCCATCTTCATATATGAAATACTTCTCTTTGAACAGAAAAACTCTGCATCTGTTTCAAGGAAACACATTCACACATGCCTATGAAACTAGATATAAATTGAAAGACATGCTACCTTGTCACAGGCTCACATTATATGAAAATACTCCATATTACATGGCTCTGAAGATCAGAAATAAGATACGGTCAATATTTGGGGAAGCCACATTGGAAACCACTGGCACATACCTAAAAAGCAAATGTTGTTATAGTCTAGAAAAATTTCTAAATGAATAAAAAGCAAATGTTATAGTTTAGAAGAATTTATAAATAGGAATAGGGAGTAAGGATTCAAGTACAAATGGTATACTTTCGAAGCCGTACAGATACAGAGTATATACCTTCACTGTATATTCATGTTTGTATATAGAATCATAGTTTGAATGGCGGTTTGTATTCCGCTCAGTACATCCATACTTAATATAGGTGTATGAAGTCTATGGTAATGATTCGATGAGTTACGAAAAGATTTAAAATACAATGTTGTAGTTTTATTATAATAAGCAATGTATGTATTATGTATTTCCTGTAGTATATGAAATACGTACCAACTTAGGTTAAAGACTGACGAGTCGCCAACGTTCTCATTCGAATGATTGTACAAAACCTGTTATGTGACAATAAAGTATCTTATCTTATCTTAAAGAGCACAATTGTGACATTTCTGCTACAGAATCGACTAAGTTAAGTATAACGGTTATTTGTATATACAGAAGCCCAAATGGGGACATAACTACTTTCCTTAAAATTCTTGAGAGGACATTTAACAGTGTGGTGACTTTAACACAGATTTCAACAAGCACTCAAAACACAGATAAAATCTTGAGGCCCTATTAAAGTTTTACACACACAACCATTAAACCCCCTACCAGTCACCAAATCATCTAGCAATACAACTGATCAGATACTAATAATACAGGTAAATATTTTTACAAAACTGGAAATATGAATACAGGTTTCAGTGATCATTATGCACAAGTTACTGAATTCGCAATAGAGACAACTGGCAATAGTGAACCACAAACAACAAGAAAGGGTAGAGATTTTAGCAATCAAACATAGAACATTTCAGACAGATTTTAGCAATCAAACATAGAACATTTCAGACACCTATTGGGATAAAATATGGAATGACATATACAACTGTGATGGCACATGTAAAAAAATTGACTTGTCTGTGGGAATATTTTCACATTATTTCAATATTTCTTTTCCAATTAAAAACCAAAAGTTCAAAACTAGCAAAATAAATTTTTCTTGGCTGATAACAGGCATTAAAATCTCTTGTGCTGAAAAGAAGAGACTTTATCAGATTCCAAAAACACAAAATGTTACCGAAGAATTTCTGGTGTATTTCAAGAATTGTAAGACAGTGCTTCACAAAGTCATAAAAGAAGCTACGAATATGGCAAATGTTCACCACATAATAATGGCCAGGAACAAAATGAAAGCCATGTGGAAAATAATAAAACAGCAAGTAGGAAATGAGTCCCCAAAATGTAAACCTTGAGATAGACCAAGAAGGCAAACAAATTAGAAGTGCAGAAGTACCCAGTGCCTTTAATACATATTTTTCAAATATTAGTGAAAAATTACTCTGTGGTACAAAATCTAACAGAAATACTACCCAATAAACAGACAAATCTAAATAGAAACCCTAACTCTCTATTGCTGCCCCTAACTAACCCCAAAGAAATTGTACTATCAGTAAGTTATGAGCTAAATTTTCTACAGGCACGGATGAGATTTCGGATTATGTCTTTAAAAATGCAAGTGACTTCACTGCAGTACTATCAGCCCATCTTTTCAACAGTTCATTCACAACAGGAATCTTTCCTTCCTGCTTACAGATTGTGAAACTCAAGCCACTGTTCAAAATGGATAGGAAAGAAGACATAGCCAATTATTACAGAGCTAATGTTTCACCATCTGTATTTTCGAAAATACTAGAAAAAGTTTTTCATAAGCGGTTGTTAGATTTTCTAGAAAAGTACGTGTTATCGACAGTCCAACATGGTTTCTGGAACAGCCAATCAACAGACAGTCAACTTGACAGTAAGGACCATTTACTATGCTGATATACATTCTGTTCTGAAGTACGGGATCACTTTGTGGGATAACTTGCCATCCTGCCTAAAACGCTTCGGGATGCAAAAAAGGATAGTGAGAATCATGGCTCTAATAAAAAAGAACAAACCCTCCAGATCAATATTTGAAAGGATGGGGATTCTTCTCTTCTACATATTTACACTTTTGAAATTGCAATATTTAGTAAGAAATATCCAATAACACTTCCAAGTGTCCTCTTCAAAAATTAAAATCTTAACACATAACACAAGACAGAAAACTGACTTTTACATGTTGCAAATAAAAACCAGTTTGTGCCAAAAAGAACATTACACTTTGAGTGCCTAAGAAAATTAATGTTATGTGTAGAAGCCACATTATTCATCACTTACAAAAATATTATGTAAATGTGACTACTTGTAGCACACAAGGCCTGTAATCATTAATATTTGTTTATCCACATTTTCAATTGTAATTTTCTAGCCAAAGCTGTTTAATTATAAGTCAGAGATGGAAAAATGTATTCAATATTGCAAACATGTAGATATATCTCCCTTGACCTGTCCAATATCTGACGTCCTGTACTGTACATTTAAGATTTATTGGATAAAATAAATACAATACATCTTCTGCATATGATCATCAGTAAAATGACTTAGTAAGAAAACTGTTACTGGCTCCAATCCAGCACTAAACTGTTGCAGGAGCTTACGGGCAAACGGAAATGAGAACGGTACTATTACGGCGATTACAAGACTGGGAATGTGCAGTGGATATAATATTTCTTCGTACCACGAATGAAGAATTTCCGTGGTGTCAAAGGTATGTCTCCTGTTACTGCAAACATACTTCATAGTTTCTACTGTTCCTGCAGAACGGCAACTGCAGCATCAATGGGGAACTTTGTTACCAAAATTTTTGTTGTCGTTGCTTGCTTTGTAGGTTTTAACGCTCTGCTTTCTGTTTTTATATGTTTTTGTGTTGATTTTGTGTTCAAGATGTGCAGAGAAGAAACACTTTGAGTGAATGATTTACTAAGCCTTCAAAGAATCTGTAGATAACGCAAAGAAAGTACCTGATAATGATTCTCATTATATAATGTCTGAAAACAGTGGTAATATTATATTTGACTGCAGTTAAGTGGCTGCACATGCTTACTGTATTATTTTTGTGGATTGTGATGTTACGAATGATTCTCCTGTACGTCGGGAAATGAATCTGAGCATGCTTCATCTTCTACACTTATTCAAAGTAAAAAATGTGTAAAGGTGACTCCGATGGTGACTGGGTAGACGCAGACAAAATTCCTGACATAGATGTGTACCCAGGCTTCTGGGGCCTGAAACAGAATGCAGTGTTTGATAAATCAAGTGATCTGCTAGATTTATTCTTTCATTTCTGTGACAGTGCCTTAATAACAGCCACAAAGGAACACAAAGAATGCTACAAAAGGCAAGAAATTGCAGAGCTGCCTAATTTTAGGTTCAATCAATGGTAGACAGTAACAACAGCAGAACTAACAGAACACTACAGCTAACAAACTTTTATTTGTCTCACCGCAGACTTCTAGTACTCAGCCACACACAATTGATATCATCAAAGTGTACGGGCCTGAAAATGACGTTGACAAGTCCAAACTAGTAGCCAAATAAATATATCATCTTAAGTACAGCTGGAGAAGTTTCATTTTCAATAAAAAGAAAATTATACCAGTTGATGCCCCACGATCATCCAATTTAAAAACGGATGTACGAAGAACAAACTTGTAAGACAACTGCTAACACTGATAAATATAGCCATAACAATGAAGGTCTTTCTCATCTAATAGAATGGAATGGACTGCCACAACACTGCACAATTATTTCGAATGGTGGCATTTACATACGCCATCACCGTCAATGGAATGAAACAGGACAGGACACCAAAGTCGGTGTTTCTTGGGAACGAACCTGGCAGAGAGAGGTGGAGGAAGTGGGGAGGTGGGGTGGGGTGCAGATTCATCATCTGCTATCATCTGAAATTGCCCTATTTTCACTGCTGTCACATATGTAATAGTAGTGCATCTCGTGCTTTTGTGTCATTTTAGCCTTTACGTTACAATTTGTTTATGTGATAACCCAAATATTTCATGATAACTTGGTTATTTGTTTCTGCTGAGTGTTCTTTGCCAAGAAAGGCCAGTTATCTGAAAGTGAAAAATGATTTAGGTTTCAAAATACTTTGAGAGAGAAAAAAAAAGCCTACAATGTATGTTAATAAGAACAAACTGATAACACCATTTCTGTTACACAGTCTTTCTTAGCAGTGAACATGTCAGCTTTATTGAATCAAAAAGAGAGAATTTTTTGTGCTGTCTGGCATAAAAAATAAAAATACCCACAACAAATAAGGTAAACAGGCTCTAGTCTTGCTTTATAAATATTGTCTGATGTGTTTGTATGTATATATTTTCAATAGCAAATAAATGTCAATGTCTTTAATGACTGGCCAATAGTTTTCCTGTTGTTCCACTTATCAGCAATTTACCAAACAATCTTTATCAAGGGCATCCATTATGAAGTGTGTTTCATTCATTAATAAACTTCATCATTGTATTTCCTTAATTCTGATACCTTGTCCTGATGTTTGGCATCACATACAGTATCTCGTAATCTCACTTTCACCATCAGGTATCGGGTGAACGAAAGTGCTGTTCAACTGATGTTCCACTTACTGTAACCACACTGACATTTGACGGTGACTGCCTGCCACTCCGTTCTGTTTACGCCTTCTGTGAATCTTACTTTAATCTGGAATTTCTGTCAAACTGTAAATGTGGGCCAGAAGTGTAGGAACTCAGGAATTAGACATACAGGCCATCTACCATTTATTTGAAGTGAATATTTGATAAACAGTATGACAAAGCATGCTAAAAAGCACAGCTTACATTCTCTATAAAGGCACGAAAAAACAGAATCGACAAAATGTGTGGAGCAAAATATCAACTATACTGCGAAAGTTAGACAGTCACATAAACATCAATATGTGCTACTAACAATATAAATGAAATTACTGATGATGGCAAAACTGACATATTTTTGAGTGAGCTAAATGAGGTGAATTTGTGTTTGTCCAAAACAGGACCATATTTCAATAAAACATGGGACAAAAAGGAAGCTTCAATTACAAGATGAATATTTGAGACCATTAAAAAGTAACAGCACCCACTCAACTTTTGCAGACCGTTTATCTCACAGAATCACCAACCAAGGAAAGAATCAGGTCTAGATGGAGTGTTCCCAGAATTTATCATCCACTTTGGCAAAAATGGAAGGGCATGCCTACAAAGATTCTTTACAGACTGCACGTGCTTTTCCTTATGTAGCCATACAATTGCCCCCACACTGTACGGCAACATGCAATGGGGGTGCACAGTGTTTTGTATACACTCGTACAGCTTAAATTTAAATTTTGGCGAAAGGTGGACAATGACCTTTATTTGTCGGCCTATTTTTCTTTGTATATTGGGTTGGAGATGTCAGCTTGTCTTGCTTACACTGTATCTTACAGGAAATACATAACTTACATACAGAATGATAATTCATTAAGTATTTACACGAGAGCGCTGCAAGAGCAGCCACTTGTCCTTTTGGCAACATTGCCAGTCTCTACGCATACGCACAAAATGTATTTCTTGGCTGTGCAAGAGCTGTTAATGCTCCACGTATTATTGTGTACAGTCGTTCGCACTTCCACTCACGCTTTTAGTGTCATTTTCACACTGAGTGCCGTACTATCCGTCGAATAATTTGCTGTGGCATTGTTTTCCATTGTGAGTGTGGTGCATGTGCGTTAACTCTTCAAGAACTGATGTTGTGGCAGATAATTCACCTTCGATACTGCCTGGGAAGAAATCATCTTCATTGTATCCATATTTTCAGTGGAGCGAATACTGCACATCAATACCCGACATCGAGGTAAGTGATGCTTGCACAATTGTAGTTTATCAGACGTTGTGTAGTATAACATTGATCTAACACAGACAGATTCAAACTGTAATGAAGCACTGACAGTTTTCGATTATGATTTCAATTATTTTCCTATTGTGAAGCTCAATTCTTTGTTTTAGTTTGAGAAATATTTTTGAGTGTCTCTTCAAGTGTTTATTTCTTTTGTAGTGTTAATTAATGACCCTAGGGGGAGCCTGTAACCCCTTAGAGGGTACATCCCCAGGTGGGGGATAGGGGAATGCCTCCCAGATATGGGTGGTAGGAGGGAAATCAAACACCTCCCACGGACCAACAGGAAAACTGCCATCCTGCAGTCAGGTGTTGGCTCATCGAGGACTAGGCCCACAGCTTAAAACTGTGGATCGGGTCAGACCCTCGTGACAGACCGGCCGATACACTTCCGTCATATCATCATCGCTCACTGTCGAAAAAGGAATGGAAAAGGCTAGGTTGTCCCCTGCAGACGACGTGCGTCATCCGCGCCCGAATGGCATGCGAAATGAGTGAGGGTTACAGACTTTTTCAGACTGAGGTTAGCTAAGCAAGTGAGCTCTAGTAACAAAATTTGCCACTCTATGACAGGAAGAGCATGCAAAGTAGTGGCAGCATTAAAAAATGTGCAAAATTGACATCTGCACAGTGCAGGAGACCAGGCAGAGTGGAGCAAAATCACGATATATTGGTGATGGATATAAAATCATTTATAATGGCAGCCCAAAATCAGTCAAAGGAGCTGGGATAATTGTTAGCTTGAAATTTTGGGACTATGTAGCAAAAGTAGAGCAATTCGACGACTGTTCGATGAAGTTGTTTTGCCTACGGACAAGAGGAACATCCATATATTCTCATGTTACACTCCAGAAATAGGCTGCACGCAAGAGACAAAAGATGACTTCGGATGTTGCTTGATGATAAGATCTTAGAAGTGCCATCTGAAGATACTTTCAACATATCTGGTGATTTCAATAGTCACGTTGGTTCAAATTCAGATGGATACAGATGCCACGGTAGTAATGCGGCTGGACATAGAAATGTATATGGGGAGAGAATACTGTACTTTGCAGAAACACACAAACTAGTCAGCACAAACACTTACTTCAAGAAGAGGATGTCCCACCTTTGGACTTACTACAGTGGTAACAACAGGAGCCACGTAGGTTTCATTCTTGTACAGTGACGAGACCTAACTACATTTTGGATGCAAAAGCAATTCCATACCAAACAGTTGCTACACAACACCGTCTGCTAGTTGTTAAATTACACATCAAACCTCCAAATCAAAGGAAGAGAGAATGCAAAGACCCAGCACATACTAAATGGTGGCGACTCAAAGAAGCAGAAAGAGACATTATTTCACCCATCACTCTTCCCCCTACTACTGACGTACGGAAACACGGGCTGTCAAGAAAAACCGCGTCATAACAGCAGCCCAGGAAAAATTCGGCACCACAAAACTAGGCAGACGTAAAATTGATCGCCAAACATCGCTCTGGACTGAGGAGGTGAATAAAGCTAGCTGTGCATTTTAACACTTTGAAGGGCACCCAAAACTGTAACTAACTACATACGTAGACTGTTTCAATGGGCAGTGGTCACCGAGGCTAACCACATAATATTTTCCCCTTTACTGCTCAGGGGCCAGTAGTGTCTCTGCCAACCGTCTAATTGTTGCCTAAAATGCCGCTAGATGGCAGTGCAGGTCTTCTGCGCGAATTTTTGCCGCGTCTTCAGAACAATAGTTCATGCTTCTTCATTGTTAGCACTGTTCTTGGAAGCGGCGTGCAGTATTCTCTGTAGCTCTTCTTTATACGACTATTTTTTGTAAGTAATTGCTTATATTTAATATAAATCTATGTGTAATGTAACTTTAAATTGAAATAGAATTTTCCGTGTTTTACAGACAAATTTCTGTGTGGATAGCGCTGGTAACCACTGCCCTTTTGCTCCATCCACTATATTTTCTTCGTCTCCATCGAATATGTCTAGCCAAAAAGGAATAACTGAGGACAAATGTTATCGAATTTTATTTGAAGAAATATCTTCTAGTGACAGCAGTGTTGACAGTAATGGCAGTGATGGAAATGACCCCAAATTCACGACAAGCTGTGCAAGTTCTAGTCTTGTGTGCAGTCATGTGGTTCTAAATTTAACCAGTTGTCTTCATGGAAAGAATCATATTTTCATGGACAATTATTTTACATCATACAATCTGTTCAAGGACCTAAAATACAATGGTGAGTACGCTTGTGGAACAACAAATCCAAGAAGGAAAAACATGCCAAAACTCAAGGAGGAAAAGGAACTGGAAAAAGGGGAATTCTATTACAAAATAAGCAATGATGGCATAATAATCTATAGATGGAAAGTAACAGGGCAGTCAACTTGATTTCAACATGTCATTCACCATCAGACGTGTCCACAGTAACTCGAATAATGAAAGATGGAACAATAACCAATATCACTTGTGTCCAATTGTATTGTAAGACTACAATTCCAGTACGAACTATATGGATAATTTTGATCGACTAAAATCAGACTATGCTATTGACAAAAAAAAGCAAGAAATGGTGGATGAGATTGTTTCTTCACTTTTTAGACTGCAGTGTGACAAACACATTCATTATGCACAAAGAAATCGAAATGGATCAGTTATCCAATAAAGACTTCCGTCAAGAGTTGTACAAAATCTTGTTGGCTCCAAAAATAGTTTCAGTGGCAGCTAATTTTGCTTCTGTATCCCAAAGTAGTTTAGCAACCCAGATCAAATAACACAAACCCTATGTAGATGAAAGTACTCGCCACGAAAACAGTAAACAACAAGCAATTCACTTATGTAGAAGATGCGCAGTTTGCAGTTCAAAGAAAAATCCAGTGCAAACAGTGTGGATGTATTCAGTGTGCAAAGTACCTTTGTATCTGAGAACAGGCAAGAACTGTTTCAAGAGATACTAAGAAAATTAAAATTAGTTATTTCAAAGTTCAACCACCAAATATCGAATTTGTATACTGTAATGGGGTGGTGGTTACCTGTAGTGACCACATTTAATGTTAATATTTTGTTGTTGTTTAAGTGAATTTTTCCAAACTCAATATATAAAATATGTCAAGACAATAAAACAAACATGTTACAAGTAAAGAAATTTGAAATTTGCAAATAATTTTTCTTGGCCCACTAGGGTAAATTTTAGTGGTGTTTAGCTGCCCCTCAAAGAGTTAAAAAGCAGCTATACCAACAGTTCCTTGCCTCTAAGACAGATGAAAACTGGAAGGATTACCATGAAGCTAGGAATGCAGCAAAGAGGGCAGTTGCAGCAGCCAAATCAGCCCACTTCAGCGAAGTCTGCAATAAACTAGGAACGCCTACTGGAGAATGAGAAATTTATCAACTGGCGAAGCAGTGCAATAAACAAACTGCAGACATTGAAAAATGTCGATGATGAAGAAGACAAACTTATCGCTGACAGAAAGAAAGTAGCAGAGTGATGGAGCAAATACTTTGAGGAAGTTTGCAATGAGGAGTTCCCACAAGCTCCGATTCCAGTGTTAACTCCATTACAGGGTCCCATTGCACCAGTCACCAAGCATGAGGTTGTCGGAGTATTACACAAAATGAAAAATGGAAAGGTGGAAATCAAAACACTGGGGTTCAGCTGAATGGTTGATCATCGAGGAGGGAAAGATTCCAGCTGACTGGACATGTAGTGCAACAGTTCCAATTTGGAAGCAGAAGAGAAGTCCAGCCAAATGTAACAACTACCACCCAATACGCCTTCTGCCACACACCGCAAAAGTATTCGAGCACGTCATCGATAAAAGGATCCGACAAATTATCAGTCACTCCATCAAACAATGTGGATTCGTGAAGGGCTGTGGGGTGACAGATGCTACCCGTGCAGCTCGCCTGCTTATCGAAAAGGACCTCGAGAAGTCGAAACGTCTACACTTTGCCTTTCTCGACCTCGAAAAGGCCTTTGACCGAGTGGCACACGAGTTAATTTGGCTCGCCCTGCGAGAGTGTGGAGTACCTGAAGATCTCGTTAGGTGGGTCAGACTGCTCTACCAGAACCCGACGATCCGGATACAGTCAGTTGCCGGACTGTCTGACACTTCCCTATTTCCTTGAGAGCTGATCGTGGATGTGCTCTCTCACCACTCCTATTTATCACTGTCACAGATACCGTCACAAGAAACCTGCAGAAAACCTCACCCTGGACGTTACTGTATGCTGATGTGCTACTGGCCAGTGAAGATAAGAATGATCTACAACTTCAATTACAAGCCTGGAACGACCGCCTCGCTCATGTAGGACTACAGCTCAATGTGTTGAACACATATTACCTTTCCTCAGATTTAAATGGCTCTGTAACCATCAGAATCAATGTTTTGAAAAATCGGAGAAAGTGCAGTGTCAAACGACCGTAGGTCATGAAATCAGCCTGAGAAAGCACCACAATATCAAAACTGTAAGTTACCACACAGAAAATGTGATATATACTCATTTCCGTTTGTAATTGCATAATAAACATAAAAATAAAAATTACATTAGAAATTGTAGATTGTGCAGCAGAACAGCTAATAAAATAAATGTCCAATAGCATCATGTAAGGTATGTAAGTCATTGCATACATCCACTCTTTTTACTAATCAACCTATAAATAGAACTTTGACATAATGTTACAAACAACACACAGTGCATCAAGTCGTTACTACATATCTCAACTGTGAACTATGAACAAATAATGTATAATATTTTACAACAATTACACAGCTCTACAAAATAAAATTTTTTTTTCGTTGCCAGGGAAGTTTGAACGAAAATGGGATATTGTTATGATACTCATTCCGAGTATATTTGTACTTTTTCCAAATTGGCTGTGGTTTTTGAGATATAGGTTATTTGTGGAAATGAGAGTTTCATGTGGATAATATCGACTGCAGGGTCCATATATGGTGTAATGTATTTGCTACCTGTTTTTTAATTAGTGATATTGTACTATCTTTATTAAACAATTGTGCTCAGGGAGTGCATCTGTGTGGTTGAGGATTACATCATGCAAACATCACACTGTCAGCATGTGTTCAGTCCTGTTGTGCGGTGCGTGTATTGAAGATATTGAGGGCTGTGCAGATTTGAATTCGGCGGTACTCGACATTCATTTGTTGGCCGAGGTAATCCCCGCAACAGCCGCTAGGTAGCGTTCAGTGTAAACAAGAAAAATGGCGATGGTCGAAGGTCACACACATGTGCAGTGCAGCTTCAAGGAGATAGAACCTTTTCATCGTGACGTAGCAAATAAGAGGTGAGTATTCATTTCACACAAAACAATTAATGATGTTTGTTGGATGTGATTGACATGCAAATACAAGAAAGTATTTGTGCAACTTTGTTTTAGGAAAACATGAGCTCTTCACGCCGTCTTTGCGTGAACCATCCAGATGAGTTCTGCTACATTTGTGGTGAATACGTTATTCAAAAGAACAGGAAGAATATCACTCCTTTTGTGAAGGAAGCGTATCTGGCATATTTCGGAATTAAACTCTGAGATCAAGACAAGGCGTGGGCACCCCATAAAGTTTGTAAATGCTGTGTGGAGTGCTTACGGCAGTGGACAAAACGAAAAAGGAAAAGCTTAAACTTCGGAGTGCCTATGGTATGGCGAGAGCAGAAGAACCATACAGATGATTGCTATTTTTGCATTGTTAATGTGAAAGGTTTTAATAGGTTCAAAAAACGAAAGTGGGAATATCCCGATTTGGAGTCGGCAAGAAGACCGGTGGTGCACAGCAACGATGTTCCTGTACCAACCTTCACAACATTACCCACGCTAACATCATCAGATGACGATGTGCACGGCGAGGAATGTACAAGTAGTGGTTCGGAATACGAAGGACGTGAGACACAACCCCAGCAGTTCGACCAGAAGGAGCTCAGTGACTTGATACGAGAACTCAATCTTTCAAAGCAAGCATCAGAACTCTTAGCATCCAGGCTTAAGGAAAAGAACTGTCTTCATCCAAGTGTTAAAATAACAGCTTACCGGACGAGAGAAGAAAACCTTCTTCCATACTTCAACCAAGAAGAGGTTATAGTGTATTGCAGCAATATACCTGGACTTTTACTTGAATTGGGGCTGCCGGAATATAGACCAGAGGACTGGCGTCTCTTCATAGACAGTTCCACTAGAAGTTTAAAATGTGTTCTCCTACACAATGGCAATCGTTACGCATCTATTCCAATTGCCCACTCAACAAAACTTTGTGAAGCATATGCTAACATCAAGATGGTTCTGCAGAAAATTCAGTATATGCAGCACCAGTGGTTGATTTGTGTTGATTTGAAAATGGTGAACTTCTTGCTTGGACAACAAAGTGGATACACAAAGCACCCATGTTTTATCTGCATGTGGGATAGTAGGGCAAAGCACGAACATTGGAAGCAGAAAACATGGCCTCCAAGGGAACATATGGCTGTTGGTGAAGCAAACTTCATTAATGAACCTCTGGTTAGTAGGGACAAGATTGTTCTTCCACCATTACATATTAAGTTAGGACTAATGAAGCAATTCACCAAAGCTTTAGACAGAAATGGTAATTGCTTCACATACATCTGCAATACGTTCCCTGGACACAGTAGTGAAAAACTTAAGGCAGGAATATTTGATGGTCCTCAAATTCGCAGGCTCTTCAACGATACCAATTTTACAAGCGTCATGACTGTCACTGAAGCATCGGCCTGGAACAGTTTTGTCGCTGTTGTAAAATGTTTTTTGGGCAATCATAAAGCTCCCAATTACGAGGAACTGGTCAAAAACATGCTCACTAACTTTCAAAACTTAGGAGCTAACATGAGCATAAAATTGCACTTCCTTCACAGCCACTTGGATCGATTTCCTCGTAATCTAGGTGATTTCAGTGAGGAACAAGGAGAGCGGTTCCATCAAGATATGAAAGGAATAGAGGAAAGATATAAAGGAAGATGGGACAGGCATATGATGGCAGATTATTGCTGGAATCTGCAACATGACTGTTCTGAAGAGACCTATAAAAGGAAAGCGTGCAGGAAGCAGTTCGTCATGGACGGAAAATGATATACTTATAGAGAAACTTTTCAATTATGTTTTATACGTGGACAAATGCCTATCAGGTTTTCATAGAAGCTATTTATAAAGATTATTTTCTTTTTTCATTGTAGTTTGTAGTGCTCGAGTTCAGTATTAGCAATTTTTTCTAATTTTTTGAATAAATCATGCATTATCTCAAAAACTAGAGCCAAACTGCATAAATGGTTGCTATATTCGTCCTCAGCACCACTAACCCATCCTAAAGCCACTCAAATATCCTTGGCAAGAAAATGAGTGTTGACCAGTGTTATTTATTCCCAATTGTAAATATCATGTACCAAAAGTTTCACTAAATGTTAATATGTAACAACAATTTTACAGTTAGAAAATAAAAAATAATCCACTGAGGATCTATACAAGAAGTGCTGAAACTTGTCCGAGTCAAACAGAACAGAAAGAAAGGTGTCTCGCATAAGACAAAATTCCTCGTCCGTTTTTCGTCGCAAGCAAGGACGTAACAAGAAGAACTGCAACACCAGAAGACGATTATTTCTATGCCGAGCCAGGTACTTCCTTCGCAGCTGTTCAACATATTCCAACACAACCGTCAAACTTCAAAAACCCATACTCCACATACAAAGTATGTTTGGCTTATAAAACAGTACCTAACTACACTGCTGGCCACCGTAAATGCAACACCCTGAAGGAAGCATCCGAATCAAGTGAAATTTACACCATGAGTTTGCAGCGATGAGATATGCAACTGATTAGAATTTCAGCGCAGACGCACATCACGCGCGCCTGTGGCTCCACCTCATAGCGCCATTTAAGGCCTGGCGATTTCGACGAGTGTACGTTTGGCACGTGTGTTTACCTTGTGGTTGTTTCACAAGACGATCACTTGGATCGCTCAGTGACATCCCGAACCATAGCACAGCACATTGCGTCTGTAATGCATCATCCAGTGTCTGCGCGTACCATTCGACGCCGTTTACAGCAGAGTGGTCTGTCCACAAGACGCAGAACCACAGACATCTCCGTCGCCAATGGTGTGACGACAGACAGATGTGGACGGCAGAATGGAATGACGTTGTCTTTACTGATGAGGCACGCTTCTGTCTGCAGAACCACGATGGTCGGATTCGAGTGTGGAGACACCGTGGAGAGAGGATGCTGGACAGCTGCATTATGCACCGCCACACTGGTCTTTCACCGGGTATTATGGTATGGGGCGGTATTGGATATTGCTCTCGCACGCCTCTAGTACGCATTGCCAGTACTTTAAATAGCCGGCGCTACATATCCGAAGTGCTGGAGCCAGTTGTCCTTCCTTACCTTCAGGGCTCGGCCACAGCCATATTTCAACAGGATAATGCGCGACCACACGTGGCACGCATTGTCCAAAGGTTCTTCGTCAATAACCAGATTGAATTGCTTGCCTGGCCAGCTCGCTCTCAGGATCTTTCGCCGATAGAAAACATGTGGTCCATGGTTGCTCAACGAGTGACCCAGATTACATCCCCAGCTGCCACACCAGGTGATCTATGGCAACGTGTGGAAGCTGCTTGGGCTGCTGTACCCCAGGAACACATCCAACGTCTCTGACTCAATGCCGAGACGTGTGGCAGCGGTGATCTCCAACAATGGCGGCTACTCTGGCTACTGATTCTGGCAGGAACCACATGTCACAGACGTCTGTAAACGTAATCATTTGATACTTGGTCAACATGTTATCTACAAAATAAATTTTGTTGTGCTACCTGTTGTCTTTCTTGGTGTTGCATTTACGGTAGCCAGCAGTGTATGTAACCATAACTGTAAACAACATGTCATCAGCAGCACAGCAGACAAAATGTAAGGCTCAAATCAGGTGGATAAAGCAAGAAATCTGACTCTGTATTCCAAAAAACAGGCTCTGAATATTGAACTATACAGACTGCATATAGAACTAGCAAATCACATAAAGTAGCCTACATTTTTTGATGAATTAAAGTACAGGACTAGGACATACACAGACACCATAATAGGCAGAAAACAGACAATCCAACAAAAGAAACTCACCAAAATGACAAACCACACAAACACCTAGCAATCCCACCACCAATACAACAAACACACCTTTCACAAAAGACTGATTAATCTAACAGACTGATTTGCTCCATTATAAATGGACACAAAATGGATTTACTTGAACTGGAGATATATTCACATTACAGAAAATGTGAAGATAAAATATTAAATGAAAAACATGAAAGTTAATCAGTGAATTTCTTCAGATGTTTCGATAATATACTTAAATAAAAATAGTAAAACATAGAAATAAGCACAATTGTAAAATAAATATAAGTAATTTATGAGCCAAATTGTTAAGATAAATAACCTCTGTACAAAAACATATAATCTCTGGGAGACCTATAATGTTATCTCTGTGGACTACCTGTAAGAAGATCTTTGTAACTGTTTTGTTTACATACGATATTTTCTGTGTGTAAAGTGTACAACAAGTTGCGTGTGATGTTTAATGTGTGTGAGACTCTGCGCAAATGGACCATTAGAAAACTGTAAGTACAAATTCTTCCAAATTTCGCCACTAACTTCACAAAAAGAATTGATACCCAACTAAAAATTCATGTGTTTCTTATATATTTCAGTAAAAGTCAACGAAATGAAGCAGATTCACACACACTGACAACATCAAAAGAAATGGCTTAATACACACAAAAAACGCACTCGAAAATGGGAATTACTTCTCGAAACGCGGCGTGCGAAAAGTAAAATAAAGAAAAATCGTGAGTAGTAGCAGAAGATTTATTTATTAATAATTATCTGAACAAGAAAGCAGCCTACTTGAAAAAGGTCCCAAACATAATATAAACACAATGGTATCGCATAGGACAGTAGAAAAAATCATAACAGAAACCGATCACATCAAAGCAACAAGAAAAACTAAACACACCTGAATTCAATGCAAATCTAACAAGAGAACTACTTGCTGAGGAAATAAGAAAGATAATCAAAGAGAACAAAATCACCATAAAAGAAAATGAAAGCACTGCTGAAGAAAAAACCTACGGAAAACTACAGAACAAATTAACACAAGAAAATGCCACCATCACAAAGACCGACAAGGGAAATTCAATAGCAGTTACAAACAAACAGGAATACATTGACAAAACATCAGAATTTATCCAAAGCAACGACATCACAGAATTAAGAAATGGTCCAAATCTGATACCACAGTAAATTACAGAAAATCCTGAAAAACACAGAAACAATTTTCACAGAAACCCAAATTAAAAGAATGATACAGAAAAATCCCAAGGCCCCCACCCTAAAATCATTGCCTAAAGTTCACAAACCCGGAATACCTATATATCCATTGATAAACTTTACCAAAGCACGAACATACTACTTAGCCATATAAACACACACACGCACGCGCGCGCGCGCACACTGCTACAGACAATATAAAAATACATTGAAAACAGAAGTCTAAAGAACACAAGTGACTTAACAGAAAAAATAAGAAATGAAAACATACCAAACACAGCAACATTGGTTTCATCTGATATAATTTCAATGTACACACAGATCCCAACAGAAGAAACCATCAACATAATAGAAAGAAACCTCCAACTGCAAGGAAACATACACACAACAAACATACAAGAAATATTAGCCATACTCAGGCTCATCACAGAACAAAACTACTTCACATTCAAAGACAGATTTCACTCTCAACAAGATGGACTACCCATGGGATCCCCAAACAGTGGCCTCCTAGCTGACATTTTCCCCAGTCAGATAGAAAAACAAATCTTTGACAAAATAGTAATACCAAAACAGTACAAAATAATATATTGGTACAGATACATAGATGACATAATTTGATTAATCAATGAACCACAGCTTCACATAAAAGAAATTCATGACAACACAAACTCCATCCACCCACAAATACAATTCACCACTGAAACAAAAACAAATGAAAAACTTAAGTTTCTTAGATCTCACAATACACAAGAGAAGCAACAAACATGAATTCACAATCCACAGAAAACCGTTGCAGTCTACCTGAGAGCCCATGGCCCACCGAACGTCGACTGGGGTGAGGAAGCACGCTTCTGACGTTTGAGCTAAGTACAGCTATTGACATGGTACACACGTACCACTTATTTTACATTTTATGCGAGTCTTTCACACTTTTGGGCGTTCCGTATTAATGTTGGACCACGCCTCTTTAGGCAGTTTGTAGTTTCAGAGCGTTCCAAAGAAGGCGTGGTCATCCGTGCCAAAACCTAGGTCAACATCTAGTTTCTATTTGCAATCAAGGCGGATTCTTTGTAATCATTAAATTGTTCACGATTGCTGATGCGCTGCAATGTTAAAAGTTCTCATGCTAAAAAAGCATTTTATTGGTATTGTGACAGATGGTGCATTGACAATGCTCGCACCTTAGGAAGGCATAGCCTCCCTACTGTGTAGTCATTTATGTAAGGATTTAACTGTCAAGCAATGTATGAACCACAAAACGGAAAACTTTGAGTTATTGTGATCGTTTCGTAGCTTCTGTTACTGCTAATAACTAGACACCAGTGCCTACGAGCTTTAATTTGTATGCTAAAGCACTGAATATGATCATTATGTGAACGAAAATCGATTTTGCTGTTAATAAATCATCAAAATTATGGCCAATGCTGACCTTCCTTCTAATTTTATTTTTCATATGGTCGTTGTGCACACGGCCCTCTAAGGAGTCGCCAGTCAATAAAATGGAACTAGCTGTCCACGATGTTACAAATGATGTAGCAGATGTATACCATATACAGGAGTTTTTAAGATTCAGTGTATACTGTGTTTTCTCTCAGCCCCAAAAATGAGACACTCCTTCAGGGCATTTCACAAGAATTACCCTCACAGCTATTAAAACTGGGCCATATTTTTCACGTACATTGTGTTGCTTTCTCATTTCACGCTGTTTCTCATTTGATGCTGTTCTCGGAAGTCACAGTTATTTTGTCAATCTTTTCGAGACTGTGTCAGTACAGTCTAGTGGTTCAAGTGTTGAGGAATGGCGCAAACGATTACTCGAGGGGCACGAGTCACTGGAAGATTATGCTCATCCCGGACAGGTTCATCGTATCATCGCACCAGAAACGGTTGCAGAAGTGAATGCTTTAGTCTCGGACAACCGCCGAAACACCGTAGACGAGATCCGTCTGTTACTGGGTATTAGTCTGGGCACCTTCCACACCGTAATGCATCGACACTTTAACTTTCAAAAAACCTGTGCGCAGTGGATTCCCCACCAACTGACCACTGAACAGCGCAATACTCTAACGGCGCTGTCTCCGAGTCGTCTGCAACGTTATCACAAGGAAGAATACGGCTTTCCGTTGCGTATTGTGACAGGTGACGAAACATGGTGTCACCATTTTGAAGCAAGAGTCAGAGCAAGCAGTGAAAGACGTGACTTCATCACCTCCCTTGAAATCAAAGGTCACGCACGACAGTTCTAGTAAGGTTGCGATGTCCTCCTTTTTTGACCACAAGGGCCCATTGCTCGTCAGGTTCCTGGAACAGGGAACCACCATCAATGTACAGCGTTATCAAGCCACTTTACATAACCTCAGATGAGCCATCAAGTTGAAACACTGAGGCACGTTGTCCAACAGTATTATCCTCCTGCACGATAATGCCCGCCCACACGAGGCCAATGCGGTGAAAATGACATTGCAGCAGTTTCGATGGGAAACTGCTGAAACTTCCACCGTACAGTCCTGACCTTTCACCGTGTGATTTTCATGTGTCTGGACATCTGAAACAAGCTACTCGTGGACATCGATTCGCAATAGACGAGGAAATGTGTGACTGGGTCCAGGCCTGCATCCGACAGCAGCCTACTAGCTTATTCGAGGATAGAATCGACCGGCCAGTGTCGCAATGAGATAAATGTGCCGACAGTTCTGGCGACTATTTTTGTGTATGTATACTGTGTATTAGAACTACTGACAGCCTTGGGATAGCCAGTCCTGACAAAACTCTACCATCTGGTGAGCAAGATGTATGAGACAGGCGAAATACCCTCAGACTTCAAGAAGAATATAATAATTTCAATCCCAAAGAAAGCAGGTGTTGACAGATGTGAAAATTACCAAACTATCAGTTTAATAAGTCACAGCTGCAAAATACTAACGCCAATTCTTTACAGACGAATGGAAAAACTGATAGAAGCCGACCTCGGGGAAGATCAGTTTGGATTCCGTAGAAATGTTGGAACACGTGAGGCAATACTGACCCTACGACTTATCTTAGAAGAAAGATTAAGGAAAGGCAAACCTACATTTCTAGCATTTGTAGACTTAGAGAAAGCATTTGACAATGTTGATTGGAATACTCTCTTTCAAATTCTGAAGGTGGCCAGTTCTGTACACCGAACAGAGTCATACCGACAACTGATGTAGCATATGAACAGGGCTCAGTTAACAGGGTAGATTTCTCCAAATTTTTGGGTGTTCACACTGATGACAACTTGAATTCGAAGAAGCATATTACTGAGCTTCTCAAACAACTAAGTTCAGTTTCTTTTGTTCTTCTTCGTATTATCGCTAGTCTCGGTAATAAACAGGTCATTCTCCTTACGTACTTTGCATATTTCCACTCAATAATGTCTTATGGAATAGTTTTCTGGGGTAAACCACCACTTAGACAAAGTATTGGCTGCACAAAAGAGAGCAGTAAGAATAATTAGTGGTGTTCACTTAAGGACGCCATGCAAGCAACTTTTCAAGGAGTTAGGTATTTGAACTGCGCCATCGGAGTACATAATATAGTCGCTAATGAAATTTGTTACAAATAATCCATCTCAATTCGCGAAGAACAGTGATGTTCATATGTACAACACTAGAGGAAAAAATGACCTTTCCTATCCATTATTGAAGCTGTCAGCTGCTCAAAATGGAGTACATTATTCAGCAACAAAAATCTTCTATCATTTGCCCAAAAAAAAAAAAAGTGCCTGGCAGGTAGCAGATCAAGTTTTAAATCTAGCTTAAAATCATTTCTTTTGGACAATTCCTTCAAGTCCATGCACGAGTTACTGTTTCAAAAAAAGATTGTACAGTAAAAACTCAATTAACCGTCACTCTTTAAACCGTCAGTTTCCGTTAACCGTCACTGCTGTAACAGCATAATAATACTGTAATAACAGAATGCTCTAAGGTGCAGTGACGCATTCGCTTTGTTTATTTACTCTATTTTAGTGGGAAGTGAATGTACCCGCCCGCCGTAGAATGGTACATAAAATATGACCTTCAGTTGACGTGCTAACACATCTCCCCCTTTTCTTGTCTTCTCACATGTGAGTCAACAATTACCACTGGATCGGTTTCCAGCTGTGGCGAGAAGACTGTAATTGTCGCAGTATATCTAGTGGGCTGTGCCGTGTTACGTGTTTTCCACTTGAATAAGCTTTATTTGACTAATATTTTACACTACCGTATTTAGTGCAGGTGCGTGTGATACAGTGACTTGATAAAATGTCTGAAAAACGAAAACGTGTTGTTTTAGGACTTCATAAAAAACTTGAAATTATAAAACACTTAAGAAAGGGCGAAACTGCGACAAGTGTAGCGCTGAGTTATGGTACTGGAAGAACAACAGTTAACAATATAAAACGTGATGCTGATAAAATAGAACAACATGTGTCAACAATGCAAAGCATGGATGGAGGTGTATGAACAAGAAAGACAATGAAACCTGCAAAATATGATGAATTGGACACCGATGGTTTATACAATCGAGAAGTCAGGGGATTCCACTTTCAGGGCCTATAATAATCGCTAAGGCTGTTAAAATGAACAACAAACTTGACGGTGACTCGTTTTTTAAAACAAGTATCCGATGGCTCTACAAGTTTAAATTTCGTCATGGCATTCGCCAAGTTGATATCAGTGGAGAAAAACTCAGCGCGAATAGCTATGTAATTTCTGAGTTCCGGGAACAATTTAAAAAAAAAAATGACTGAATTGAATCTTGTTAGGGAGCAAGTTTACAATTGTGAGGAAACTGGACTTCATTGGAAGGCTTTACCACAAAAGACATTAGCATCACTCTCTGAAAAAGCTGCTCCAGCTTTCAAAGTACAAAAAGATCGCATCACTGCTATGGTTTGTGCAACAGCGACCGGCAATCATAGGCTACCCCTACTTGTGATTGGGAAATCAAGAAAACCTCGTGCATTCAAGAATTTGAATTTGAATGCTCTCCCTGCACAATACTACGCCCACAAAAGTGCTTGGATGGATCAATCAATTTTTTCTGACTGGTTTCACAAACAATTTGTACCTCAAGTTAGAGCACATTTGGCTGAAAAAAAGTTGCCACAGAAAGCGCTATTGCTATTAGACAATGCCCCAACGCACCCTACTTGTGAAATGAAAAGTGGTGACGGCAAAATAACATGTCTCTTCCTTCCAGCAAACACAACTTCACTTATACGGCCCATGGATCAGGGAATCATCGAAAACATGAAATGTCATTATAGACAATTATTTATCGAAAGTTTGCTCTCATCTGATGAATCAACACCTGTAAAACAGTTTTCGAGGTCTTACAGTATTAAAGATACCATTTTCAATGTTGCCAGTGCATGGAGTGATTTGTCAGTGTAAAATCTCAAGCACGGCTGGAATAAACTTTGGCCTCAACCTAGAGGTGAAGAATCGGAGGAAACAGTGTGTGACAGTTGACGAGATGGTCAATTTGTGCAATAATTTACAAATCAGCACAAATTTGACATCAGAGGAAGTATCAGAGTGGTTAGAGTGTGACAAAGTGGACGGGGGTTTTCAAATTTTGAGTGATGACGAAACTGTTGCCAGCGTAAGTACCACCAAAGAAGAAGAAGAAGAAGAAGGGGCTGATGAAGACGAGTGTTCAAACCATGAAGAAAAACAAACTGTTAGCCATTCAGAGGCCAAAACAATGCTGTCCAAATGTATAGAATGGTTTGAAAGTCAAGAAGAGGCTAATGCAACGCAGGCACTACTGCTCCGAAAAATATGAAATATTGCCGCGGTGAAAGCTCAAACATCAAAAAGGCAGAAGAAATTGACTGACTATTTCCAAGCTAGATAAACTATTTCACCTGTAAGTTTATAGTACAGTACAGTACTGTACATTACGTATTTTGCAACTTTTGTAGCTACTGTACGGATGTTTTTATCAAGTAATAAATAGTTTTATTTGCTATTACAATAGTGTTTAATTTGTTTTCGCTCCGAAATATTATTATATTACTGTGAGAGTG
Source organism: Schistocerca americana (assembly GCF_021461395.2). Lineage (NCBI taxonomy): Eukaryota > Metazoa > Arthropoda > Insecta > Orthoptera > Acrididae > Schistocerca > Schistocerca americana. The sequence continues at coordinate 80,564,198 of NC_060129.1, read as the reverse complement.
ATATGTGTCTATACATAAAATAATTGATTGACGTTATGTTTTGGAGGAATACAGTGTTTCTGTTATCCGTCTATTCGCTCAACCGTCACGACCACGGTCCCGAAGATGACGGTTAATCGAGTTTCCACTGTACCTCTAAATGTAGTTGCATGTGTAGAACTAAAAATTTCAGTAATATTAATATTAGCACTATTCATGTGTGTATATGTATCTTGTAACCTGACCTGTTCCACAACATAACGATAAAATAATCGGGAAAATGATCTACAGAACATGACATAACTAAAACTAAAACCAAACTGAATACTTAATGCCACATACCTCCAATAAACCTACCAACAAACTGTCAGATCCCTGACATGCAGAACCAGTGATGTATTTCATTCCAAAGATGGACAAACAAGTTATTAAGGAGGTGGTCATATTTTGTCCCATCAGTGTATACTAGTGTGATTAAGCAGGTAAGTGAACCAGCCATCATTATACAAAGTAATTTTTTTAACACAACATAAATTATACAAACAGAGCTGGCATTATAACTTCTCTTGTTCTGTTAAAAAAGTTACTTTGTTTTCTAGTTTTTTCAACCAATCCTGTCTGTAAGACATTCACTAATTACTCGAATGTGTTGACAGTAATTCCAGCGTATCCAAATAATTTTGTGAGTTATCTCAGTTGAGAATGTAAATTCTCAGTGAAGGGCTCTCTCCTATATATTTAACTCAAATGTTTCTCTCAAAATTATGTTTTGTATAGTACGTTACACGGAGTAAGTTATGTGTAGAAATAGCAAGAACACTATAATAGGAACTAACCAAATAAAGCAGTGCAGTTGTCAAGAGATTGATCTCATATTTGGGACGAAGGAGTTTGACCGTCCAAGCATCCAGCAGAGAGGTGGGGTTACGTGTCTAACTCACTATACCTATGCCGCAGGACAAAGCAACTTTCTCCATCATACAATTTAATATTATCAGGCAACAATGATCATAAGTAGCATACTCATTCCAAAACAGAGTAACTGCCACCCACCCTACTCCACCCAATACTGAGAAAAACAGGACTATCCACAAGTGGCAAGAAACTAGGAACCCAGCCACAAAGTGTGTCAAAACAGCCCGCAGTGTGATATCGAGGCAGCACCACACTACCGATCGACGTGAAAAACGACAGATATCCTGACAGTGTGAGAAGCGCATCCGTCCCTTCCCTCCCACTCTGAGTGAGAAACGGCTTTGCCAGTGATACAGATGCCTGGGCAAATGCCCCACCGACAGTGTCACCACCAGAGACAATCCCTCCATTTCCGCCCACATGTGGATGGCAACAGACCACCTGCCGAAATCCTCACGACGGGGGCAGACGACACTGTCGAACTCGCGTCGGCAGAAGAGGTATCGCTCGTGCTGTACCCGGTGATCGCGACGGGGTATTTACGACAGCAGAATAGCCCCGAATGCGGTGTCTGACACCGGCATCGGGGTGCTGCAAGGGCACCACAGCTTTCGTCAGTAACTCGCCACTAGCAACCGGCCGTCTGCACCTGCACTGCAACAGTCGTCAAAACCCAGTTCACAATTGCCAGCTTTCAGACTTTGATCCCGGATGTTGCCACTGTGTTTTTAGCGACTTCTGCTTCAGACTGCAATTTGTACATTTTTGGCAACTGTTAATATCCTTGTTCATTTCTCTGTCTGTGACCCAACAATGTAATTCTGTTCTCTCTCATAGTGGAACTAGTTTAGTGCATTCTTATTGTGCATTTACGAGTTCCATAAATTCAGCCTACACTGATACATGGAGCAGCAGAATAAACAGACATTTATTAACCCTTTCCACTCCAATGTCGAGTGCCACTCGACATTGCGAAATTTGTTTTCCGCTCCGATGTCGATCCTCATTCGACACGACTTTTCGAAGCTCTCAGACGTATTTTGAGTCTACTAGGCATTATCGCTCCAGTGTGCTGCCATCTAGGAGAACTAGTGTTAACTCGGTGTCGAACAGTAGCAGCTGTGTTAAGTCAAAGATTGAAATTATTACGTTCGAGTCCACGCGCTCGAAACAGCTAGTTCTTCACGTACTGTCCTTTCTGAGGAAGAGATTTTTAGATCTTTTAGAGCAATCTCTAAGTGAAGACGAGAGTGAAAATGATTTTGATTATGATAGTGATTCATTTCAAAACAATTCGAGTGACAATGACGAAGAAAACAGTGACAGTGTGCACGTTTCTAGTGATTCAGCAGAGGATTCGTGGCAAATGTGGAGCGACACTGACACCGACTTCACAGCTTTTCCTTTTGACGAATCAAAGTGTGGTTTTATATCAGAAAGTAGTTCTGGTCCATCATCACCCGTCGGATTCTTTCAATTAATTTTTACAGGTAACCTATTTCAACGAATAGCAGATGAAACGAATAGGCATGCTACATCAAAAATACGTAAAGTGACACCACTTCCACAACATTCTGCATGGTGGGACTGGAGGAATGTTACCATGGATGAAATGAAACGCTTTCATGGTGTGCTACTGAATATGGGATTACAAAAGTGTAAGAAGTTGCACGACTTTTTTTTCAAGAGAATGGTTACAATCATCCAACTTCTTTCCAGACTGTTTTAGTCGCCGAAGATTTACGCAAATTTTCTGGGCACTTCACGTTTTTAATCCGACGAGTGCTACACGTGTCAACAGTCAGGTTCAGTCACGTTAGAGTAAAGTGACAAATGTACTGAATTACTTGTCTGGCACATTTCTCAAAATTTATTGACCGTATCAGTATTTAGCTGCTGACGAATCTACAATATCGTTCAAGGTTCGAGTACTATTCAAAATGTACAATCCTCAAAAACTAACAAAATGGAGACTCAGAGTTTATGTAATTTTGGATTCACCAAACGGTTATATCTGCAGTTTGATACCCTATTTTGGTGCTGTAACAACTGAGTCATTGATTTGTCCACACTTGAATTTTTCTGAGAGAATAGTTCTTCAGCTGCTGGCTAATATCAGAAATGCTACAGGGCAATCAGGGTATCATTTGTACACTGACCACGTTTATACAAGTGATGCATTAGCTGATGAGCTGTCGAAACAGAACACGCATCTCGCAGGAACGATTCAGGCCAATCGCAAAAACCTTCCAGCTGCAATCGAGAAACGAGCTCTGCGTCTAAGGAAGCACGAAATAAAATGCCTCCGCAACAACAAAATGATGGTTCTGGCATGGCAAGATAAACGAACAGTTCTCGTGCTTTCTACAAAAGCCAATAACTCAGTGTCACTTATAGAAAGGAGAAACAGAAAGGAAAGGGAAGAAATAAAGGGACCAAATGTGATTACTGATTATACTTCAAAGATGGCTGGAGTTGATCGATCTGACCATTTTATTTCCGGTTACGGTTTTCTAATCAAAAATCTCAAGTGGTGACGAAATCTATACTACTGGCTGCTGGAGGTAGGACTTGTAAACAGCTATTTACTATACAAGAACCACTGTGAGAAAAACAACTTGACAATACCATCTCACAAAGCATTCTGTAAAAGTGTTATAAGAGGATTAGTTGCCGAAGAAAGAACTCGAGGACAGACACAAGGGCGTCGTTCAACTTCTGACGACGAGGAACACTTGAATGGAAAGTTGCACATTATCAACAAGCTTCTTGAACAAGCATAATGATTGTGCAGTGTGCTCAGACAGAAAAAAGAAATGGGCAGGTGTGAAACTGTGTATTACTGCGAAACATGCTCACGAAACCCAACTCTCCAGCCTGAAGAGTGTTTAAAAAAATACCACACCATGGAAAGTTTCGTACTGTAAAAGCTTACGTAAATATATGAATGAAAGCACACATTTTGTTTTAATGTATACCCCAATTGTTGGCCAGCGGCCACATTGTTTCCAAAAAGAGATCCGCACAAATGTCTGCGGTGCACAGCCGTCCAGGCGGCAGCGATTTAAATAAGAGCACGCGGAGCCGCCCTGTGTCTGCCTTACGGAGTGCAAAGGGTTAAACCACTAGTACTCAGCGACGAGTGGGGGTAATAACCTCGAGTGCTCGTTGGCAGATAACTTGGACAATCCAGTCTGAGTCACTACAGAGTGTTTGAGTGTAGAGCATCACGTGTTTGCAGTTCGACATCTTTTCCGTCAAAAATTTAATGTCGGACGTCGAGATGCAATCCCAGATCATTGGAAAGGGGATACAGTTCTATCAAAACATCGTAGTTATGACTGCAGACAAATTCTCATCTGCAACTTTGTACTGCTTCAAAATTATGGTTTAGTTATCACACTGAACATGAAAATGTAGAACAAAATTCAATTTGATATATAATTCTATTTCTACTTGCTGGGTGAAATGCATGACAACTACGATAACAGAGGGCAGCAATAGCAAATTACACACTAAATTTATTGACTTCCAAACAAAAAATGAACACGATGGATTCCTTCAAAGCGTCATGGAAGTTGGGTGGATGAAACCAAAAGGATAGTCATATGTTTACTGGTAATCATGGTCTAAAGGTAAGATTCAGGATTGTAAAATTGCCTTTCAAAGTATTTTGGTGTCAGCAGTGACTGAATGAGATGTCTGTGCAATTTACTGAAAGAAGGTAAACCTCCACGAGAAAAGAAGGGAAAATGTCCTCGTTAAAATGCAAAACCAGTGGATTTAACAGTGCAAATAAAAATTTCAACTATTTCCAATCAAGAAAGCACACCATACCAATGAAGAATGGAATTATCTTCAACCTAAATTTAACACGAAGATTATGTGGCCGATTTTCTTAAACATTAAACCATATATTCCTATTATCTACCAATTTTTATTTGAAACATTTCCACGGACTTTAAATCAAAATTTGGGAAACCACAAATGGACATGTGATGCCTATAAGAAGAGGTCACTGTAAAAATTGAAAACACATTTCTCAATTATATTGCTAAAAGGGCAGTAATAGCTGAGTTAATAGTGCAGAAGAGTCACGCTGATAAATTCTTCAAAAAATTACGCAGATTTAAAGAGAAAACTGAAACAGATTCTACCATTGCAGGCCTCTTGTTTGATTTTATGCAGAAGCTGCAACTGCCTTAGATATCAAGACAGACATGTTTTACTTGTGTTTTCTTACAGTAAGTGTCTTTAATGTACGTTATTTGCAGAATGAAAAGCCAAGTCTTACCTCTTTTATGAAGGAATAGTACAAATAAACCCCAATGAAGTCTTAATTTCTTTTTAATTTTGGTTATACAAATGAAAATGTTGGACATATGAAACTCTGACTCACGTGTAGGCCAATGGCGAGGTTTTGCTTAATGCTTGTAGTACAGGGAATATTTCGGTTCATCACCCATTACTTTCCAATAAGAGGCCATTTTTGCCTTTAGTGTGATAAAGATTTTAGCACGGTAAAAAGGAAAATTAGGAAGATGGATAGGATATATTTGCTGAATGAATATGCAGAATTAATGACAGAGTCCAGCACACAGATGAATTTTGAAATGAAAATACCATAAACAGAAGAGATGTTAAATTTTAAGGAATGGTGGCCAAAGTTCTACCAAAAGATTGCCATTCCATTGAAACTCAAGGTAGGGCTACACAAAGTCATAAACAGCACTTTCGTGTAACAATTCGTGCGTTTCTGCTATTCACACAAACTTGACCGAGCCCTGTGTGTTAGGTATATGAAAATTGTGAGCCTGTAAATGAGAAGAAATTGCACAACCTAAGGTAATTTCTACCATTTCTTCCAGAAGAAGAGATCATCCAAAACTTCTACTCTGGCACATGCAACTGGCCAACATGTGTCAAAGAATGAAGCATGTGTGGAGCACAATGGCAAAGAGAATGGAAAATAGGAGTAATTTGTTTGATTTTAGTCCATATCAGCAATAAAGAAAATGAGAAGAGTTGGGAAATATTCGCCTGGAAACTAGAGCAGGATAGCAAAAGGGAACCAAAAACTGCTATATGGGTTTGCTTTTGTTCTACAATATTACTTTTATTGTAAACCGGTTATCGGCTTACAAGGCCATCTTCAGCTGGGCGCGCGTACCTCCGCATATGTCGCGATTGCGGTTGCTGCTGCTGTCTTAGCAAGCTATCGGTAGTTTTTTCCGGTGTAATGTATACTTAAGTGAGGTGTGCCGGAGCTAATTTACAGTCACTTGACGGACTCCACGCTGCACGAGACCACGTTGTTTGCTGTTCCAGTCGACGTCATCGTCATCTACACTACATTACAAGGTACGAGTGACAGTGATTCGGAAACTTTTAGTGACGGTAACATTTCAACTTTAAGTGAGTCAAATGATGACAATTATATATTAGCTAACGTAACTCGTTACCTAATTCCAGCAGACAACTCCAAATCCGAATTGGTTACGTAGCAGAAACTTAAACGACAAACACTTACCTGTTGAAGAGCTGTTTAGTGACTTACCAATTCCACTGCATGCAGATGACAAGCAAGGCATCATCAAAGACTTGTCTTTCATAAACAAACCTAGAGTATTGTGTAGCAAACCAACATATCGACAGTGGGTAGAAAAACAACTTAATACTTGTGTTCACAAAATAGATACATACGAAAGTGAAACGATCAGAAATTACACAAATTCCTCACAGACACCACTTCACTATCCAGGTGTAACACAAAATATGATGAATCTTCCTCACGTAACAGCTACTAAAATGGACACAATGGAATTAGAATCTAATTTTGAATGGGATTTAGCAAAGTATAGAAATTTTGATATAAACTTGTACACTGATTCCATCATAAAATCATGTATAGGACATAGTGGACGTTGGTTACGACCGCGTCAAATAACAGCTGTGTGTCAAAATTGTTATCTAAATGAAATATCCTCAAATGATTGTACAAGTATTGAAATAGCATCTCATGCTCATATAAATCAGTTTACATATGCAGCAAACAAATTTTTAGCACCACCTTTGCGACAAAAATATGATCATTTCTTTCAAGAATTAACAAAAAAAAAAAAAAAAAACCTTTTTTCAGAACTCTATATTATTCCAAAGACTATATGTGGTGTAATATACGTCTAAAAGCAATGTTCTCATGGAGAGTAGAAAATATATTAACTAAAGATATAACTCTAGCTACCACACAAGGTTCTAAAATTTGTATGTAATATTTGCAGATGACTGGGTGTTCTCCAATCGATCCTGATTCGCAAGATCTCTTCTCTGACAATGAGGAAGAAATCAACAAACCCGGACCTTGTACTGCGATCACAAATGCTCCTAAAAAACGGAAGCCCGTCACAGAAGAAATTGATTTGGAGAATATTCCATCTGCACAACAACCTAAAAAGGTAAAATTTAATGAAAAATGGACAACCGAATTCAAAAATTTTATAATAAGCCTACTCATGGAAATATGTATAGGTCTTGATAAAACTGCACTTCAAGAAAAGTTCCAAACATTTGTTCTAACTTTACCAAAAAACTTCAAGTCAACATTCTGGTTCATTTATCATGTTTTGATGACAGATTCAGACAAACAATTAATGAATGCTGTAATGCGAAATCAAGCCTTTCTTTTACGCAGCATGTATTCGATGGAGATTCCTTCCAAAGAAATCAAACAAGCTTTATTAGCTTTGCAAAATCACTTTTCAACAGCATTCCATGACGAGACAGATTACGGTACATCTGCTTTGAAGACGCCGCCAGGCCGCATGTCCACAAATGTAACAGAGCCTACGGAACATGTCGATGCCTCTACGGGCGACAATTCGTGGCTCAATTGGGAAGACCCAAGTTTGTCACGGTTGCAAAAGGAAGTGACACCGAAAAAAGAACAAATCTCTTCCTCTATCTCAGTAATAAACACAAAGCAGAACACGCAATATACTTGGAGAGAGGAATTAACGAAACCGTTTCACTTCACATTATAGCTGCACAATGCGACGAAAATGGCGAAATGAACCAAACAGAGACAACGGACAGCAAAAATACGCGACATTCGGACGTATTGCAATCCGAACGACCCGACGGACACACTCGGCCGAGCAATCAAACAAATAGTCTCGCACTCCCAAACGACAATACAGCATTTATTAACCACAAACAACGAGAACGTGGAAGTCGTAGAAAAAGTTTTCAAGAATTGGTACAGTTAATTTGTGAAAACTTGTGTTGTCCATTGAATAAAATCCAATTTACCAATACATGGTTGAATGAACCTACCTTATGTACTCTTAGTGAGATTCGGTTAATATGCTATACAGGTTTTTGAAAAGTAAAAGATCTGACAGAGAAGACATAAAAGCAATTGAAACAGAGGATGGGGATATTATCAGGAACATGGAAGGTATCAGAGAAGAGATGAAGAATTACTTTGAAATCTTACTGAATGGGGGAGGTGCACTAGAAAGCGACACCGAAGTCACTGAATTAGAGGAGGAGCAATCTCTTGGTTAGAAACTGAGAATTCACTGAAACAGATGAAAAGTGGGAAGGCGGCTGGAGTAGATGAGCTGACAGCTGCCGTAACTTTCCTACATTCAGAATGCATCCAGCAGTGGTAGTGTGTCATCTGTGAAGTGTTAAACCTTGTGCTGCAATACAAAATCCCACCACTTCTGAGGTGTGTTCTGTGATTAGGTTTTTGTTGGCATAAAACTAAAAACAAATTGAAATCTATTGCGAACTTGGAGATGTGTACAGAAAAGGAATAATGAGCAAAAGGTGAGCGAGGCAATGGTGCACCAATTTTTAAAATGGCAGTACCAATGCTCACGACGAGGACTGCAGTGGCAGGCCTAGACTTGTGACTCGCCAACTGACAATTACAATCGACAACAAAATTCGTGAAAATCGTCTATTGACGGTTACAGAACTTTTGTAACATTTTCCTCAAGTTTCACGGAGTTTGGTGCACAAAACTGTAACAGAAAAGCTCGGTTATCACAAATTTGCGCTAGGGGTGTTCCCAAAATCCTAATGGAAGACCACAAAAAGCAAAGACTGGGTTCAGCACCAACCTTCCTCAAAGATTACGAGAAGAATAATAACAAAGTTATGAATCTCATCGTAATTGGGGAAGAGACTCGGGTGAAGCATCTCAATTGCAAATAAAAAATACGGTCGAAGGAATGGGGAGACAAAAATCCTCCCAAGAAACTGAGAAAGTGTTTGCAAAAACTGTCATCAAGAAAGCTCACGGCCCTACGGGAGCGATTGTTGTCAATTTTCTCAAACGTGGCACAACAATCAACTCTGAGAGGTATTCTCAAATACTGATGAAGTTAAGGCGGATGATTTAAAACAACCTTCACGCAAAAATTTTCTTTTCACACATCAACGCATATCCACATACGGCCAATCGTACCCGAGAGCTCCGACCTGCTTTTGGATAGGACGTGTTTGACAGTCCACCATACAACCCAGATTTGGCAAACTGCGACTACCACCTCTTCCAGCAACAAAGACACGGTTCACTACAGAGTGCTTCGATACTGATGCCGAACTGCACGTTGTTATAAACCAGTTGTTGCAGTCGCAAGCAGCAGATTTCTACACAAACAGAATTGAAAAACTTGAGTCACGGTATGATAAGTGCCTCAGTTTGAATGGTGATTATGTAGAAAAAAATAGCTTAACAGTATAACAATAAAATGTGTATAATACGATTTGGCTTTTCCATATTATTAATTTTTTATTTCAAGACATCCTTAAGGATAGACCATGTACCTGCGCAACATGTACATCGAATACACGACACAGGCGAGAAAGCACAAGGTAATAGTGTAGTAGAATCAATTAGTTAACAGACTCGTAAACATATGTCACAAACTGACACACAGCGGCATGTCATTCTGAAAACACGGTAATTGCAATTTGAGATCAGACGATTCAACTTCAATAAATTTACAATGTACTGACACGACACATTCAGACATCGATTAGATGCGTCAGAAGTGACGGTGTCGAGAAAAGGGGAGTGTGCGCATGTAGGTGCCTAGCGGGGGCAGTCAGCTCGGTGACAGGTTGCAAGGATACAAATACGTTGCTTAATATTTCATGGGTTTTGTGGAACATCAGAAGCTTTAGCAGATACAACTGAGTAATCATTCATAACTAAGTTAACACTCTCAATGCCAATCGGACAGATTCTATGGGCCGCACACCGTTCTGAAAGAGCCCTGCCCGTACATTCTACGGGAGAGTATTTTATTGATTAAAAAGTGCACTGCACGGTGTTTTCACACTGCTGACTGCTGATATATGGTGTTTACACTGTTAGTTAATAGTTGCACAAATAGATGATATGAATGTGCATCTCGTTATCACCATATTTCATTTGTTACAATTCATCGTTTTTGTCTGCGAATAGAGCAAATTATTGGTATTCTGCATAAAAGAAATGGTGTGCCACGAAGAAACTGCTGATTTAATGAATTCTGGAGACATGTCGATGATCTGGATAGTGAAGACAATGATCTGGATGACACAAATGCACTTTAAGATACATTTTTCAGTGAAATTCTACAATAATGCATATTTACAGTGTTTAGCAAATCGGAAAAACCAACCTTACACGTTTACAAAATTCATAGTTTTTATGCCTTTTCCCTTTTTTAGTCGAAGAATCAGTTGAAAGTAGTTCATCAGAAAGCAACAGTGGTGATAATAACATTGTATGTAGTGCTCCTATTCTTTCTGTGGCAGAAATTGGTGAATAGAGTGAATGTGACATTCCTCCTCCTTTGTATTAGTTTCAAGCAGACTCTGAACTAAATGTCAAACTACCCTAGCTTGGATCTCAAGTTAAGGTTCACAAAGATGGAAATCCAGTTTGTCAGATTGTGAACAATATGTCATCACCACACTATAAATTAAATAAGTTTCTTAACAATAAACGTAAATCATTTTACACATTCGATAATTATTTTGGGGGTCAGAAACAGTTCAGAGCAAGCAAATACAATCAAGGATATACATATACCAAATATGCGACATTAGCATCCTTGGATGCAAAAAACCTTTACAGTAATATCCCAGTAAAAGAGACTATTGACATTATTAGATGTACTCTCCTATCCCATAACAAGATTAGTACTGTGGAGTGTACAGAACTAACTGAATTTCTAGAATTTGTCTTAGCTTACAACTTTTTTTTTTTTTACCTTCAATGACAAAACTTATTATCAAAAAGGTAGGCTTGGAATGGGAAAGAGTCTGGCTGGTACTTTAGCAGATATTTTCGTGAGCAATTGACAACGTAAATTTTTTGCCAAGATCCACAGCTAAAAGATAAAATGATTTATTGTAAATGGCATATTGATCACATTTTATTACTGACAGAAGGCGACACCAGTGAGGTCAATGCATTTGCTCAAGCAATAGGTAGCATGCACCCAAAAATAACTTTTACTACTGAAGTTGAAGAAGAGGGCTCCATTAACCACCTTGACCTTACTATTAGGAAAGTCTACAACAAACATAAGTTTTCCATTTTTAGAAAACCTACTTGTACAGATATTATCATCAATGCCAGTTCATGCCATCCTCCCTGACACACAAAGGCGTTTTTCATCTCCATGGTTCACTGGTTCCTTTGTCTACCTTTGGATGAAAGAGAAATACTTACAGAACCAAGAATTTTAAATCAGATTGTGGTGGCTAACGGCTTTTCTGTAAATGACATCACACGCCCCTACAGAAGGCTCAAGAAACGTATAAAAAACAGCGTGCGCGTACACACACACACACACACACACACACACACACACACACACACACACACACACACAAACACAAACAGAACCAGTAAAGACAGAATGAAAACCATTCCTATGAAATTTAACAGCAAAATGTCCCTGTAAATACAAAAATGTTTTAGGAAATCTGATATCACATGTGGCTTTCAGGTTACCAACACCCTAAAACTGCAAATAAAACATAACTGAAAAGAATGTATGACGAATTTGATGGCTCTGGAGTATACAGGATTGCTTGCAGTAACTGTGACAAATATCACATCGGTCAAACGGACCGCTCTTTTAACTTAACGTTTAAAGAACATTCACAGTAACGGAACAAAACTGCTTTGGGACACATTTATCTGAAACTGGTCATTCTACAGGGGGCATTAAGAACAGTATGCGTATTCCCCACAGAGTGGAAAAAGGCCGTGCTCTTAATTTGTTAGAGGAGCTTGAAATTTATAAAGCAAAAAAGAACGAACCAATAAAACTGATTAATTGGCAGAGTGATTTCAGGTCCAATGCCTACTCTGTTTTGTTTGACAGTGATATACTTTAATCACTGAACGCCTCTGTCATATATCGTTTGTTGATAGTTTCAGCTAGTACAGAGTGGCTTACATATTTAATTCATTTTCGTTCATTGTACACATAACTCTAGTATTTTCTTGTTCCTTTTCTGTTTATATAATATACTTCATTAACTAGATAACCTCAGTCACACAATGGTATGTGGTTTTATCAATCTCCTCTTGCAACAGCATGCTGCAGGGTACGAGGGGCCCACATTCCTCTAACCACTTCTCGCCTATGCGTAATTCTGACGTTAGCGCTAACAGAGGGCACTGATATGTGCGGCAGTTTTTTTTTTTTTTTTTTTTTTTTTTTTTTCCATTGTGGCTTCTTTAGCTATTGTTTTATAGTTTTATATTATTCTGTGCACTATGAAAGCTGTTTATTATTTATGTCATTATCTATAATATTTGCACTCGAGCATATGTCAATTACTGTCTCTTAACCAACTCTCTCTTTTTAACAATCTAGCTTTTATCATGTTCCATTTCATCGCTTTTTATTACTGTAATGCCTCTTATACCTAATAAGCCCATTACAGACTTTACCGATTGCATCCCCCTTTATTTTACATTGTTCAATTAATCATTGAAGACTATATGTACGACTACATTAGCAACATCTGGTGAACTTGCAACACAAACATCTAGTGACTAATGTACGGCAGTTTGTTTTGAACAGTAGTGCTGCTGACAAGATGACTCTTGCATATGCTGTTATTTATATATATTTGACGATGCCACTAAGACTGCAGTACATTAGGACATGTTTTTATAAGACAGGTATGCCTCTTCATACTTAAAGCGCACAAATGTATATGTATGTCAGTAGTACTTTTCATTATCGTCTATTTTATTGTTTTAAGCTGTAGACAATCTGCTACTGTATTTATGTTTTCCCGTATTTTGCTGCAGATCTGAAGATCATCATTATAGACCGAAACCGGTAGGCCGAGACAAAAATTTGTGACCGTAAACTTAAAGGCAATTTATTCTAAATGTAGGCATCCAAGAGCTTACTGTATCAATGGTTTCAGTATTCTATTACTTATTGCTTCTGTATATATTTTTTAGGACCACAGCATTGTGCTGTATGCACTTTATAACTGACACATGCCAATAATGCGATAGGCATAACCTTCTGAAGGAGGGCACTAAGTGCCCAAAACTAGTAAAGAAATTAAATTTCTTCTATGCAACTGGTTGCTTATTATTTCATTATAATACCAGCAAACACAACTCCAAGATATTTTCATGAACACTGATCCCTCAAGTTCGATGCTCGAGTGTTTTGTTATATTCGTAACTGATGATGACAAAATGGCTGAAGTCACAAAAAGCATCACGAACAATTCAAAGAAAGCAGAGCAAAAGTGAACTGAAACCTCATTCCGTACTCAGTTCCCAGAAGACAGTTCCTCTTGCTGAGATTAGACGCTTCTCGGCATCATGTTTCATACGAGCATGTCACATATACCAAAATTATCATATCACTGCAGCACTAATAACGTGGTTAGTTGTAATTTTTATCTGCAAATAACGAGTCATTTAAGTTTCATGCAGATATTGTCATGTCTTCATATTGCTGATAACTATGACCAAAAGGAGCCAGGAGAAGACGACTCGCACCCACTTTTCAAAGCACTTCCTTATTGCAATAACTGGAGACAGTTGACATGTTCAAACTTATCGCTCTTCTGAAAAACTGACTACTAATGAAGGTATTTGCCCATTTTCTGACCGTGTCAGTTTTTGTTATTTATGTGCAGAATAAACCACAAGTATGAAGTGAAGCTATATACACTTGCTGAAGCTCTCAGTGCGTATGTTGTAAACTTCGAAGTTCATGCTGGAAAATGCAACAACGAAAATTCGTCATAAGATGTTTATACGAGGGTGCTGTTTAGTAGCAATTGTTTGAACAAAGGACATACTGTTTATTTAGATAGATTCTATTCTAGTCCAGAACTCTTTTGAGTAGTTATCTTGCTAAGGTCCTGGTGCCATAGGGGCTGTAAATGAAAAAGGAAAGTAAAACACCTACAGATTTGATTGGAGCTAAACTGAAGAAAGTTGAAATGACAAACGAAAAGGAAATGTCTTGGCAATGAAGTGGAAGGACAAAAGAGATGTATGTTCACAGTCCACAAAGCATGTAGCCACTTTTGGATCATACACAAAAAGGAATGGAGTTTAAGTAATGAAGCCACTTCAAATCCTTAGATTATAATTTGAAAAAGGCTGGAGTGGATCTTTGAGACCAGCAACTGCAGTATAGTGTGTTCTGGAACAGAAATGTAAAATGGTGGTGGAAGCTGTCTTTTCATTTTCTCTAAATGCATTTTGCTTTCATTTCAGACCAAGAAAATGACAGTAACTGATTTCATTACCAATCTTGCTACACAGATGGCTCAAGATCATGTGCCAACAGCTCCGAATAATCAAAACAGGCCTGCAGGCAGACTGACAGACATTTCCTGCAACATTTACCATCCACAAGAAAAAAAAATTCCTGTGGTTTATGTAATACCTCTTCATGGTCCGCACGGAAGAGGCTTTCCTGAAGACCCAACAGCTGCTTCCCCTGGCCTGGTATAGGTTTATAGATGACATCTTTGTGGTCTGGACTCATGGTGAAGAAACACTCCTTAATTTCCTGCATAACCCCAACTCCTTTTCGAATCTGAATTTCACCTGGTCCTTCTCCAAAACCCAACCCACCTTCCTGGATGTTGACCTTCATCTTGTTGAAGCTCACATCCACACCCCTGTCGACATCAAATCCACAAACAACCCACAGTACCTTCACTTTCATAGCTGCCATCCATTCCAGATCAAACGCTCCCTTCCCTACAGCATAGGCATTCGTGGCAAACGTATCTGCTCCAGTGACGAATCCCTAAACAATTACACCAATAACCTGACCAGTGCTTTCCTCTCCCGCAACTATCCTGCAGACCTTGTCCACAAACAGATCTCCCGAGCAATACATTCCTCCCCGTCCAACAACAATCTTCCTACCCCCAGACCACACAGAAGCATCCCCCTCGTCACCCAATATTATCCTGGCCTTGAATACATCAACAAATTACTCCGCCAGGGATATGACTTTCTCAGGTCAAGCCCTGAAATGAGATCATCCCTTGACAATATTCTCCCCACACCACCCAGAGTTGCCTTTCGTCGCCCCCTAACCTCCGTAACATCCTTGTCAAACCCTACAATATTCGCAGACCACCTTCTCTACCCAACGGTTCCCACCCCTGTAAGCGACCCCACAGCCCCACTACTGGCAAAACATACACAATTCAAGACAGGGCCACATGTGAAACAACATATGTAATTTATCAGCTCACATGCCTGCACTGCACAGCCTTGTACATCGGTATGACGACAACTAAACTGGCTGAGCGCATGAACGGACACAGACGAACTGTCCGCCTAGGAGATGTCCGATACCCCGTAGCAGAGCATGCCCTCCAGCATAATTCTAGGGACCTAGGAACCTGCTACACCGTATGTGCCATTTGGCTTCTCCCACCCGACACCAGTCCCTCAGAACTGCGAAGATGGGAACGTGCACTCCAACACATCCTTTTATCCTGCCATCCCCCTGGACTGAACCTACATTAACCAACCTCACTCCCATTTACTCTTCAATCTTCTCTTCTTTCCCTTTCCTCTTTAGCCATTCACTCATCTTTTCATTCTACATAGTTCTGTTTATCTTTATACTACATACCTCTTTACTTCTGTATGCATACTCTTTGGTTTGAAGCTGGTACAGTACTTACAGTAGATTACCTTTGGCTTCCCTCTGACACCCATGCCTCCATCTTTGCTACCCTCCCTGTTTATCTTTCCCCTGTTGCTTCATAACCTGGGCTGTGAGTAACTGAATCCACTTTCCCTTCTTCCCCTTTCTTCCCCTCTCCCCTCCCTGACGAAGGAACAAAGTTCCGAAAATAGGATACGTAAATTTTCTGTTCTGTTTTGTGTATCTATCGGCTGTACTGAGCTGAGGTAAGTACTGGCCAGCCCCTCTATCTCTTTGTTAGTATTTGTAGCTATATACGTGTTTGTTTGTGTACATAGCTTAATAATGCATGTTATAAGAAGCAATCTGATGTGAAAACCACAAGGCAGTGCACTCACAAGCACTGCATCTAGCTACACTTGGTCCACAACATAATGTTTCTGTAACACCTCCATCTGAAGACGAGCCTGCAGTGGCTCGAAAACATGTTCGTGGCTGAATAAATTGTAAAAAAGCGACCGGTTGCATATTTATTACCAAATAATTGGCAGTTTGTGTCATACTCGTTCTCAAAAATCAAAGAAAGGAAGTGGGAAAGCAACTCGCAAGTAGACACATTATCAGTGTGTGGGGTTGTGTGTCGAACCCCGTTTTTACCCCTCAAGCCGGGCCCGAGCATGTACTCGCGTCCTGCGAATGTCCGCACCGGCAGCATCCCGACCACGTACTCGCCAGTTGCAGTCTCGGAGGTAAAACTAGAGAGCCTGTATACAGAGAGAGTGGCCACAGGTGAAGTTGCCCGGATTGGTTGATTAGCCTTGGCACTATTTTTGTGCCAAACGTCTCTCGCGCTTCCTACGTTCGCCGTGCTTTTGAGTTGAATTGAAGTTCAGAGGACTTTTGGAAACGGTTAAAAGGTATTTGAATTATTGTGCATGCATGTTCAATTTAGTTTTATATCGTTTTTAGTACGTAATTAGCGTTTGCGATCTTAAATACGAGTTGAAACAATGAAGCGTTTTGTGATGAAGTCGGTAGGCCTACATGTTTGAAGTAAACATGTTAGTAATTGTACAGTATTGTTTTTGACATCTGTAATTCATTCTGCAGATGTTCGTAAACGATGCCACGTTGTAGTGCATTGGGTTGTTCCATTAGAGGCGAAGGTGGGTTTCGCATGTCAGCATTTCCACGCAATGAAGAAAAATGAAAGCAGTGGGCAGTCACAGTCAACAGGGCTGACATAAATCAAACAGGAGCCTTGTGGAAACCAACCAAGTACTCTTATCTATGCGAAGTAAGTCGTTTTTGCTTTTTACTACATATAAAACAACTTGCAATATACATAGTTAAATTTGAAAACAGACCTGTCAATTGTCTGTGTGAAAATTATTATAACACAATATTCTTATAAACACAGAATTAAAATGGGATTGTGTAACTCGTGTCTAAGAATTTTGTTAAGCTGCAGACATCATAATTACATCCTTCAGTGTCGTAAGGTGTTTTTTTTTTTAACAGTACTGTATCGACGATTTCCACGAATGTCATTTGATTTCTCGGCCACTGTTAGTAATTCCATGTAATCTGATTGTAGTTTTATAATTATTTCATTAATGCTGTTAGGCCAGGAAATTTCCCAGATTTCGGATTTCTGTCTTCATTTATTTATTTATTTCTTTCTTTCTTTCTTTCTGTAGTGGCCTTATCACGTAAACACGTTATTCAAATAGTGTATCAAGTAATGACAATTATGTTCTTTTCCTTACAGAAACATTTCACTGATGACCAGTGGGAGAAAGTCAGGGTGAATGGCAAAAGAAAACTTAGGTCAACTGCCACACCAACCATTTTTCCCCACACAGCACCAAAGACAAAAAGAAGAAAACTGACACTACATCATCAACAGCAGTCTACTTCCGAAAATGAGTGCAGTAGCCCTTCAGTGGAATTAGTTGCAAAATTCCAGCAGCAGTGTGAAGAAGAGCCCATGTGTAGTGTGGACGAGCTTAGGGTTAAATTAAAGGAGCTAGAAGAATATATTCAGGCACAGCAAAGACAAATATCAGCTCTTAAGCAGGTCAGTGACCTTACTTTAAAGAATATCCATCTAAAAAAGAAACTTGGCAATATGTGTACCACTGTTCCACAAAAATCAGAAACATTATTTAATGTCAATCAAATGAACTCTTTACACCAGAAAAAAAGTTAAGTGGACAGCTTGTAGTGTGAAAAAGGCCCTTGAGGTGAAATTTGCATGTGGTGGCAAAGTATTTGACTTTTTAATCACTTCTGGTTTTCCATTTCCATCTCCATCTCAGCGCACACTACGAAGAAGGCTTCAAGATTTAAACTTCAGTTCAGGTATTCTTGACCAAGCATTTTCCCTTTTAAAGGAAAAGGTTCAGACTATGAGGGAGAAAGAATGTGACTGTGTCTTACTGCTTGATGAAATGTCAATTACTCCAAGCATGGAATTTGATGTGGGGACAGGTGAATTTACAGGTAATGTTACACTTCACTTCAGTGTCATGAAGGTGTGGCCACACATGCTTGAGTTTTTCTTTTGGGTGGTATCACTTCCAAATGGAAACAGGTAGTGGCTCATCACTTTACTGGAAGTAGTATAAATGAAAACGTTGTGTGTGACATTATTTTACAAATCATTAAGTGTAGTGAAAATATAGGACTACGTGTACATTGTGTGACATCAGATATGGGTGCTGCAAATCAAAGTATGTGGAGACAATTTGGAATTGAGTCTGGAAAAAACTGTAATTCAGAATTATGTTGTAAACCCTGAAGATCCATCAAGAAAAATATATTTCATTGCATATGTGCCACACCATTACCATGTGTAAAGGAATCATTAATATCAATGCTAAAATTAAGTCTACATCCGATGATTCCTTTACACATGGTAATGGTTGGCTTACAGTAGCTATTGTACGAGGTGGTACAGGAGTTCCTAACGTTCCTGGCCTTGAAAGTTTTGTAGACAGAGACATTATTGCCTACCGTACCTATCATATAGGAGAACTTGCAAATAAAGACTTTGGTAAATCTGTGTATATGTCACCTTCTGCATTGACTTTGTACACTCGTAATAAGAGAAAAATATCTGTAAACGAGTCTGTATTTATTTGGATTAAAGGTAAAGGAGTATGTCTCTGTCTACAAAACTTTCAAGGCCAGGAACGTTAGGAACTCCTGTACCACCTCGTACAATAGCTACTGTAAGCCAACCATTACCATGTTTAAAGGAATCATTAATATCAATGCTAAAATTAAGTCTACATCCGACAAATACACAGGGGCCGTCGACAAGTGCAGTAGCAGCAGTGTTCTTCACAGTATTCTTCTTCTTGTCTGCGGCGGATGTGGAGAATTCTATGTTTTCAATTGTTTTATAGACTGTTTGACTGTTAGCGCACAGCGGACGGGAGCACCTAGTACGGCTAGTGCTCCCGTCCGGGATAACGCGCCCGCTGGAACTGTGAAATATTCTAAGTCCGAATCAAGGTAACTCGCTATCGCGCTTCTATAAAAGCGAGCGAGCTCCGCGTAGCGGATTACTCGCGCTGCTGCTGCTGCTGCACAGGCAACTGCATTGAACGCTGCCAAGATGCCATACAGAAGATACCGACGTCGTTCCAGGCAAACAGTCTATAAAACAATTGAAAACATAGAATTCTCCACATCCGCCGCAGACAAGAAGAAGAATACTGTGAAGAACACTGCTGCTACTGCACTTGTCGACGGCCCCTGTGTATTTGTCAGATGTAGACTTAATTTTAGCATTGATATTAATGATTCCTTTACACATGGTAATGGTTGGCTTACAGTAGCTATTGTACGAGGTGGTACAGGAGTACCTAAAGTTCCTGGCCTTGAAAGTTTTGTAGACAGAGACATTATTGCCCACCATACCTATCATATAGGAGAACTTGCAAATAAAGACTTTGGTAACTCTGTGTATATGTCACCTTCTGTATTGACTTTGTACACTCGTAATAAGAGAAAAATATCTGTAAACGAGTCTGTATTTATTTGGATTAAAGGTAAAGGAGTATGTGAATATGTAAAGTTTGTTGGAGACTGTACTTTGTATTTTCATAAATAGTGATCTGTAGCGTAGCTGAGAACCGGACATACATACATACATATCTGTCGGCATAGAGTATGTAACAGCATGTCACATCAGCACACTGAGCATTTGACCTTTGACCCCGCGCCGATAAGGCTGCCCAACGTCATCTTGGCAGCGCGCCAGCGGGGGACTTAGCGCACATCAGTGTCTTCAATTACTGAATATGTATGCAGTTGTGATGCAAATGTACGATTTCTGGGTAATATCATAGTCAGTGGGCGGCCGATCAGGCATCCTCTACCCAATTACCATCTTTTCTTTGACATAGTGTAAATGATGTGGTGCAGTAGCTTGAAGATCAGCTTATGTGTAAAGGTGTGCTAAAAAAAAAAAAAAAAAACACACACACACACACACACACACACACACACACACACACACACACACACAAATATTTTCAATTTTTTCATTTGTTTAAGTCCTGTATACCATTGACCTTTTTGACATGGTGTATTTGATGTGGTGCACTAGTTCGAAGATCAACTTTTGTGTATAGGTGTGCTAACACACACACTCTTGTAAATATATTTTACTTTTCTTGGTTAGTTTAAGTCATGTGTATAGTGCACCGATTGACATAGTGTATGGTATCAGATGTGGTGCACTTGCTTGTAGATCTGCTTTTGTGTGGAGCTGTGCTGATATACCCTCCTCTAAATACTGGGTGTTACAAATAGGTATGGCCAAACTTTCAGGAAACATTCCTCTTACACAAATAAAGAAAAGATGTTATGTGAACATGTGTCCGGAAACGCTTAATTTCCATGTTAGAGCTCATTTTAGTTTCATCAGTATGTACTGTACTTCCTCGATTCACCACCAGTTGGCCCAATTGAAGGAAGGTAATGTTGACTTCGGTGCTTGTGTTGACATGTGACTCATTGCTCTACAGTACTAGCATCGAGCACATCAGTACATAGCATCAACAGGTTAGTGTTCATCACGAACGTGGTTTTGCAGTCAGTGCAATGTTTACAAATGCGGAGTTCGCAGGCGCCCATTTGATGTTTGGATTAACACGGGGCAATAGCTGTGGCGCGGTACGTCCGTATCGAGACAGATTTCCAGAACGAAGGTGTCCCCACAGGAAGACATTCGAAGCAATCGATCGGCGTCTTAGGGAGCACGGAACATTCCAGCCTACGACTCGCGACTGGGGAAGACCTAGAACGACGAGGACACCTGCAATGGACGAGGCAATTCTTAGTGCAGTTGACAATAACCCTAATGTGAGGGTCAGAGAAGTTGCTGCTGTACGAGGTAACGTTGACCACGTCACTGTACGGAGAGTGCTTCGTTCGAACCAGTTGTTTCTGTACCGTGTACAGCGTGTGCAGGCACTATCAGCAGCCAATTGGCCTCCACGGGTACACTTCTGCGAACGGTTCATCCGACAGTGTGTCAATCCTCATTTCAGTGCAAATGTTCTCTTTACGGATGAGGCTTCATTCCAACGTGATCAAATTGTAAATTTTCACAATCGACACGTGTGGGCTGATGAGAATCCGCACGCAATTGTGCGGTCACATCATCAACACAGATTTTCTGTGAACGTTTGGGCAGGCATTGTCGGTGATGTCTCGACTGGGCCCCATGTTCTTCCACCTACGCTCAATGGAGCACGTTATCGTGATTTCGTACGGGATACTCTACCTGTGCTCCTAGAACACGTGCCTTTACAAGTACGACACAACATGTGGTTCGTGCACGATGGAGCTCATGCACATTTCAGTCGAAGTGTTCATACGCTTCTCAACAACAGATATGGTGACCGACAGATTGGTAGAGGCGGACCAATTCCGTGGCCTCCACGCTCTCCTGACCTCAACCCTCTTGGCTTTCATTTATGGGGCATTTGAAAGCTCTCGTCTACTCAACCCCGGTACCAAATGTAGAGACTCTTCATGCTCGTATTGTGGACGGCTGTGATACAATACGCCATTCTCCAGGACTGCATCAGCGCATCAGGGGTTCCATGCGACGGAGGGTGGATGCACGTATCCTCACTAACGGAGAACATTTTGAACATTTCCTGTAACAAAGTGTTTGAAGTCACGCTGGTACGTTCTGTTGCTGTGTGTTTCCATTCCACGATTAATGTGATTTGAAGAGAAGTAATAACATGAGCTCTAACATGGAAAGTAAGCGTTTCCAGACACATGTCCACATAACATATTTTCTTTCTTTGTGTGTGAGGAATGTTTCCTAAAAGTTTCGCTGTACCTTTTTGTAACACCCTGTATATCATGTGCCTTATTGACACATACTGATGTGTGGCACTGTATCTTGTAAACCACCTGTTGTACAAACATTTTTTAATAGTATACACACATGTAAACAGTACCCCTCTGGTTTTTGGTAATATTATGTGTAGTTTAAGCCCTTTATATCATTCATCTTTTTGACATACTGTTACTGGTATGGTGCACAAACTTGACATGACCTTTTGTGTATATGCGTTAACATATATTCACATTTTTTATTTTTTGTTGTGTAGGTCATGATATGTACTCTTATGTGGTGCACTAGCTTGTAAATTATCTTTTGTACAAAAGTGTGGTAATAACATACTTGATTACTGTAGCACTTTGTTTTGTGGTAATGTGTTGAATTTTGGAATTTTTTAATGACCATATTGCACAGAAATTTCTGACACTCATTTGTGTTTGGGGCAGTAGCATATGAATCACATTTTGTTGATAGACTACAGTTGTTTAATCCTGATTTTTGTAGAATTTTAGACATTATTTCATACGGGTACTGTTAATTATGTGTTAATTGAAAATAAATTTAAGTTGTATCCAATAAATCTATTTTCTCTTATTTCCTGCATTGTTACTGATATGTGTCATGCTATATATAATTTTGTTATAACAAAGTGACAAATTTGAGCCATTCTGTGTTCTTAATACTTCTAAGATTCATGTAATGTTTACAGGATTTTTTGTTTCCTCGGGAAACACTATTGCTGGACAGCACAATGAAGTATTTCAGGAAGTGCTCCATCACACACTATTTATTGGTGGAAGGACTTTTCTTTCTGGTGACAGGGAACTTTCCTCATCTGCTTTTTCTCCATGATGTGGGCCTATGGCCCAATGAAACTAATATATTTCAGTGCTTATGGAAAATGCCATGTGGCTAGCATATTATTTAAAAGACAAGAAGAGAGAGACGACTAAAATTCCAGGCCATCCTTAAGGTATTCAGTGCATTGATTGGTTGCTGGCTGCAACTCATTACTGATATATTAACTTGAAACTTGACATTTCATATTTGTGAGAAACAGAGGTTCCAAATATCTACTGTATTAGAAACAAGAATATTTTGAATTTGGTAATCTTCGGCAAAATTTGTAACTTCTTGTTGCAGTCTGAAATGCCTAGTCAGGAAGGAATGTGTAACTCTTGTACAGGTACAACTTTCTTAATGGTATATATTACCCAAAATATTTATTTAGTTACACCTATAAAAAATGTTTGGTTCTTCACTTTTCTCAGAGAACTATGATTTTAAGGTGTCCATTTTTTTAAATATTTTTAGTCACGCAAAACAGGTAGGCCTACTACAATTTACTGCATTTTTAAGCTCTTATTTCTTTAACAGTTCGTGCATACTGGTAGCATCACAAGCTTTTCTGAAGCCAATATCTGACAGTCCTTGCTGGAAATGGAAAGTTCCTGTAATCGTCGTGCCAAGCTCATTCGACTTTATATTATTTATGCAAGAAGTTCCACAGAAATAGAAAAGAAATTTCTTTCTGCAGATACCCTGAAAACCAGTCAGATTGTAGGGAAGCTTGTTGAGCCTCTTTTCAACTGAGGCCATACATTCTGGATGGACAATTATTATAACCGCATACTTTTGTGCCACTTTTTGAAGGAAAGGGGTACGAATGTAGGTGGCACACTTCGACTGAATACAAAGAATGTACCTGATGTCTCGAGACGTGCAAAACTGATGAAAGGTGAACTCGTAGCATATCATTCACACGGCGTAATGGTACTGAAATGGATGAATAAAATTCAGGTTGCCTTTATTTCTACATTTCATAATGATGCAGTTGTTACGGCAACCAAAAGGGGCAACGAGGTAAGAGAGCCTCATGCATAAAAGAGTACAACAGTTTTATGGGCGGTGTAGATTTGCAGGATCAGAAACTACAACCTTTTCTCACGAAAAGGAAGAAAGGTGTAAAGTGGTATATGAAAATGTTTAGAAGGCTGATGAATGTTGCAGTGCACAACGCTTTTATTGTTTACAATGCTAGTGAAAAAACAACAGAAGAGATGCGTATAAATTTCAGACTTCTGCTCACAACACAATAGCTGGAAAATCATGGGAAGAATGTAACTTCACTTCGATGTGGGCGACCTTCAAAAACTTCTATGCCCGAAAGGCTCACAGCAAGGCATTTTATTGAGAAGCCTACAAAGAGATGTGCAGTTTGCTGCAAGAAGACGGGGAAACAGAAGGAAACATCATTCTGATGCGAGGACTGTGGTGTAGGACTTTGTTTTGAAGATTGTTTCAAAATATACCACACTCAAAATTCATTTTAAGTGACAATGTATGTTTTAATCATAATAAATATGTATTGATACTAATTCCTGAAATGTTCATAACACCTGAACAAGTAATTCCCATCCTAGAGCAATTTCACTGAAACGCAGCATTCTGGGGCCAGCCGGCCATATAAACTACTGCCACTAGGCTAGGCAAACGCCTGGAAACTACCGGCTTGAAGGGTTAAAACGGTCCGTACCAAAAAGCAGGCCGATTCCATGTCGAAAGTGCTCTTGTATTTAAATTTGATATTCAACACTGATCATTATGTATTTATATATTTAATTTTTTTTTTTGTCAACACAGATCTAAGAATGTAGAAGTAAGAAAAGAGATGAGTGATGACAAAAATCTGCCGGACGAGACGTTATAGTGAAACGACCGAGTTGTTATCCGAGTTGCACTCTTAGTTTGAGTTGTAGCCTGGCCAATAAAATAGATTGTGCCCAGAGTACATAGCCTGTTGTTCTACATAGTAAAAGTAGCTGCACAGGAAGACAATTGGAGGTTCCGTCTCTGTCCGGTATAAGGTAAAAAGCATAATTTGAGACGGGAGAAACCGTCACAGGACCGCATAGCGGCTGGCACGGGTAGAACGGTTGCTCGAGTGTCTGATCGGCTGCATTAAGGAATCGTTTACAAAGTTGCAGAGATGTTTAAAGTCAGTGATGTTGCGAGTTACACTAAAGTGTGTACTGGATACAGCCAATGAACTAGACAATGTAAATGTTGGGAAATTACTAGTATTTTGTTGACTAATCTACATCCGTGTTGCGATGCACCTCTTCGGGTTCAACTCTTGCTCTTTTGCCTCGGAGGAACGTGCATTTAGGCTAATTTAAAATTTGACCGACAAACTAATAAAGAATATAAATGATCTTGCATGTCATCTATGTCTTTTTACGAACAGGTCTACTTCAAATGAAATTTTTGAGACTTTCAGCAAGACATTACTGACCTACACTTTGTAATGGAACGGACTACCGAAACTTCCGATACCACCGGCTGACGAGGTGTGCGGTGCCGTCAATCAACTTGAAGGAGCAAGTGAACTTTAAGTACGTTAACATACACTGAAATATTATTATTCTGTTACAAAACTGTTAATATGAGGACAATCATGAGGTATATTGCCACAGAACTATATTATAGACAGTTTTCATTTTTCATACTATGTTTTTCATATATGTACATGTGCGATGTGTAAAATATCTATAAACAACCAAGGTTGGCGGTACTGCATAGTTCGTAAGCTCTGTAAACAGGAGCCGGTTGCTGGTGGGTGTAGAGACAATGGGCAGTTGGTGTTGAGACGTCTCGTAATACGGTTGCTTTGAGAAGGTCAAGGATAGAGGGAACGAAATGATGCATTGGAAAAGCTGTTACATTGAAAATTACTGAATATCGTGACGATCAGCATTTATAAAATAAAAGTTGGAAGTTTAAATATGTGACAGTTCTTACACAGCAGAATACACACCTTGGACTTCAAATTGATTTAACAAACAGCGGATGGCAAGATTCATCACCGGACTACGAGTGTGCAACAACGACCAATAAAGGTAAGAAGTTATATTATTCTAAATTCAGACTGTCACGATACCTTTCTTTCTCCACGTCTTTAACCCTGTACGTACTCTGTTGTCAGAGTGAACAGCGGGACGGGGACTTGTGGTCCACTTGGCACACCAGGGAGACCACACAGGTTTAAAATGATAATTTGTAACTTAATATACTACTACTGATAATAATTAATATTTGTCCCCCAGAGAAAGAGGTGCATTACAACTTACAGAGTACATGTGACTACAGCAGTGCACAACACTTCTAAAGAGCCAGAGAATTCAGTGCTCTTACCTGTCTCATCACCGATAGCAAGTTTAGTAACTTTGCTGTTCAATCCAGTGTATCACAACGCATTATCATCCTTAAACCTTCCCCAACATACCAGTCTTTCCTTCTTGGCAGTGCTAAATATTTCACCTTCTGAAGGGAAGTTTTGGTCAGCATTTCTGCCTATACTGACACAGTGAATTTTCCTTTTTAAACTAACACTAATAAAATAACAACAGTCTCTAAAGAACAAAAGTATTACACGCACAAGGAACTACTGACAGCAGTAATACAAACAAATTATATACACAGTACTCCGATTCACAAATCTCGCTACGAGATCGAAGGACACGGAATACAGAAAAGTTAAATAGCTGCGTTCACGAGAAATACCCTCGATCCCGGCACACGTCCGTTAGGACCTCTCAAACCTGATTCCGAGGCACACCTTGCCCGTGGTCGACAGCTCCGACCGGTACAGGTAAGAGACGGGCGCGACGGCGCGGATGCGGCGCAAGTGCTCGTCGCCCACCCACCAGCGACCGAGCAGGCACAGCTCGCGCAGCTGCGGCAGCACCCGCACCGCCGCGTCCAGCCGGTCCCCGACCGCCTGCACGTCGTCGCACTTCAGCGTCAGAGAGCGCAGCCGCGGCAGCGCGCACGCGAACTCGTCGCACGGCGACAGGTGCAGCGAGACGAGCCCGCGGCACTGCGGCAGGAAAGACAGGTCGTGCGCCTTGCAGCCGCAGTGCACCGCCGCGTCCGGTCGGCGCAGTCGCTCGTTCAGACACGCCGCCATCTCGCTGAAGTCTTCGAAGGACAGCTTGCGGTCCAGCCGCAGGGTCCGCAACCTCGGCAGCCGGCAGAGTTGGGCCAGGCCTGCAATGCACACCACAATACTTAACGTACCTAAGACAGAAGCATTACTGCTTTGCTATGACATTGAACATGTTTATTATTATTATCTTCACTTTCTCAGACGTTAAGTCCGGTTAAAAATGGAGTGACGTGGACCTTGATCAAGCGTCACTTCCTTTTAACTGTACGGTATGTGTTATATTGCATTTAGGAACTTTCGGGTAATTGAACATGTATCAATAATTATGGATTTCTGTAGCTGTATATATATGTTTGGATGTAGCTGAATTGCATTGATGTACTGGTGGATATTGTGTGGTATGACTCCTGTAGTTGATAGTATAATTGGTATGATGTCAACTTTATCCTGCTGCCACATGTCTTTGACTTCCTCAGCCAGTTGGATGTATTTTTCAATTTTTTCTCCTGTTTTCTTTTGTATATTTGTTGTATTGGGTATGGATATTTCGATTAGTTGTGTTAATTTCTTCTTTTTATTGGTGAGTATGATGTCAGGTTTGTTATGTGGCATTGTTTTATCTATTATAATGGTTCTGTTCCAGTATAATTTGTATTCATCATTCTCCAGTACATTTTGTGGTGTATACTTGTATGTAGGAACGTGTTGTTTTATAAGTTTATGTTGTATGGCAAGTTGCTGATGTATTATTTTTGCTACATTGTCATGTCTTGTGGAGTATTCTGTGTTTGCTAGTATTGTACATCCGCATTTGTGATGTGATCTACTGTTTCTATTTGTTGTTTGTAAAGTCTGCATTTATCTGTTGTGGTATTGGGATCTTTAATAATATGCTTGCTGTAATACCTGGTGTTTATTGTTTGATCCTGTATTGCAATTACGAATCCTTCTGTCTCACTGTACATATTGCCTTTTCTTAGCCATGTGTTGGATGCGTCTTGATCGATGTGTGGCTGCGTTAGATGATACGGGTGCTTGCCATGTAGTGTTTTCTTTTTCCAATTTACTTTCTTCGTATCTGTTGATGTTATGTGATCTAAAGGGTTGTAGAAGTGGTTATGAAATTGCAGTGGTGTAGCCGATGTATTTATATGAGTGATTGCCTTGTGTATTTTGCTAGTTTCTGCTCGTTCTAGAAAGAATTTTCTTAAATTGTCTACCTGTCCATAATGTAGGTTTTTTATGTCGATAAATCCCCTTCCTCCTTCCTTTCTGCTTAATGTGAATCTTTCTGTTGCTGAATGTATGTGATGTATTCTATATTTGTGGCATTGTGATCGTGTAAGTGTATTGAGTGCTTCTAGGTCTGTGTTACTCCATTTCACTACTCCAAATGAGTAGGTCAATATTGGTATGGCATAGGTATTTATAGCTTTTGTCTTGTTTCTTGCTGTCAATTCTGTTTTCAGTATATTTGTTAGTCTTTGTCTATATTTTTCTTTTAGTTCTTCTTTGATATTTGTATTATCTATTCCTATTTTTTGTCTGTATCCTAGATATTTATAGGCATCCGTTTTTTCCATCGCTTCTATGCAGTCGCTGTGGTTATCCAATATGTAATCTTCTTGTTTAGTATGTTTTCCCTTGACTATGCTCTTTTTCTTACATTTGTCTGTTCCAAAAGCCATATTTATATCATTGCTGAATACTTCTGTTATCTTTAGTAATTGGCTGAGTTGTTGATTTGTTGCTGCCAGTAGTTTTAGATCATCCATGTATAGCAAATGTGTGATTTTGTGTGGGTATGTTCCAGTAATATTGTATCCATAATTTGTATTATTTAGCATGTTGGATAGTGGGCTCAGAGCAAGGCAGAACCAGAAAGGACTTAATGAATCTCCTTGGTATATTCCACGCTTAATCTGTATTGGCTGTGATGTGATAGTATTTGAATTTGTTTGGATATTAAGTGTGGTTTTCCAATTTTTCATTACTATGTTTAGGAACTGTATCAATTTAGGATCTACTTTGTATATTTCCAATATCTGTAGTAACCATGAGTGAGGTACACTATCAAAAGCTTTTTGGTAATCAATGTATGTGTAGTGTAGCGATCTTTGTTTAGTTTTAGCTTGATATGTCACCTCTGCATCTATTATCAGTTGCTCTTTACATCCGTGCTCCTTTGCAACAGCCTTTTTGTTCTTCATTTACAATTTTGTTCTGTGTTGTATGTGTCATTAATGACTGAAGTTAATATTTTGTATATTGTTGGTAGGCATGTTATGGGGCGATATTTATCTGGGTTTGTTGTGTCTGCTTGATCTTTAGGCTTCAGGTAAGTTATTCCATGTGTAAGTGTATCAGGGAATGAGTATGGGTCTGCAATGTAACTGTTAAATAATTTAGTTAAATGTGAATGTGTTGAGGTGAACTTCTTAAGCCAGAAATTTCCTATTTTATCTTTTCCAGGGGCTTTCCAATTGTGAGTAGTATTAATTGCTTGGGTGACTTCATGTTGCAAAATTATTACTTCAGGCATTTGTGGTATCATCTTGTATGCGTCTGTTCCTGCTTGTATCCACCGTGCATGCCTGTTATGCTGTACCGGGTTTGACCATATGTTGCTCCAGAAGTGTTCCATGTCTGTTATGTTTGGTGGATTGTCTATTTTAATGTGTGTGTTATCTGTTGTCAGGTAAAATTCCTTTTGGTTTGTGTTGAATGTTTGGTTTTGTTTCCTTCTATTTTCACTTTTTTTGTATCTTCTAAGTCGTTTGGCCAATACTTGTAATTTCTGCTTCTTTTCATCTAATTGCTCTATCGCTTCTTGTTGTGAGATTTTACCTAACCTTTTTCGTTCTTTGTCTGACATTTCATTTC
This sequence comes from Schistocerca americana, assembly GCF_021461395.2. NCBI lineage: Eukaryota > Metazoa > Arthropoda > Insecta > Orthoptera > Acrididae > Schistocerca > Schistocerca americana. Next base: position 80,533,912 of record NC_060129.1, on the reverse strand, counting down.
TTATAAATTGCGTTATCTGTCCGATGTCTTTTCTCAGTTTTTCTATTCTGATCTGTAGCCTGTGTTGCCATGCTGGTTTTGTGGGTTTCTTCTGTGTTTTGGTTGGTTCTGATCTCTGCCTAGTGTGTATATTTAGTGTAGTGAGTGCTCCTATATAAACCAGTAGTTGTAACTCTTCCATAGTTGTATTTTCATTTATTTTGTTGTGTATGATTGTGTTGATAGTAGTAGTTGTTGTTTCGACTTGTGGGTTATTTGGTGGTCTATGCAAGAATGGTCTAATGCCTGTATTGGTGTCTTTGTATTCTATATATGTCAGCTGAAATTTTACTTCTATATATAACATGTGTGTCACTTCGTGTTCTATTTGTGCTTGTTCTGGTGGCTGTCTTAAAATTTCGTTTCCCTCTGAATGTTTAATTGATGCGTGTTGTTCTTTGTTTGTTTGCTCTGGGATGTTTGAGTCCATTACTGTATTTTCTTCTTCTTCTGATTGCACATTATTTTGTTCCAGTATCTGTTGTACTTGTTGTTTGATGTTTTCTAATTCTGACTGGGGTATCCTGTTACTTTTGATTATTACACAGATATGATCAGCTAGTCGTTGTTGTGTTAAAAATTTTAATTCTGGGTATCTGGTAATAAATGTTGTGTATACTTGTGACCTGTATCCAGTTGTGTTGGTTCCTAAGTTTGTTGCTTGGTAACAACAGAACATGAGGTGTCAGTTAACTTCATCTGACCATCTCATCTTCTGTCTTTGTTTTCCTTCTAGGGTGGTTGCAGGAAGCATATCCTGTATAACACCTCTATTTGGATTTAAATCATTTTCCATGTGGCTAGCAGTGTCGTTACCATTGTGGACGGGCATAGGGTTCAAGCGTCGTCCCCGACCATGACAGCGCTTGTCCGAGGCTTCATTAGTTCTGTCCTGAACCAACTAATCACACTAAAAGGGGGGTTAGCCCTATTAGTGGCTTGTTCTTTTCGTCGCCTTTTACGACTGGCAGAACATACCAGAGGTCTATTCTTTTCCCGGGCCTCCACGGGTTTTATTATTATTATTATTATTATTATTATTATTTCGAGGATACAATCATAGCTGGGTAAAGTTAATCAAAATGTTAATTTTGGTAATTGTTAATCCGTTACTGGAAAAGTCAACTTCGTTAAGCATTAGAGTGTTACTTTACATGAGATATATCGGAAATAAAAATGTTTCCGAAATTTCCTGGCAGATTAAAACTGTGTGCCAGACCGAGACTCGAACTCGGGAACTTCGCCTTTCGCGGGCAAGTGCTCTACCAACTGAGCTACCCAAGCACGACTCACACCCCATCCTCACAGCTTTACTTCTGCCAGTACCTCGTCTCCTACCTTCCAAACTTCACAGAAGCTCTCCTGAAAACCTTGCAGAACTAGCAATCCTGAAAGAAAGGATATTGCGGAGACATGGCTTAGCCACAGCCTGAGGGATGTTTCCAGAATGAGATTTTCACTCTGCAGCGGAGTGTGCGCTGATATGAAACTTCCTGGCAGATTAAAACTGTGTGCCCGACCGAGACTCGAACTCGGGACCTTTGCCTTTCGCGGGCAAGTGCTCTACCAACTGAGCTACCCAAGCACGACTCGCACCCCATCCTCACAGCTTTACTTCTGCCAGTACCTCGTCTCCTACCTTCCAAACTTTACAGAAGCTCTCCTGTGAACCTTGCAGAACTAGCACTCCTGAAAGAATGGATATTGCGGAGACATGGCTTAGCCACAGCCTGGGGGATGTTTCCAGAATGAGATTTTCACTCTGCAGCGGAGTGTGCACTGATATGAAACCTCCTGCAGATTAAAACTGTGTGCCCGACCGAGACTCGAACTCAGGACCTAGCTCAGTTGGTAGGGCACTTGCCCGCGAAAGGCAAAGGTCCCGAGTTCAAGTCTCATTCCGGCACACAGTTTTAATCTGCCAGGAAGTTTCATATCAGCGCACACTCCACTGCAGAGTGAAAATGTCATTCTAAAAATGTTTTCATAAAAAAAAAAATAAATAAATAAAAAATAAAAAAAGTTTAATCATTTAGTTTCATAATTATTTTGTTATCAACATTAAATCACACGAGAATCAAAATACAGGATAATCAGAGAATATCTCACACAATGTGCATATTTCCACTCAAGAACATCAACACGTATGAGAGCGAGGCTTGTTTAGAAGACAAAAACAAAAATGTTCCCCTGGAGCACTTCTGGGCAAAGGGGTTTAAAGTTTTCATCAGCTTCTCTAACAATTTCGATTCGACCACGTGTATGGAATTTATGTTTGCAATGAAACAGTTTACTATGGACCAGTCCACACTAGCTGAGACACACCACAGACAACTGATGCAGTTTACAATCCTAAAGTATTTGTTCTCCTGAACCGGATACAAAATTCTTGTACTCACTTAAATGTGTCCACAAATTTTCATCTCTTGTGAAGATAGAACAAGTGCCACCATTTACCTTCCACAGTCAAACCGCTAACAAAAAGTAGTACTTAATGTGAATGAACAACATTCAACATCTGATCACATTAATCACACACACTCCAGCTTAGCCAATTGCTTACATATCCTGAACTTGTGAGGAAACAAATTCCGCGGGCGGTGCAACGTCATTTTTGTCGTAGACAGTAGGTACCTAATTAATCTTAACGGACATGAAGAAAGTTAATGAAAGTTAAAGAGTATGTTTATGTTTATTAAAATCAACTTAATCCTTAATATGTTACTGGAAATGAATTTGTGAGAATGGCCTGTGTTCTACTGAGAATGATCGCACTGGCAAACGACATCAGTCTCTCCCACGAACATTTTATGTAGTGGGAACACCACAATACACGATCTGTGCAGACAGTGCATACGCAGTGACATAACACAGCAGGGGCAAGATGTGGCACAGTGAGCGGTAAAACTTGCTAGATGTGGACGTTTACCGGTATGCCTCGGTGGCGCCCCCTGTACATGTTATTACACGTGCAAAAAAAGTTGACAGTCGGTGCGGTGGCTGAAGGGAGAGACTGTAAAAGCATTTCTCATTTACAGTTGCTCCCATCAGCCACCACACCGAGTGTCAACTTTGTTTGCGCAACTATTACAAACACCTCAGAGAAAACAGACATAATACTGTGCAAATGCTCAAGACAAGCCTTAGATCTTAAATCGTGTTCAATGTGGCCAGACATATTGACTAATGTGTGTGAGTTTACGAGTTGCTAATATTTGGGTCCGTCTTCACAACTTATGTTAGATAGTTGGAACAATACAGAAGATTACCACTGAAGACGTGTTTGTCATTCAGTATCTGGAAGCTGTGAGGCACTTTTACAGCATCACTCTGCCCGGACACAGAGTCGAGAGGAACAAGTTAGCACACAGCCGCAGTACAGAGTAGCTGTGCCAAGACAGCAAAACTAAAAGGCAACTGTATTCGAAACAGAACAACCGAGGGTAGCCCAGACCACACCACACGGAGATCCACCATACAGTGTTCCCTGCTCATGGTGTTACTGCTAAAGACACACACACACACACACACACACACACACACACACACACAATTTTTCCCTGTATAATTTACATCATCAAAAACGCTCTGGAACTGCAACTTTGAGAATACCAAGGAAGAATTTTCACACGAAGCTGCCCAATACAAATCCTCAGCCTGAAACTAATAATGGAATAATGCATGTACAGAAATAAACAGCTTTTTACTTCATTGATAGATTTCAAAACAGCGTATCATAGAATCTATACTTTTAAAAAATTAAAAAAAAATAAATAAAAAAAGACGTAAGATATATGGTCTTCATCCCAAATTGATACAAATCATCTAACTAAATTTAACAGACACAAATTCCAAGGTAAAGTTCATGAAAGAAATTTAAAAGCTTTTAGAATAAAAACCTGTCAGGTGATGGATTATCCCCACTGCTTTTCACCTCTCATCTCCCCCCCCCCCCCCCCCCCCAAATGTGCGCATGCTCGTGCCCCACCTGTGAACACGCACACCAAAAATCAAAATTGGAGTAAAACCATCAATAAGAACAAAGTTCTGGGGGTTAGTGGATGATAAACTCTCTTAGCTCTTGACATGTTAGAAGTTCCTGCCCACATCACCAATATCAAAAAAATTGCATTAAAAACAAGATTCAAGTATCAACGGTCCTTCGCGAAAACTGAGGACGTGCTCACGAAACCCCTTGTGTATAAGTAAAGTCTTCATAATCAATCGAAAGATGTACACAGGTCTTTAATTCGAAAAATCTTGGCGAAATCAAAGCATAACATAAGTGAGAAAGAAACGTGGATAAACAAAACCAATGAAATGAAAAAAGCTCAAGTCACACACGGTCAATGTATAATATGAAATGCTGTCGACAGAGACTAAGCTCCAACACTGTAAAGCCATAACTCTCCTGAAAGCCACTTGTGACTACAAAACACTGCTCCAAATTACAAATTAAGGAAGAACTGATCAGCTCCTCAAAACTGAAAGAAGAATCATTGTGACTTGCATAAATAATAAACACCAGGTCAAAGGAGTCTGGAGAATCTTACCCAATGAAATTTTCTATCAAGAAATTGACCCAATCGCCAGCACAATGAAGAAGAAAAGAATCTCTCATTTCTTTCTCAACCTGTGACTGCACTGAAACAGTATTTTACAATTCGTGACGAGAGATCTTAGAAAGACGACAGAGGACAATGGATCTGAGAAATTCAGCAAGACCTTAAAGTAGCTAGAATCCATATAACAGATGAAGAGAACAAAGATAAAATTAATACTCTTCTTACAAATCATAAATGACACATAGGAGGGCTACAGAGGCTTCATAGGAAATGAGAAAATTACAGTCTGAAAAAATGAAAAGGTATGGGTGGGCAACAACCGAACACTATAAAACCTACATCACAAGCACTACTCTGCAACTCACAATTTAGTGCTGGGAAGAGGTACGTCAAACCACCTCCACCCTATTGCTCTATCATTTCACACACTAACAGCGTGTGTGAAAAATGAAACTCTGATTTTTATTACAATGATAATTTCTCCCTATGTAGGTGGGTGCCAAGAAATATTTTCACATTCAGAAAAAGAAAGAACTGAAATTTCATGAAAAGATCTCACCACAATGATCAAACCACTGTTTTTATGATTGCTACACTACTTGCGTATCATATCCACGACACACTCTCCCATATCTCACGATAATACAAAATGAGCTGCCCTTTGAAAAAGTTCAATGTCCTGCTTAAATCCTATATGATATAGATCCCACACTGCACAGCAATTCTCCAAAAGAGAACAGACACGAGTAGTGAAGGCAGTAGAGACTTGTGGCATCTTTTAAGTGTTCTGCCAATGAAACACCTGTCTTCGTATCACTTTCCCCACGGCGCTATCTATAGTTCCAATTTAAGTAACTTGCAATTGTAGTAGCAAAGTATTTAGTTGAATCTGCAGCATTCAGATCTGTGTGATTTATTGAGTAGCCAAATTTTAGCAGATTCCTTTTAGCACTGGTGGATGACGTCATGTGTTTGTTATTTATGTTCAATTGCCACTTTTTGGACAGTAAAGATATCTCATCTAAATCATTTTGAAATTGGTTTTGATCATCTGATGACTTCATGAGATGGTAAATGATAGTATCATTGGCAAAAAAATCTAAGAGCACTGCTCAGGTCGTCTCCTAAATCATTTATACACAATAGAAACAGACAGGGCCTATGACATAAACTAGGGGAATGCCGGTTATCACTTCTGTTTTACCTGACGACTTTCCGCTGACAGCATTCATTACTTTAAGTAAATAAAGACCTAGTCGTGTCTGACCGTGATGTTAGTTTCTCAATTTGTGTGACTATTTGTCAATAAATCATTTTCTTCGAGGTAATTCATAAAGTTCGAACACAGTATGTGTTCCAAAATTCTACTGCAAATTGATGGCTGTGACACGGGTCTGTAATTCAGTGGATTACTTCTATTTCATTTGTTGAACACCATTATGACCTGTGCAACTTTCCAGTCTTTAGGTAAGGATCTTCCATTGAGGGAGCATTGTATATGACTGCTAAGTACGGAGCTATTGGATTAGCGTACTCTGAAAGGAATCTGACTGGTATACAGTACAGATCAGAGGCCTTGTCTTTAGTAAATGATTTAAGCTGCTTCACTACACCAAGGATATCTATTTCTATGTTACTCATGTTGCCAGCTGTTCTGGATTGGAATTCTGGAGTACTTACTTCATTTTCTCTGGAGAAGGAATTTTGGAAAACTGTGTTTACTAACTCCAGTTTAGTGCACTGTCAACAGTAACATTATCACTGCTATCGGACAGTGAAGGTATTGACCGTGTCTTACTGCTGATTACACTACTGGCCATTAAAATTGCTACACCACAAAGATGACATGCTACAGACACGAAATTTAACCGACAGGATGAAGATGCTGTGATATGCAAAGATTACTTTTCAGAGCATTCACACAAGGTTGGCGCCGGTGGCGACACCTACTCACACACAAACACCAGTTGACCGGTGTTGCCTGGTGAAACATTGTTGTGATGCCTCGTGTAAGGAGGAGAAATGTGTACCATCATGTTTACAACTTTGATAAAGGTCGTGATTGCGGTTTACCATAATGCGACATTGCTGCTGGCATCGGTCGAGATCCAATGACTATAAGCAGAATGTGGAAACGGTGGGTTCAGGAGGGTAATACGGAACCCCGTGCTGGATCCCAACGGCCTTGTATTACTAGCAGTCGAGATGACAGGCATCTCATCTGCACGGCAGTAATGGATCATGCAGCCACGTCTCGATCCCCGAGTCTACAGATGGGGACGTTTGCAAGACAGCAACCATCTGCATGAACAGTTCGACGACGTTTGCAGCAGCACGGACTATCAGCTCAGAGACCGTGGCTGCAGTTACGCTTGACACTGCATCACAGACAGGAGCACCTGCGATGGTATACTCAACGAGAAAGCTGGGTGCATGAACGGCAAAACGTCATTTTTTCAGATGAATCCAGGATCTCTTTACAGCATCATGATGGTCGCATCCTTGTTTGGTGACATCATGGTGAACACACATTGGAAGCGTGTATTCATCACCGCCATACTGGCGTATCACCCGGCTTGATGGTATGGGGTGCCATTGGTTACACATCTCTGTCACCTCTTGTTCGCATTGACGGCACTTTGAACAGTTGACGTTACATTTCAGGTGTGTTACGACCTGTGGCTCTACCCTTCATTTGATCCCTGCGAAACTCTACATTTCAGCAGGATAATGCACGATTGCATGCTGTAGGTCCTGTGCGGGCTTTTCTGGATACAGAAAATGTTTGACTGCTGCCCTGGCCAGCACACTCTCCAGATCTCTCACCAATTGAAAACGTCTGGTAAATGGTGGCCGAGCAACTGGCTCGTCACAATACGCCAGTCACTACTCTCGATGAACTGTGGTATCGTGTTGAAGCTGCATGGGCAGCTGTACCTGTACACACCATCCGAGCTCTGTTTGACCCAATGCCCAGGCATATCGAGGCCGTTATTACGGCCAGAGGTGGTGGTCCTGGGTACTGATTTGTCAGGATCTATGCACCCAAATTGCGTGAAAATGTAATCACATGTCAGTTCTAGTATAATATATCTGTCCAATGAAAACCCGTTTATCATCTGCATTTCTCCTTGGTGTAGCAATTTTACTGGCCAGTAGTGTAGTTTGCACGTGACCAAAGTCACATGAAATTTTCTGCTGATTTTGAGATAGAATTTATATTAAAAAAAAAAAAATATTTTTTTTAATTAATGAAAACATCCTATAATGAAAGACATTACACACACACACACACACACACACACACACACACACACACAGACAGATCACTTTTAAAGCTGAAAATAATGATAATGAGTTACAAAAATTTTAAAGATCACCAATAATAAAATCCTGAGTATACTCATACACTGACATTGGCTAAAATATCTTGAGCCCTGAAGCCCTAAAAATGTATTTCACAACTGTTTACTTTGAGCATAAATCTTGGAGGAGCTGACTGGAGCACAGTGAATGTATTTGTCTCGTACCACTGGCAAGCACTTGTCACATGACTGACTTTCAGTTGCTAATGAAGTAACATCACATTCTTCTTCATTTTCTGAGCCACTAAATTCAATGTCAAGGTCAGGATAACTAGTCATATTTTTTTGAAAGCACTGCTTAAACAACAATACAGGGGACACTCGGAAAGTGTGAGTTTTGTTGTCTAATATCCAAAGCTGCACACAGTAAAGACAATATCTAGTGAAAATCACCTCAATCAAAACATGACAGCCAGGCTAAAATGTAGGACCCGATGCCCTCTAGCAGCCGAACACTTAACTATCAGTGCTAAACGGATATAAGTAGGTTTTTTTTTTTTTTTTTTTTAAGTTCTGCTCTTAAGTTGCTCGAGTATAATTGTGATTTTAAGTTTCAGTGAAAATAATAAAAACGAGATAACTCAAGGTTTTATGTTATGGGGTTAAAGTTGACAATAAAGGTTTATACTTATCGTGAAGGGTAGACAGAGTGAAACTGAATTCCAGTGACAAAAGTTTGGAAGGTGTTCATGGATATTTTTGGAGAATTTTGGTACACTGGACTTGCTGGCTTTGTAGAGTAAATTTACAATTTGTTTCATTTTTTTGCAAAAAAATATTTGTCTTTGTACTGCACGAAAACATCTGTACAACAGCGCAAGTGCTTACAGTGTGTGCCTCGTTTGGAAACAGACCTGTTCTACTCACTCACCGTACTCGCTGTTGACAACACTAATGTTAAATTCACCCTCTGCCCTGAGGCTCGCAAGGTTTGGAACAGTAATATAATGTGTGTGTGTCAGATGTTCTATATTGATATATAGAAATATTTTTTCTATTTTTTATTGAGCCTCCTAATTTTGTAAATGATTAATTTGTTTTAATTTTAGGCAATTCTTTGCAAGTTTCATGTGAATTTTTAACCATTAATGTATAATTACTGGTCGATGCATATGATTTACCAATAAATCCCCAACCCTGATTCTTTCAGGAGTTGAATTTCCTTGTATAAAACAACTCCAGACATCTGATTACTTCACAAATGAGTGTGTGTGCTCAGATATTTTAAGTTACGCACAAAAACCTTTATGGTTAGAGACGCGAAGCCTTAAATATGTTGGTATTATTTGTTTTCACTCCAGGAGTCTAGTTTGGGTAATTTAGGCTCCATTTTACGCAAAGTTAAGTTTTTCATGCATCTCAATGTTTATGACATATCTCCAGAAGTGTGTGTGGTACAATGATATAATTTTGCAGGTACATTCAATGGTATATGAGGATACTGTCCACAAAATGTCTTGCAAATACAGTTTGTTTTAACTGAGTGATAAAAGTTGTGCTTGATGCTGAAGCTTTAGAGCGTGAACAGTGAAAAAGTAGTAAGTGAGAAACATTTTTTATTTTGTAAGGATGTCAGCGAGAAAAGTTCCAAAAACGTTTTGAATTGCATGTAAAGTCTGTTTTGCCCTAATTCTCAAATACCTGACAAATATAGTCCAGGTAGCTTGCGCGCCTTGAGCTACTCTGCCTCCACATATATTGGTTTCTAATCTAAATACCTGACCTAGTGTGTGAAATCTTTAACACAAGATTATACTCTTCAATAGCACAAGTAATGAAACACTGAAGAAGGGAAACCAGAGAACTCGTCTGCTTTCAGTAGGTGCAAAGGTGTCAAAGGAAAAGGTGGACAGCACAGCGTGTACCGAGCCAGTACAATTAGTAGAGTCGCAGCAAGATGACGACACATTGAGCTCTGAGGTTCGTTGTAAGATGTTATGCTAAACAGGAGGAACTAATACTTAGTGCAATAAAAGTGGTACTGGGAGCTAACAAAGCAAAGAAGCTAAATGAAACAGGTCAACTGCCCCAATTTAATCCTCGCAACACTGAAAAGGTGAATGAAATAAGTATTTGTGTCACTGGTGTTGAGAAACGGCTGATATCAATTAAATTGAACAACTCTCCAGGCCCTGATGAAATTCCTGTCAAATTCTATACCAAATTTGTGGCCGAGTTAGCCCCTCTTCTAACTGTAATCTGTCGTAGAACCCTCTTCTTGGAAAAAGGCACAGGTCGCACCCGTCTACAACAAGGGTGGTAGAAGTGATCCACAAAACTACCATCCAACATCCTTGACATCAATTTGCTATAGAATCTTAGAACATAGTCTGAGGTCAAACATAATGAGGTATTTTGAACAGGATGACCTCCTCAAAGACTACCAGCACAGTTTTCAAAAACATTTATCGTTTGAAACCCATCTCTCACTTTTCTCATATAACATACTGGAAGTGTGGTGTTCAGTTGTGCACAGGTGGCATTCACAAGTGTTCGCTGATGATCCGCAGGGTGTCAGTTTTAGAGTGAACTGTCAAATGTTTCAGCGTTACCTTCGCTGAGAGAGACAGTGCACTCGCTTTGCCACAATGTGTAAACTCTTGTCGTAGTCATTTACTGTGGTTTGTTTTTTTGCAATAATGGAGTGCCTGGATAGAAGTGTACCGGGTGATCAAAAAGTCGGTGTACAAATTGACACACACGCTTGGAATGACATGGGGTTTTATTAGAACCAAAAAAATACAAAAGTTCAAAAAATGTCCGACAGATGGTGCTTCATCTGATCAGAATAGCAATAATTAGCAGAACAAAGTAAGAGAAAGCAAAGATGATGTTCTTTACAGGAAATGCTCAATATGTCCACCATCATTCCTCAACAATAGCTGTAGTCGAGGAATAATGTTGCGAACAGCACTGTAAAGCATGTCTGGAGTTATGGTGAGGCATTGGAGTCAGATGTTGTCTTTCAGCATCCTAGAGATGTCGGTCGATCACGATACACTTGCGACTTCAGGTAACCCCAAAGCCAATAATCGCTCGGTATGAGGTCTGGGGACCTGAGAGGCCAAGCGTGACGAAAGTGTCAGCTGAGCGCACAATCGTCACCAAACGATGCACGCAAGAGATCTTTCATGCATCTAGCAATATGGGGTGGAGCGCCATCCTGCATAAACATCGTACGTTTCAGCAGGTGTTTATCAGCCAGGCTGGGGATGATGTGATTCTGTAACATATTGGCATACCTCTCACCTGTCACGGTAACAGTTACAAAACCAGAATCACGCATTTCCTCAAAGAAAAAAGGCCCGATAACGGTAGATGTAGTAAATCCAACCCATACCGTGACTTTCTTGTCATGCAATGGAGTTTCCACGACAGTTCTAGGATTTTCAGTAGCCCAAATTCTGAGTTGTGGGCGTTGACAGACCCTCGGAGCGCGAAATGAGCTTTGTCGGTCCACAACATGTTACTCAACCAATCGTCATCTTCCGCCATCTTTTGAAACGCCCACACCGCAGATGCCCTCCGCTTCACTAAATCACCAGGTAAAAGTTCACGATGCCGATGGATTTTGTACGGATAGCATTGGAGGGTACGCCTAAGTGCCAACCAAACAGTAGTGTACGGAAAGCCGGTGCGACGTGCGACTGCACGAGCGCAGACTTCCCCATGCACAGACGAACCCGCTACAGTCTCCATTTCTTCCTGAACCGACTCAGCAGCATTACGCCTCGTGCTCGGTCGGCCACTACGAGGTCTGTCGTCTAAACAACCCGTGGCTTCGAACTTCGAAATCATTCTCACCACAGCTGCATTTGTCAACAGACCTTTACCCATTCGAATCCCCTTCCTATGGCAATAGGATCGTAACGCTGAACTAGCGCATTCCCCATTCTGATAATACAGCTTCACTAAAAGCGCCTTTTCAGGTAACATCAACATGTTGCGACTGCTGGCGCATCTGATTCTCTCTCTCATTTCAGCTCCTTTTATACACGATTGTCATGCGCAGTCACTGACGTTTTGCTGTCCAGTGCCATCTGTCGGACATTTTGTGAACTTTTTTCCTTTTCTGTTTCTAATAAAACCCTATGTCATTCCAAGCACGTGTGTCAATTTTTACCTCTCTATCTACATTATTCTGTGGTTTATTAAGTTTTCAAATTTATACTGGCTTTTTGATCACCCAGTACTTCTGTTGATAGAAGTATGCAGATTCCACAGGTGCTTGTCGGATCCTAAAGATCCAAATTGCCAATATGCTGACGGTGCCAATACAGCTAGTTAAGTTGTTCCGTGTAATTTCTATAAGCGAAATAAATGTCATCAAAATAAACACATAATGTAGATTAATGTAAAATAAAAATACACTAAAGACCTGGCCATTCTCATAGCCTACATCGAGAGTATCTGTCTTAATGTCACAGTTTAGCTACTACTTTATGAAATATTAATGCAGGAACAGAATACGAAGTCTGTTCAAAAAATTGCCCACTAAATTTTTCTATGCTTACGATTTACTTATTGTGCACAGTCTCCTTCAAAATACTCTCCTTCACAACTGATACACCACTCCCAATGCTGTCTCCACATTCGGAAGCAGTCTCGGTACGCCTAAGTCCGCAGGGGCCGGGTTTGGAGAGTACAGAGGATGAGGCAGCACAATGTTTTCATGTTTTCTGCAATAGTCACGCACCAACAGGGATGAAGGACGGATGCACGAGTGCGTTACTGTGATGCAAGAGCTGTGAATCGTCTTGCCACATTTCAGGCTGTTTCCTTCTCACATTTTCTTGCAGAATGTTACATTCTTCTGCAATCTCTTAGGCAGGCAGTCTTCAATTGGGGCACACAATTTCGATGACGTTACCGATACGAACACTGTCGGTAGATGTCGAAGTGTGTCCTGAACGAGGGTCATCTCTAACTTCTGTCTGGTATTTTTAAAGTGTGTGAAGCATTCACAACACCGATTACAGCTTAAGCACTCATCACTGTATGCTTCCTACATCATTTAGTGTGTCTCTGTAAAGATTTTAATGATTTTCATGCAAAATTTAATACAGATACGTTTCTCCTCTAACTCTGCCATCTCACAAGCCACAAAATGTGCAACAACATTCTACCAAATACGGCACTGAACAATAACTAACAGACATTCAGCAATGAAACTTCTCTCAGTTACACATTAAACACAGGCACATGCAGGGATACCAACCTCATTTCGCTCAAACACACCATTGGCGTGAAATTACAAATGTTCCAGAATTTTTTGAACACCCCACGAAAGTGAAAATTGTTTTCCCCGACAAAGATGTGCCTGATCGTTTGTATGTTTTTATATTACATTTCTCATTTTTAGTATCTGTATCTCCCCCGCATTTACCTTTGTACAATCCTTGAGTGTTTTGCATATCATACTACATACGTACAGAATTATTTGGGAAACAGATGCAGTTGACACACAAAACAGATACTCAAGTCTAGTGTGTCACTTGTTGCTACAAATTACAGTGTTAGTGCTTCCCTGACTTGCCAAAAGGCATCATCGACAATTTTGGTCTCCCTTTGAAATCTTTGCCTCAGTCACATCTAAGAGAGGGTGAAAATCATCCATCAACATGCAGGTGAAGTTTCAGAATAAAGCAAGCAATGTTGCAGTTGCAAATCACTGATCAGAGCCAAAATAAGCACATCTTTCACGCCTGTGCATAAATTCAGACATTCACATTTATGTGTGTCAGCACTGTTGTGCTTTCATGACCGAAAGTGTGTTCGCTACACAAAATAAAACTGGTTGTACGTGTCTTTCCTCCGTCACACTGTACTGAATATAGGTTAAGCAACTTTTCTGCAACAATGTTTTAGAGACAAAAAACAAAACACACTCTATGATTTATCTTCTGTTTCCTTATTTGGAGGCACGAGTCTATGATGGCGTGCACAACCAAACTCCGTGTGCAATGCTTGCAAATGCGCATTCGCCTGTGATCACTCGTTTTAGCTTCTGTGTAAAGAGGGCTTAAAACAGTATTCTGTGATTGCATTCCTTATCACAAAAGGTGAGGCACCAAAAATCACATTCACAGAAGGCTGAAGGAGGTGTGCAGAGATGTTACAGTGGATGTAAGCACCGTCAGACAACGGTTTCGCTGTGGTAGAGAACCTGAAGGGCAAACACCATTTGCCGATATAACACGGAGGGGCTTGCGGACGATGAAGTGACTTCACACGACATCTAGAGGACGTGCTTCCTCATTTTTTGCAAACTAGATGAACAGACTCTATCCACTAACAACCCCCTCAAGAAGTCTAAAGCACATCGTCAGCGAATTTGACCAGCAAAAGTTAAGGTGGATGTTGTTCTTTTGCAAGACAATGCAGAACCACACGAATTGCTAATAACAGCTTGATAAGCTTCAGGCACCAATATCAAACTGTCGATGTTCTAAATAAAGGAAAGAAATAAAATTAATAAGCATTCAATTAGCAAAGTTTTCAACATGGCTGCATGGTCAGTGACCATTTACAAAGTAAAATTCAAGCAATAACAGTCCTCGGTCGCAAAAATTAAGTCTTTTGACCTGGTTTCAGCACTACTATGAGTGCCTTCATCAGAAGTAAAACATTCAAGCTGACCTATAACCTAAGTACAAAAATTATGTTTTTTTTGTATAAATGTAAGTACTGACTGACAGTACAAGAAAGAAACAGTACTTAAATGTCAGGTATAAAATAAATATCAAGCAATACACCTTTAGTCACAAAATTTTTGAAGTAGAACAGATGGAAGGCAAGACGCTAAAGTCTCCTCACACATGTCAAGTTACAAGTAGCATCAGATTGAAGCGCCCACGTTAGCAATTGCGGGCAGGTGAACATTACACCAAGAGTGCCATCTAGTAACCACAAATACAAACTGCTTACTGAACATTCAAAATATAGACAGACAAATACTATGATGAACATTATTTAGTACATGAAGAAAAGGCAATATTTTATCTGATGGCAGCAGACATGGTAACATTTTGTCTACATAAGAGCTTAGAAGTACAGTTTAAAGGCTGAAAATGCCATTATAGAATTACAGATGGGGCTGAATGACTCAGCGTGTAGAAAAACGATACAACACGAAATGATTTTGTGTTCCCTCGTGCAGTTACCGAAATGTTTTTTCTACCTAAGTCGACTCATAATTGGTGTTCTTTTGCAAGACAATGCAGAACCACACACCAGGTAGTTCAACACCGGCAAAACTGAAAAAATTCACGGGGAAACCTTGACGTCACCTCGCAACCGCCAAAGAAGTGCAGACTTCAATAAATTCTGTGCACTAAAGTGCGCGTCAATTATGACGGCGGCCGAGTTTAGGTTCGTTCTGCGCATCTAACGTCACAAAACACAGTCAGCCAATGAACAGAGAACAGCATTGCCAGAGCTCAACTGCAGTGCAGAGCACGGACGAGTGTCTTCAGTTTTAGAAACGTTCAGTCATAAATAAAGTAACTGAACGAAAGCAATGTCTTGATAGCAGAATTTCTTTTATAGAAAGTTTTGAAAAAGCATTCTTTATACCAGTTGCTTCATAGTCTATTATTTAATTAAACCAAACTAGCAATAAGCCCCCTAATTCAGGCGATACCAAGGAAAGTTGTTTGTATCATTCTCACTAACCGCTTTTTCGCAATAAAGAACAGTGGTAATTGTTTATTTCCTATTGTACTTCGACGAAACGTGAGTAATTCATAGTCATACCAACAGTGTTTGTCAGTATTTTGCATCCTAGTCTAAAGTCCTCCATGAACAAAATTTAGTGAAGAGCTGCATTAGCGTAATGGTTAAAGTGTTTGGCTGCAAGGCGAAACGTTCCGAGTTCAAATCTTGGTAAGTGCTTAATATTTTCTTTATTTAAAAACAATATCTAAGTGTCTTACTTCATGAATTTTATTCGTTTGAATGTAATTTCTTGAAATTTCTAGGGGCGACTGAAATCAACCATACAGAAAGTATACGCTATGGACTTTTACTTCTGCAAACTCTTCAAAATTTCGTGCAGTGGTTTACTACATTTAATGCTGCACAACAACTGCGTTGAACATCGAAACAAAATTCAGTCATTTATGGGGGGAAGGTAACAGTCAAGAAGATGTGTAAAAATAAAATTTTTGGCCCAAATAGTTTTTGTGAAATTGAATGATAAGTGTGTCAAAGCAGTCTGAACACCATGTGTCTGCACAGGCGAGCAGTGCAGTGGTGACAAAATCGCGCACTGCGCAGAATGCGGGGAGCACGTCTCTGTAGCAGCGAAAGGGTTAATGCGGCCGTGGTGGCTTTACTTCATTAACTGCGCGCTCCTCCCTAAACGTAAGTTTCCTTGGCGCGTGCAACTGGCAACGCAGCAATCTCCCACGTCTGGGTGGGCATGCGCGAACTGCCAAGATAAAAGAATTGAACTATAGTGGCTGAGAAAGCAAGACCACAATTTCTACTGCACACGTATATGTGCTCTCATTTCAAGGTGGAAAAAAACTGTGGACAAAATGAAACTGTGAATGTTATAGCTGGTATCCTTTGTATATGGCATTTACTTTTGTTGTAAAGAAAAAAAAAAAAATTTGGTACTGCTTTCTGACTGACTCTCATACAACACAGTAACACAGCATACAATAGCTATACTTCACCCTGTACTGGCAACTAGGTAATGCTGGAACAGCCAAAAATACACGACTACCGAACCGCGCCTTTCGACACCTAACTTTTACCGATTCGGCGCTAAAGAGCTGTCGCAGACACGCCATATACGAGACAGAAGGAAGGGAGGTTACCTACCGCCCGTGGCCGTCAGCCGATCCGCGGGGCAGCCTTCGAGGACGAGAGTTTCGAGCAGAGGGCAGTGATCGCAGAGCACCCCCAGAGTCGCGTCATCCACCACAGTACCGCACTGCGAGAGCGCGCGGAACGACGTGAGGCGGCGGAAGGGCGCGACGAGCAGCAGCCGGTGCACCAGGCGCAGGTGGTGCTCCAGGTGGCCGGGACCCGCCACCGTCAGCTCCGTGAGGTCCGGCGACAGCCGCTCCACCACCTCCGCCAGTGTCGGCCGGAACGCCACCCACGCCAGTGGGGAGAGCGACACGAGGATCTCGCCCCGCGACATCGTCACGCCCGTGCCGTGGCACAGCTCCAGCGACAGGCTGTGGAAGCCGTGCGCCAGCTTCGTGATCTCGAACGCCTCCTTCAGCCTGTTCTCGCCTTTGCCCCGGTACCGTAAGTTCCTCCACAGGCGGCTACTGTGCGTCACGCTCTGCCACCGCCTACTCACTCGGGAGCAAGTGATGATGTCAGAAAATGGTAAGTAAGTGAACACCTCCAGCAAAAGCTCCTCGGGAAGCTCTTCTATGCTAGTAGGTGCCATCAGGTTACCTGAAATTACGGATTGTTTTAAAAGACGAAAATACTCTGATATACTTCAAACCAAAATTTATCGTTTGAACTTAAATCCCTACATATTATGAAAATAGACATATATACGGACGTGTGTGTGTTCGACAGTTCCCCCTAAAGCGTGGACAGATTTCAATCTAACTCTGTACATGTACCACTTACTGTTTGGAAAGAATCACTGTGGGACTGACAACCGTCAGCCTATAAAAGGGGTGGGGGTGAAAAAATGAGTGCAGCCCACGACAAACGAATATCCAGACTTAAGTCGTGCAGTATTTAACAATGTGAGCACTTCGTGACTTGCAATAAACTTCCTTTACCGAATTTTTTCTAGCTGACAACTGCCAAAAAACGATAAAAAGAAAAAAGTCTCTCAGTTACTACATTTTTGCTGTTCACAAGGCATTATGGCTTTTACTTATTTACTCCTAACTGTGTTTGTGACTGTGACACATTTTGCAGATAGTATTCACATACACAACTGAGTGTACCTGCAAAATTCTACCATTACACGACACACAGTACAGGATATAAAGCATCATAAACAATAACATACACAAAAAACTGCAGCATCATGCATGAAAATGAAACTGCAGGGTGAAATTCGTTAGATTAGATTAGCACTTGTTCCATAGATCATGAATACGACACTTCGTAATTATGTGGAATGTGTCAAGTTAATAAAAGGTGTCTATACAAGACATTACATTACACAAAATATTACATGACACTTAATATTTTTATTTTTATTTATGTTCATTTTTTATTTATTTATTTATTTAGTGGGGGTTGGGGAAATTACCCATTTACTATATCCAAAAATTCATCTAATGAGTAGAAGGAGTTGCCATAAGAAATTCTTTTAATTTCCTTTTAAATGCTATATGGCTATCTGTCAGACTTTTGATGCTATTAGGTAAGTTATCAAAGACTTTTGTGGCAGCATAATTTACCCCCTTCTGAGCCAAAGTTAGATTTAACCTTGAGTAGTGAAGATCATCCTTTCTCCTAGTGTTGTAGCCATGTACACTGCTATTACTTTTGAATTCGTTCAGATTGTTAATAACAAATTTCATAAGTGAATATATATATTGTGGGCTACAGTGAAGATCGCTGGCTCTTTAAATAAGAGTGTGCAAGATGATCTTGGATGAGCTCCAGCAATTATTCTGATTACATGCTTTTGTGCAATGAACACTCTTTTACTCAATGATGAGTTACCCCAGAATATGATGCCATACGAAAGCAGAGAATGAAAATAGGCATAGTAAGCTAATTTACTGAGATGTATATCGCCAAAATTTGCAATGACTTTAATAGCATAAGTAGCTGAACTCAAACATTTCAGCAGATCCTCAGTGTGTTTTTTTCCAGTTCAACCCCTCATCAATGCATACACCTAGAAATTTTGAATATTCTACCTTAGCTACCGATTTCTGATCAAAGTCTATATTTATTAATGGTGTCATTCCATTTACTGTGTGGAACTGTATATACTGTGTTTTGTCAAAGTTTAATGAGAGCCCATTTGCAGAGAACCACTTAATGATTTTCTGAAAACCATCGTTTACAATTTCACCAGTTAATTCTCGTCTGGCGGGTGTGATAGCTATACTTGTATCATCGGCAAAAAGTACCAGCTTTGCATCTTCGTGAATATAGAATGGCAAGTCATTAATATACCAGGTGATCAAAAAGTCAGACTGATAGGGGGCGGGGGTGGGGGCGGGAGCACAGACAGACAGCAGGGAGATGAACTAATAGATGTCAAGAATAAATGTCCAGGAAAGCTAGTTACTTAACTAGTTAGTATACAAATAGGAGTAAAAGAGACCACTCACGAAATATAAGACAGTATTGGGTCTTCGAGACAGGTGGTGGCGCGAGAAAGGGTTGGGGTGGGGTAGCTGGTAGCTCAGACACCGTGTTATATGCCCTCCAGGAAAATGATCACACTTTAAGTTATTCTCGGGATTGAGAGCTGGCTGAAGCCTGCAGTAGAAAGCTCCGAGATATTTAGCGATTCGTGGAAAGTATATCAAAAAGACAGATTAACATCATAGTAGGGGTAGTGTTCACTGCATCTGACAAAAATATTGTGTATTGTTTGCATGTCCAGGTGGACTGCAGTTAATTGTTTTATTTATTTTCTTGTAACAGCAAACTGATTCCACTGTGAAAAAAAGAAGTAAAGAAATATCCAGAGCATGCAATATTGGTTAGTGGCGATTTTTATCTTCCGGGTATACAATGGGACTTCTAAAGATTCACTGCACAGGTTACAGACTGACAGGCTTGTGAAATGCTATTGAATGTGTTTTCCGAAAACTGTTGAGCAACTAGTTCAATAGCACATAACCAATGGCATTTTATACCCAGTAACTACAAACACACCTGATCTTTCAACAGCATCAGTATAGGGACAGGGATTAGTGACCATGATATCATAATGACTACCGTATTTATTCGAATCTAAGCCGCACTTTTTTTCCGATTTTTGTAATAAAAAAAACCGCCTGTGGCTTAGAATCGAGTGCAAAGTTCTGAAATATGTTGGTAGGTGTCGCCGTAACTAACTTCTGCCGTCTAATATATGCACCGCTACACAGGCATGCTTTGGAGGCACAAAGATAAATACTGGCGCCGAAACCGTCTGCATCAATAAATAAATTAAAAGAAAAGGTAGAAGAATGTAAACATTATGCCATGTATTCTTTTGTGTTTGCTACTATCTCATTTAAATCCTGTCTGCCTCACAAATTATGAAACTAGAGTGAGACAACAGCAAACGCGTAAGAATATACGTATCATGTCATGTTTATATTCATATAATTCTTATGCTCAATAGTGATACAGTCAGAAATGAAGCACAGCAACTGACTAGATTTTTAAATCTAAGATGACTAATTTCTGTGCAGAATGTAAAGTACTAAAGAGGCATCTGCAAAGATTTTCAAATGGAGAAAAATTTTCGCTAAACTCTCGTTCAGAACATCATCTATCATACACACTATTATTTGGTTCTTGTTGATTATTATCAAAGAAAACAGCAGTGTGAGTAACAACAAATAGCAGTCTATTGCCACTGTTTTGCTGACAAGACAATTCCTCTCCTTTTTAATTCTAAGTGGCAGTAGTGCGCACAAAAGCAAGCCATGCTGCGAGCGGCGACAGGTCGTAAACACTCATTACCAAAATGCGACAAAAAATGCATGACACAATACAATAATGCATTTTCAGCTTAGAGTAACGCAAACACCTACAACAAAGAGAACGGCACTTATCAGATCAAAGCAAAATAAGCAATTGATTCAAACCACACGAAGCACCTGAAAAAGGAAGGGTACCCATATCAATATGGACGGAGCGCCTGGCACATATCAATAGCTACTTGGTAAAGCTTAACTGTTAAGATTACAACTCCAACCAAACTACTGTAGCTTTATCTTCATCCATTCGACCTAAATTATGTCTCATGTTACAATGGACCAACTTTGTTTCGACTTGGAGGCGCGGCCTAAAACTTTTCTCTTCCCTTGAATTTCGAGTCAAATTTCAGGTGCGGCTTAGATTCGGGAAATTTTTTTTCCCTTGACTTCAAGTCTCATTTTTCAGGTGCGGTTTAGATTCGAGTGCGGCTTAGATTTGAGTAAATACGGTATGTTTAATAAACCAATCAAGAAGGCAAGCAGAGTATTTCTGCTAGAAAGACTAGATACACAACTGTCCCACTTAGGTGATGAATTGATATCAGGCTCATTTCATATCAAGTGTCCTAGGGCTCCCAGTGCGACAACCTCCAATTTTGATGAAATTTAAACAGTATGTACCTGAGAGACCTGCATTAACTTCTGCAAAATTTCAGGTTCACCTGTAATTTGATTGAGGCACTAGAGCCATTTTCCTGAAGACCACTTTTTCAGAGACTGGAAAGTCGTGAAGAAATCTTCAATTTTGGCATGGCACTGTTCTTAATTTAAAAGAGTTAGCCCCTTGCTTCTGGGCACAGTGGTACAACTTTTTGTGCTCAACACATAAATTATGCAAGTAAAGTTCAGAAAGCAATGCTTTTGGCATAATGTCAGTTCAAAGTGGGTAACAAATCATGTCATGACAAATTTACCCCACTGTTTAATAAGTATTGTCTGTATGGCTGCTAGACATTTCACAAATTAGGGCCTAGCTTGTGGGTTTAATTACTGTGCTACAATCCTGTAAATCTGCTAAAAATGTGAATGTAACAAATTATACCTGTGTTCTAACTCAGGTATCTCAAAATGGACACCTACCACATTACATTCATAAACACCAACCAACAGAGCATGTTTCATTCTATTAGAAATACTTATTTCCATTTTGGGATTTCTGTGGGATAAGGTGCAAAAATTTTGCCTAAACTCTCCTGCGGGAGGGCTCCTGTAAAGTTTGGAAGGTAGGAGACAAGATACTAGCAGAAGTGAAGCTGTGAGGACAGGGCATCAGTCGTGCTTCGGTAGCTCATATGGCAGAGCACTTGCCCACGAAACGCAAAGGTCCCGAGTTCGAGTCTCGGGCGGGCACACAGTTTTAATCTGCCACGAAGTTTTAAAAACACACGCACTGCAACTGTACCGTTGGAGGCAATCACTGATTATGCAGTAGCCTTTTAGTTCTTCATTATCACTGTAGTGAATGAGAAATGGATGCAACATAGCTTGGCTATTTTTCAAACGAAATCCTTGAACTGGATCTTTGACGATACAGTAATAATTTTCAGCAAAATACATTAATGTAATCAATTCTCCTGCTTTGAGACATTCTTTAGTCAACTGCAAATTCAATCTCTGATACTTTGTAATGCAGTGGTGAGTGGAAAGGGCCAAAAGCTTTGAAACTTAATTCCTCAGTGTATGTTTCAAGCAAAATTTTTCTGATTTCAAGTGCATCTCTGTCAGTGTGAATCCACTATTCAAACGGAATTGGATCCTCAGGATTAATATCTGCAAAAACACTTTTCAAAATTCCTTTAGAGCTTCTGTTCCTGGACATCCATCACAGTGATGAAGTATGCTATCCTCCCCCCTCCTCCGAATTACAGACAATTTTGCTCAGTAAAATTTTATAATCTTCTTTTACTGGACTGTGTGCCAACATTAGTTTCACATTCTGTTGTATTGTGCAGATACAAACTGAATGTGAACTAGCTGCACCTACAGTTGCACAACTATGGCCTTAATTCACAAAACTTGGAAAATCCAATTCCGGTCCATTTTTATTGTGGTAAGCAACGAACATTTCTTTTAAGATGCTCAGCAAAAAGGACTTTCAGTTTTGAACCTTTTCTCCATCTATCCAAACAGTAATACAGTCCTTTCTATCTGGACAAATCCGGCTAAATTCTTCATCACAAAAATATCCCGTGACACTTGCCTTCACCGCCTCAGAAAGCTCTTTCCCACATTTACCTTTGCCTGTGCCAGTATTCCCCATTCAGCTTTTAACTTTCAAGCCTTTCTTAGCATTCTTTCTGGAATACAAAGTACCTCCGTAGTCTTTTTGATATACCAGCTTTGGGGAGCTAAGGTCAAAATTTGAATTTTCTCATATGATTTGATACATGTATTTTCTCTTTCAATTCTTGGATCAGCTGGCTGCATGGTTGCTCCAGTTCAATGCTACAATTTTCTTAATAATACCAACTTCAATTTTTTGTATTTTTCGCTTTGCATAGCCTTTTGTATCCCTTCCACCAACTCACTGGAATTTTAATGGTGATATTCCAACACTGTTAAGCCTGCAATCAAATTGTGAGGAACATTAGTCTCATCATCTTCATCTGATTGAGGTGTAACTTCCATTTGTGCATATTCGTTGTATCAAACTCTTTTCTATGGTTGCGCACATTTTTTGGCCTGGTTTAATATCAGATGCAGTTATCCTTTTTAAATGGTCTGCTGTTTCCACTTTTTCGTCCAGTATGGTTTTTCTTACCAAAAGAGCTGCAGCATGATCTTTGCAAAAATTCAAACCTTTGTTGAAGTAAAGCTTCACAATGGAAGCATAGCTACACATTTTGAATAGTGTCTAAACCACTCCATCAAGTAAGCAATTTTTGTAGTTCTAATGAAAGTTCCTTTACAGTTTTCAGTCCTTTTAAAGCACTGTAAGTCATTAGATGGTACGGGGAATCATCATTTCTATATTTGCATGCATTTACTTTATCTCATTTCTCCAATTTAATAACAGCTTGATGAGCTTTAGATGCTAACATCAAACTGTCAAGTCCTAAATAAAGGAAAGAAATAAAATTAATAAGCATTCAATCAGTAGAGTTTAAAACATGGCTGTGTGGTCAAGGACTGTTTACAAAGTAAAATTGAAGCAATAACAGCCCTCGGCCGCTAAAATTAAGTCTTTTGACCTGGTTTCGGGACTACTATGAGTGCCTTCATCAGAAGTAAAACATTCAAACTGGCCTATAACTTAAGTTCAAAAATTATGGAATTTTTTTATATAAGTGCAAGTACTGACTAACAGTACAGGAAAGAAACAGTACTTACATGTCACATATAAAATAAATATCAAGCAATACACCTTTAGTCACAA
The DNA here is from genome assembly GCF_021461395.2 of Schistocerca americana. Taxonomy (NCBI): domain Eukaryota; kingdom Metazoa; phylum Arthropoda; class Insecta; order Orthoptera; family Acrididae; genus Schistocerca; species Schistocerca americana. The sequence goes on along the minus strand of NC_060129.1, from coordinate 80,509,917 downwards.
AATTTTTGAAGTAGAACAGATGCAAGGCAAGCCGCTACAGTCTCCTCACACATGTCAAGTTACAGGTAGCATCAGACTGAGACGCCCACGTTAGCAATTGCGGGCAGGTGAAAATTACACCGAGAGTGCCATCAAGTAACTGCAAATACGAACTGGCTACTGAACATTCAAAATATAGACAGATAAATACTATGATGAACATTATTTAGTACATGAAGTAAAAGGCAACACTTTATCTGACAGCAGCAGACATGGTAACATTTTGTCTACATAAGAGCTTAGAAGTACAGTTTAAAGGCTGAAAATGCCATTATAGACTCACAAAGGGGGCTGAATGACTCAGCATGTAGAAAAACGATATAACATGAAATGATTTTGTGTTCCCTCATGCAGTTACCGAAATGTTTTTTCTTTCTACGTCGACTCGTAATTTTTTGTTTATTAAATGGATTCTATTGGCTGCATTTCATGTTTTATCATGTTTCTACACGCTGAGTCATTCAGCCTCCTTTGTAATTCTATAATGACGTGAAAACTGTACTTCTAAGCTCTTATCTATACAAAACGTTACCGTGTCTGCTGCTATCAGATAAAATATTGCCTTTTACTTCTTGTACTAAATAATGTTCATCATAATATTCATCTGTCTATATTTTGAATGTAAAGTAGCCAGTTTATATTTACGGCTACTAGATGGCACTCTTGGTGTAATGTTCATCTGTCCGCAATTGCCAACATAGGTGTCTCAGTCTGTTGCTACCTGTGGCTTGACACGTGTGAGCAGCCCATAGTGGCTTGCCTTACGTGTATTCTTTTTCAAAATTTTGTGACTAAAGATTTATCGCTTGATATTTATTTTACACATGACTTGTAAGTACTGTTTCTTTGTTGTACTGTTAGTCAGTAACCTCGTGTTCTGCCTTACGGCAGGTCTTGTCATGGGGGAAGCCTCGTCACAGAAGTCCACCGCACGAATGTCTAGGGAAGGGGTTCCAGTGGTGGTTTCCCATTGCCTTCCACTGACGACGATGAAATGATAATGAGGACAACACAACACCAAATCCCTGAGCGGAAAAATACCCGACCCAGCTGGGAATAGAACCCGGGCCCCTTGGCGTGACAGACTGCTGCACTGACCACTCACCTATTGAGGCGGACACTGTTAGTCAGTATTTACACTTACATAAAAAAAAAAAAATTCCCATAATTTTTGTACTTATGTTATAGACCAGTTTGAATGATTTACTTCTGGTGAAGGCACTCACAATAGTGCTGAAACCAGGCCAAAAGACTTAATTTTTGCGAATGAGGGCTGTTAATGCTTTAATTTTCATTCAATTAGTATTCACAAAAAGAGTTGTGGATCAGTTTTTAGTACAATTAAATGTAGCAATGAACCTATCATAAACAGGTTTAAATTTTTATTAATCACCACATAAACAGCAGAATGAATATTTAAACAATGAATACTTAATCAACAAAATTTCATTTTCTAGGACAAATTTTCGCACCTTACCTAAAGAAACAGAAAAAGGAAATACGGATACCTAATAGAATGAAATGCATTCAACTGACTGTTATTAATGAATGTAATAGAGTGGGGTACCCATTCTGAGGCACGCGACTTTGAACACTGGTATAATGTGGTATATTCACAGGATGGTAGCACAGTAATTAAACATGCAAACTAGGCCCTAATTTGTGAAATACCTAACAGCCAGACAGACAATAGTTTGGTGACAGACCAGGTCCATAGTGCCCTTTCCTCACTATTTATGCTCTTGTTAAAATGTTGTTGTTGTTGTGGTCTTCAGTCCTGAGACTGGTTTGATGCAGCTCTCCATGCTACTCTATCCTGTGCAAGCTTTTTCATCTCCCAGTACCTACTGCAACCTACATCCTTCTGAATCTGCTTAGTGTATTCATCTCTTGGTCTCCCTCTACGATTTTTACCCTCCACGCTGCCCTCCAATAATAAATTGGTGATCCCTTGATGCCTCAGAACATGTCCTACCAACCGATCCCTTCTTCTGGTCAAGTTGTGCCACAAACTTCTCTTCTCCCCAATCCTATTCAACACTTCCTCATTAGTTATGTGATCTACCCATCTAATCTTCAGCATTCTTCTGTAGCACCACATTTCGAAAGCTTCTATTCTCTTCTTGTCCAAACTATTTATCGTCCATGTTTCACTTCCATACATGGCTACACTCCATACGAATACTTTCAGAAATGACTTCCTGACACTTAAATCAATACTGGATGTTAACAAATTTCTCTTCTTCAGAAACGCTTTCCTTGCCATTGCCAGCCTACATTTTATATCCTCTCTACTTCGACCATCATCAGTTATTTTGCTCCCCAAATAGCAAAACTCCTTTACTACTTTAAGTGCCTCATTTCCTAATCTGATTCCCTCAGCATCACCCGACTTAATTAGGCTACATTCCATTATCCTTGTTTTGCTTTTGTTGATGTTCATCTTATATCCTCCTTTCAAGACACTGTCCATTCCATTCAACTGCTCTTCCAAGTCCTTTGCTGTCTGACAGAATTACAATGTCATCGGCGAACCTCAAAGTTTTTATTTCTTCTCCATGAATTTTAATACCTACTCCGAATTTTTCTTTTGTTTCCTTTACTGCTTGCTCAATATACAGATTGAACAACATTGGGGAGAGGCTACAACCCTGTCTTACTCCCTTCCCAACCACTGCTTCCCTTTCATGTCCCTCGATTCTTATAACTGCCATCTGGTTTCTGTACAAATTGTAAATAGCCTTTCGCTCCCTGTATTTTACCCCTGCCACCTTTAGAATTTGAAAGAGAGTATTCCAGTCAACATTGTCAAATGCTTTCTCTAAGTCTACAAATGCTAGAAACGTAGGTTTGCCTTTCCTTAATCTTTCTTCTAAGATAAGTCGTGAGGTCAGTATTGCCTCACGTGTTCCAGTGTTTCTACGGAATCCAAACTGATCTTCCCTGAGGTTGGCTTCTACTAGTTTTTCCATTCGTCTGTAAAGAATTCGTGTTAGTATTTTGCAGCTGTGACTTATTAAGCTGATAGTTCGGTAATTTTCACATCTGTCAACACCTGCTTTCTTTGGGATTGGAATTATTATATTCTTCTTGAAGTCTGAGGGTATTTCGCCTGTCTCATACATCTTCCTCACCAGATGGTAGAGTTTTGTCAGGACTGGCTCTCCCACGGCCGTCAGTAGTTCCAATGGAATATTGTCTACTCTGGGGGCTTTGTTTCGACTCAGGTCTTTCAGTGCTCTGTCAAACTCTTCACGCAGTATCTTATCTCCCATTTCATCTTCATCTACATCCTCTTCCATTTCCATAATATTGTCCTCAAGTACATCGCCCTTGTATAGACCCCCTATATACTCCTTCCACCTTTCTGCTTTCCCTTCTTTGCTTAGAACTGGGTTTCCATCTGAGCTCTTGATATTCATACAAGTCGTTCTCTTATCTCCAAAGGTCTCTTTAATTTTCCTGTAGGCGGTATCTATCTTACCCCTAGTGAGATAGGCCTCTACATCCTTACATTTGTCCTCTAGCCATCCCTGCTTAGCCATTTTGCACTTCCTGTCGATCTCATTTTTGAGACGTTTGTATTCCTTTTTGCCTGTTTCACTTACTGCATTTTTATATTTTCTCCTTTCATCAATTAAATTCAATATTTCTTCTGTTACCCAAGGATTTCTACTAGCCCTCGTCTTTTTACCTACTTGATCCTCTGCTGCCTTCACTACTTCATCCCTCAAAGCTACCCATTCTTCTTCTACTGTATTTATTTCCCCCATTCCTGTCAATTGCTCCCTTATGCTCTCCCTGAATCTCTGTACAACCTCTGGTTCTTTCAGTTTATCCAGGTCCCATCTCCTTAAATGCCCACCTTTTTGCAGTTTCTTCAGTTTTAATCTACAGGTCATAGCCAATAGATTGTGGTCAGAGTCCACATCTGCCCCTGGAAATGTCTTACAATTTAAAACCTGGTTCCTAAATCTCTGTCTTACCATTATATAATCTATCTGATACCTTTTAGTATCTCCAGGGTTCTTCCATGTATACAACCTTCTTTCATGATTCTTAAACCAAGTGTTAGCAATGATTATGTTGTGCTCTGTGCAAAATTCTACCAGGCGGCTTCCTCTTTCATTTCTGTCCCCCAATCCATATTCACCTACTATGTTTCCTTCTCTCCCTTTTCCTACACTCGAATTCCAGTCACCCATGACTATTAAATTTTCGTCTCCCTTCACAATCTGAATAATTTCTTTTATTTCATCATACATTTCTTCAATTTCTTCGTCATCTGCAGAGCTAGTTGGCATATAAACTTGTACTACTGTAGTAGCTGTGGGCTTCGTATCTATCTTGGCCACAATAATGCGTTCACTATGCTGTTTGTAGTAGCTTACCCGCATTCCTATTTTCCTATTCATTATTAAACCTACTCCTGCATTACCCCTATTTGATTTTGTGTTTATAACCCTGTAGTCACCTGACCAGAAGTCTTGTTCCTCCTGCCACCGAACTTCACTAATTCCCACAATATCTAACTTCAACCTATCCATTTCCCTTTTTAAATTTTCTAACCTACCTGCCCGATTAAGGGATCTGACATTCCACGCTCCGATCCGTAGAACGCCAGTTTTCTTTCTCCTGATAACGACATCCTCTTGAGTAGTCCCCGCCCGGAGATCCGAATGGGGGACTATTTTACCTCCGGAATATTTTACCCAAGAGGACGCCATCATCATGTAATCATACAGTAAAGCTGCATGCTCTCGGGAAAAAATATGGGACAAATTTGTCACGACACGATTTGTTGCCACTGTGAACTGAGATTATGTCAAAAGCATTCCTTTCTGAACTTTACTTGCATCATTTAGGTGTCGAGCACAAAATAATGTACCACTATGCCGAGAAGCAAGATTAGAAACAGTGACACGTCAAACTTGAAGTTTTCTTCGTGACCTTTCGGTCTGCAAAAAAGTGGTCTTCACAAAAATGGCTCCAGTACCTCAACCAAGTTACATGTGAACCTGAAACATTGCAGAAGTTCATGCACGTCTCCGAGGTACAGACTGTATAAATTTCATCAAAATTGAAGATGGCTGAACTGGGCGCACATTCTAAACTAGGGCACTTGACACGGAATGACTCGTTATTTAGTTTTAGTATTATGGACACAGAGGAATTATGGGCAAAGTTTAAATGGAATGTTAATCGTGCACTGGATAAGTATCTGCCAAGCAAGTGGGTTACAGATGGTAAACACCTGTAGTAGTTTAGTTATGAAATTCGGAAAAGAAAATATGCAAATGACAGGCTCACGATATTAAAGTTCGTGCATCCATAAAAAGTTCAATGCGCAAAGCTTACAACTATCACCTTTGTACCTGGGCAAAAGATCTTGCTGGGAACCTGAGAAAATTCTGGTCCTCTGCGAAATAGCTAAGTGGCTGCAAGGCGTGTACCCTGTCACTTGGGCAGTCTCGTCTGGCAGTAGAAGAAAGCAAAAGGAAAGGTAAGGTTTTAAATTTCACGTTTAAGAAATCGTTTACGCAAGAGAATCATACAACCATACTGTCATCTGACAATCACACAGACACCCGTGTTGACAACACAGTAATAGGTATCCTTAGTGTAGAGAAGCAACTGAAAGAGTTGAAAAAGTAAGTTACCACCTCTGGATGGAATTCCAACCTGGTTTTACAAAGAGTACTCTACACCACTGGCCCCTTTCTGAGATTACAGACTCTCTCACCCAGTACAAAGTCCCACGAGACTGGAAAAAAAAAGTGACAGGTGACTCCTGTATATAAAAAGGGTAAAAGAACGTACCCATAAAATTACAGACCACTACCCCCTACATTGGTTTGCTGCAGAATTCTTAAACATATTCTCAGTTTGAATATAATAAATTTCCTGGAGACAGAAAAGCTCCTGTCTACCAATCGGCATAGCTTTAAAAAGCATCACTCGAGTGAAACTCAGTTTGCCCTTTTCTCACATGATAACCTGTAAACTACGGATAAAGGTCAGCAGGCAGATTTCATATTCATATACTTCTGAAAAGTGTTAGACACAGTACCCCACTGCAGACTGTAATGAGGGTACGATAATACAGAATAGGTTCCCAGATATGCGAGTGGTTTGAAGGCTTCTTAAGTACTAAAACCCAGTACGTCATCCTCAATGGCGAGTGTTAATCTGAGACTAAGATACTGTCAGAGAAGCGTGATGGTACTACTATTATTTTCTATACACAAAAATGATGTGGTAGACAGGGTGAGCAGCAATCTGTGGTTGTTTGCAGACGTTGCCGTAGATACGGAAGCTGTCGTCACTGATTGACTGTAGGACAACACGGGATGACTTGACAAAATTTCTAGTTGATGCGATGAAAGACAGCTAGCTCCAAATGTAGAAAAAGTTAATGGAAATGAGTACGAAAAACAAACACGTAATGTTCTAATACAGCATTAGCAGTATGCTGCTCGACAGTCTCGTCAATTAAATATCTGTGTGTAATGTTGCAAAATGATAGGATACGGAATGACGACATACGGATTGTAGTAGCAAAGGGAATTGGTAGGCGCCTGTTTATTTGGAGAATTTTAGGAAAATGTGGTTCACCTGTAAAGGACAGCGCATATAGTACACTAGTACAACTCATTCTCCAGTACTACTCACGTGTTTGGAATCGACGCCCGGTCGGATTAAAGGAAGACATCAAAACAAGTCCGACGCAGGCTGCTAGATTTGTTGCAGGTAAGTTCAAACGTACGGAGATGTTTCGGGAACTCAAATGGGAATCCTCGGAGGGAAAGTGACACGCAACATTATTTTTGAGGAACACTACTGAGTAAATTTAGAGGACTGTCATCTGAAGTTGATTCTGCTGCTGGCACCATACATTCTACGTAAGGATCACAAAAGATTCTTCTTCGGTTATCAACCCACAGGTTGGTTGGCAGCAGCACGCCATTCCGTTCTTTTGTCAACTTTCTTCTTCATATCTGCATAGGTCTGGCACCCGATGTCATTTATTACTTGTTGAATGTAGCTTAATCTAGGTCGTCCTCGGCGAGTTCTTCCTTCAATGATTCCTTCTAATATTCTCTTAATGAAATTGTTATGCCGTAAAATGTGACCTATGAAGGTTATTCTTCTTTTCTGTATATTTCGCCAAAGAGATCTGTTTTCTTTCACTCTTCTGAGGACATCTTCGTTTGTAGCCTTGTCTCGCCAGCTGATTTTTTCCATTCTCCGGTAGCACCACATTTCGAATGCCTCTAATCTTCTCTTTTCTTCTTTTCCACTAGTCCAAGTTTCACATCCGTAAAGGGCTGTACTCCACACATAGGTTTTCATGACTCTCTTTCTTACGTCTAAACTAACATTTCTACTCGTCAGTAAGTTTCTTTTTCCATTGAATGCTATTTTGGCAAGTTGTATTCTGTTTTTAATGTCACTTTTGCTCCTTCCATCTGCTGTTATTTTGCTACCTAAGTAGTTAAATTCTGTAACCTGCCCTAGTTTCTCTCCCTTTATTGTTATTCGTATGGGTTCATTGTAGTTCAGGGCGCCACTCACCATCACTTTAGTCTTTTTCTTATTTATTTTCATTCCATACTGTTCTTTTAAGGTGTTTTCCATTTCATTGAGTGCGGCTTCTAAATCTTCTTTCCTTTCTGTAATTATGGCGATATCATCTGCATATCGCAACATATCTATTTTCATTCCGTTAAGTTTTATTCCTACTTCAATATTCTCTCTTATTTTGTCTATTGCTTCTTGGATATATGCGTTGAAAATTACTGGAGATAGTGGGCATCCCTGTCTCACTCCTTTCCTTATTCTTGCTGTTTCTTCTTTGTTTTCCTTCTTAACTAAGGCTGTTTCATTTTGGTATATTTTAAAGATTATCCTTCTATCATTATATTTCAGACCAGCCTTCTTCAGAATTCTAAACATTTCTGGCCATACAACATTGTCAAATGCCTTTTCGAGGTCTACGAAGGCTATAAATACTTGTTTGTTTTTGGAAATTTGTTTCTCAATTATTAGTCTTAAAGATAAGATTGCTTCCCTCGTCCCTACACCGCTTCTAAAACCGAATTGGTCTTCACTTAGAGTGCTATTCAATTGGTTTTCAACTCTTTTCAAAATTATTCTTATTAGAATTTTTGATGCGTGTGAAAGAAGACTGAGTGTTCGATGGTTTTCACAGTCCATAGTAGATGCTTTCTTAGGTATGGGGAATATGATGCATTTCTGATAGTCTTCAGGAACTTCACCTGTTTTGTATATTTTCTGTATGAGTTGCAGTAATGTAGCTTTCATTTTGTCTCCTGATTTCTTAATTAGTTCAGAAGGTATATCATCAACACCTGCCGCTTTCTTATCTGGTAGTTCTTTTAGTGCTTTTTCAAATTCATCTTTCAGAATTGTGTCCCCTAGTTCTTCTTTCTCTACTTCTTCGCTTAATTCTATCATATTATCTGTTAGAGGGTCTCCTTGATATAGCTCTTCAATGTATTCTTGCCATCTCTTCAGCGTGTCATATCCAAATAGTACCTTGCCCTCTTTGTTCTTTATAGTTCCTGAAGATTTTACTTTCCGTTTAGCAAAGTTTTGTTTTATTGTTCTGTAGGCCAAGTCAGTTTTTCCTTTAACCATGTTTTCCTCCACCTCTTTACAAATGCTGTTGAGGTAATTTTCTTTTGCTTTCCTAGATTCTCTGTTTATTTGGTTTCTAAGCTTTCTATATTTGTTTTCGCTTTGCTCGTCAGAGGCATTTTTGTATAGTCTTCTTTCTTCCATTAGACAAATTATTTCAGGTGTTATCCACTCTTTCCTGTTTACAGGTTTGGCTTTCCCAATAAATTCTTCTGCTGCTTTATGTATGCCTTCTTTGATTTGTTTCCACTCCTCGTTAGTACTCCCGGGAATAATGTTTGATGCCATCTCATCAGTTTTCCGTGCATAAGGGATCACTAGTTCTTCAGACTTTAGGTTATCTCTGTTCCATACTTTGTTCGTTTTTCTCTCTAATCGCTTGAGTTTGAGTAAGCATTTCATCATTACAAGGTTGTGATCACTATTAATATCCGCAGACGGGTAGCTTCTGCAATCCTTGATTTGGTTTTTAAAACGCGATTTTACTAATATATAGTCGATTTGGTGTCTTCTAGTATCTCCTGGGGCTTTCCACGTGTACCTTCTTCTTTTATGGTGGTTGAAAAGGGAGTTCGCTATGACCAACTTGTTTTTGGCACAAAATTCAATTAGCCGGCTTCCTCTTTCGTTTCTATCTCCTAGTCCATATTTCCCTACAATTCCGTCAACTTTCTCTTCTCCAACACTAGCATTCCAATCTCCCATTATAATTAAGTTCTCTTCACCTTTAACATAATTTATAACTTTGTTGATGTCTTCATACACTGTTTCTATTACATCGTCTTCTTCTGCCGATGTCGGCATATAGACTTGTACTATTACCGTGTTCTTTGGTTTGGTTCCAATTTTGACTAGTATTATCCTAGAGTTAAATTGCACATATCCTGTGACTAGATTCCCGAGTTTTCCTTTTAGAATTATTCCAACTCCACCGATTCCAGTTGTTCCTTGGTTAGTACCTGTATGAATGATACGATAATTTCCTGATCTGAAGTCTCCTGGTTCAGGCCATCGCATCTCAGATATTCCTATTATGTCTGTTCCCATTCTGTCCATCTCTAGTTTGAGGTTCTCTAATTTCCCGCATTGGAGGAGTGTTCTTACATTCCATGTTGCTATTTTTAGTGTATTCTTCAACTTTGCCTGACCTTCCATTGTCCCCACCCGGAGATCCGATTGGGGGACTATTACTCCGGATTTATGTTTAACAGAAGATTCTGGCATGGTGCGCTACTGATTCTTGGGATATCTTGAGTGATCTTTAATGGAGTGGTTTCCCGTTGCCTTCTCCATCCTATGCCGTTGACTGTGAAGTTCTTCCGCCTTTAGGAGCAATTTCTCACTCCAAGGACAAGAGAGTGCCCTGCCTCTATCCGCTCATCCGCTCTCTTTGAGACCGTTGGCACTTGATAGGGGGCGTTTCCTTATCCCGGGAAACACTCGGTCGTCAGAGCCTCGTTAGCAATAACAGGGTGTACCGTGCAGCAATCCTTAGCTGCAACTCGGGTAGGTGAGATCACAAAAGATAAGATACAAGAAATTATGCCTCGTGCAGAGGCATAAAGACAGTGATTTTCCCTCATTCTATTTCAGAGTGGAACAGAAAAGAAAATGACTAGTAGTGGTACAGGGCACTCTCTGCCATGCACTGTATGGTGGAGCTTGTGGAGTATATAAGTGGATGTAGATACACCAGCTCTGTTTGCAACTTCTAAACAGCATTTTATGTGGGCACGACCAGTGATAAGGTATCCACAGGAACGAATGGCTGTCGCCAAATTGCAACTGTTGATTACGACGGTACGGTTTTGAGGGCACACGACGACAAGGTCTTTGGCACCCGTAAACTATAGCCGAGAACAGAAAGTACCACTCAGGGGCACAAAATGGAGCCGAGCACACACGCAAGTTCAGTGCCTGGTTCACATCCCGTGACATCTGGACCCCCACCCCTCCATTCCAGCACTAACTTTTCTGGACTACACAGATGGTACATATAATTGTAACAGATCTTTTGCTCCCGTAATCCACTCTGCCTCAATCTCTGCCAGTCCACGGCGCCCACACCCTCCAACCAACATCCCCATCTCTCTCTCTCTCTCTCTCTCTCTCTCTCTCTCTCTCTCCTGTTATCCCTACCCCTTTACAGTACCGTTGGCACGAGCCGCACAAACTCACCTCCTGTGGTGCCCGTGTGTCGCAGTGCCTCTCCCGTGTACCCACTGCCTCCCTCAGAGTCCTGACCCCTCCTCCTGCTTCCCGCCTCTCGCTCCCTCTGTACACCCTGGTTGACACAACACCTCACCGTGGCCTACCTGCTGAACTGCATTACTGGGACTGCATGTACAGCCAGCACAGTCAACTCGTTAACAAATTCGGCCAAAAGTAGGGAGGGGCAGATTTTTAAAAATGTCCACATATACTCTCTTGATATTTATAAAAGGTTTCGGTATAACTGAGGCAAAAATATTGATATTTTGATATATCTGTCGATAAATATTTACAGGAATTTTAAAATACTGATTGAAGTCACAGAAATGATCAACAAACATTTAAAAATTGATAAATATTTTACTACATCCAACATTAACCACAAAAAGACACACAAATAAGTGGTTTTTTTCCACTTATTTACAAAAAAATTAATAAAACCAATAATCATCACAGAGAGACATTAAAAGAACTCGTTCCCCCGTACCAGCTTTCTTCTGCGATTTGGTACAAGCAAGATTGCTAAGGATGCCACTATTTTAGATAAAACAGAAGAGGCTTGGCATACTATGTATTTTTGAACACTTTCTGACAAAACAGAAGTGAAATGATGACTGAACATTTCAGACAACAAAGTCCATTTTTCATTACACTCCAGTGCATGTGTGATCTTTGTGCCACGTGTAGTTTACTTTTACAGCGCATCTATCTTTTCTTTATGCAGGCACTCAGGGGGTAAAACAAGTGCACATTCTGTCCTGTATTTGTGAGCAGGGTACGGTAATTTCCACGATTCTCACACAGTGCTGTCACCAAATGCGTGCATTTTGTGCCTTCTACCTATCGTATGCAATGGTAGAAATGACACGTGGAAGTAACAAGCTACCACGGATATGGAGTACAGATACATTCATGTTCACATTCAGAACTGGTACTCATTTGTACGAGGGTGGTTTGTAAAGTTCTCGGAATTGTCACAAGAAGTCAGTGCTAACTCAACGAGTTGTTCACATGATATTCACTGGACTGTTGCCTGTAAACGCATGCCACGTCAGTGCTCTTGGAAGAGAGCTGTGGTGGTGACTTAACTCTGCTGTTGTTCCAGCGTAGTGATTTGCGAAGATGAAAAAAATTGAGATTCGAGTAATGATTAAGTGCTTCGTAAAGAAAGGCATGAAAGCAAAGGACATTCGTGCTGATTTCCAAAATACACTGCTCCTTCATATTCAGCTGTTGGCAAGTGCCCAAATGAATTTAAATTTGGTCAGGAGAGCTCAGATGATGATCCGCATAGCGGTCATCCAAAGTGTGTCACTACTCCAGAAATCATTGCAAAAGTTCACAAAACAGTCACGGAGGATTGCCAGATTGAAAGTGCATGAAATTGCTCATGCCTGTCAGCATTTTAACTGAAGAATTAGGAATGAAAACATTACCTGTGAGACAGGTGTCTCGACTCGTGATGCTGGATCAAACCTGTACGAGAATGGACATATTGGAACAATGTTTGGCACGTTTTAGGAGAAACAAACACGATTTTTTGCACCAGTTGCAGATGAAACTTGGGTGCACTACTATACCACAGACACACAACAACAGTCAAAGCAGTGGAAAAATGCTGATTCTCTCCCACCAAAGAAAGCAAAGACAATTCCATTGGCGGGAAAGGTCGTGGCATCAGTGTTCTGGAATGTGAAGGGGATTCTGTTTGTAGATTATCTCCCCACTGGACAGACAATTACTGGAGAATGCCATGCTAACACCCTGGACAAATTGCAAAAAAAGATATGCGAAAAAAGGCCAGATTTAGCAAACAAGAAAGTCATCTTCCATCAAGACAATATGCACCCGCACAAATGTGCCTTCACCATCACAAAATTACATGAACTAAGGTAAGAATTGTTGCCACACACGCCTTATTTACCTCATATGGCTCTGTCAGACTTCCATCTCTTCCCAAAACTGAAAATTTGTCTTGGTAGACAAAGGTTCATTTCAAACAAAGAATTGATAGCCAGAGTTGACAACTATTTTGCAGGCCTGGAGGAAACTCATTGTCGAAATGGGATCATGGCACTGAAACATTGATGGGCCAAGTACATTAATCTACAAGGAGACTACACTGAAAAATAAAAAAGTTTCAGTGATGTAAGTACTTCTTTGCTATTACGATCCAAGAACTTTTCAAACCACCCTCGTAGTACTGAATATGAAATCAAATTAAGCCCACAGTAAGACATTTACTGTCAGACTGCAAAGATTGGTAATTGCTGGGTGGACTTGAAATCTGCCGACGAGAACTATAGTGCCAACCAATCGAGAAAAGATCGACAATAAAATTATTGCTTCTGATATTCAGTATTAAATATCGATCAATCGATATGTCAATAATTTACATATTGACGATATATATCAATACTATTCTGCAGAGATATTGATATTCTGATACAATGATATTTTTTGCCCATCCCCAGCCAAACGTCAACCAGTTTTCATTCTTTCTCGTGTGCCTAAAGTTAAATTGATGTCATCCCAATGACTGTTTAAACAAAAAGAACTGTTACATCTTCATCTGTGATCTGAAAACCACTGGGAAGGGACTGGCAGAACATCATCCTCATTGTACCCCTTATTACGGTTTCTTCCCATTTCACCTGTGTAAGATGAGCAGGAAGAATGACTGCTAAAGTGACTTCGGGCATCCTGCAATTATCAAATCTTGACTTTACAATCCCTAGGGGACTGGGGGTTGGAGTAGGTTTCTGGGTTGTTGTACATATCTGGGTCCCCTACTTAATACTTTTACTTGTTTTTTATTAAATTATGTAATTAGAAAACAAATTGTCTTGGGCAAAATAGTGACTTATGTTGATAAATTAAAAAGATGTGGAATTAACTCTTGACACATTGCATCTCTGCTTCCATCTCGGGATCTACAAACAATGTATGTTCAATGATTTTTCTGCTGTTTCACTAGTACAATTGGCTGACATTCTCAGGCAAACAAGAGGCTACAAAAGCCTATACAAGTTTGTACTTAAGTCTTTGTTTAACATGACATCACCACCTCTTTCACCTAAATGAGCTGTGCTGGACTGTATTTTAGATCTGAATATTGTTCATTAATTGAAAATCAGATTCAGAAGGATGTATGTTGCAGTAGGTACTGGGAGATGAAGAAACTTGCACAGGATAGAGTAGCATGGAGAGCTGCATCAAACCAGTCTCTGGACTGAAGACCACAACAATAACAACAATTCAAAATCTGTAATAAACATAATAAAGTGATTCAGATGAAGGACTTTCTAAGCCACAATGACTTTTCAGACACTGTATGACATCTTCAGCTTTAAAAGGGTCTAGACAAGTTCTTAGATCTGCTCTCTTAAACCCCACGTTAAAAACAGCAATGTTTTGGGTACAGCCTTTGTCAGAAAACGAGAGCGCACACACGTTCACACAATCACTCATGCACAACTCACGTACACGTGACTGCCGTCTCCGGCTGCAGCATCAACAGTCTCTTGAGAATCAGAGCCAAACAAACCACTTCCCACTGCCTCTCGTTGGCAGCCGCTAGGCTAGCGGCAAGAAATGGTGGCAGCACTGACTGCCAGCTGAGGGGAGTGGTGGGAAGGGGAGAAGCAGTAAGAATGAGAGAGTAGGGAAGCGGCACACATACTGAGGTGCACCCAGCCAGCGACGATGAGAGGCATTCAGCAAACAAACCATTTCATCTACCGAGACTAAAATGAAGTATTTCCCATTTTTTTCCTTTCGAAGTTCCAATACATTTAAAAGTCCCTCATTTCCAGGACTTATGGCAAGCCTGGTGAACATCAGTAACCAAGGCAACAAATCACAATAACTAGGTCAATAAAAGTATTCTAGTGCTTTCAATATTAAAAACAAATGTAATCAACCCATAGCTTCTGCCAAAGTAAGTCATTAGATCCAGCTATTCTCACTGGGTACAGCATACTGTCCTTCAACTGACAACAACCTATGTCAACAAAGTGCCAAAATCAGTTCACGACACAGGTGCCACCGACAACCTAAGTGCATTTTACCCAAAAGAATTTTCATTTTTACGTATATTAATTTCCCAGGTTCTTGGATAATTTATAGAATAAAACATAGCACAAACTCAGTCTAAAACAGGCATGAATTGCAGTAAATTACAAGCTATGTTCAACACAGGACACTTTTCAGTTGCTCACTTAAAGGCTATCCACACAGATGGGATTGCAGTCTGAAGAGCTGGTGAGGGTATTCCAGCATTGTAAAGGCACTCCTTCACAGGTTGGCTATGCTTTCTGTCAACAACAACTTGATCACAATTCTCAAGTCCATAGACAGAACCAACAAGCAACAGGAAGTTGAGTAATGAAAGTGGGGGCGGAGGGGGGGGGGGGGGGGGGGGGGGGGGGGGGGGGAGGGGCGGCGGCGCAACAACAACTTTATTTTCCTGACAACAGGCAGAAACAACTGAAAGAGGCAGCATTCCTCACATTTACATGACCTCATAGCCATAATCTGTAGAGCCTGAGTTTATAACTGTAATGCTACGTCAAACACTGGTAGTGGTCGTTGCACACTTTCTATTCTTTAAGTTAAGCTAAAGCAACACATTAAGCATTAAGACGATATCTTCATGATCTGGATGCAGGGCCAAGACATCCAGTCTCCATTTCTTCACTATCTCAACACCTTCTCCCCCATCCGCTTCACCTGTTCAATCCAGCATGCCACTTTCTTACATATTGACCACCACCTGTCTGATGGCTCTGTACACACAACATTAAACTCACCAACCACAAAAAGTACCCGCATTTCAACAGCTGTCGTCCCTTTCACATTAAAAATTTCTCCCACCTTGGCCACCTGGGTATGGGGTACCTGCAGTGACAAGAACTCTCTTGCTAAGTACGCTGAGGGTCTCACCGATGCCTTCACAGACAGGTTCTACTCAGAGACCTAGTCCGCAAACAGGTCTCTCGTGTTATTTCCCTTCACACCCCGAATCCTCCCACCTCCCCCGAGGACCAGCCATAAAATAGTGCCCCCAGTCAATCGAAACCACCCCAGACTGGAACAACTTTAATATCACATCTTTCGCCAGGACTTTCATTACCCATCACTGAGCACTGAAATGAGGTACATCCTACCAGAGATCCTTTCCACACCTCCTAAAGTGGTGTTTCATCACTCACCCAATCTACACAACATCCTAGTTCATCTCTATGCCACTCCCAATTCCAACCCCTTGTCACAAGTATCATATTCCTGTGGAAGGCCTGCCATGGTTGCCACAAGTTTCCCCAAGTGAAATTCCCTAATATTTCCCTGCCTTCCAGACAAGTTTTAGCATTTTTCCGTGACAAATTTTGAGATCTCAAGGGTAAGTTCAGGCATAAGTTGAGAAACTGTCTTTGCAGCTGCGGTACAAGAAACAATAGGACAAATGAGGAAAAATCTAAAAAACTTGCAAGCAGATGGTGTTTCCTGATGTGAGCAAAATTCTTACGTACTAACATCAACATCTTTTGTAATGAACCGTTTTTAGAGGGAGACAGTAAGACAAAAGGTATGAGTCTCATCAAGACCACTGATGTTATTTAATTTCAATAAAATGAAACACATTTGGTGACAAAAATTCGCATTTCATTGGAGTCGCACAGCAGATTTAAAATCCCTTCACCGATTTCAAAAATAACCTCAGAAAAGAGTGTTTAAAAGGGGGAAGAATTGTGTAAACAAACACTGTAGGTGGCTGCAAATAACATGTTGATTCTACTGTGTTCATTATTGTCGGTTATTACCCACTGTGTTATATCTATTACTATTTTATCGGTATTTTGTGATTTCTCTTTTGAGAAATATATGAGCACACAGCGTACAAACCGCCAACTACTGACAATTTTCTTCTTTTTGTCCATACTTTGTGACATATAAACTATTTTTGAAGAGCCATAATGTACTAGAGCAAATAAAATGTCTATAAAACACCACACTGAACAATGAACTTGCGGTGAAACAATCCCAATTGCTGAAATCCATTGCCCATGGCCTCTGGCCTGCTGAGGAGTACTGCACTCCTGGGTCCATGGATAAACCACAAAAATCCGCTGCATTACGCCATACACAAACAGATCCAGCCTGCGGGCTGAATGGTGAGACTAGGCACACGGGCAGGGCCTGCACATTAGTGAGAACCGAATGACTTCAGATTGGCATGCCCAATCCATTACAGATAACCACAGAAGCAGCCTGCGGTTTTAGCCCATTGCAGAAATCCAATCGAGTGGTCAGCTACTCACAAGCCACAGACAGCATGTTGATGAAATGACACCACAGTGATCAATCCACACAATAGGTAAGGTGTTCAAATTCTCTGAGAATCAATAATAATGAGGACAGGTAGCAACTCACCATAAAGGTGAATGCTGAGCTGCAGATAGGCATGTAGAAAAGACAATCACACTCTCACAACTAAGTTTTTGGCCATAGCTTTTGTAAGAAAACAAGAGTGCACTCACACATTCACACAATCACTCAGACACAACTCGTGCACACATGACCGCCGTCTGCGGCTGCTGCATCTACAGTCTCTCAGAATCAGGTCCAGAGAAACCACTCCTCATGCCTTCCTGCCTCTCACTGGCAGCTACTAGGCTAGAGGCAAGAAATGGTGGCAGCACTGACTGCAAGTTAAGGGTGATGTTAGGAAGGGGAAAAGCAGTATTACTGAAGTAGTAGGGAAGCAGCAAACGTACTCAGCTGCACCCAGCTAGTGACGATGCTGACACCTCAGTAAAAAACCATATCATCTACAGAGAGAAAAAACAAGATCTTTCCAGTTTTTTTCCAAATTTCCCTGGTATTTCCCCAATTTCCTTGACAAATTTGAAATTTCCTGATTTCCACAACCTGTCGCAATCATGCCCACCTGCAAGACCTGGCCAAAACACCCACCAAGCACTTCCTTTTCCAGTCCTGTTACAGGCTTACCCTATCCCATCAGGGGTAGGGCCACCTGTGAAAACAGCTGTGTCATTTACTAGTTCTGCTGCAACCATTGCACAGCTTTGTATATTGATATGACAATCAGCTATCCACTAGGATTAACGACCACCATCAAACTGCGGTCAAGGGCTCAGTAGACCACCCTGTGGCACAACACGCAGCTGGACACAATGCGTCCGATTTCAATGGCTGCTTACTACCCGAGCCATCTGCTCCTGTAATTATCCCAGCCTCAATCTACAGTAACATACTGTTTCCATACCCTCCACCTAACAGTTTCCTCCGTCTCTGTTCTATCACCTCCATTCTCGTCTCCCACCCTCTACTGTAGCCATCTGCCTTTTTCACACTCCTCTCCTTTTTCACTCTGTTTTCCCCACCTCCCTGCCCACAAATTCATGGCCCTGCATCTGTTGGCATTCTAGTCCCTGCACCCTCTGTCAGACAGCGCTCCTCTCTCTCCTTACCCAGATGCTGCTATCACTTCCACTTCCCCTCCAGATTGCTGCTTTCAATCCACACGATAGTGGCATTCTGGCCCCAGCTGCCGGAGTTGGCAGTAATGTTTGCCTTTCTCCTTTCTGATGAAGGCTGTGGCTAAAATTTCATGGTAAGTGTCTTTTTTACTAGAAATCTATCTTTTCCTACGTTGTTAAGCATTAAAGTAAGAAAGTTCTTATTAGTACTATATTAAAACAATTTATGTATGTTATTCTTATTAAAACCTAGGTAACTGTAGTAAATTAAAAGTGGGAGTGGCAGTAAATTATGTTTGATGAAGGGAACAGACAAGGAGAAAGTAAGAAACTGTTCTGATCTTCCCAAGCTGATCTCTTCTCCCCCCATCCGCCACCTGCATGCCTGAGAATCTGTCCGTGAATCCCTGTATGCTACAGTTAAAGAGTAACATTTCAGTAATCAGTTGATTTTATTTCTAAATACTCATATAAGGACAATATTATTGAAAGGATAGATTGCTGCTCGCCAATAGCGAAGATGTTGAGTCACAGATAGACACAACAAAAAGACTGCCAAACAAGTAAGCTTTGGGCCAAAAATGCCTTCATCATAATTAAACAAAACAAACACACCCGCCCACACATATGACTACAGTCCCTGGCAACCGGAGACTGTGGCTATGTGTGTGAGAGTTGTGTTCACGTGAGCTAGTGAGTGGTGTCCAATTCCGATGAAGACCTTTTTGTCTGAAAACTTACTCGTTTGACAGTTTGTTGTGCCTACACATGACTTAACATCTCCACTACATGGCGAGTAGCAATCTATCGTTTTTAGAATATTGCCATTATTCCAGTGTGTATTTTCCAATACTCATATGAAGTAATGAGATACTAGAAGTAGCAGGTGAATTTTGCTATTTGGGCCATAAAAAAGCTGTTGATGGCTGAAAGAGACAGGATATAAAATGCAGACTGGCAATAGCAAGAAAACCATTTTTGAAAAAGAGGTTTATGTTAACTTTTAATACAATTTTGTGTGTTAGGAAGCTTGTCTGGAGTGTAGCCGCAATGTAAGTGAAAAGTGGATGGCAATATGGAAATTTCCAATTATGCCTGCATGGTTTGACTAATGATATGATAGCAGACACCCCTCAAATGAAACCGAAAAATAACACACAGGGAATCCTCGAGAATGTTGTTGTTGTGGTCTTCAGTCCTGAGACTGGTTTGATGCAGCTCTCCATGTTACTCTAACCTGTGCAAGCTTCTTCATCTCCCAGTACCTACTGCAACCTATATCCTCCTGAATCTGTTTAGTGCATTCATCGCTTGGTCTCCCTCTACGATTTTTACCCTCCACGCTGCCCTCCAATACTAAGTTGGTGATCCCTTTATGGCTCAGAACATGTCCTACCAACTGATCCCTTCTTCTAGTCAAGTTGTGCCACAAGCTCCTCTTCTCCCCAATTCTATTCAATACATCCTCATTAGTTATGTGATCTACCCATCTAATCTTCGGCATTCTTCTGTAGCACCACATTTTGAAAGCTTCTATTCTCTTCTTGTGGAAACTATTTATCGTTCATGTTTCACTTCCATACATAGCTACACTCCATGCAAATACTTTCAGAAACGACTTCCTGACACTTAAATCCATACTCGATGTTAACAAATTTCTCTTCTTCAGAAACGCTTTCCTTGCCATTGCAAATCTACATTTTATATCCTCTCTACTTCGACCACATCAGTTATTTTGCTCCCCAAATAGCAAAACTCATTTACTACTGTAAGTGTCTTTATTTCCTAACATAATTCCTGTAGCATCACCCAATTTAATTCGACTACATTCCATTATCCTCGTTTTGCTTTTGCTGATGTTCATCCTATACCCTCCTTTCAAGACACTGTCCACTCCATTCAGCTGCTCTTCCAGGTCCTTTGCTGTCTCTGAACGAATTATAATGTCGTCGGCGAACCTCAAAGTTTCTATTTCTTCTCCATGGATTTTAATTCCTACTCAGAATTTTTCTTTTGTTTCCTTTACTGCTTGCTCAATATACAGATTGAATAACATCGGGGACAGGCTACAACCCTGTCTCACTCCCTTCTCAACCAGTGCTTCCCTTTCATGGCCCCTCGACTCTTATAACTGCCATCCTTGAGAATATAGCAAACAAAACATATTTTTAAAAAACATATAATTTGAATATAATATTTAAGTTGATATATACAGCTCAAATAATGTTACAATCCCCCCCTCACAAACACAAGCATGAAAACCAATACCCCAAGGTTCATTTGACCTATATTCCTCAAATGAAGCCCACAATACCAAGTACCAATAACTAGCAGAACCACAAGTTACGTACTATTAACTCTCGAGTCGATGTGTCCACGTATAAAGTGCACCAACCACAAATAATATTATCTTGTAGTGTTCCACTGTTGTTTTACAACTGGAAGCCCATACCTACTCCTTCGTTACTGCTCCAGCTGACAGTGAGAAGTTGTGTTGTCATACATCTACGTGAGTAGCAGTAATACAAAGTAAACAGTGAGCTGACTGAGAAAAAAATTTAGAATCCATGCAAGAAAATAACCCAGATTCCAAGCTAGCGGCACAATCCCACAATGAGGCAACTGTCAGAGATAATCAGTAATCGATTAAGCGTTTGGCAGATGCAAGCATGCTGTTTAATGCTCTGGGGGAGGGGGGGCTATTACACTCTCAGGCAACACTTGTATGTGGCAACAGAGTGATACACTGAAGGTTTATTTCATTACTGTTTCATAAACAGTTATTTAGCTCCTATAAGTTTATTTTACTGTTGTTTAATTAAACTAAGATGGAACTGTCATTTTGCTCATAAATGTTTACCTTAGTAACAAAGACAGCTATTCTTTGCACACACATAAATTACGCCACCTGCCTGCTTGCGTTACAAAAATCGGCATGCCCGTTCAAGGGTGAATAATGTTCTGTCATCTGTGACAAATCTGTATTTTTTAATTGCTGTCCAATGCATTTCAGAGCTACAACTGCATTGTCATGGATTGTATGGCTATAATGGGTATTACATCTGCCTTGGTTTCTCTCCAAACAGCAGTAGAATGACAAAAGTGTTAGATTTTTAGCAGACACTGTACTCGGGGGGGATTCCTAACAAAATGCGGATCACTGGAAGCATCCGATTCCACCTGTCTGCTTTGACTTATGATTTAATGGCGTTGCGGTGTGTGACTTAACTATGGTGCCATGTTTTTGAGTTGATTTGTGTTTGTAGATGTTGCATTGTTTTATCTGATGGCATGTTCTGTTAGTGGAAGTTGATGTATCAAGTTTAATGTGGGGTCTGGTTACCAATGGGGTAACGTGGGTTTATATAAGTCAGGGCAGACAGTGCTGTAACATAGATCTGGAAGTGTCTGCTTTGTTTACCATGAGTTGTTGCTTTTTTCCCTTTTTTATGTGTTTGACGTTTTTGTTAGGTCTGACTACTCTGATGTTCATGTGTGTGTGTGTGTGTGTGTGTGTGTGTGTGTGGTGTGATGGCTTTATTCTATAGTAGTAGTGATGGTTTGTCTGTTCTATATTTATGGTATTCTGGTTGTTTTAATCGATCTTGTAAATATGGAGGCGGTGTTTTGTGAGTTATGCAACTGTGTGAAGTTTGTGATTGTGATTTTTTTATTAATGCTTCACCAGTAGGTATCTAGAGCTGCATATCAGCTATACATGTCAAGGGAAATGGCCGATGCCACTTTTCAAAGTGGTAGGTGTTGGCTTGGAGGGCTTCGTTTGAGCTATGTAGGTCAACGAAAATGTCTGATTCTGCTTTTTAGAATAGCAGATTTTGCTTTTTTGGTACCTTGGGCTTTGTATGAGCTGTGTAGGACAAGTGAAGTGTTCAATTACTGTTGGTTTTGTGACTAGCGTTATGTTGTAAGTTGACCTTCTTTTTGTTGATAACATTTGTTTTGGGATGGCGCAGTGTTTCGTTTTGTTATATACTTAGCTTGTTTCCGCCCTAAACCCCCTATTTCCCACAGTTTTCCCATTAGTTTCATTTAATTGCTTTAGTGAGGCTTTTTTGTCTTTTTTTATTTTTGTTCACAATAGTTGGCACGCATATGTAGTGACAGCTGTTGCCATTTTGTAGAAACTGGAAGTAGGCATTTCCACCATGGTGACATCATGAGGCAAAGCAGATGGGTGGAATCAGACACTTCCCTTATGCCAAAAATGCTAGGTTGCCTTTACTATTACTCCCCATTTACATAATAGTAAATATAGTATTCGATCATATCACTGTAACATGGGTTATACAAACAGAATTTGTGTCATGTAATACAATCATAAATATGTTAAATAGTTTGAAAATGTAAGGGCAAATGTGGAAGTTTTTCGCCAATGCAAAGCCAAACATTATGTGATGAAATACACTTACTGGTAACATGTTACTACAATTTCTCACATTCCTTTACCATTTACTCATTGATTCCACCTAGGATATAGTTTATCTCAGTCAATTTAACAACATGGTAATTAACAGGTCAAAGCAGACGGGTGGAATCTGACACTTCCGTTGACAAGAAAATCAAGCAAAGAAAAAGATAGAAGCTTTCGAAATGTGGAGCTACAGAAAAATGCTTAAGCTTACATAGGTACATCAAATAACAACAAGACAAGATCTACAAACACAACCGACGCTAACACCCTTATGCCATGGGTCAAAGCAGACGGGTGGAATCGGATGCTTCCGTTGAACCTCAGTGGGTTGAAAACTGATTTAGGTTGAAGTAGTTATGCAGAGATGTGGCTTGCACAATATAGGCTCGCATGGAGGGCAGCATCAAACCATTGTTAGTTTTTTTGTTGGTCATGTATATCAATTCCTCATATTTTGAAAATCGGTCACACATCATTACTACAATGCAAACTGATCTTCCATAATCTCAAATGGAAGCAGTGCTTTTGGTAAGTCGTCATTCTGTAACTTTTAACATCAAAAGTATTTCTGGTACACTGTGCCTTTTCTAAAAGACATCAATTTCTGAGACATACAGAACTGAAGCAAGATTAAGCGACTTTTCTTAGCTCTTGCAATTTAAACCTCTTGGCGCATTTCGCGCTTAGTGATTTCGTGACAAAACGCCTAAAATGTCAAACAACAAGTCACGTCAGAAAATAAATTTCAATATAATCGTTTCTGAATACTATTGCAATATTGATATAAATCATCACATTATCCTTTTTGCCAAGATTATGGCAGCAGCATCTTGTTGTCAATGCTCTAAAAACGGCCTCCCAATATCAAGGCGGAAACTCATCATCGAAATTGACCAATATCCAATATAGACAGACTACATCCCCTGCGAGGTCCTGGATTTTATCTCAAATGTCTCAGTAATGCTAAAATTTATTTAACTGTATCTGTAATAACTGTACGGCATGGATACATGTCGTTTCGTTGTAACCGCAGTAATGTTTCAAACGTGTTTATTTTGGTATGTTTCTTTGCACTAAAATTTTAAACGGAACATCAACATTTGAATCACAGATCAAGTCTACGTTTGATCCACACAAACATTTTGAGTTACAAATAAGAAACTGCGTAGTAAATGCAGGAAACAAGTATTGCATAACGCACAACTAACCGGCGAGTATATAAATACATCCTACATCAACTACAATATATGCGAGGCGGTCATTAATACGTAATACCTTGTGCCTACAATAATAACATAATATAAGGATACGGTGTCCTAAATTCAGTAACAGAGGTTGTACTTTGGGAATAGTGGTTCGAAATGAACTACTACTACTACTACTACTACATGTAATATCTCAAAAACTGCCAGCCCGTGGTATAAGGGATTTATTTATTCTGAGCCACTTCTCAATTATAACGCATTAAAGCAAAGCATAATACAAAAAACTCCGCTTCCTTACTTGTGGACCTCCTCAACCGCTAACTCAAACTACACATGTGACTAGGACACCAACAAAATTTCGTGAAGGAAAAAAAATCCTTTTTTAAGTCCTAGAAAAATACTTCAAATGGAAAACTCAAGAATTTCAGTGATGACAACCTTTTTTTTACCAACGTAACTGATTATACCACTGGCATACAAAAAGGAAAACAAATGAAATATAGAACTTACCACTACGTTTAATTACAACCTGACTGGAATTCCTTCAATATTCCCGTGTCTATATTTTGGACGTGTGAGAAATTAAATAGAAACAGGGCATTCACATTCCAACAACACGGTGTACCAATGTTCTTGTCCAGTGCCTAATATTCAGTATTCTCTATTCACATTCACAAACAACTCATAAACAAACGTATTCAGAGATCACGCCACACATCACACTAGCAAATGTATTCTGTGGCAAAGCAAAGCTCCTTCATCGAAATATATTAATTTTAAAGCTAATTATGATATCTTTAGATAAATGTAAGATTATTCTGTAAAATTCCAAAACACTGTACAGGTTTCATACCAAAAGTTGGGTCAACAGAAGCGTCCGATCTTACCCGTCGGCTTTGACCCGTGACGTAAGCGTGTTGTGGTGTGTGACGTTATTACGGCGCGGAGTTTGATTTGCGATTGTGGCGTGTTTGTAGATGTCTTGTTTTTGTTTGTCGTGCTCTCTGGTGGTGTGTTCATGGTTTTCGTTTGTTTCGTGTGGTGGGGTCAGTTTTCTGTTGCTCAGGTGTTGGATTTGAAGCGGAATTTCTATTAGTGAGTTAATGGTTAATTTAATGCTCATTGCTGTCCGTCGGGTGAGTTTGTTATTGAGTGTATTTGGTTGTGGTTTTTTGTTCAGGAATGGATATGAAAGACCGCCTTAACAGTGTTCGGTTGAGGGCGATGATGGGGGAGACAGCTTTAGAGCTGATTAAATTTCTTCAGCTATTTGGCTTAATTGCCGAGGTCGTGAAGTGCGGTGTGTGCCGTGAACCTATGAAATTGGTTAAAGTTCCGGACTCTCGGACCAGGGACGGATACATGTGGTGTTGCCGGAAAGATGGCGTATGGCGTTCTGTAAGGCGTGGTACCTGGTTCGAGAAGTCTAGATTGGCCATGCGTGAGATTGTGCTTATTACGTATTATTTTTGTTATAGTTGCGGGCAGAGTTTTTGCGCGTTTGAGACTGGTGTGAGTGAGAGGACTGTTTTAGACTGGTATTCCTTTTGTCGTGAGGTGTGTTCCGAATTTATTAAGTACGGGGGTAAGTTGGGTGGGCATGGGGTGCTTGTGGAGGTGGATGAGTCGCAGTTTGGTAAAAGGAAGTATGGGAGGGGGAAGTCTGTGGCTGGTCTTTGGGTGTGGGGGGCTGTTGTTCAGGGGGGTGGGGGTACTGAATGTGTTTTTAGGGTTGTGGAGGGGAGGTCGAAGCCTGAATTAGTGGGGTTAATTGAGGAGTATGTAGAGCCGGGGTCCACAGTAGTTTCAGATGCGTTTTCTTCATATAGGGGGTTGGGTGAGAGGGGATTTAATCATTTAGTAGTGAACCACAGTCTAGAGTTTAAGAATTATGATACTGGGGCTTGCACTAACACAATTGAGGGGATGTGGGGAGCGGTTAAGTCAGTTCTTGGAAGGGGGAAGAGGCGCTCTTCCAACCTTCAGTCTCATTTAGATGAGTACTGTTGGCGGAAGAGTGTCCCAGAGGGCTATTGCATTCTTCGGGTTTTTTTAAGGGCTGTGGGTAAAATGTATAGACCGAAAGTGGTTAGTTACGGTGGGCTGGGTAGGTGGGTGGGTGGTTTATTTTGTTGTATAGTGTTTGTGTGTTGTATTTTGGAGTTGTGGGGGAGGGGGTTGACGTTTGGGTGGGTTGGGTTTTTATTTTAGTTCAGTATTTTTTCGTTGGTGTGTGTGTGTGTGTGTTTTTGTATGTGTGTGTGTGTGTGTGTGTGTGCGTGCGTGCGTGTGTGCATTTGTGTGTGATTGTGGTGGCCAATCTAGTTTGTGGAGCTGGAACTTTTTTGAGGTAAGTTCCGTTTTTTTTTTGGTTATTTATGTATGTTTTGTGTATTGGGTATAGGTTGGAAACATCCGATCTCACGCGTCGGCTTTGACCCGTGACGTAAGGGACCTACACATTGATTTGTAGCGTAGCCCTGAATACGAGGTTAGGTTGGGAGTTTTTTTTTGGAATGCGGCCGCGGCAGCGGCCGCCTATAATTCGAAAATATTGATTTGACGCTAATGAACATGTATACGTAATATGAAGCAATTTGATGAACATATTGATCTGTAGCGTAGCCCACTTGAGGTTAGGTTGGGAGTTTTTTTTTTGGAATGCGGCCGCGGCAGCGGCCGCCTATGATTCGAAAATATTGATTTGACACTAATGAACATGTATACGTAATATGAAGCAATTTGATGAACATATTGATCTGTAGCGTAGCCCACTTGAGGTTAGGTTGGGAGTTTTTTTTTGGAATGCGGCCGCGGCAGCGGCCGCCTATGATTCGAAAATATTGATTTGACACTAATGAAGCCTGTGGGGGGATGGGGGGGCACTGCAGACTCCCCCCACCGCATAACGACACATGATGATCAAATTTTGAAAAAAAATGAAAAATTTTTTCCGTACCTGCTAAACTGCATAAGTGCCGATGTATGTAGGTGTAAGGGAAGCTTTCGTTTCTTAGTTTTCTATTGAGGGATGTGATCGGTAGGTTCTGTTGAGCTATATAGGTTAAGGGAAGTGTCCGATTATGGATAGGAATGTGTTTTTTGGTATTTGGTCAGTTTTGTGATGTTGATTTATTTCGTTGTTTTGCGTGGTTTTGAATGGCGGTCGGTGGCTACATTTCTGTATATTTAGTTTCTCCGCACCCAAAAACCCCTAATTTCCCACGCTTGTCCCGTTACAGTCATTAGGCTTTTTGTGAAACTTGTGTATTTCAGTGTTTACAATACGTATGCGATGTTTTTATATCCGCCATATTGGAATTGTTTATAGTCGTTTCCGCGGTATTTGTGATGTCATGGGTCAAAGCCGACGGGTAAGATCGGACGCTTCTGTATTTCCATGTAAGATTATTCTGTAAAATTCCAAAACACTGTACAGGTTTCATACCAAAAGTCACACCAAATAAAAAAACCAAAGAGATAGACAACTTAAACAGCTGTTTTCCAGGCGCCATATTTAAATGGGCTAACAAATCCGCCGTGGGCCCAGACGTAAACATGACAGCGAAAAGCGGTATCGTCTTCCGGAAGATGTGTCTAGGTGCAAATCATGGAGGTAAAAATAAGAGGAGTTGTCATGACGTCACAAACTTGAAGCCAACCCAAGAGAAGGTCCGCCATGTTAGCTACCCCAAAACATTCGCTTCTGGTGGTTTGATTCCGTGTAGTCGTGAAGTGTTTTGATAAAAAATGCCGGGCTTGCGTCGCTCACGGGTGTACTAATCGTTCTGATTGTAGTCTAAAGTTTAAACAAATCACATTTCATTCGTAAGTGGACTTATTTAAGCGCTATTTTCTTATATATACTTGAAATTCTGATGCACTGTAAAGTTTTACAGTATGGTTTTATTTCTGTGATTTAACTTTAGATTTCTATCAATCCAAGGCGAAGAGCTGTCTGGAAGTGAGCATTACACTTGGTTTTCACTGTGTGGTTATTCTGAAGTAACTGAAAAGTCCTGGCAAGAAATATCCTGGAAATGGGGACTAATGTTTTAAAATGCAATAATTTAGTATAAAACTAATGTAACTACATGTAGTTAATTAAATCTTCAGTAAAATGTGTGGAACACCTGTTACAGTGGTTAAATTATAAGTACTTAAATGGTTACATATTTGTTAAAGCAAAGTTCCCTGTCGAAGTCCAGGCTTAGATCATTACATTAATCACTGTGTTGTCGTATTACCCTGTAAATTTCTGTTCTTTGCCACGCTGAATGTCATTTGGTAGGTACAATTTAAAAAGCAAGCAGATGTGGAAATTGCAATGGCCCTGATAATCTTAAATTCAGTTCTGTTCCTTCGTAATTTAACGTATTTTTCACTTTGTTGACATGACAGCTGGCTTGTTTATATCATCCCTGCATACATCTATGGGACACCAAAGGAAATAAGGTAAGTTTCTTGCAAACGTGAACATTTAAAATTTGCATTTGACTTGAAAATGCAACGAATACAAATCGGTGCCTCTAAACTATCAATCATTGTTTTTGGAGTTCTGGCTTTATCAATTATCGACAGAAACACAATGAAAGTGAATAGAAATGGATTACAAAAGCACGCTTTTCATAGCACATACGTCTCTTCTCGATTATTCTAAGTGTATAAACAAAAAGGAATTACAGTACTGAGGCAAGAAGCGTATTATTTTTACGTATTACTGTATCGAATACGCATTTAAGACGAGAAAAACGTTTGAAGTTGCGTTCCTTATGCTGCGTTGTTCACTAAAACCGAGTAACATTTACTATATAAAACAAATATCACGTGCACACGACATAAATAACGAACAAGAAGCAATTGTAAACACTCGTCTGCTAATGTTTTGGGGGATCCAAGATGGCGGCAGGCCCCGCCCACTGGCTTCAAAACAACGTACAGGGCAAGTCTGTAGCGCCATCTCCCCTTATTCTACCTCCATGGCGCAAATTGAGAAATGTATAGCACGTGTGACGTGACTCGATACTACAGCGCGACACGCACATGCCACACTAATCGCGCGGATCCGGCGCATATTGCCACGCGTAAACCATTCTTCGGACGCGCTGACTGGCGACGCTCTGCGCTGACACAACCGAAGCGCGCGCAACCTGTTATCTTTCTCAAACGATTTTACAGAAACTATTCTCTGAAAATATATGATTTTTGCCTTACTTGTAGCGCTATATGTCAGCTTCGTGGCGAAGTGCCCATCACCTCGCTAATGACCATTATTATTGTGATGACTTTAGTAAGACACTACTCAAAACTCAAAGAGTCTGTAACGAAAATTAGGGGACGCTATCAGTTTGCGTTTGGTGCGTATTACACCATATGTTGCTGCGTATGAAATTTAGCTAACATGCTGAATTTTTATTTAGACTTGGTAGGAGGTATCTATCTGCCTCCGATCTCGAGCAAATGGATCCTATGTAGCGCGCTCACTTTCGATCTCACGCCCGCGAGAATGAAATACTCGCAACATCTCTCATATCTCCTAAACCGCTCGAGACATCGAAACGAAAGTTTGGCGAATTATGGCACACAAGGAGGAGACTGTTTTGCCAATTCTTAAACACAGGGAATTTTCTTATCTATGGCGAAATATCAGTACTTATACTTCCCTTTTTATTTATTTCACTCCAGTGACTGTAATTTTTTAAGAGTTATCTACAGCTAGCGAAACAAGAGCTTCCTAGTATGAAAATAAATATGAAATTTCTTCTTTTATGTTACTGCAAACCGATACTATGAGGTTTTTCGTAAGCTATTGAGCTCTGTGATTGCCAATTACTTGTTTAATGAGGCACTCCGTTTCGGAATTCTGTCTCAATAGCTGCTGTGAGATGAGTTTAGCAAATTACACTGCGACAAAGGAAGAACAATTAAACCAGTCACCAAGAGAAATGTGGCTGTTACTCATAAACGGTGATGCTTCTTCGAATGAGGAAAGGTTAACAACTCACACAAAAATAGATTGCCAATTCTGTTGGAATTTTGGTGGAATCCCTGTAACCCATCGTATTTTTAACACTGAGCGGCTGGAATGGAAACTTACCAAAGGATTTTATTCCTTCTCTTGATCAGAGCAGTATTAAAACAATGACGAGCATTCCTTCAATTGGAATGATAGGCACATGCCAGATACTGGTTACTCACCTATGGCTTGCCAAACTGACAATGTGTGATCGCGAATAAAATAGTTGTTATTGAGAAAAATAAACACTTGATCTGTCGCACAACACAATGGTCAGTGTATTGTCAGCAGCGGAGGATAATGTGTGCGACAGGAATGCACAAGCTAGCCATGTGTGCCTTGTGAGTTGGAGTTCGAAAAACATTGTCATGAAAGTAGATCTGTCTCTGTCAGCAGTACATTTCAAAAAAATAAATATATCGAATCATAACACTCTTTTAGGATATTCCTACTTTCGTAATAATACCGACCATTTTCTTCATTTGTGTAGCCTGTCGTATAATTATTTTATTAATCCTGATAATGTGCATGGAACAATTGAACTGCTCTTTCTCATCACGGCGAACGAATTAAAACATTGTTATTTGTGACTGCTTTACGACTGTTTCTAGCTGGCAGTGGAAATGTGATGATCACATGCTTGTAGTACAGTGTGTCGTATTACATTATTACATCCATATCAGAATAATCACAGTGAGACTTCCATACTTCAGATCTTGGACGCTTTTTACCACAAGCACAAAGGGCTCACATCTGTGGAGATTATTCCTTTCTAATTTTTTGTACCAGATCATACAGATGCGCCAGCATACTAGGCAGCGAGAAGATAAACTTGTTTTACTTTCCTGCCTCGATTCTTAATCACATGATTTTGTAATATTCCTTGCTTCCTTATTAACTACCCCCTGTCCCTTCTTGCGATCTGAAAACATCGCGGAGGCATATGGTGTAATTCCAGCGGCCAATGGCTCATCAGTTACTGAAGTATACATTTTTCTTGACAGAAGAAAAACAAAACTATGCAGGTATAAATAACAGAAAAGTATAACGTTGTAACGAAGAAAGCTGGAGCGTTTAAATGGCGAAAAACGAAACACTACCCAATGGCAATAAAATTCAGTACACAGTAAGGCAAAATTTAGCGTATGGGAAATACTACCACTGCTGATATGCGCCGTTCCGATGTGAGCACATGGCCGGGCTACTTTTCCGCTCCCCGCCTCAAATTTCCCACGGTGCTAGCGAGGCAAGCGCGACACGCGGCGCGAGAAACTGTGCCGCAACCACAACGCCGCGCGACCTGGCGCAGGCGCGTGTCGCGTCCCAGTCGCGTCGCGTCGCAATTTGCGCCGCGGTCCCATTTGAACCTGTTAGGCTAGGCGCAAATTGAGACGCGTATAGCGCGTGTGGCGCGACGCAGCGCAGCGCCCGTTTTGGTAGCTTCACAGGTCAAATGGGACCGCGCAAATTGCGACGCGACGCGACTGGGACGCGACACGCGTCTGCGCCAGGTCGCGCGGCGTTGTGGTTGCGGCACAGTTTCTCGCGCCGCGCGTCGCGCTTGCCTCGCTAGCACCGTGGGAAATTTGAGGCGGGGAGCGGAAAAGTAGCCCGGCCATGTGCTCACATCGGAACGGCGCATATCAGCAGTGGTAGTATTTCCCATACGCTAAATTTTGCCTTACTGTGTACTGAATTTTATTGCCATTGGGTAGTGTTTCGTTTTTCGCCATTTAAACGCTCCAGCTTTCTTCGTTACAACGTTATACTTTTCTGTTATTTATACCTGCATAGTTTTGTTTTTCTTCTGTCAAGAAAAATGTATACTTCAGTAACTGATGAGCCATTGGCCGCTGGAATTACACCATATGCCTCCGCGATGTTTTCAGATCGCAAGAAGGGACAGGGGGTAGTTAATAAGGAAGCAAGGAATATTATAAAATCATGTCATTAAGAATCAAGGCAGGAAAGTATAGCAAGTTTATCTTCTCGCTGCCTAGTAAGCTAGCGTATCTGTACGATCTGTTACAAAAATTAAGAAAGGGATAATCTCCATAGGTGTGATCCTTTTGTGCTTCTGGTAAAAAGCGACCAAGATCTGAAGTATAGAAGTTTCACTGTTATTACTCTGATATGGATGTAACAATGTAATACGACACACTGTACTACATGCATGTGAATAATATACACTCCTGGAAATTGAAATAAGAACACCGTGAATTCATTGTCCCAGGAAGGGGAAACTTTATTGACACATTCCTGGGGTCAGATACATCACATGATCACACTGACAGAACCACAGGCACATAGACACAGGCAACAGAGCATGCACAATGTCGGCACTAGTACAGTGTATATCCACCTTTCGCAGCAATGCAGGCTGCTATTCTCCCATGGAGACGATCGTAGAGATGCTGGATGTAGTCCTGTGGAACGGCTTGCCATGCCATTTCCACCTGGCGCCTCAGTTGGACCAGCGTTCGTGCTGGACGTGCAGACCGCGTGAGACGACGCTTCATCCAGTCCCAAACATGCTCAATGGGGGACAGATCCGGAGATCTTGCTGGCCAGGGTAGTTGACTTACACCTTCTAGAGCACGTTGGGTGGCACGGGATACATGCGGACGTGCATTGTCCTGTTGGAACAGCAAGTTCCCTTGCCGGTCTAGGAATGGTAGAACGATGGGTTCGATGACGGTTTGGATGTACCGTGCACTATTCAGTGTCCCCTCGACGATCACCAGTGGTGTACGGCCAGTGTAGGAGATCGCTCCACACACCATGATGCCGGGTGTTGGCCCTGTGTGCCTCGGTCGTATGCAGTCCTGATTGTGGCGCTCACCTGCACGGCGCCAAACACGCATACGACCATCATTGGCACCAAGGCAGAAGCGACTCTCATCGCTGAAGACGACAAGTCTCCATTCGTCCCTCCATTCACGCCTGTCGCGACACCACTGGAGGCGGGCTGCACGATGTTGGGGCGTGAGCGGAAGACGGCCTAACGGTGTGCGGGACCGTAGCCCAGCTTCATGGAGACGGTTGCGAATGGTCCTCGCTGATACCCCAGGAGCAACAGTGTCCCTAATTTGCTGGGAAGTGGCGGTGCGGTCCCCTACGGCACTGCGTAGGATCCTACGGTCTTGGCGTGCATCCGTGCGTCGCTGCGGTCCGGTCCCAGGTCGACGGGCACGTGCACCTTCCGCCGACCACTGGCGACAACATCGATGTACTGTGGAGACCTCACGCCCCACGTGTTGA
Organism: Schistocerca americana; assembly: GCF_021461395.2. Lineage (NCBI taxonomy): Eukaryota > Metazoa > Arthropoda > Insecta > Orthoptera > Acrididae > Schistocerca > Schistocerca americana. The sequence goes on along the minus strand of NC_060129.1, from coordinate 80,476,590 downwards.
GCAATTCGGCAGTACGTCCACCCGGCCTCCCGCATGCCCACTATACGCCCTCGCTCAAAGTCCGTCAACTGCACATACGGTTCACGTCCACGCTGTCGCGGCATGCTACCAGTGTTAAAGACTGCGATGGAGCTCCGAATGCCACGGCAAACTGGCTGACACTGACGGCGGCGGTGCACAAATGCTGCGCAGCTAGCGCCATTCGACGACCAACACCGCGGTTCCTGGTGTGTCCGCTGTGCCGTGCGTGTGATCATTGCTTTTACAGCCCTCTCGCAGTGTCCGGAGCAAGTATGGTGGGTCTGACACACCGGTGTCAATGTGTTCTTTTTTCCATTTCCAGGAGTGTATTTCCACTACAAGCTAGAAACAGTCGAAAAGCAGTCACAAATAACAATGTTTTAATCGGTGTGCCGTGATGAGAAAAAGCATTTCAATTGTTGCATGGACATTATCACCATTAATAAACTAATTATACAACAAGAGGCTACACAAATTAACAAAATGGTCGGTATTATTACGAAAGTAGGAATATCCTAAACGAGTGTTAGGATTAGATATATTCAATTTGTTGAAATGTACTGCTGACAAAAGCAGATCTACTTTCATGACAATGTTTTTCGAACTCCATCTCACAAGGCACACATGGCTAACTTGTGCATTCCTGTTGGGCGCATTATCCTTCGCTGCTGACAATACGCTGACCATTGTGTTGTGCGACCAATTGTTTATTTTTCTCAATAACAACTATTTTATTCGCAATCACACATTGTCAGCTTGGCAAGCCCTAGGTGAATAAACAGTATCTGGCATGTGCCTATCATTCCGCCTGAAGGAACGCTCGTCATTATTTTAATACTGCTCAGATCAAGAGAAGGAATAAAATCCTTTGGTAAGTTTCCATTCCAGTCGTTCAGTGTTAAAAATACGATGAGTTACAAGGATTCCGCCAAAATTCCAACGCAATTGGCAATCTATTTTTGTGTGAGTTGTTAATCTTTTCTCATGCGAAGAAGCATCACCGTTTGTGAGTAACGGCCACATTTCTCTTGGTGACTGGTTTAATTGTACTTCCTTTGTCACAATCTAATTTGCCAAACTCATCTCACAGCAGCTATTGAGACAGAATTCCGAAACGGAGTGCCTCATTAAACAAGTAACTGGCAATTACAGAGCTGAATAGCTTACGAAAAACCTCGTAGTATCGGTTTGCAGTAACATAAAAGAAGAAATTTCATGTTTATTTTCATACTAGGAAGCTCTTGTTTCGCTAGCTGTCGATAACTCTTATAAAATTACAATCACTGGAGTGAAATAAATAAAAAGGGAAGTATAAGTAGTGATATATCGCCATAGATAAGAAAGTTCCGTGTGTTTAATAATTGGGAAAACACTCTCCTCCTTGTGTGCTATCATTAGCCAATCTTTCGTTTCGGTATCTCGAGCGGTATAGGAGATACGAGAGATGTTGCGAGTATTGCATTCTCGCGGGCGTGAGATCGGAAGTGAGCGCACTACACGGGATCCATTTTCTCGAGATCGGAGGCAGATAGAGATCTACTCCCAAATCTAAACAAAAGTTCAGCATGTTAGCTAAATTTCATATGCAGCAACATACGGTGTAACACGCACCAAACGCAAAATCATAGCGACCCCTAATTTTCGTCGCCAACTTTTTGAGTTTTGGGTAGTGTCTTACTAAAATGTGTACATCACATTAAGAATGGCCATAAGCGAGATGAAGGGCACTTCGCCACGAAGCTGACATATAACGCTACAAGTAAGGCAAAAAGCAAATATTTTCAGAGAATAGTTTCTGTAAAATCGTTTGAGGAAGAGAACAGTTTGCGCGCGCTTCGGTTCTGTCAGCGCAGAGCGTCGCCAGCCGGCGCGTGCGAGGTGTGGTGTACGCGTCGCAATATGCGCTGCACCCGTGCAGCACGTGCGTGTCGCGCTGTAGTCTAGTGTCACGTCACGCGTGCTATACCAGCACCCCCTGTAAAAGAAAGCCTGTCTACGTAGTGCGTGACGTCACAAGATGGCTACACACATAGTCCTTTCTTCAACAGTTTCACGGAACAGTGCTTGTGAATAGTCGTTCGGCGAGTTTCGCGTCAGTTTACTATTATAGTGAATGGTGTTCCTGCGTTAGTGTACGTGATTTGGTTGTTTAGTTTCTGTGCACTAAACTGGTGATCTGTTTTTCTTGCCTGTGAAAATTTCGTTGCCTGCAAAATGCCGTATCGTTGTTGTGTGCCGAATTGTAGAGGAAATTACGACGGTGGACCAAAAGTAACCGTGTTTAAATTTCCGGAGGATGAAGCAATGAGAAAGAAATGGTTGTCAAGTATTCGCAGAGATAACTTCACTCCTTGTTCAAGTTCAAGAGTAAGTATTTGTTTTGTTTATTTCTTAAAAGAGGTTAAGTGTGCTAACAAAGAATAGGCACTTATGCAGTAAGGAAGGTCAGCGACATTTTGACTAATATATCAGATCTTAACTGAATAAGTGCCGAAGAAAATAGCGTTTCGTTTTCTTGCCCTGGCAATTCTACAGTTTAGCTGGTATAGGTTATATGAATTCTGTATTCTGCAAGTTCAACCAGTATAGCCTAAGCACAGTCATACTTACGTAGTTAAATATCTCAGTATATCTTTATACTTACTGTTTATGCTGCCTGTTGTTAGGAATAAAAGTCGGTTTATAATTAAGTACGTGCACTTAAGATACAGACGATTTTCGATGTATTCTGCTTCTGTATTTGTGTTTCGTTTTGCTGTAAAAGTCTTTAGGAAGTTGCCTGTTCAAAAACAAGTAATGTGGTGTACCCAGAAATTGAAAATGAAGTAAAAACAGTGTCTCAGTCGCTTGTTTTTAATAAATTATTGGTGGGAATTTGAAGTCATTGCAAGGAATGTTACTATTAAGGAATATAGTAGGCTTTAGACTTAACAGTGAACCATAGACAGGAAAAATGAATGAGTACATGAATGGATTAACAGGCCATCACAAAATGCAAAGGGAGAAACTGTGAAAACATATAAAAAATACTTGTGGATTTTACAAATTCTTACTTTCTGGGTCTGGAATTTCAGATACATGCCAGTGGCCTACACAGCTGTCTTATAGATACACAGCTAAAGTACTTGAAAGCAATTGTGTGCTCATGTTTAGCCTAATAGGTAGCACATAAGTGGCAATGTATTAGTTCATCATACTGTCAATTTTTATGTAAGTTATGAACTGATATCAAAAGCAAAACAGTGTCTATCTGATAAAAAGCACTACCTTTAAGTATTTCATAGTTCTAAAGGTTACACAGTGTTGACAATTACTTTGTATTATTCTGTTACTGTGTCACAGTTGCTTCTTGGATTACACCTGTGTGAGTTTGGTGTCATCGTGCTTTCTTGTGTCCGAGGTGTGTGTGTGGGGTGGGGGTGGGGGGGGGGGGGGAATAGAGCAAGACATTAAGCAAAAATCCCACCCCTCTTGTAAATATGAGCTTCAAGGCTAACTTATAAAAAAAATTGTCACTGTTATTGAATTATGCTACAAACATTAGTCAATGTTTGTAATTTTTGATGGGGAAAGTACTTTCTTCATTTCACCATCTCTTTAAGAGCTTGTTGCCATGACATGTAACTGCATGTGTTTTGATATTGTAGTGTTATTGTTTTATAGAGTTACTATGCCATGGCCACATTTATCACTTGAGCATTCTTCTGCATTTTAGTTGGGAGTCTATTTGTATTTTAGAACTAGAAACTAACTTTATATTCATAAATTGTTTTCACACTATTAATATTGTCATCACATTCAGTTGTAAGCACCTTTTTCATTTTTTATTCATTTTTAATTACAGGTATGTCATGTTCACTTCCACAAGGATGATGTTATTTGGGAAACACAAATTGTGGATGAAAGGACTGGTCAGTTATTAAGAGCCCCTCTTCTCAAACCACGTTTGAGACCAGATGCAGTTCCATCACTACTCCCAAACTGTCCTTCCTACCTTTCAAAGGAAGAAAGTAGACGTGAAGGGCCAGAGGAGAAAAAGCAAAGGCTTGAAAATGAGCAGTTAGCTGCAGCGTTACAATATAGTTTAGCATCACAGAAGGACTATGAAAACACTTTCAGCTTCAGTTCTTTAGAAGAGTTGATGTTGCGTACGAAGGAAGTGGATTTGCCCAACGAGTGGAGTGTGATCGAAAAACACAGTGATTTTGTTTGTTTTTTAAAGATAATAAGAAATCCAGCACCATTAATCACACATTCTGTCGTTATAGATAGTAATTTAAATGTTTCATTGTTTAAGAAAGATGTACAAATTAAGACATTAGGAAAAAGATCTTTTCCTGTAATTGTAACCAATATCCATGAAATTGTCAGTGTACTGCAGGAGTTTTCACACACAGATTGTGGGCACTCAGAAACTTCTATAGATAGTATTGTAGAGATAGTGAAAGACAGTCTAGGAGTGCTGAAAGACAGTTTACAGGAGAGTGAAAAGGAGATGGTAGACTTTATATATGAACAAGTTAGTCTCATAAATGTAAAGAAATTTAATCATAGGTTTAGTTCTACATTTATGATACTGTGTTGTTTGCTATTTTCAATTTCATCTCCTGCTTACAATTTTTTACGTAGCAGCTCATTAATGAAAATGCCACATCCAAGCACTCTGCGTAGGATCTGCAGCAAATTTAATGTGAATCCATCTCACGAAAGGCTTGGGGGAAGTAATTTCCTGTCCTATGCAAGACAGAAATTTCAATACTTGAACAGCGATGATGTCAATGTTGTTTTGAGTGTAGATGAAATTCATCTAAATTCTTATTTGGAATATAAAGGAGGTAGTGGTTTGGGCATGTCATATAACTCTGAATGTGCTGCAAATTCAGCATTTGTATTTATGTTGCAGAGTGTCAAGTCTTTGTACAGGGATGTTGTTCACATTTTACCGGTGAAAACCATTTCATCTAATGCATTATACGATGTGCTACTGGCCATAATAAATGGCCTTGAACTAATAGGCTATAGGGTTTTTTGTGTGGTAACTGACAACAACAAAATCAATAGCAAAACCATGTCAATGTTTTCTCTGGATAAAGCTGTTAATATAGTTTTTAAACATCCATCTGATCCTAATCGCCCACTTTTCTTTTTAATTGATGCCATACACATTGTTAAATGCATAAGAAATGTGTGGCTGAACCAAAAAAATGATGGTAAAGATATGTTTTATCCTCAGTTTCCAGTTAGAAAAGAAGTGGAAGAAAATAAGTTTTCTGTAGCTTCTTTTAAAACACTGAAACAGATTTATGACATAGATTCCAGTTCTTTAGTAAAATATTGTCACACATTGTCTCTCAAATCACTTTGCCCTACATCATTAGAAAAACAGAGCATGAAATTAGTGCTGCAGATATTCAATCGACATGTGTCAGAGGGCCTTGAGGTAGCTAGTGATAAATTTGATTTGAGACATGCACCATCAACAGCAGAATACATTCGAATAATAACAAAATGGTTTGATGTCATGAATGTGAAATCAGTGTTTAAAGGGAAACACAAACAGAATCCTTATATGGATCCGTTGACAACTGATAGCGTTTCTATGCAATTTTTGCTAGATTTTCTAGACTGGCTTGATGTGTGGAAAGCAAAAGGTTTGTCAAGTGGGTTTCTCACAAAAGAAACATTTTTTGCTATTCAGCATACAACATATGCCGTTGTAGAGATTGCTCGATACTGTACTGAAGAGCTAGGTATGAGCTATTTACTGACAGCAAAGCTACAAACAGATGTGCTTGAGCGGCGTTTTGGAAAGTATAGACAGCTTGCAGGTTCCCAATACAATGTTTCAGTGACACAAGTCTATGAAGCAGAAAAGAAGCTTCGAATTCAAAGTGTAATGCCTTTAGTTTTATGTTCTCCTTCCTATGGCAATATCACAGTAGGGGCCATAAAAAATTTATGTTTTCTGAAGTTGAAGAAACAGACACATTAGACATAGAAGTCAGTGTAACTCAAGACTATGTTCTTTCAGTGAAAGATATTGCAACGTCTTTAACTTTCATTGCAGGCTACTGTGCTCATGCAGTGATTAAGAAGCTGAAATGTGAGAGTTGCCTTAATGAAATTGTGATAGAAAAGGAGTTGCCAATAAACGAACATTTTAGTTTGATACAGAGACTTGATCATGGAGGACTAAAATACCCATCAGACACTATTTTAAATATGATTGTCTACACTTATATTGTCATCAGCAAACTTCTCAAAGAACATGAAAGAGATTTTCTTGCCTGTACGAATCAACGTGCTATTGCCTGTGCAGTAGCACTTGCTACTCTTCACGAAAATGACTTTTTATTATTTGATGGGGTATGCTGCAATGGACATTCATCCCAGGCAATAATGAAAAGTGTTGTTTGGGTTGGTGTCAATATATTTTTAAACAACTACTGTAAAACGGTTAATGGAAAAAAATTTCAAAAAACACTCAGCGAAAACTGCAAACTCTTACAACGTAACTTTGAAATCTTTATCTTAGATTCTTTTTAAATCATTAATACAAAACCTGTCATCAGTAATATTGCCACATCAACAAATGCCTCTTAAGCTGAACTAGTCAGGTTAATCTGAAACTAGTCAAACTTACCAAATTGTAACTTATGGCTGAGAGTTTGTATAAATATTTTAATATACAGCTGCTAACAGCTATCAACACTAATAGCCTAACGTGAAATTTTTATCAAAGAAATTAATCTTTAATATAAAGAATCTTACACTAATTTTTTCTCAGTTGAAGTTGGGTGGTGAATGATACATACAGGAGGGAGGGGAGGGGGTGTGGCAGGCAGAGAGGACCAATAGTAATCTTTTTATAGTATGTGAAACCTAAAAATCAATTTGCTTGCTTTTCCGAGTATGACTTAAACCACTTCTTTGCTGCATGCCTTATTCATAGTATTTCTAATTTGTGTAATAAAGTTATGTGGCCCAACATGGCACATGCCTTTGACAATGACAAGACAATGCCATTTTGAGAAAAACTTACACAAACTGTGCTATAGCAGACTCCACTTTTTTTGCAAACAAGGTTACTTTGTTTTGGTGATAAATGGGAGACAAGAGCAAAATTGCTCTATAGTTCTCTACATTCTCTGCAACACTTTTCTTTGTATACTGAAGTTATTACTTTAGCTTGTGATACATGTGAGAAATCTGCCAATTTGTAATGATTCATTAATTGTTACTGTTGAAAAAGCTACTATAGTATTTATGGATTCTTTAGGTAGACAAATTTCGATTTCACGTAGTGTTTGTGGTGTTCCTCTGTCTTCTACTACTGTCACTGTTATGAGTGCAGATGTGCATGCTGTGACAATTGCCTCTCTTTTTCTGAGTTTACTACTCTCTGCAGCTGTTATAACTGTTGTTTTCTCAACATTTTCTTATGTTTGCATATATTTTACTACTAATACAAATGGAGAAGCCGTTAGGGGAGGGCTTTGCAGTACTTTCATGGCCTTCTTTGTGTATAATGATTGGCAGGTCTCCTCATCTAATAGTAATGTAATTGTGGAACAGCTCTCACTTCTGTTACAAGCACTATTGAGTGCCACTAATTCTCAGGTTGACTAATTACTGAGCTCTTTAAATAGATGCTTGCTCTGTGCCATAAAGTGCCTTCTTGTTAGCTCATCTTTGCTGAGGAGAAAAATATGTGAGGTGGACTCTCAGGTATGCCCTTCTGTTGGCTTTTTGAATATATTTGTTTATAAAAGAATATTAAAAAAGCTTAAGCCTGTCACAATTGCTTTTCACTCACCTAATCTAATTAATGTAACCAGATCATATTCCAACACCACTTGACACATTTTTGCCACATAACATACACTTACAGTTGGTAATTACTTGCAATTTACAGGGTGACCTAATATAATGTCTATATGCATCGCCATTTTTCTACTACAGTGCATTCATATGCATTCTTCCTACACAAAACTTTATGGTGCAGTGTTTTATTTGCATTCTTTTAGTGTCCCACTTAAAGACCTTCCATTACTACCCTGGAGATTATAAAATAGCAATTTAATCATTAATGTTGTTCAAAATTTATCATTATTATTCCTAAAATTATGAAACTTAAATCTCAAGAATGTGGTTATTGTTAATGTTTGGCCTTGGTGTCCATAAGTCTTAATTATTTTGTCACTACATAGTATTCATGCTGTACATCTATAATTTTCTATTGTGAACCACTACAATCTAAAATTTTTCTCATTCCATGTGTTAGTGATTATTGACAAGAGTGTATGGAAGATGAACAAAAGAAATAAATAAATTCATTCATACACAGAATTTTTTTACTTAATTTGCATTCATTCATATCAGCATGGTCAGTAGATGAAACTTGTTTTCCACTTTTAAACAATTACCAGTATATGTATTTTGGAATGATGATCTGTTAAAGTATTGCAACTAAATAGAGCTGAACCACCACCCCCACCCCTTTCCCCAAACTTACGGAAGGATGAAATATCTAAGCCACTTGTGAGTGCAGCCCAAATGTGATGCCAAATGAAGGTAAGTGTTCATTTTTCACAATTATTTCATCACAGGTCACATCACGTCATAAAACTTCTCAACAGATGAAATGAAAGTTTACTTTGTAGTTGAAATTTATTTATGTGCAATTCATGCAAACAGTTTGTTTCAAAGTATATACTTCGTAGTACAGAAACATTCTTTCTTCAAAGGTATTCAGTTTAGAGCAGCGAAATTCTAACCTGGTAATCTGTATTTTGAGACCTCTTGTAATTTCAATACATAATGGAAATTTAGTTAACTTACTGGGAAAAGAGAATTCATTGAAATTTGTATTGGCATACCAAAACTTTATGGCAATACCATTACATACTCATCTCAGGTCAGTGAGATTTTCTTAATGGAAAGAAACTTTCTTAGGGAAAGGTGCACAAACTGAGAAGAGATATCATATCATTCATTAGAACTGCATTTCACTTAAAAAATATTAACAGGAGAAATTTCTTTAAATTTTTAAAAAAAAGCATGAATACAAGGTTGCTGAAATGGTGGACTAAAACATATGTAGAACATGTCTTTCAGGGCAGTGTTAGTTTTTGAAACGACTCATACTATTGCTTATTACCAGTGCCTCTCTATAGGGGGTGTTATAATTCGAACACTATTTGCCCAATTTTCGTGTTTCTTTTTTTAATTAACAGGTATATCATCCAATCAGGTTTTAAAATGGATTTTGCTACATAAGGAATGAACAGCGGCAATAACAGTGTCCGTAAAATGTTAGCTGCCAGTGTGCTACTTTGCAAAGTGCCGTCCACATTATTAGACCTGCGTCAAAGTGATGCAATATTTAACTTAAAAAACAGAACAAAACCCCTAAAAGAAAGTCCGCGAGAGCATACGAGAATCTTTCGCGGATGGCTTTCAATCAAAATTTTTGTCATTAAAAGTCGTCTTACACAGGAACTGCAAAACGGAAGAATGGTGAATGGTGGTCAGCCATAAAAGATAAATGTATACCGTTGCAGACGTTTAGATTGGCCTTTTCGAGATTTACAATTTATACTACAGCACTTACAGTTTAGAAATGGTATTGGGAAAGAGCACACTGGTGGCAAACACTTGCACTTTGTGTAGCTGACGATCTTTGAACGGCTAACCAGACTGCCATCAAACAAGTCGTGACAATCCCCATTAAAGCACCTTTAAAATAAACTACAATGAAATGGGTCCATTCATTTGGGAGTTTTGATGCCTCAGATAATGAAAGTTATTACAGCCACTTTTTACGTCGGGGCTAAAAGGTATGCAGAAATAAGTTACAGACAAAAGAACTGGGTCATTTGAGAAAGGAAATCTTGTAATTCATGAGAGAGGTATGTCAGATTTCTTTACGAATTTTCCTCGTACGGTTCCCGTAACAGTCTATCGCTGTGGCCAAACGGACTGCGAGCACCGGCACTAGACTACGTGCGTGACGTCACTGAGCGGGCGCGCAGGCTTTCCTCTATAGGAGGTGCTGGCTATACGCGTCTCAATTTGTGACGTGACACGACACTACAGGCCGGTTCCCACTAGAGCGCGGCAGCGCGTCGTGCGGCAACGGCAGCGGCAAGCGTTTTCCGCTTTGACGCGGCGGCTCGCGGAATTGGCGTTCCCATCTGGAAGCGGCAGCCGCTAGCGGTAGCCAATGGACAGCCACTGAGGTGCGGGGTGGGAACCACTGAAACGCCCGGTGCGTTTGATTAACTGTATCTTACACCTACATGAAGGAAGGACGAAGTTGGGTGAAGACATACCAATTTTTCATTTTCTGTGCAATGTACTCTTTCACATATTTCATTATTCATGTTTTCTCATTTCACCATAAACAGATTTCATAACTACCGTTCATGATTGTTCACTATCTCCTAACACATTGAAACAATGTACGACAAAAGAGATTATTCAAATAGTTAAGCGAGACAAAAATTTAAAATGTGATACTTTAGCAGGTACAAAAAACAGTAAGAACACACAGGCTTTGGGGAATGGATGAAAGTGGAAGCCACCTGATAGAATTTCACACAGAGCATAATGTAATCATCGCCAGCATCTTGCTTAAGAATCATGAAAGAATAATACATATTTGGAACAAAGTTTTCGAAACCAGATTTTAAATTATAAGACATTTCCCGGTGCAGACGCTAACCTACAATAATTTATTGGTCACGAGCTACAGTTTACAACTAAAGAGACAGTAAACGGTAGCAAATTAAGGAAATGGAACTTGAATAAGTCAAGACCCACAGTTTTTCGGTAATCTTAAAGTTACTGTAATGCAACTACTGACTGAAACAAAGGAAGCAATCCGCTAGAATACGAATGGATATTTTTGAGAGAAGAAGTGGTGAATGCAGCAGAGTATGTGAATGGGAAGAAGATACAGTAGAAATCGTTAGATAAAACGCGATATATTAAATTTGACAAGAGGGAACAATATAAAAATGCAGCAAATAAAGTAGGCCATGGGAAATAGAAATGTCTAAACATGACGTTGACAGAAAGTCCAAAATTGCAACGCGATTTTGCACTTGGAAAACATAGGGGAATGAAAATGAGAAAGAACAAAGAAAACTTTGCTCAAAGGAGAAGCAACTGTCAAGAACTCATTTGGCAATGCCAGAACTAAGCAAATGAGAGAAGGCTAGAAAGTGGAAGGAATATGTAGAGAGGAGAGGGGGAGGGGTTGTACAAACTAACATAAGCACAATGTTAGATTCCTGTGAGATGTCTGAACACGCAAGGCAATACTGATCCTACCACTTAGCTAAGTAGACACACTGAAGAACTGTGAAATGGTGTTTATAGCATTTGCATGTTTAGAGAAAGGTTTTGACAATCTTAATTAAATCATTCTTTGAAGCTCTGGAGATGTCATCGATAAAACACAGGGCCACAAGATTATCTACAACTTGTACAGAAACCAAACTGCATTTCTAAGACGTCAGTGACTTGAAAGGGAAGCAGTAACTGAGAAGGCAGAAGTAGAGAGGATATAAAATGAAGACTGTGAATAGCAAGAAAAGCGTTCTGGAAAAGAAAATTTGTTAATATCGAATATAAATTCTAATGATTGGGTACTATTTTACAGAGGTATTTGTGTGGAGTGCACTATTTGTGTGGAGTGCAGCTTTGTATGTAAGTGAAACGTGGGCGATGAACACTTCTGTCAAAAAGACAATGGATGCTTTCAAAACGTGGTGATCAATAAGAATGCTGAAGATTAGATATGAGGATCGTGTAACTAAAGAAGAGGTACGGAATTAAATAGAGGAGGAAGAGGAAATTACGGCACAGCTTTGACTACAAGAGGGGTAAGTTGACAGGACATATTATGATACGTCAAAGAGTGAGGACAAAGGGGTTGCGTGATAGTAATCTGATAATAATCATCTGTTGAAATGCTATTCTACTATTTTATCTATTAATGTAAGCAGTGAATTTACTCTTCCATGCACTCCTCCACAAAACATTTAAACCAAAACTGAGATCAGCTGAACACCAAATCTTTCAACCACTGTCTGACAACTACTGCATTCACTTTCAACTTTCTGTAACTATCACTGGCTAGCCACACACACATACAGATATAAGGAGAACGGAAATAAACAAACATTAGTTTTCAGCATATAATTCTTTAGGTTGGCAACATGTACATAAACAAACCAAACAGGAAGGGACATGAGGTGAACACACTGTAGTTACAACTTCAAACCAGTGTTTTCGGTAAAATGTCTACAGCTGTTGACAGAAGAAAAAAGAGCGAACACGAAAATGTGGCTCAAATGGCTCTGAGTATTATGCGAGAACCTCTGAGGTCATCAGTCGCCTAGAACTTCGAACTAATTAAACCTAAGGACATCACACACATCCATGCCCGAAGCAGGATTCGAACATGCGACCATAGCGGTCGCTCGGTTCCAGACTGTAGCGCCTAGAACCGCACGGCCACTCCGACCGGCACAAAAATGTGCTTACGTTCCATAATATATGTTTCAGTTCAACCTCCAGCATGTGACCAAGTGAGGGAAAACGCAGATGTCCGCCAAAAACTCGATTCACTGTAAGTAATCAGTTATTCACGTAAAAAAAAGATGTGAACAGTTTTATAATCTTCATGTATCACATATCAAAACAAAACTGAATCATTCTAGATTCCACCGAAGATGCCTTAAAGTAAAAGGCGAAAAGCATCTTGAACCAATAGAGTACACTGGATAAAGAAAAAAACGTTTGTTACTTACCAAAGGAAATAATCAATAGCTGTAGATACTTAGCAAATTACATCTTCTGACATACCAGCAAAATTAGTTTCGGTTTAACATCTCATTCCACATTCTATTAAATGCCGTTTAAATAAATTCATCTATCCCTTCTGAAAAACTGTGGTTACTTTCATATCTTGGTAGATAAACAGATTTTGGATATTTATCATGCGACGAAATACATGACTTTTTACAAGTTATCGTTTGCAAAAAAACGCTTTTCGATTTCTTGAACCGTTTACGAAATTTGCGGTTGATACAACCACATGGTTTGCGACGAGCAGGACGAAGCATCGGTCGCGTCGCGAGCAAACCCCGCGCGGTCGCCACACAGCCCGTCCGCCGACATATCATTCAATATCTCGAGAACGGTGATAGCTATCGTTCTGCTCTCAGCTTTAAAAACAATTTCGATATGTTGACTAAATTTCATACGCAATAATGTATTACCTAAAATGAACTGTTCGCAAAGTCCACGCAATGCGTTTTTACCTCTGCACACTCATTAAAATTTCGTGTAAAGGTTTACGTAAATGCGATACAGCAAGTTACCACGACGAATATCGAAAATAAATTCGGTCCTTTATCGAGAGAAGATATCAGGCTGTGACATGCCCAAGAATCAAATTTTTGTACCGAATAGTTTCCTTGGAATCGGATGATAAGTATTTCGTAGCTGCCGCCGCGTCCGCGCCAGCGCTTCGGCGAAAGTTCGTGTGGCCCGGGGTGCCGTACCTGACGTCACGCTCAGCGCGTTCTGTGATTGGCGGCGCGCACCTGGAGCGCGGCACGCGGCAGCGGAAGCGGTTCGACATGGTCAAACCGCGACGCAGAGCCCGCCGCGCCTTGCCGCTGACGCCGTTTCCATGGCAACCACGCCGCTGACGCGCCGTTTTGACGCGCGGCAGCCCTAGTGGGAACCGGCCTGTACAGCGCGACACGCACGTGCCGCACGGGTCGCGGGGGTCCAGCGCATATTGCGACGCGTACACCATACTTTCGCACGCGCCGACTGGCGACGCTCTGCGCTGACACAACCGAAGCGCGCGCAACCTCTTATCTTTCTCAAACGATTTTACAGAAACTATTCTCTGAAAATATTTGCTTTTTGCCTTACTTGTAGCGTTATATGTCAGCTTCGTGGCGAAGTGCCCTTCATCTCGCTTATGGCCATTCTTAATGTGATGTACACATTTTAGTAAGACACTACCCAAAACTCAAAAAGTTGGCGACGAAAATTAGGGGTCGCTATGATTTTGCGTTTGGTGCGTGTTACACCGTATGTTGCTGCATATGAAATTTAGCTAACATGCTGAACTTTTGTTTAGATTTGGGAGTAGATCTCTATCTGCCTCCGATGGATCCCGTGTAGTGCGCTCACTTCCGATCTCACGCCCGCGAGAATGCAATACTCGCAACATCTCTCGTATCTCCTATACCGCTCGAGATACCGAAACGAAAGATTGGCTAATGATAGCACACAAGGAGGAGAGTGTTTTCCCAATTATTAAACACACGGAACTTTCTTATCTATGGCGATATATCACTACTTATACTTCCCTTTTTATTTATTTCACTCCAGTGACTGTAATTTTTTAAAAAGTTATCGACAGTTAGCGAAACAAGAGCTTCCTAGTATGAAAATAAACATGAAATTTCTTCTTTTATGTTACTGCAAACCGATACTATGAGGTTTTTCGTAAGCTATTGACCTCTGTAATTGCCAATTACTTGTTTAATGAGGTACTCCGTTTCGGAATTCTGTCTCAATAGCTGCTGTGAGATGAGTTTGGCAAATTACACTGCGACAAAGGAAGTACAATTAAACCAGTCACCAAGAGAAATGTGGCCTTTACTCACAAATGGTTCAAAATGGCTCTGAGCACTATGGGACTTAACATCTAAGGTCATCAGTCCCATGGAACTCAGAACTAATTAAACCTAACTAACCTAAGGACATCACACACATTAGCCCGAGGCAGGATTCGAACCTGCGACCGTAGCGGTCGCGCGGTTCCAGACTGAAGCGCCTAGAACTCACAAATGGTGATGGTTCTTCGAATGAGAAAAGGTTAACAACTCACACATAAACAGATTGGCAATTCTGTTGTAATTTTGGTGGAATCCCCGTAACCCATCGTATTTTTAACACTGAACGACTGGAATGGAAACTTACCAAAGGATTTTATTCCTTCTCTTGATCTGAGCAGTATTAAAATAATGACGAGCATTCCTTCAGGCAGAATAACAGGCACATGCCAGATACTGTTTACTCACCTAGGGCTTGCCAAACTGACAATGCGTGATCGCGAATAAAATAGTTGTTATTGAGAAAAATAAACAATTGATCTGTCGCACAACACAATGGTGAGTGTATTTTCAGCAGCGAACGGTAACACGCGCGACAGGAATGCACAAGCAAGCCATGTGTGCCTTGTGAGATGGAGTTCGAAAAACATTGTCATGAAAGTAGTCAGCAGTACATTTCAAAAAAATAAATATATCGAATCATAACACTCTTTTAGGATATTCCTACTTCCGTAATGATACCGACCATTTTCTTCATTTGTGTAGCCTGTTGTTGTATAATTAGTTTATTAACGCTGATAATGTCCATGCAACAATTGAACTGCTCTTTCTCATCACGGCGAACGAATTAAAACATTGTTATTTGTGACTGCTTTTCGACTGTTTCTAGGTTGCAGTGGAAATATGTTGTTCACATGCATGTAGTGCAGTGTGTCGTATTACATTGTTACATCCATATCAGAGTAGTCACAGTAAAACTTCTATACTTCAGATCTTGGACGCTTTTTACCACAAGCACAAAGGGATCACACCTGTGGAGATTGTCCCTTTCTAAATTTTTGTAACAGTTCGTACAGACACGCTAGCTCACTAGGCAGCGAGAATATACCCTTGCTTTACTTTCCTGCCTTGATTCTTAATCACATGATTTTATAATATTCCTTGCTTCCTTATTCACTGCCCTCTGTCCCTTCTTGCGATCTGAAAACATCGCGGAGGCATATGGTGCAATTCCAGCGGCCAATGGCTCATCAGTTACTGAAGTATACATTTTTCTTAACTGAAGAAAACAAAAACAAAGCTATGCAGATATAAATAACAGAAAAGTATAACGTGGTAACGAAGAAAGCTGGAGCGTTTAAATGGCGAAAAACGAAACACTATCCAAAGACAATAAAGTTCAGTACACAGTAAGGCAAAATTTATCGTATTGGCAATACTACCACAGCTGACATGCGCCTTTCCTATGTGAACATATGGCCGGGCTACTTTTCGACTCCCCGCCTCAAATTTCCCACGGTGCTAGCGACGCAAGCGCGACGCGCGGCGCGAGAAACTGTGCCGCAACCACAACGCCGCGCGACCTGGCGCAGACGCGAGTCGCGTCCCAGTCGCGTCGCGTCGCAGTTTGCGCGGCCCCATTTGAACCTGTGATGTTACAAAAACGCGCGCTGCGCTGCGTCGCGCCACACGCGCCTCAATTTGCGCCTAGCCTAACACGTACGTAGCGTTTCGGAAACACGCGGGTTTTGTTCGGCTCTTCGACATGTGATCTAGTGACTTATGTTGGTACCATCACAACGACCTGTCATAGCGTTTTTAAAGCACTATGGAGTTTAACAATAAAAGTAACTGCAAAACATGCACTTAAGTATCTTCTAGGGTGCAGTCAAGCGTAACAACAGGAAGTGATAAGCAAATAAAAGATCGCAATCATGATTCTGTGTAATTTTCGAGCTCTCGATTGTCCGACGATTTGTAAGGTCTGATGACACTATTGCCAAGACAGGTCTTGCCGCTGCAAGTCGTTCTGGCAATAAAAATTACAGTCGCTTTATTACGATATGTTTCGTTTGCTCGGCATTTAATTATTGATTAATCATCTTGATTGTCTCATTTGAATGCTGCCGTCATGTTTCCAGACTGATCAAAATTTGGTGCTGGTAATATTATTCTAATATGTGACAAAACGAATTTAAATAAAATGTTATATGGTGTTCAGTGAAGTATTACTTTTTGGAGGACAACATTTTCGTCTTTGTTAGCTTTACTTAAAAATCAGCACAAAAATGTTTATTTGGGACGTCACTCGATAGTCCGAACAAGCTCGATACTGTACCGAACACTGCAGCATATCGAGAAATCTCGAGCCTGTTCGACAGCGAGTAGCATTTACCCAGCCCTAATTACCAACTCAGGTGAGCGCGTCGCATCGTGGAGTATTTGCTCCGAAATCCTGGCCAAAAAGGCAAGCAAAAATTTAAGTTTGCCCAAAAATGCTAGAAAACGCACTTGGTAATAACTGATTAATTGATGGTTCGATGAATAAATTTTCAGGAGCTTGGCACATATCTAGGAACTCCTAACCTCGTTTGAAGATCGCCTTTTTCTGACAGACGACGCGTTTCTAGATTGAGTTGTCAGTTTGAATCTCAATTTTTTGTGACTTTACTAAATGAGAATTCGAATTTGAAACAGGTTCGCGTATTACAGGAAGGTAACAGCTTCTTTTTCAACTTATGTATTAATTTAAATACCTTTACATAACCTTACAACAACATTTCAAAGTTCAGTTAAGCAAGATTTTGGATCGTCTGCCATTTTCATAAGCGTATTTAAAGGTGTGTCGCGTCTTGTCACGCCATTTCTAAATTACAGTCGCAATTGGTGTAGCATTGCGAACCCGTTTCAGAAATAATAAACTGCGCAAACTTGCACCATTTTTTATTTATAATTTTTTAAATGACACGAAACTTTCTTATTTTCCCAGTACTTACACGTGTGTTGACGTAAAAAATCTAATCTGCATAACTGGTGACAACATAGAAAGCATTAAATATAACTACGTTTATAGCTGCAGAAGAGATACGGTTTTAATTTTACTGCCATACGGCACTGTTGTGTGTGCTGTGACGGCTGCCATTGAGAAATTGATTTAATAAGAGCGTTTCTGGTTTTCATTTCTTTTTATTTTTGAGTGCAATCTTTGGTAAGTTAACACATTCTTAATATTTTGAAAATTATCTTTGTATTGTGTGCATATTATAACAGAACCCTGTTAAAGTTCATTTTTGTCAGTAATCAATGTGGATTGTATTTTGATAATCTCATATCTGAGGTGACCTTAGCAATATTTAAACGTTTTATTTTTTAGCCACCCTTCGTGCAAAATATGTTAGAATTTTTCCTACGCTTTGCAGGTCAGCATTGTTTCGTTTTTCAACCTTTGATACTGGAAGAAGAATTTTCGAGACCCGCTTTATTCTATCTCGTTAAGGCATCTCCAGGCAGATCAATTGTTGAGAAACTTCAGCTTGTGGAAAACAGAGTCGCTGATATAACGAAGTACCCAGAAGTTGAGAGAACCTCACTCAGTCGTTCATTCCGGTATTTCAAAACGAATTTTAAAAAGAAATGGCTGTATGCAAACAGAAAAGAGGAAAAGTTCCTGCAGAAGAATCGTGATTGGTTGGCAATAAACGAAAGAGTACCTGTGCTTTCTTTCACTGCTGTAGGCCCAGGCCACCCTCAGAAAGATTTCAGTGAGTCAAGTGAAAGGAGAAAACGCAGGAAAACTGAAGTCCTGTGACAATATTCAACTCATGATGAGCTGGCATTTGCTGCAACTACACCACTGGCCATTAAAACTGCTACACCACGAAGATGTGCTACAGACGCGAAATTTAACCGACAGGAAGAAGATGCTGTCATATGCAAATGATTAGCTTTTCAGAGCATTCACACAAGGTTGACGCCGGTGGCGACACCTACAACGTGTTGACATGAGGAAAGCTTCCAACCGATTTCTCATACACAAACAGCAGTTGACCGGCGTTGCCTGGTGAAACGTTGTTGTGATGCCTCGTGTAAGGAGGAGAAATGCGTAACATCACGTTTCTGACTTTGATAAAGGTTGGATTGTAGCCTATCGCCATTGCGGTTGCGATTTATCGTGTCACGACATTGCTACTCGCGTTGGTCGAGATCCAATGATTGTTAGCAGAATATGGAATCGGTGGGTTCAGGAGGGTAATACGGAATGCCGTGCTGGATCCCAACGGCCTCGTATCACTAGCAGTCGAGATGACAGGCATCTTACCCACATGGCTGTAACGGATCGTGCAGCCACGTCTCGATCCCTGAGTCAACAGATGGGGACGTTTGCAAGACAACAACCATCTGCACGGGCAGTTCGACGACGTTTGCAGCAGCACGGACTATCAGCTCGGAGACCGTGGCTGCGTTTACCCTTGACGCTGCATCACAGACAGGAGCGCCTGCGATGGTGTACTCGACGACGAACCTGGGTGCACGAATGGCAAAACGTCATTTTTTCGGTTGAATCAAGGTTCTGTTTACAGCATCATGCTGGTCGCATCCGCGTTTGGCGTCATCGCAGTGAACGCACATTGGAAGCGTGTATTCGTCATCGCTATACTGGCGTATCACCTGGCGTGATGATATGGGGTGTCATTGGTTACACGTTACGGTCACCTCTTGTTCGCATTGACGGCACTTTGAACAATGGACGTTACATTTCAGATGTGTTACGACCCATGGCTCTACCCTTCATTCGATCTCTGCGAACCCTACATTTCAGCAGGATAATGCACGACCGCATGTTGCCGGTACTGTAAATGGCCTTTCTGGATACAGAAAATGTTCGACTGCTGCCCTGGCCACACATTCTCCAGATCCCTCACCAACTGAAAACGTCTGGTCAATGGTGGCCGAGCAACTGTCTCGTCACAATACGCCAGTCACTACTCTTGATGAACTGTGGTATCGTGCTGAAGCTGCATGGGCAGCTGTACCTGCACACGCCACCCAAACTCTGTTTGACTCAGTGCCCGGGTGTATCAAGATCGTTATTACGGCCAGAGGCAGTTGTTCTGGGTACTGATTTCTCAGGGTCTATGCGTGAAAATGTAATCACATGTCAGTTCTAGTATAATATATTTGTCCAATGAATACCCATTTATCATCTGCATTTCTTCTGGTGTAGCAATTTTAATGGCCAGTAGTGTATAAGTCACAGAACTGCTGGAAACCCTGATGTGGCTGATATGATGAAAAAAATAACAGAAACTCCAACAAGGGCAACAAAAATAAAGCAAAAGCTTTCAATGTCTGAAAAGAAGAAGATAATAAAACATACTCCTGAGGATGCATGGGCAATTTTTAGTAATGCAGAGCTGGCAAGGAAGCAATATGAAGTCATCCATAGTGGAAACAAGGCTGCATACTTGTGCTATTCATTACTAAGAAAAGCGAAAACGCAATGCTATCCTAAAGAAGACTCAATTACTGTAAATGAAACATCAGCAGATGTCAAGTTGCAAGGATTTTTAGATCACACCACATTAAGATTGTGTAAGAATGTAGAAGTCTTGCAGGTCATAGATTTAGAAGAAAAGCACAGCTTAGAGTTAATGTCAAAATGGGGTTGTGATGGCTTTCAGCAATCTCAATTTAAATAAAAATTTCATAATTTAAGTGACAGTGATGTTAATATATTTCAGAGTTCCTTTGTAATCATTAAATTATTTACCAATATTAATGAAAAAAAGAGAACATTGTGGCAAAATCCAAACCCTTTCTCCACAAGATTCTGTAGACCAATCCGCATCTGCTTTGCGCATGAAACATCAGATGTTACAAGCGAAGAAATAAAATACATACAGGGACAAATAAACATGTTGAACAAAACGATGTAGCAATTAATGAAGGACTGCTAAAGATTAAACACACTTTGTTAATGACAATGGCTGACAGAAAAATCTGCAATGCTGCAACAGGCAATACATCAACAATGAGATGCTATATCTGTGGGCTCACTTCAAAAGATTTAAGTAATCTAGATAAAAGCTTACTGGAAAAACGTGATACTTTGAAGTTTGGTTTGTCTAATTTGCACAAACGGATACTTG
The DNA here is from genome assembly GCF_021461395.2 of Schistocerca americana. Classification (NCBI taxonomy): domain Eukaryota; kingdom Metazoa; phylum Arthropoda; class Insecta; order Orthoptera; family Acrididae; genus Schistocerca; species Schistocerca americana. The sequence continues at coordinate 80,455,769 of NC_060129.1, read as the reverse complement.
AGTTATCATATAGACTTCCAGTTCGAAAGTGGCAAGCAAGAAGTGAAGAAGACAAAAGAATTGTATTAACCACAAAGAAAAACATTCAAAGAAAATCCAAAGTAGAATTAGGACTACATGTTGATGTTCCAAATCCAAGCTTTGGGAATACGAATGACGGAAACACCGCTAGACGCTCCTTTTCAGATCCAGAAACTTCCACAAAAATTACTGGAGTAGATTTACAACTGCCTAATTAAAAAGTTGAAAGTAATATTGGAAGCAGTGACCAGTGGGTTTCACACTGATGAGAGCAAATTTCAAGCATATGCATATGAAACAGCAAAACTGTATGTCGAAATTTACAGTTGGCACCCAGTGACGCCTACAATGCGTAAACTTTTGATTCATGGGGTCACTAATAAAAGAGACGATAGTACCAATTGTTCAGCTCTCAGAAGAAGCTGCTGAAACTAGAAATAAACGCTTTCAACAATACCACACAAATTACTCTAGAAAGTGCAGTAGAGAGCATTGCAATTGAGATGTCTTAAACAGGATACTTCTTAGTAGCGGACCTTACATCAGCGGCTCTAGAAAATGGTCAGTAAAAAGAAGCAAGCGTTATTGTAACATCTTCTTTTTCTAGACAAGCCTGATGGCTGCCCTCATGATGAACAAGAAGAAAGAGATGAACAAGAAAGATCTGGAGAAGATGACAGAGATTTTAGTTTAGAAGAATCAGACTAAAATTGTTGATATATATGTATATTTGACCAAACGAATAAAGTTGTACATATTTCTATCTGAACTGCATTTTATTTGAAAGTATATATAAATTCATCATCATTTCCTCATCATAAAAGTGTTAACGCAAAATTAAATGTTACATTTAGTTTTTAAATAAATGTAAATAAGTAAATACATATATTTACGTATGTTTAAAGTAAAACAGGTCGATTTACTATTAAAATTATGTTAACAGTCAATAGCACATGATGTACTGAAAGAATTTTGGCCTGGATTTCGATACGAATACTCCACTGTGCGTTGTGTGAATGACAAACAAACTGAATAACTGAAATTTGATTTACGAGTTAGATATATTTAAAGAACATAACAGTGTGCACCTATATGTCCAACAATTTGCAAATTTGATTTGAAACAAACGTTCATGTTGTCCAGACAACACAGTTAATGACAACAGTAATGGCGGTAGTTTGATCTATTAGATAATGTGCATAATTAATTTGTATTATTGGAACGAGTCAAACTGATTGATTGAAGTCCTCAGCCTTTACATATACATACATATCCCGCAAATCAAGTGCATGGCATGTTATACTTCCTGTTCCATCTGTGTATGCAATGTGGAAAGAATCACTCATTAAATATCCATCTTCACAATGTATTAGTCTATTTTTTTTCTTTGAGGTCAATAAGAGAGCGATACCTAGGTGCTGTAGCATATCTGCAGAGTTTTCACATAATGCTTTCCCAAAATAAATGAAGTGTATATTCAAGTGTCTGGCATTCTGAGACTCTCCACCTCTGATCAAACAGACCCATGACCATTCGTACTGTCCATTTCATGTATATTCAGAATTGCTGTTACCTTATTTTCTATGAGACCTACACTCTTGATAAATATTCTAAGATGGGGCTCACAGGCCTACAAATGAACCTGTGGCTGAGCGCATATGATCATTCCATTTTCCGTTGCTACAAATTGTAAAACTCAGGTATTTGTATGAACTGACTGATTCCGTTTTGACTCATTGATATTCTAGTCACAGGATATTACCTAACTGCATTCTGTGAATCTTTGCACTACTTTGAAATATAGCTGAGGTCTGACTGCATTTTTCCGCAGCATTTTTTAGAAAAGTGTCTGGTAGGTCACTTGAAATGCACATCAACAGGAAGGCTTCTTGGCACACTTCTGTGGTGCACACCTGAAGTTACTTCAGTATGTGTCGAAGTTTAATCCAGGATAACATGCAGTGTCCTTCCTGCCAAAAATCCTCTATCCAGTTACACTTTTTGCTTGATATCCTATATACTTGTACATTTATTCTGCACCTGGATACATACTGTGCAAGCCACTGCACTGTGCGTGGCAGAAAATATCTCTTACTACTGACAGTCATTTACTTTCCTGAACTAAAAGCAAATAAACATGTGGTACAAAGTCAAATGCTTTTCTTGAAAGACGAGAAAGTGCCTAGATTCAGAGCTTCCAAGATGTCATGTAAAAGGTATGGGCTAATGTGGTAGTCCGCCACGTCACCGAAATGTCAGTTGTTGTATCAGATTTGTAGCGCAGCCTAATGTTTGGACAAGTTTAAAATGTAGTAAAACCAACAAATGTGATTGAGACATACACTACGTGTCAAAAGTATCCGGACACCTGGCTGAAAATGACTTACAAGTTCGTGGCGCCCTCCAACAGTAATGTTGGAATTCAATGTGGTGTTGGCCCACTCTTAGCCTTCAATCAGGTGCTGGAAAGCTATTTGGGGAATGGCAGCCCAATTCTTCAAGGAGTGCTGCACTGAGGAGAGGTATCGATGTCGGTCGGTGAGGCCTGGCACAAAGTCGGCGTTCCAAAACATCCCAAAGGTGTTCTATAGGATTCAGGACAGGATTCTTTCCAGGCGAGTGAAACACAGGGATGTTATTGTCGTGTAACCACTCCGCCACAGGCCGTGCAATATGAACACGTGATCGATTGTGCTGAAAGATGTAATCGCCACCCCCGAATTGCTATTCAACAATGGGAAGCAAGAAGGTGCTTAAAACATCAATGTAGGCCTGTGCTGTGAAAGTGCCACGCAAAACAACAAGGGGTGCAAGCCCCCTACATGAATAACACGACCACACCATAACACCACCGCCTCTAAATTTTAATGTTGGCACTACACACGCTGGCAGATGGTGTTCACTGGGTATTCGCCATACCCACACCCTGCTGTTGTGTCGCCACATTGTGTACTATGATTCGTCACTTCACACAACGTTTATCCACAATTCAATCGTCCAATGTTTACGCTCCTTACACCGAGCGAGGCGTCGTCTGGCATTTACTGTCGTGATGTGTGGCATATGGGCAGCCATTCGACCGTGAAATCCAAGTTTTCTCACCTCCTACCTAACTGTCACAGTGCTTAAAGTGGATCCCGACGCAGTTTGGAATTCCTATGTGATGTTCTGGATAGGTGTCTGCCTATTACACATTATGACCCTCTTCAACAGTCTGCAGTCGCTGTCAGTCAACAGACGAGGTCGGCCTGTGTGCTTTTGTGCTGTATGTGTCCCTTTACGTTTACACTTCACTATCGCGTCGGAAACAGTGGCCCTAGGGATGTTTATAGTCTGGGAGACGAGTCTTTGGTATTGACAGCTCGGTAGCGTCTTTCCGTTGCCCAGCGACCGCAGGCAGGCAGCCAATGACGGCCTGACTTTGAGCGGGTAGCAAGGGCCACGATGCCGCTCTGAAACCCGGTCGCGCGCGCTTATGAAACTAACTTACCAGTGTCTCGCGTGCAGGCGGTGCGGTCGTTCGTCGTTTGTCTGAAGTTGAATTCGCAGTTTATTTCGTTTTTGTTGCTTTTAGTGTTTCTTTGTTTATGTTTCGTGGTAAACAATGTCTAGTGCGGCGGGTAGTACCAGCCCAACACAAGAAGTGAAACGGAGGAAGAAAAGTGTGCTACACACCCAGGCCCGTGAATTCGTGTGTTCTGTGAGGGATTACTTTGAGAAAGAAAAGGACAAAGGTGGGCCCTTAATTCCTGTTGTTCAGGTTGTGAAGAGAACTGCAGCAGCATTGAAAATAAGTAAGAACACTGTTGTAAAGATAGGGAAAGAACAGTATAGTGTAGATTGTGACGGGAGTGGCACAACAAAGCTGCACACACCAGGAAAGAAGCGACCGAGAAGTAAGCAGGTGACAGCTTTGGACGATTTTCAGAAAGACGCTATTCGTCGTCATATATACAGCTATTATAAGAGAAGGGAACATCCCACTCTATCTAAATTACAGGTGTCGCTTCAGAAAGACGGTCTTTTTAAAGGGAGCAAATTTTCATTGCGTACAGTGTTGAAAGACATAGGCTTCAGCTATTCACTGTTTAACGGACGCAAAATATTAATGGAAAGGACAGATGTAGTTGCATGGCGGTGCAGATTTCTGTGCAGGATCATGGGTGTGGAATTCGAAAGTATAGTATGGTTAGATGAAACTTGGGTCAATGCCAGCCATTCTTTACGTAGAGGCTGGAATGATGGAACGCCTGAGGGGACAATGGCAGTGCCTGTTGGCAAAGGAGGCCGTATTATTGTCTTACATGCAGGAACATCGAAAGGTTTTGTGCCAAACTGCTTGAAAATGTTTCGGTCAAAAAAGACGGGAGATTACCATGAAGAAATGAACAGTGTAGTATTTCAAGAATGGTTCGAGACATGGCTTATGACGAATCTGACAAGTCCATCAGTGATTGTTATGGACAATGCGCCTTATCATTCCGTTGTTCACGATAAGGCACCAACCTTGGCAACAAAAAAAGAGGATATCATTCAGTCAGTGGTTGAAACGGCGAAAAGTAGATTTCAGAGAAGATTTAAGGAAGGCGGAACTGCTCGAAATTGTAGCACAAAAGAAACCCCAATTTCCAACGTATGTAATTGACGAGATTGCTAAAAGGCACGGGCATGAAATCGTTCGGCTTCCTCCATACCACTGTCACTTCAATGCAATTGAAGGAGTGTGGGCGCAGATAAAAAATTACATTGCTGCAAACAATAAAAAATTCACGATCTCTGAAGTGGACACTCTCCTTCCAGCAACTATCAATAAAGTGACAAGCGAGACGTGGGCTAAAATTGTAAACAGCACTGCAAGTGCCATCAGAGAGGCGGCCAAAACCGAAGGGGCTGTGGAAGAATGCATCGAAAATTTAATTATACATCTGGGAGAGAGCAGTGATGTTCGAGTAGTGCTGAGGAAGACAATGTCAAATCAGATTCTGACAGTGATGTGAGTGGTGTTTTTCCATTACAGTAACTACAACGTATTCAGGAATGTAAGGAGGGAGTTTGCTATCGATCTACAACCAGATCATCATATTGTGAGTACTTTCTTCAGATTATAACTCTTAATACACTGACCAATTATTCTGTAGCTTGTAGTAGAACAAATTAATAATGCTAATACTTAACAATGGAAACCAAAACTGCTAATGTTCAACAACTTGCGAAAATAGTTTTCATTTCAGTTGTGAAGTTTAACAAATAACTTTATTATGTTTCAGCATCTTAGATACTTGTGCTAAACAGCTCTTATCAGTTTTCGAGTTAATATATTTCAAGCATCAACTTTAAATAAATTCACGCGTACCAATACGACTCGTATTTTGTCTCGCTTTTATTTCTGCTGCTAGAGAATGCGTGTAGCAGACAGGGCGCCGCGTGCTGTGAGCCACGTTCGGCAACAGCGCCGTCTGCCCGCCGGAACTGTCACTACCAATCACTCGTCTCACGGACTTATGGAGATGTGGAAATCTGGCGTACAGACGTATGACACAAGTGACACCCAATCACCTGACCACGTTCAAAGTCCGTGAGTTCCTCAGAGCGCCCCATTCTGCTCTCTCACGATGTCTAACGACTATTGAGGTCGCTGATACGGAGTACCTGGCGGTAGGTGACAGCACCATGTACCTAATATGAAAAGCGTATGGTTTTGGGGGTGTCCGAATACTTCTGATCACATAGTGTAAATGTTTTAAGAGATGGATCCAAAATGTAGTCTGATCATGTCTGCATCATATTTAACGCACTTTTCGTTATAAAACTTAAAAAAGATAAATTCAGAAACCTGTATCAGAAAGGGGACAAGTACCTGATGAGTATTTTGATGCATACTATGTATACATATTGTACATAGACTACAAAAAATGCAAGAGGGATCCACTAACCTTCTATTCACATGGCATACAAAAGCGCTGCATGACTGATAGCAGACACATGTTTTAAAAAGAAAACAGCTGCCATTCTTAGGTGTCATTGATAATTAAGATAATACGATTCTCTCTCACATATGTATAAAACAATTGTGTGGTTGTAGCAACATTTTACAACATAGAACAATAAATACTAAATAGCTATGTCATATGTTAAAATATTTGTTGAACTTAGACCATATATATGCAGTGTCAATACTGAAATTCTGATAATAAAAACATCTGGCAAAATGTACAGCAAGTGGATAACGTTATGCATTAAACTATCAGGTTTCGCCATATAAAAATGATAAGGAATAACTTTTATTAAAAGTTGTATATAATTGTTAAACATTAATAGTCACATTAGCTGTTGGCAAATGCTGTACCTGAAGACCGATGGCATCGTGCTTTGGTCTTCAAAGTCGTTTACTTGTGAAACTGCCAGAATTTCACACTGCATTGCTGTTCTACACAGCTAAAGCAATCGGTCCTAGCGTCAAGCGGCGAGTCAACTCACAAAAATAAATTTCTGAATATATACCACAATAAATTATCATTAAAGTTTGTTGCGTGCATTAAGTGTATGTGGCTGTGTATTTCTGCGCTTACATATTCCTCTAGTAGCTCCAACAAACAGCCTTTCAGTGCTGTGTGAAGTATTTCTATACTCCATTCACCGAAACAAGAGACGTACTGTAAACACGGCAAGGCGCGTGACCACTGCGCTGCCGTCGAGGGGTGTACAAGGCAGGGGTGTCAGAAATTTAAAAAATGAATGTCGTGTATTTTATAATTTGGCACCTGAACATGATAAAATGATCCGAGAACTACCTTCTGACACATTTTTTTTACATTACATTAAAATTTATTGTCACTGAAGAAGAGAAATATTTAAGCCTTCAGGAAAAGTTGTTTTTTCGCGTTACTCTATATTCATCACGCCATATGTCCTAAACTGTGAGTCACACAGCAAAATATTTTTATAATTGCCTTCAGTTCTATATGTTGATGACGTCCGCAAACTTGCTGCGCAATAGAGTCAGTAATAGTGAAGTAATAAATTAAAATCTCACGTCTGATGCAGAACGTTTACCAAATCATCATCCAAAATACAGGGTGATTCAAAAAGAATACCACAACTTTAGGAATTTAAAACTCTGCAACGACAAAAGGCAGAGCTAATCACTATCTGTCGGCGAATTAAGGGAGCTATAAAGTTTCATTTAGTTGTACATTTGTTCGCTTGAGGCGCTGTTGACTAGGCGTCAGCGTCAGTTGATGCTATGATGGCGACCGCTCAACAGAAATCTTTTTGTGTTATTGAGTACGGCAGAAGTGAATCGACGACTGTTGTTCAGCGTGCATTTCGAACGAAGTATGGTGTTAAACCTCCTGATAGGTGGTGTATTAAACGTTTGGTATAAACAGTTTACAGAGAATGGGTATTTGTGCAAAGGGAAAAGTTCTGGACGGCCGAGAACGAAGGTGCTACTGTAACTGGACTACAGTATCTGGAGATGTTAGAGAATTGGCTGTTCCCTCAGCTTGAACAAGAAGCACAACAATTCATATTTCAGCAGGATGGAGCGCCACCACATTGGCACTTATCTGTCCGTATCTACCTGAACGTCAACTACCCGAGGCGATGGATCAGCCGCCAGGCAGCCCGTGACAGAGTACTTCATCACTGGCCTCCAAGAAGCCCTGATATTACCCCCTGCGATTTTTTCTTATGGGGGTATGTTAAGGATATGGTGTTTCGGCCACCTCTCCCAGCCACCATTGATGATTTGAAACGAGAAATAACAGCAGCTATCCAAACTGTTACGCCTGATATGCTACAGAGAGTGTGGAACGAGTTGGAGTATCGGGTTGATATTGCTCGAGTGTCTGGAGGAGGCCATATTGAACATCTCTGTACTTGTTTTTGAGTGAAAAAAAACCTTTTTAAATACTCTTTGTAATGATGTATAACAGAAGGTTATATTATGTTTCTTTCATTAAATACACATTTTTAAAGTTGTGGTATTCTTTTTGAATCACCCTGTATAGTACGCGACAAACTTTTCCCCTTTAAATTTTTTTGTGGGGGTGTAAGCGAGAAAAGTTTCAGAAAGATTTGAATTTAATTTTGTAGTTTGTCCAAATGCGATGGGTGCAACAGTTTGTCTTTTATGAGTGGAAACTCAAATGTGGAAATTAGACTGCATTATAGAGGAGAGAGAGGAGCGGTTTGTTATAAACCTCAATGAAAACAGTTCAATTTCGACAGAATGAACCTTGTTTCGTCCTTTATCATTATTATTATTACTGGTATTTTTATTAAAATTAACAATTAATTGTGTTTGAATGGAGCGTTTTGTTAACAACCTGAATGAAAATATATCTGCTTCGACAGAATGAACTCAGTTTAACATTATTTTAACATTATTGTTAAATTTATTTCGTACATTGTTGCCCAGGTTTCTCACGGTCCGCTGTGATAGCTCGGCAGCCAGCTGAACGCCGCCAGCTGCAAAGCGTGCGCCAAGGATTTTCCACACCCCTACGTATCACGTGAACACCGAATGCTTTTTCTGGAAACGAGCGTAGTCGCTCATGTGACACTGTTTATGTCTCATCCCAGCTCTCGGTGAATAGACTGTAGGTTGTTTTGGATGTCACTCCCTGTACATGCCTCAGCCTCCAAGTGCAAACTCTTGTTATATTTATAGGTACGTTTCTGAAAGGGAAGTGCAAAATTCCTTCCTGCCTGGCCAGCATGTTGCTTGTCACAGTCTTCACAGATGAGTCGTCCGCATCTCGTGGTCGTGCGGTAGCGTTCTCGCTTCCCACGCCCGGGTTCGATTCCCGGCGGAGTCAGGGATTTTCTCTGCCTCGTGATGACTGGGTGTTGTGTGATGTCCTTAGGTTAGTTAGGTTTAAGCTGTTCTATGCTCTAGGGGACTGATGACCATAGATGTTAAGTCCCATAGTGCTCAGAGCCACAGCTGAGTCTGTACAATGTACACCCCAGTGGTGTTCCTAATCTGAAAATGTAAGTTCCCTTTGTGTAATTCTGTCTGCTTGCTTACTTTGTGAAATGTTTTTACACAGGGTCCAAGTAGATTATTTTAACACAAAGGTTGCCATGATGTCACTTCATGGTGGGCATTTGCATTTCTTTACAGTACAATTTGTCGTATTTTCGTTGGCTTCTAGAGAAATTATAATCTGAATTACTGCTGTGTATGAGAAACAAAATAGTGTCTCTTCTGTTTAGGAGAGGGTAATAACATTTAAATGATTTGAGTCCTGTTCTTCTTTGCAATACATTTTTTTTTCAGTTCATTGTTTATCATGGTCACCACTACATTTGTAGTGCTTTTCTACTTTAATGCTTGGTTCATTTTCTTTCCAGTAAATAGTTAAATTTCTTTTTGTTATAACTGCTTCAATTTACTCAAGATACATATATGAGTAATTACATTCTGGTGTCGGAGTCTCCACTTGAGGTATGTAGCTGAAGCGTATTGTCCAATACTGATTTATATTCCTCTATGACAGACTCTTTTTTTTAAATTTGTACTGTCTATTAAGGTCTTCACTTCAGCAGTAGAGCTCTTGCACAACTTTTGATTTTTCTTTTCTATGTATGTATATCTTTTCTTCTTGTCAAAATCTTTCATTTCTTTTTGAAAAGAATGTGTATTCGAACTGTGTATTGCAGTTTTCCCTTGTGGATGTTTTTTTTCCTAAGATCTGTTTACGGTTCATTATTTTTTAATTCATAATGTAACTTTTAATGCTACCTGTAGCTGATTCATTTTATTTCCAAGAAATGTTCACTGTATGTGAGTGATCATACCTCTGCATGTACGTATGCACTCCTAAAGCCATCTTAAGCTGTGTGGTTCAGGGTACTTCTTGTAGCACTGTCAATTCATCCACCTCCCCCCCCCCCTCGCCCATTTAGAGCGCAAATGCTTCATGAAATGAATGACGATTGCGAAGCCTTCATATGAGGTCGAATCTCACCCAATTTTCCTTCATGGCCCTATAACAAGATATAGGTAACTTCATAGGAAAATAGACATAGCTCTGGGTATCTTCTCTCTCCAACAAATGGTTTTACCAACCACCTAGAAACAATCAAGATAGTAGTTGGAAGAAAACACAGGTAAAACCCATCTACAAGAAGGGTAGTGGAAATGATGCACAAAACAACAGTCCAATATCTTTGACATCTATGTGTCATAGACATTTAGAACATAATTAACAGTATGACCTCCATGCCCACCAGCATGGATTCCAAAAACATTGAGCATATGGAAACCAACTCACACGTTTCTCACATGACATACTGAAAGCATTGGATCAAGGCAGCTTAAGTTATAAGATGTTGCGGTCTCCTGACCTTCATTGCTTACATATTCCGCCCTCACAATCATATTCCACACATCAAGAAGCTTCATTCGAACCCAAACTCGATAACATAAAGTCAATGTTGAACGAATTGATGTAAACAATATGCAAATAACTAATAAATCGCAAGTGCGCACCGTGGTTGAAATACTCGAGGCTGGCGTACACACATACATTCCAGACATGACTGTCACAGGATCTTTTAGTTCGAGAGAGGCAACCGCATGCCAGGAGGCCGGTCCCAACCCATCTACGTCGGTCGGTGGCCGCCCGTGGAGCAGACAGCGTTTGCCCGAGTGAAAGGAGGAACGACCCCGTGTTCGGCTTAAAAGTAAATTCTGCTACATTGTGTGGGAGCGGCCAGCCTACGCATTCCTTACACATAGCACGCAGTTTCAGAAATTTTCACAGGGAGACAGCAAACGCCAAACGCCGATACTACAGATTTCCGGACTGGTCGCCTTAAGCGAAACGTCATTCTCCCGTTTTAGAAGAGCAATGCTGATTGGCAGACAATATTTCTGACGCCTTGAGCTGAAGGAGTAATGGAAGAGACCGAAAGATATACCCCTTCACATCTGGCGTGGAGAGGAACCGTTCCATTGTAGCTCTTGGAGCGAGGAGCAAGTCTCTCCTCAGTACTTCACTGGGAGAGCACCTCTGTCGAGAGTGAATCGAAGTGCGACTCTCTATATTGAGTCCTTGCGATTAAGCGTTGTTCACTGTGTTGGCTGACACACTTATTGTGTGGTGTGAACGGACAGAGTTATAGTTAAATGCCTGCGAGCGAATTTTTGAGTGGCATCGCTGTGGACTGGTTACCTGACCAGTTTACCACGCCAATAGTTAGACTAGGGGCGAATAGGAATCCTAGCCTTCATCAAGGCATAGTGAGAGTTCGATTGGCGAAGGTCAATCCAGATAGAATGAGAGTTATCTTATTTGTCAGCAGCGAGTGGCGCAGACAGCAGTCGTCGCACCTTACAGTATTGTGTGCTACAGCTAGTGTGAGCCCCATATTTCCTCCACAACAGCACACTTCACTGCACTTCACTCACAACAGCCTCGACCATACCTAGCAACATTCTAAAGGATAATTATTCAAGTTGAGTAGGCGTGGCTCTCAGCCATTCTGCCAAGTCAATAAAAATCTTAAACTTTGTATAGAAATTTCATTAGCGAATCCTATCCTTGAGAGGTAACTTCACATTCCGAAAAGAACCAGGATATAACTTGTTCAATTCATAACTAAAAGTGCCATTGTGATTTCTCAGAATTATTGCAAAATAAATAATAATTTTCGTTACTTTCATGTTTTTCTTACACTAACTAGCACTACTCCAGTACCCAACTATCCCACTAGCTACGTAAGAAATTTTGTGAATTTTTGTGTCATTTCCTTACAGCGGACGTCTCCAGAAGATATTTATTGCTGAAAGTTTTTAGGCATTTCTCTTTAGAACGTTAGGAGCGTCTGTCTGACTTCTGTAGTAGTGTGTGGGGGGGGGGGGGTAATTGTATCTTGCAGGAGCCACAGGGTGAAGGGTACATCTCAGATTAATCCGTCGTGCAGAATAACAGAATAGCAGATCAACCCCACGCTCACAAGGTAGATGCAATATTTCTTGATTTCCGAAAAGCATTTGACTCAGTACAACATCTATGCTTATTGTCAAAGGTACGATCATATGGGTTAGGAAGTGAAATTTTTGACTGTATTGAGGACATTTTGAGGGAGGATGCAGCATCTTATCTTGGATGGAGAATCGTTGTCAAAAGTAGAAGTAACTTCGGGTGTGCCCCAGGGAAGTGTGCTGGGACCCTTACTGTTCGTGTTGTACATTAATGACCCTGTAGAAAATGTTAGTAGTAAACTCAGCGTTTTTGCAGATGATGCAGTTATCTACAATGAAGTACTATCTAAAAGAAGCTGCATAAATATTCAGTCGGATCTTGATAAGATTTCAACATGGTGCAGAGATTGGCAACTTGCTTTAAATATTCAGAAATGTAATATTTTGCACTTTACAAATCGAAAAAACTTAGCATCCTATGACTATAATATCAGTGAGTCACTGTTGGAATCGACCAACTCATACCAGTACCTGGGTGTAACACTTTGTAGGGATATGAAATCGAATGATCACATAGGTTCAGTCATGGGTAAAGCAGGTGGCAGACTTTGGTTTGTGGAAACTAGTACAGATTGCGCATGCAACAGATGCGATCAGCTGATCACCAGTGTCAGTCAGGGAGATTTGTGCATTTGCCATGCAGACCGCTGCCTGTGCACTTACTATGTGCTGCAAAGGTCCTTGCGGTGAAACTATGTGGTTTATATTGTAGTAGTCAACTATTCTCTTGTTATGGAGCCTGACAATAAGTCATTAATGTATCAGATCTTCACAATAAATATTCTTGTTCCCTTTACACCACTGTTTCTTGTGTAACAAGAGTGAGAAGAATTGCAGTGACCAAATAACTTGCCAGTGCTCTTTTCTGTTATCGCGCACACACATAACAGACATTTAATTTGTGGATGACTTGCAGCAGAGGAGGACTTGCCTCACTGGTGACCCCAGTGTGATCGTGTTCAAAGGATTACGATAACAATGAAGAATATTACCTGGCCGTGTGAGAATGACGGATGATGACACCTGTAATACTTCAAGATTCGCCCTGTGACTTTCACCCATCTGGTTGACAGACCCCACCTTATGGTTCGTGCAAATGCAGGCAAACTTCTAATGCTCTTGAGTGAATGTGAAAGTTTGCATTCGTAGTGAGCCAATACAGAACACTGATTTCCAGTGGAGTTCCAAGAAATTATTACATCCTCGCCAAAGGTTGGCGTGTACATGAAACTGAAAACTGAGCTCATACGTCAAGTATTTACTTCACAAGAGGCAAGAGTACACCAAGTACTCATGTGCAAATACATCGGCTATAAAAAGCCTTCACAGTTCTTACGCCAAGTAAACTGGATGGAAATACAGTTCCTGACTGCTGTGTAACTTGTGGAGCAGTAGACTGCCAGCGCAATTGCAAGCCACAATACTCTACTGGCCATTAAAATTGCTACACCAAGAAGAAATACAGATGATAAACGGGTATTCATTGGACAAATATATTGTACTAGAACTGACATCCGATTACATTTTCACGCAATTTGGGTGCATAGATCCTGACAAATCACTACCCAGAATAACCACCTCTGACCGTAATAACGGCCTTGATACGCCTAAGCATTGAGTCAAACAGTGTTTGGATGGCGAGTACAGGTACAGCTGCCCATGCAGCTTCAACACGATGCCATAGTTCACCAAGAGTAGTGCCTGGTGTATTGTGACGAGCCAGTTGCTCGGCCACCATTGACCAGACATTTTCAGTTGGTGAGAGATCTGGAGAATGTGCTGACCAGGGCAGCAGTTGAACATTTTCTGTATCCAGAAAGGCCCGTACAGGACCTGCAACATGCGGTAGTGCATTATACTGCTGAAATGTAGGTTTTCGCAGGGATTGAATAAGGATAGAGCCACGGGTCGTAACACACCTGAAATGTTGCGTCCACTGTTCAAATCGCCGTCAATGCGAACAAGAGGTGACCGAGACGTGTAACCAATGGCACCCTATACCATCACGCCGGGTGATACGCCAGTATGGTGATGACGAATACACAGTTCCAATTTGCGTTCACCACGATGATGTCAAACACGGATGCAACCATCATGATGCTGTAAGCAGAACCTGGATTCATCCGAAAAAATGACGTTTTGCCATTCGTGCACCCAGGTTCGTTGCTGAGTACACCATATCAGGTGCTCCTGTCTGACACAGCGTCGAGGGTAACCGCAGCAATGGTCTCAGAGCTGCTGCTCTGGATACTGATTTGTCAGGATCTATGCACCAAAATTGCATGAAAATATAATCGCATGTCAGTTCTAGTATAATATATTTGTCCAATGAATACCCGTCTATCATCTGTATTTCTTCTTGGTGTAGCAGTTTTAATGGCCAGCTGCAAACGTCGTCGAATCGCTCGTGCAGATGGCTGTTGTCTTGCAAACGTTCCCATTTTTTGACTCAGGGATCGAGACGTGGCTGCATGATCCGTTACAGCCATGCGGATAAGATGCCTGTCATCTCGACTGCTAGTGATACGAGGCCATTGGGATCCAGTACGGCGTTCCGTATTACACTCCTGAACCCATCGATTCCACATTCTGCTAATAGTCATTGGATCTCGACCAACGCGAGCAGCAATGTCGCGATACGATAAACCCCAATCGCGATAGGCTACAATCCGACCTTTATCAAAGTCGGAAACGTGATGGTACGCATTTCTTATGCTTACACGAGGCATCACAACAACGTTTCACCAGGCAACGCCGGCCAACTGCAGTTTGTGTATGAGAAGTCGATTGGAAACTTTGCTCATGTCAGCACGTTTTAGGTGTCGCCACCGGCGCCAACCTCGTGTGAATGCTCTGAAAAGCGAATCATTTGCATATCACATCATATTCTTCCTGTTGGTTAAATTTCGCGTCTGTAGCACGTCATCTTCGTGGTGTAGTAATTTTAATGGCCAGTAGTGTAGCAATGCAGATGGGTATGTTCTTGGATGTCGTAGCTGTCCTAACTGACTGTATCCAAGACACTATAACACTTGCCTCCAACTCCGACTCAGCGATAATGCATTGCAGTACCTCAGTAGGTGTGCGAACCGCCTACGACAGGCTATCTTGGAAGGTAACAGCACTAGAGCAATAACTGAATGACAGCTTATGAAACAAAGGTGAAGGCTTGACCAAACGATTGTGCGAGCTGCTCGCTGATCGCAGTGGTAAGGACAATTACCAACAATGATCACGGAGCCACTCTGCGTGCAGTACTCCTCACCAGGCTGATGCACCAATGGACAACGTATATTGGTATCACTGGCGTTTCGAAGATGAAGACCATACATGTAATTTACCCTGCGAGTACAAAAATCCCGACTGGCAAGCAGAAGTCAGTGTGCCTACCTGCGCCTCCATCTACCTCTTCTTAACGTCCCACAAGTCCGGTCGTAAATTTTTTATAGACACCAGCTCCGGTCTGAGTATTCTGCCAAGAGATAGGACACTCGAATATTGGCCGTTCACCACCTTCAAGCTGTCAGCGGCATATGATTCAGACATTCTGACTTCTAGTACACAGTACAGGGAATTAGATCTGGGGCTATGCCGTGGAATAGTCTAGAAATTCATCGTATTGGATATAGCAGAACCAATTAACAGTGCAGTCCTGCTCACTCACTATCACCTGCTGCCCAACGTCGCTGACGCCTGTCTCCGAGACACAGTCACCAGGTTGTCAGCGACCGGTTACAGACGACATGCGGCCAGCTGCGATGTCAAACTAATCCAAATGACGGCAGACGAATACGCTACACTGTTCGAACAGTTTCCTGCACTCACAAGGCTTCCGGAGGTCCTGATCAGGTATGTCAAGATACCATTCATTATATCAATACCACAGCGGGACCCCAGGTTTCACGTAGGCCTAGATGCTTAGCTCCAGAGAGATATGCTGTCGCCAAAGCAGAGTTTGGTGCTATGTTCTTAGAAGGCCTTATACGTCCATCTAGCAGAGCTAATATGTAACTTACTTCGTGTGGTATTTGCATTATCCTGTAATGCCCGGTATACACATACTGCCACTTTTTGTTAAGTTTCTTCTTGCTGTATGGTTTTGGATGATATCTTAATAGTATTTTATCACCAACTGTATATCTGATTACGTTCTTTACACTTATGTCAAACTTTGGTTTCATTACTTTAGCCTGATGTTGTAGGTTCTCATACACTTTTTGCACAATATCCTCTTGCGTACGATCATCTTCTTGAATTCTGGGCCAATACCGTAACCAATCTGGAAATTAGTTTCTTCCACGCATTATCTGGTTCAGTGAATATCCAGCAGAACCATGTGCTAGGTCATTGTAGATCCTCTCAAATTCTGGCAACCAATCAATGCATTGGTATTGTCGCTGTGGTGTATGTGCCTGTAGAAAGCGGTTTAATTCCCGAAACAGTCTCTCTATCGCATTCCCACAAGGATAAAACCAGGATATGTATACAGGGTGTTACAAAAAGGTACGGCCAAACTTTCAGGAAACATTCCTCACACACAAATAAAGAAAAGATGTTATTTGGACATCTGTCCGGAAACGCTTCATATCCATGTTAGAGCTCATTTTAGTTTCGTCAGTATGTACTGTACTTCCTCGATTCGCCGCTAGTTGGCCCAATTGAAGGAAGGTAATGTTGACTTCGGTGCTCGTGTTGACATGCGACTCATTGCTCTACAGTACTAGCATCGACCACATCAGTACGTAGCATCGACAGGTTAGTGTTCATCACGAGCGTGGTTTTGCAGTCAGTGCAATGTTTACGTTTGTATCGAGACAGATTTCCAGAACGAAGGTGTCCCGACAGGAAGACAATCGAAGCAATTGATCGGCGTCTTAGGGAGCACGGAAGATTCCAGCCTGCGACTCGCGACTGGGGAAGACCTAGAACGACGAGGACACCTGCAATGGACGAGGCAATTCTTCGTGCAGTTGACGATAACCCTAATGTCAGCATCAGAGAAGTTTCCGCTGTACAAGGTAACGCTGACAGCGTCACTGTATGGAGAGTTCTACGGGAGAACCAGTAGTTTCCGTACCGTGTACAGCATGTGCAGGCACTATCGGCAGCTGATTGGCCTCCACAGGTACACTTCTGCAAACGGTTCATCCGACAATGTGTCAATCCTACTAATATCAATATCCTGTGAAATCATCTCTTTACGGATGAGGCTTCATTCCGACGTGATCAAATTGTAAATTTTAACAATCAACATGTGTGGGCTGACGAGAATCCGCACGCAATTGCGAAATCACGTCATCAACACAGATTTTCTGTGAACGTTTGGTCAGGCATTGTCGGTGATTCTTGATTGGGCCCCACGTTCTTCCACCTACGCTCAGTGGAGCACGTCATCACGATTTCATACGGGATACTCTATCTGTGCTGCTAGAACATGTGCCTTTACAAGTACAACACAACATGTCGAAGTGTTCGTACGCTTCTCAACAACAGATTCGGTGACCGACGGATTGGTAGAGGCGGACCAATTTCGTGGCCTCCACGCTCTCCTGATCTCAACCCTCTTGACTTTCATTTATGGGGGCACTTGAAAGCTCTCGTCTACGCAACCCCGGTACCAAATGTAGAGACGCTTCGTGCTCGTATTGTGGACGGCTGTGATACAATACGCCATTCTCCAGGGCCGCATCAGCGCATCAGGGATTCCATGCGACGGAGGGTGGATGATTTCACAGGATATTGATATTAGTAAGATTTTTTTGCTCGGTCTTGTCCCTAATAGGCTTCTAATGTAGGTCTTCTTCTTGCAACTGTGGCTGCTTTTGACACAGCTCTGAAACTTGCTCTTCATAATAGTTTACTGATATGTCCATTACTTCAAAATTTAAAGATAGCTCATCATCCTCTTCATTCGTTCTCCTTTTTGATAGTCGAGATAAGGCATTAGAAATTACATTGTCTTTTCCCCTTATGTATTGCACCGAAATGTTGTATTCTTTTAACAACAGGGCCCATCAGGTTAACCGTGAATGAAACATTCGACCTGTCAAGATAAATGATAAAGCCTTATGATCACAGTATATCGTATTCCTCTTGCCATAAACAAAATATCTGAACTTCCTGAGTGCCCAAATGACAGCTAAAACCTCTAATTCAGTGGTACAATTTGCTCTCTCGCATTGCAAAATTATTTTGGTGGTGTTCTGGTTACACGGACCATCTGTTTGAAACAATGTGGCACATAAACCTGTTTCTGAAGCATCCGTTGCAATACAAAAGTCTTGTTCCAGATTCGGATGGTGCAGAAATTATGTATTAATCAGAGCATGCCGGATTTTATCAAATGCTTGGCTGCATTCCTGGGTCCATTTCCAAGTAACATTCTTTCGCAGCAGTTTTAGTAAACAGTCTTGGGAAATTATCTGGTCAGGTAGAAATCGAAGGAAGAATGAAGCAAGCCCCAAAAAAGACTTTAGTTCTTTTTTACTCCGAGGATACGGGCAATTTTTTTATAACATTCATCTTCTTAGGGTCGGGCATAATTCCGTTCGGCGTAATAATGTGTCCGAGAAACTTTGTTTGATTCTTGGCGAAGTTTGACTTCGTCAGATTCACTGTCACTCCATACTCTGAGAATTTAATTAACACTTCCTCTAACAAATCGAGATGCTCCACCCTCGTCGTAGTCGCGATCAAAAGGTTGTCTACATACAAAGTAATTTTGCCGAGGAGATCTCGTCCTAGTACGGTATCTAATGCGGAAATAAACAGTCCTCCGCTGATGTTTAAGCCGAATGGTATAACCGTGAATTGATAGCTTCTCTCAAGAATGATAAAAGCAGTTTACTTCCGTGATTCAGGTGATATTCTCGTCTGCCAGTAGGAACTCCCCATATCCAGATATGTCAAAAAGTGGGCACCATTAAACTTGTGAATAAGTTCTTCCACATTCTCGGGTCTCGTTTGTACTGGAATAAAATTTTGTTAATTTCCCTAGCGTCAAAAACTAGTCTTACATCACCATTCGATTTTGACAACCAAGAGAGGGCTTGAATATTGAGAATTAGAGGGTTCTATTATCTATTGTACCCCACTCTAACATCTTAGTGTTTTCTTTTTTCATTGCCTCTCTCTTAGACCACGGAATAGAGTACGAAGTGCGACAAAAGGCTTCATGAGGATGGGTTTGAAAATCAAACTCGAACTTTTTGATGATTCCTGGACGTCTACTAAATACTGTTGCATAATTAGTTAGCAAACATAGTAAGTCTTCCCTCTGATCTGACGTCAGATATTCGGAGTCAAAGATTTTGTCTCGTATTGTGTCTTGATCTCTCTCTTCTTCAGAAGATTCGATAAAATAAATTTCATTTGCTGAATCGCACTTAACACCAATATAGCTAACCATGAGCTTTATACAACATCGCTCTGGGACTAGTTGCCCCTTCATCATAGGAATTGTCATAATCTCGCTTCCAGGGTTCAAAGTACACGTCCCTTCTAACAAATTAATTACCGCTCCGGCTCTACACAAAAAATCAAGACCCCCAAACACAGGGTACGGCCATTTTCGAAACAATCAGGAAGGTTCAAAATGGTTCAAATGGCACTGAGCAGTATGGGACTTAAAACAATCTTGCGACATTACGCTAATCTTTGCGGCTGTGTCGATCAAGATCTCAATATCGATACCATTTACTACTGCTTGCACGGCCTTTATTAGAAATATTCGGCACATCTTCACTCAACTCTTCCCTTAAGTCGAAATCATCATTATATCTCAATACATCTACCGAAAAATGATGACTGCCCTCCTTTTCATCCCTGGTCATCCTAGGAAGGCTTTTGGACACCATTTTTAGTTTTAACATTTCGCTGGATGTCTTCATCGGTGGTTCATGAATCTCCACTATACGAATATTGTGTTCAGAGTTCGTTATTGGTTTGTCATTCAGTGGTATCCAAGGTTACTAAATAATAAGGTTGGGCAGTAAGCGCTCTGCTCTGCCATTGGTTGGCCCAGTGGCAGCGTGGAAGCAAGCGCTCACAAGCAGACGACACGGCATGCGCGTTTACGTCAAGTTTTTGGCGGAAGTTTTTGTTTGTACCAGAAATGAGATGTCTAAACTGCTTTTCTGCTGCTAAAATATTACAGTTAAAACTGATGAGTTATATTCTTTCGCAGCTTATGCCTCACACATCGGTAAAATGTCAGATCACAACCACACTGACACACACTTGAAATTCGAAACCTCGGCTCAAATAAATCAGAAACTATTGATTTAATCGCATTGAAATGAATTTACTTACGAGCTCGAAGTTGCACACACTTGTTTGTAAGAACAGCATTCCTTCTTTCTAAAGCCGCTATAGTATTCATCAAAGTAACTTTATCTGTGTCTGAAAAAAAACTGTCATCTGTACATGTGCTCTTATTATGATGTTTCTTATTTGGTGACAGCTTTTCCAGAGTTTCCAGAGATTTCTTATGTATTTCTCGTTTCTTATACCGTTTGGTTCTGTCTTCTGTTGCGGGTGACACATTGACAGTCGCACTACTGCACGGCAAATTGCACGAAGGAACTGCATCTGGCTGGAGCATTCTTTTTCGGGGCAAATTAAGCAAATCAGACCGTAAATCCCTTAAGTAATCTGTTTCTGCGAAATGGCGAGAACATATTCTTGCATGCGCAACATTTACACTGTCTTTCCTACAACATTTCGACAACCATAGTTTTTGTAATGTTTCATTACGCGGGAAACTGTGATACATTACGTCAGTTCCCTTTGTGATCCAGTTGTAGGAAAAACAGGCCTTTACAGCACAGCCTGGCATTGTAAAAATTAATTTTCTCACTCACTTGTAGATTCTCCAATAAGAATTTCACAGGACGAACCATAAACTATAGAGCTGGCGAACACAATGTTGATTCCGCTGTCCACTATCGCTAACTATTTCAGTTCCGAATCAAATATCAATTACAGCAAAAACCGTGAACACTCCCGAATTCCGAATGTTTCCGCTGTTGACTGAGTACCTCAGAAGAAAGAACTCAATCAAAATACTCCTTCAAACCCAAAACAACACAAGAAAAACAATCACACACAATTCGAACTGTGTACTGTTTGTCACAGCTGCTCTTCGACCATAGATGCTAATAGACTGGGCAAGCAGTGCAGCGGCTATACATCTGGCGTGGCTGCAACATAGAATCACGTGACTGTTGGCAGAACGTCGGCGGGAGTTCAAGACAGCATTCTGATTCCTGATTTCACTTCCAGTATTTCTCAGTGGATTTCCTGCTAACTTCACCACATTAAATGTAGCTTATGTAAACATAGCTAGAAGTGATAAATTATTGCGTAACCACTGTACAAATTTAGTTTTACAGCCATTACTTCACAATGAACTTTGTGAACTTCTGAAACACTTTCGATGTTCGGCAATATATTCGCCGCGAATATTTCAGTGTTACCAGTTATGAGATGCATTCTCTACTAACAGTACGCGTTATGCACTGCATAAAATGTAAATATTGCGTGAGTGTGTTTTAGTGCCTTGATTGTAGAAAGTGTTATAGACTTCATAAATAGGCATAAACAACGAAACCTGTAACGTAAACACACGTGTTCACATCGAATGTAACGAACTCAATTGTGTCGTTCACCCACAAAACGTAAAGCAGTTTCATTTGAAAGCTCTTTTTTGGTTTAAACAGTTTGTTTCGTAGATGTACCAAATAAGATATCTACAAAATCAGTACCTACTTACATGACTACTTGTTCCACAGATCATGAATACGATACTTCACAATGATGTGTCAGTTTAATGAAAGGTAGACCTATCATTACATGACAATTCTTCCAATCACTTATTTATACCTAAAAAATCGTCTACTGAGTAGGAGCTGTCATTCATAGATTCTTTTAGTTTGATTTTAAATGCTGGTTGGCTATCTGTCAGGCTTTTAATGCTTTTTGGTAAATGACGAAAGATTTCTGTAGCAGCATATTATTTATCCCATACATTACAGCTTATTATCTGGAAACTAACATAGGCCATACAACTACCTTTTTGCAAATGGCATTCAGTATTTGTTTCTGATATTCGTATGTTTTGTAACTGGGAAGTACAAAATAAAACCAAACCCTGATGAGAAATCAAACCCCTAACTTGTTTTTGCAAATTATTCTTTAAAATAATACCAGCATAATTCACCCCTTTTTGTACCAAAGTCAGATTTAATCCAGGCTAGTAAAAATCATCCTTTCTTCTTATGTAGTAGCAATGCACATTGCCATTGCTTTTGGAGTAGGAAGGGTTATTGGTAATAAATATATATATATCTCTCTCTCACACACACACAATATATATATATATATTCAAAGTGCTTCGAACAGACGCGTGTGTTCGTTTCACTGCCTGTATCCACATCTGCCTGCGCCCTCCATCCTTTGGAAACCTATACGAAAGAGAAGAAGCAGCTTTGTAGCTTACCATTTCAAGAAATATATACGATTGCAATGTGCGCCTGGAAACACACACAGCACTTCAAACCGCCAATTTACGTAACTGTGGCGTTCTGGGTAAGGATATGATACACACAATAGTTTATCAGTATTAAAGAAATGCCGCTAAATTATACTAATAATACTTACACGTGAAATTTAATGTTACTTCCCTTCACAAAACGCTCGGTACAACCATAAGCACAACAGGATACCACCATTGTTTTGCCAATAGTCACGTGGTATAGCAGTAGAGATGTTGGTGCCACGAAATATACGTCATGACCAGTCTACCAATATCTATGGTCGAAGCAGCTGCTTCCACCGTGACGTCATGCGCACAACTGAGAAAACACGTTGCTTTCTGCGCCCCCCTGAGTGGTATCGGTCCTTGTGGTGCTGGGGCATTACCTTGCGGATAATCTACCCACGGTTGTGTCCTATCAGGGTCTTTTTCCAGATATCTATCATGTCTGCATTTACGATTAGGCTTTCCCGTGCTGACGTAATTTACGCGATTACCATTATCCCAACAAGTTTTCTTAGTATAATAAGCATCGCGTTTATATTGATCTCTGATTGAACAATCGCAAACCGAATCAACCACGTAATCAAGCAGCAGTTGGCATTCTCCGGTTCGGTTTTATTCCGCTCAGCTCGTAAGGCCCCGTCCCGGTTTGTCTGCAGGAAAGTTTGTTTCTAGATGTGACGACGATTCCCCTGGCAGAGGCATCACGTACAATATGCACGCATTCAAAAATCAACTTATAATTCATTCATAAATCAGCTTAGAATGTGTTCAAAAACCAGCAGGGGTGCGTTTTAAAATCATATGAACAATCGATAGACCAACGTGCGCTGGATGCTAGGTGCTTTGTGAAAAAGGAATTTTTTCCTCAAGAATATGAATTTGTCCCCCCCCCCCCCCCCCCCCCCCGAAATTGCCACCCGGTTCAGATACCCCGGTTTGCCCTCACCCCCCACTAGATCCGGGCCAGATGCTCACGTGTGAATCTGAGCTTGGGCGCGCCAGTAAAATTTTTCCGGGTACCCCTTGTGGCTGGTTGCTGCTACTGCTGCTTACACAGCCAACAGCCACATTTCTGTAGCCAGAGGCGGGAAAAGGTGCTAAAAAGACTTTAACACATTCTGCTGTTGGTAGACGCTTGTACGAGCACTTTGTTATTTTATATGGCGCATTTCCTTTGCAATTTCAGTTTTATTTTCGTTTTTTTTCTCTCGTTCATGTTTTAACGCTGTAGTATTATTCTGCAGTAGTGGTATACAGTAATATCCTTTACTTAGAGTATCGGTTCTTACCAGTCAAAATTACAAAAAATTAACTGAAAACTTAATCAACGAAAAATTCCCGTAATTCTAAAAAATTCCCGGAATTCTAAAAAATTCCCGGAGTTCTAAAAAATTCCCGGAGTTCTAAAAAATTCCCGGAATTCTAAAAAATTCCGGGTTTTTCCCGGTTTTCTCCCAGATGAAACATTTCCCGGGTTATTCCTAGATCTCCCGGTTGTCCTGGGTCGTAGACATCCTGTATAAGGAAAAGAACAATAATAGACAAAATGCTTGGAATAATTGAGGGAACTGTTCTAATGGGAGAAAAAACAATGGTAAACCTATGAACGGAAATCATTCATTTAACGGTCATCTGAATGATGACAAAGGTAATAACAATAGACAAGCTCGGGGAAACGGTTCACCTCAATACAGGAGAAAATGAAGATATGAGGAAATCGACAGTCAATGCCAGACGCCTGGCCACAGAGGAAGAATATGTTTGCAATGTTATGGTATCCGAGACAGCATAATCAGAATAATACAGGAATATAATCTAACAATAGCAATAGCAATAATAGGAACAAACATGGTGAAGCAGGTACTTCAAACAACCCGGCTTGGCAGACTCAGAATCAAAGTGTGAGAATAGTTGATGTGACAAATGACAATTGTCCTACATCAACCGATTCGACAAACTACAGACGGCTGCAATTAGCTCTCCGTAGTCGGCCATGGGACCAAGGGCGAGCTCAAAAGAGTAAGGAGAAACACGATGTAGTAAATGTGTTAAGATCTAACGATGGTGTCGGAATGAAGAAGGAACCTTTATCTGAGAATAAGAGATATAAATAAGGAGATAATGAGTTGATACAGGCTGTGGTTCAGGCTAAAGTTCTTAGTATACCTGTCAATATGTCCGCCCCTGGTAGCCGAGTGGTCAGCACGACGGAATGTCATACCCAACGGCCCAGGTTCGATTCTCGACTGGGTCGGCGATTTTCTCGGCTCAGGGACTGGATATTGTATTGTCCTTATCACTGTCATTTCATCCCCATCGACACGGAAGTTGCTGAAGTGGCATCAACTCGAAAGACTCGCACCAGGCGAATGGTCAACCCGACAGGAGGCCCTAGCCACACGGCATTTCCATTACCTGTCAATATCGTGACTGATACAGGAGCTACACAGTTAATGGTTCAAATGGCTCTGAGCACTATGGGACTTGACTTCTGAGGTCATCAGTCTTAGTACTACTTAAACCTGACTAACCTAAGGACATCACAAACATCCACACCTGAGGCAGGATTCAAACCTGCAACCGTAGAAGTCGTGCGGTTCCAGACTGAAGCTCCTAGAACCGCTCTGCCAAACACGGCCGGCTTACAGTTAATGTGATGAGTTATGATTTCTATAGGAAATTGTGCCAACTGCATAAAATGCCAGTGTTCCCAGTTCGGAATTGCAAAGTGTCAAGTGCCATTGGTGCCTGAGGACAGGTAGTGCAGAGCCAGGTACAGATGGACGTATTTATGGGAAATGGAGCATCCAATTGCACGTTCCTAGTCGTAAAGGGGTAGATAGTCGCCTGTATTCTGGGTTGGGAGTTTCTGAGAGAAATGAATGCCTATATGGACCTCCCTAAGGGATCTGTAGTTTAGAGAATGGAGGAGTAAGAGCGAAACTGGAATTACTGCGCACTAAAGCTATACATGGCAAGTATCGTCAGAATGTTAAAGTGAAGTGTAACCTGCCAAAAATACTACAGATACAGCAGTGTTTCGGGGGGCTAGGTTATAGTCATCATGGTGGAGAATTGAACTTTCTGGCAGAGTAACACTGTGCCGGACCGAGACTCGAACTCGGGACCTTTGCCTTTCACGGACAAGTGCGCTACCAACTGAGCTACCCGAGCACGACTCACGCCCCGTCCTCACAGCTTTACTTCTGCCAGTACCTCGTCTCCTACCTTCCAAACTTAACGGAAGCTCTCCTGCGAACCTTGCAGAACTAGCACTCCTGAAAGAAAGGAGTCGTGCTCGGGTTGCTCAGATGGTAGAGCACTTGCCCGCGAAAGGCAAAGGTCCCGAGTTCGAGTCTCGGTCGGGCACACAGTTTTAATCTGCCAGGAAGTTTCGTGTCAGCGCACACTCCGCTGCAGAGTGAAAATCTCATTCTGGATGGTGGAGAATGTTAGCACCTCAGAGTCCTGTCAGTCAATAACAGATAAAGTAGAGGAATCCACATATCTGACACCAGAGCAACCATTACAATTATCTCAGCTATTGAAGCAACACATAGAGGTATTCTCAGCGAGACCAGGGGTCATCAGAGGTTATACGTGTAACATTGATGCGATACCACACAAAACATTTTGTAATGCTAATTACTCTGTTCTGTGGTCGGAGGAACAGGCAGTGAAACTAGAGGTACGTAAGATGCTAGACTGGAGAATAATTGAACCATCAGTGTCACCTTACAGCAGTTCGATACTTGCAGCTACAAAAGATAGCGAAAAACTACCGTAGTTATTTTCTGATTAATCCTGAGAATAAGAAACCAGTGGGTTAATACCCATATAAGGACATTAATAATTTTTATAAATAATGTGTGTGTGTGTGTGTGTGTGTGTGTGTGTTGACATCAGGAAAGTTTCCAACCGATTTCTCATACACAAACAGCATTTGACTGGCGTTGCCTGGTGAAACGTTGTTGTGATGCCTCGTGGAAGGAGGAGAAATGCGTACCATCACGTTTCCTACATTTATAAAGGTCTGATTGTAGCCTATCGCAATTGCAGTTTATTGTATCGTGACATTGCTGCTCGCGTTGGTCGAGATCCAATGACTGTTAGCAGAATATGGAATCGGTAGGTTCAGGAGGGTAATACCGAATGTCGTGCTGGATCCCAAGGGCCTCATATCACTAGAAGTCAAGATGATAGGCATCTTATCCAAATGGCTTTAACGGACCGTAAGCCAAGTCTAGATTGCTGAGTCAACAGATGGAACGTTTTCAAGACAACAACCATCTGCACGAAAAGTTTGACGACGTTTGCGGCAGCAGCAGCAGGGACTATCAGCTCGGAGACCGTGGCTGCAGTTACCCCTGACGCTGAATCAGAGACAGGAGTAGCTATGATGGTGTACTCGACGACAAACCTGGGAGCACAAATGGCAAAACGTCATTTTTTCGGATGAATCCAGGTTTTGTTTACACCTTCATGATGGTCGCATCCGTGTTTGGAGACACCGTAGTTGAACACACATTGGAAGCATGTATTTGTCATCGCCATACTGGCGTATCACCCAGCGTGATGGTATGGGGTGCCATTGGTTACACGTCCGTCTCACCTCTTGTTCGCACTGACGTTACTTTGAACAGTGGACGTTACATTTCAGAAGTGTTACGACCCGTGGCTCTACCCGCCATTCGACCCCTGCGAAACCCTACATTTCAGCAGGATAATGCACGACCGCATGTTGCACGTCCTGTACGGGCCTTTCTGGATACAGAAAATGTTTGGCTGCTGCCATGGCCAACACATTCTCCAGATCCCTCACCAATTGAAAACGCCTGGTCATTGGTGGCCGAGCAACTGGCTCGTCACAATACGCCAATCACTACTCTTGATGAACTGTGGTATCATGTTGAAGCTGCATGGGCAGCTGTACCTGTACATGCCATCCAATCTCTGTTTGAGTCAATGCCCAGGCGTATCAAGGCCATTATTACGGCCAGAGGTGGTTGTTTGGGGTACTGATTTCTCAGAATCTATGCGCCCAAATTGCGTGAAAATGTAATCACCTGTCAGTTCTAGTATAATATATTTGTCCAATGAATACCCGTTTATCATCTGCATTTCTTCTTGGTGTAGCAATTAAAAAAAAAAAAAAAAAAAAAAAAAATGTGGGAGGGGGGGGGGGGGGGGGGAGGGGGGGCGTGTCTAATTGGCTAAGCATATGGAGCAGCACGGTACTAATGCTACCAATACCTAGTGTAGATTGTAATGAGGTATAATGTGCACTTGAGTACATTGTGTATTTTGTCATGTAAATAAAGTGTTAAAGTATTAATGAACGATTTAATGTGCCACAAGAGACTGTAAAGAACAGTGACTGTGTGTGCATAGACCTGAATGAACATTGTGTCAATACACTGGATTCAGTGTGACCAAAAATAAAGTAATTCACAGGAACTATAGTGTAATAAGGAGTGTTCATAAAACAATATAAACGGTACGATGCCAGAGACGTTGGTTTTCCTACAGTGTATAAAAGTTAAATGTAGTGAATAGTTTACAGACCGTGGCAAACTAATAAGTGGATTTCAGACAAGGACGTTATTTAACACAGTCTAAGCACAGCTGATCAAAACGGAAGTCAGAAAATCTATAATCCGAGGGGATGAAGTCAACAATGGGAATCCGCCTGCACAAGCAAACAGAACAGCCGATCTGCGCAAGCGTGTCCGAAGGTACCTGTTTGTGACTTTATAGACATTGTGGTGTGTAACAGAACTCTGGGGCACAGCAACTGTATGAAGCTAATGTTAACGTGTGACAAACTGTGAATTTTAACCGAGTCTTACAGCAATACAAAACTGAAATATAAACTTCAACAAGAGTGTGATAAACTGTACTGGAACAGCAGTGTCATGCAGTGGACTTCGAGTATATTAATGAGTGAAAGATTAATTCATACGCAAAATGACAGGAACTGGTGCCGATTGAAGACAATAAAACAGGACGAATAATCACGCGTTTTTCTCATCGGCAGGAATAAACATCTATTTATTTATAATGAACTTATGCTGCTGTCCTTGCATATCATGAAATTTTGCTGTGGAGCGGTGACAGAGAACAACTGTGAGGACGGTAGAAGACGACACACGTCCAGTACACAGTGTGTGCGGGTCGTCGCTGTCGCACGTCAGCTGATCGCTCACCTCGGTGACGTTACAATCTGCAGTACGCGCTGTCGGGGGCACAATCCGGCATCCACTCCCTTACCAATTCACCAGCTTACCACAGAAGAAAATTAACGACGAACACTTTAATTTTTGTAAAAAATTCTGACGACAGACCGAATTGAAATTATTTGTATCTATAATTATGTATTTAAATGTTGAATAAAAGTACAATCTTTATAGCTCTGCCCCAATTTTCCCTACATTTCCCAGTGACTTTTACCCAAATGGGAGAGCATAAAACAAATTATTAAAAGGAAATATAGTAAAAAAGACTGCACTCAACTTTAGAGTAAAATTCATCCATGTGCAAGAACTACAAGGAAGTAACTGTATTATTCTAATTATTGAAATCACATGTGTCTGCGGTCACCTGTTCAGATGCAGGCATACTTCAAACTTATTAATATAATTATCTGTTGTCACCTGTTTGGATGCAGACAAATTCAATCAATAATAACAATAATAATAATAAAACAAATCACATAAATCTGTCGTCACCTGTTTGGATGCAGACAAACTTAAAATATATTAATACCATGATTAGATCAAATATGTCTATCATCACCTGTTTGGACACATACATTATCAACGGAAATATGCTATCGTGGAATGCCATTTGCGACACTGTATGTAACTACGCAAATGGCATTCCAGGGGGCTTTTATAGCATAGCCTCCGGTAAAAGATGAGTATAAATACGTCAATATGCAACAATAAAGAAGCTTGATCTGCGCTTTCAGAATCGAAATAATCATGATATTTGTCCATTTTGTATAAAAAGAATGAGCGTTTTTTGTTTCACTGTCTTCTCGATTCTGACGTTCTAGCTGACAGACGCTTAATGTTCACGGTATGTGTAGCACGGTATATGTAGCAATATTAATTTGTTTTATATATACATATATGAAACTACTGGTTATAAAATGTGTTTTTGTCAGTAGTGAGTACCTTTCCTGAATAAGATTTAGTTATATAATAATTAAATGTTGCCCTGGACATTTTTGTGTAGGCTCATTATTGTAGTGACGCTATTAATGATAAAAATGATATAAGCTCTTTTAATAGTCATTTCATGCTAAAAGTGTTAAAAAGAATAATCTCAATAAATGGAAAATGGTGTCTTTTAATATTTTCCATTTCATATCAGGCCAAAGGTACAGTTTTTTATTAACTGGAATTTATAGAAATGCTTACACTGCCATTGCACATAGACAGCTATCCTGGAGCATCAAGCCTCATAGAAAAAAAAAAAAATTAAGCATTGTGTTTAATGGATTATCGCGCAATATTAAAGAAAGATTTTTAATCCATTGTGAGTAAGACAGATGTCTTCATGATGGGATACGTATGATATTTCTGGTGATAGCGCCCTGAGAAAATTTAGCCATGGCTTTTAACAAACATAAAAGAGTATTTTCAAAACCATTTCATACAGCAGGAATAACATTGAATGAATTAACAGCATTTTCAAAAAGTTACGCGATACAGTGCACATCAACAGTTTTCAGCACGCCCAGCTAAAACTGCATACACACATGTACATTTGTTGTATTAAGCAAGGGTGAGAAGTGTGTTCCTTACAAGGAACATAGCCTTACCACAGAAATCACGACGTTATAGCCAAGTTGTCGTTTTAACTGATTTCATTGTATGAAAATTCACCAAAATCCGTAAAATCATTTGAAACATACAGATAATATGGCATCTCTCAACGTTCTTATATGTACACAACTGAAACATTAACATTTCCTGAAATATTAGAACCACTTGAAAATTAATGTGATAAAAATTGTGCTTCTTATTAC
Source organism: Schistocerca americana (assembly GCF_021461395.2). Taxonomy (NCBI): domain Eukaryota; kingdom Metazoa; phylum Arthropoda; class Insecta; order Orthoptera; family Acrididae; genus Schistocerca; species Schistocerca americana. The sequence goes on along the minus strand of NC_060129.1, from coordinate 80,425,175 downwards.
CAAATGTGATCTGTATCTTATATGTAATTATTATGCTAACTGAAATTTAAAAAAGAATAATTTTGTAAAAACTGGTAAGTGTATAGCTGTTACTCTTAATTTCATCTACATCTGAAGCAGTGATAACCTTTTAGTGTAGAGATCTGTGGAAGAAATTTAATAAAAAATAGTCTGATAGTACATTTGAATTGCACTACATAGTGGTAACAAGTAATCCCTCATGTACCAATAGGAAAAAGTGTCTTCTGTGGAAACCATTTGTCGTACTGCACTTATGTTCTTGTCTTCGAATTTAACCAGGCATAGAGCATCAAATAACTCAAAATTCACTCTAGCAGATTAACAGTATCATCTGCTGATCTCTTCAATTGTCTGAAATATGAAACCATTGAAGTTCAAATATTTTCATAAATTACTCATAATGGTGGTTTGTATGCTACAGAATTCAATGCTGTACAAATTTAATGATATTTATATTAAAATTCTCTGTGTGCAAAACAAATTATTTACATGGGGAAAACTAATGTGGTAATTACAAATGAAAGAAAGGTAAGAAAATGAGTGAGAAGCATTGTCAATCACTGAACTACTCGAATGTCAGTTGTGAGTCCTGATCATTGTCCATTCTGGACTCTATGCAAGGTAGAGGTATTTCTGTGTATAACGTAAAACTGTGCAAAAGTGGTAACATGTCCATGGCAGAATTTTTGTTGAATCACAAGAGGAAAACAAATTTTAAGCATAAAAAAAAGGCTGACATGTTTCACTTGTAAGAGCAATGTTAAAAGAATGCAGAACCAAAAGACCACTCACACCAAGGAAATATTTCCTATGCATATGAACCATTGAGAACAATGACTGATGATGGAAAAAAAGACAAATTCCAATAAGCAGAAAATAATTAACTTCTCTTAGTGAGAAAATATTGAACTATTGTAACTGCTCCTCTTAGCCAAGTTCCGTTTTTAAATACGGGAGTTGACAGTAAGACCACGAGACAATTGCAGACTGGTTTAATCCACCAGCAAGAAACAAAGAGGGTAAGGGAGGTTATAGCAGCCAGTTACAAAGGTTTCATATAAACAAGTCTCTATTATTAATATAATTTTCTATTTATTTTACCACAACAAAAACATTTGACACTTCAGTGATGATACATACATAATGAATTAATTACAATAATGATACATAATTATAATCATAGAAACAGTCTGATAATTTGTAATGTATATGCATGTTATTTACAACAAAGAATGAAAACAAAAAAGTTCAACATGTTACACAGGGCTGTGACGAGATGACACAGCTTACAGAATCAGCAAAGGAACAAGAAGATGAGTGACTTAAGAACGATCTAGCAAGGTACAGACAGTTTCAGAGCATCTCAACAAAACTTTAGCCACATCACAACATCCCCATTGGGTAATCACAGCTCAAGTGAGCTAACATATGTGTATATAAAAAAAATCTAGTTCCACACACATGTGGGTGGGAGATGGTGAAACAGAAGGTCACTGGAGAAGTGGAATAGACAACGAGAAGAAAGAATAAGCTAAAAAACATTAACTCTTTCAGAACTATGTGCCAGAACATTCAGCTATAAACTGACACACCAGTTTACCAATAAATATAGGAAGTTAAATATACATGACAAAGTGTAAATATTCCTTTGAATTTTTTTTTTTTTTTTTTTTTTTTTTTTGTACAGCGTTGACAGAAACGTGAAGAGGAAATGCCCCACATGACACCAAGAGGAAAATTGCATGACCGTAACATGTGCATCTCGTCACAAGAGAAAATTATATATGACTAGCACAAGACTTGCGCCGACTGGCTCTGGAGCAAAAGGGGGAAAAAAATGGCCATCATAAGAGGCCACGGACTGAACAGTAAACTGAAGGCACCGACCATTTTTGATCAGGTGAGTGCTTCCGGGAAACACACCATCCTATTGTTTACAGAGTACATTTAGTTCCAAATGTAAAACAATTTGTTTCAATAAAGAGCTAAAAGTGCTCTTCAACATTGTTTTCTATGAAGATCCGAAATCGTTTAAAACTTGAGAGAATTAGCACGTCTGCACAGCTTCAATGCTGCACCTGTACCACTTCAGTGCTCTCCCTTCTTTTCCATTAAAGACAAAGAACATACAATTAATTTTAGACATAAATAACAAAAGCCACTTCCACAGTCATAAAATGCCCCTGATTAATAACAAACATTAATACGTAATGTGGATAATAATATCATAAACAAACCCCATGGAATAAATATGTAATTTTCTCCATTAGCATTGATTACACACTTTAACAACAAAAAACCCAAACATGATAGCATACATGAATACAGAAATCATCAGAATACAATGAAAAGTAATCCCATTGTTACATAAATGACCCTTTCTTTCCAATACAACATATTTTGATTTGATTATATATTTACGTTTTTCTTTAAAAAGTAATGACTGTTTAGAGCATGAAACATCCATATAACAAGTGACAGGTATCTCCTTCAAAAGAACAATAAGGGAATTTTCTAGTCCTCCCTGCTTTAAGTAGAAAAACGTTTAGCATCTCCAAGTTGGTTTTTTTAAATCCCAGCATTTTCAATACAAATGTCCTTTACATAACATATCAAAAATATAAGTCACACACACGAGGCAAAAATAATATCTGCTTTCTCGTCCTAAAACTGCAACAAATTATTTTACGCCCACTGCTTCACCCGAGAAGAAAAAACTGATGGGTTCCGCTCTCTTTTCTGTTAACTGTGTGTGTATTATCTTGAAATTATTTCACCTTCTACAACTCCAATAAAACACACACAAACACGAAAGAATACTTTTGTGTCTATGAACACAGTGATGCCATTTTGTGAAATGCAGTCTTCATTTTTAGATATCACTGCCATTTACAACACTCACTGTTATCATTCCTAAAACAAAAATATGAAAAGTAATTGGTCCCACATTACTAAAACAAAGCAGATTAAGTGGAATGGGTGACTGTACCAGAAATTAAATAAGCTGTTCGAAGACGAGGCTTCCCCTTTTGCTAGCAACCAAACACTTTAGTACGGTGCACCCCTAACGATCAACTGACGAGCGGAACGAATGCAATAAAGGCACATTTCCGACACGAGGGAAACTACGGAGTGCCTTATGCACCCTTATTCCTTTCACGGTATTCACTTCATCCGTTCCACGTAAAAATGCCCTCGAGTTTTCGTTTACTGAGCACACAAAGCACTCCACAGCACAGTACAGCCTACGAAGTTGTCCTTCCTCGACAAACGTACTAATAATTCTGAACGGTCGAGGAAAGGTGGGCACACTGTCGTCACCGTAATTCCCGATTCCTCCAAACAACAAATGTGTCCCACTACTGAAAATCTCTTTCAGAACAACAGAAAATGCTCTATCAAAATCCCTTCACGTGTCGTGAACATTTTGTCACTTGAGAAAAATGACAGAAACTTTTACACTGCTCCAGCTTCTTTTACAAAGAATGAGGGCAAAATTCGTCACATTTGAAAGCTGCCAGATTCTTAACACATTCAGTCTCTCTTCCAGCCTTGAAAACTAAAGAGTTCCACAAAAAAGGAAAAAAAAATACATACATACACACAACAAAGATACTGCACGTATATCACACAGCAGCCTAAACACACTCACAAACGTATCACCACCGTGCAGTTCGATACACCCAACACCGAACACTCTTCCGATTGTCGGAACTGACAGACTAATGTTGTGCAGTGCATTTTCTGCTCTCAATGGCACAACCTCCGGGTCTCTGTGTTTGTCCCAGCACAGGAGGCACCAGGCTCGACTCACACCTAGGCTTTTGGGAGCAGCACTGTCATCTCTGTCTACTGCATTCGGTATTTCAGCATCTGACGTCTCTCACTTGCACGATCGTCCTCTTAACACAGAGGGAGGCCTCTGCAATGCAGTAAGTTCCCATGCTGTTCTGTCACATATCTCCGAGGAAGCTGCAGCGGCGGACTGCTCAACTCTCGCACTCGGCAACATTCTAAAAAATGAAGATCACAAAAAATGAAATAAACTATCCATTTCTAATGACAACAAAAGGAATTAAAATCATAAAATATGTATAGGTGCTGTAGGAATGCACGGTCTCGCAGCAAAATAAACTACTGAAACTTTTTCGAGCCTCCAGCCGTGTCAATTTATTCGAAGCTCTTTTTTGTGACAGTTCCAGTATGGCAGTTTTTATTAATGTTTTACGTGAACTCTCAGAATGCCTCCGAGAGATTAAATCTGCACTTCTGAAAGATTGTCATTTCCATTCTACACGCAATATTCTGACAACCGTGTCACTTTTCTTCTGGCGTTTTAAGTTTTGTCGTTAGGTGTCCTCGCTGCCTGGAATAACTGATCGGCCAAGTCAGTTGTCAAAATATTGCATACAAAATGGAAACGACAACTCAGAAAAACATCGGGAAGTCAAAATATTGCGTATAAAATGGTAACGACAACTCGGCAAAACATCTGGAAGCACCCTATTAATGTGTATTATGTTGATATGATGAAAACAGAATAGAAATTTTAAAAAAATGTAACTAAAATATTGTCACAAGAAATTACATTACTTATGAATGTATTTGTACCAAAAATAAACCACAGAATTCTCCCTGACCAGAAATCGTCAACTAGACTACTGCACTATTTGCGATATTGATTGACGACAGAAAAACTGATGATAGCAGGTTAAGTACAAACAATACTCAGTCAAAGGCTTCACAGACCACAGAGTACAAGGCTTCAACAACAAGGACGATCAGTGTGATACTGACACACTTTAAATTAATATCTGACCGGGATGAAGAGCCTGTAATATTGGCGATTGACAGTACCTTTTGCAAACTTCCCATTAGCCCATCAGCTGCATTTAACACCACGTATTTGGCCCCACGAGACGTACTACCTACATCATTGTCTTCTTTTAAATTTTGTATTTGTGGGGATCCACAACCTCCAGATGCTTAATAAAAAAATAAAAATGAGATTTTTACACTACAGCCTGCTACGGACTATGTTTACATTTATATTGTCTTCTTTGACTCACTCTTACTACCTCCACGCACAATGCTAGCCGCTGTTGTCAGCATAGCAGCCATCAAGTAAACACCTGTGGACTCGCTCAGCTCTCCACCTTCCACACGAGCCCAGGTTCCTCTGGCGCTACGTACGGCACGACGATTTAGTCGGCGCTAGCCAACCCGGCTCTGCCTACATATGTGAAACTCCTCCGAGGAGGAAAGGGGTTTATCTACGGAACAGGCAGGCTCCGAAGGAGGAAGATCGGAAGTCGTCGAGAGAGACGACAGGTGCACGCAGACAGAAGGAACCCCGGGGTCGGTCGGTCGATTTGGGGAAGAGTGGATCAAACAGTGAGGTCATTGCTTCCATCAGATTAGGGAAGGGTGGGGAAGGGAGTCGGCCATGCACTTTCGAAGGAACCATTCCGACTGTTGCCCGAAGCAATTTTGGGAAATCACGGCTAACCTAAATCGGGATGGTCAGAGGTGGATTCGAACAATCGAGTCAGTGTGCTAACCACTGCACCATCTCACTCCATGAACCCGCACTCGTCTGGGAAGTGGGGAGTCGAACGATTGTGCAGGTGTTTACTCGATGCGAACTATACTGACAAGAGTAGTTAACTTCGTGTACGCAGAAAGTAAGAGGCACGGTGACTCGAAGGAAACAGCAGTGCACGTAACGTGTCTCAAATGGCCAGATATGTGCAGTGTTAAATGCAGCTGCACAGCTAATGGGAAGTTTGCAAAAGGCACTGACATTTGCCAATAGAGTAGGCTCATCACCTCTGTCAAACATTAACGTACGGTGTGTCGGTATCGTACTGCTCGTCCTTGTGGTTAAAGCCTAGTCTTCTGCGGTTGGTGAAGCCTCCGACTTAAGAGACTAAACGGTGGCTCAGATGAGTTGTGTTAAAGAAATTCACGAGGAGAGGGTCATCACTGTGTCAGTCGTCTCGTCGTTCACTAATTACATCGATAGAAGCCACACGAGGACTGTGTAGCCGAGAGGTACTGTTGAAGCTATTTGTCTTCTAAACACTTATTGCTGGTCTCTGATACTAAACTGTGTCAGGTGTAAGAGCTGACACTGTTTCATGTTTACGTGAAGTGAGACAGATGGAAAATGTATATTGTCGGACAAGATGTGCGAGAGACCGATCGTCGAGACCGTCTGTAATTGTATCAAAACTAATGTTAGTACGGACATTGAAATCGTCTGCTTACTGTTGAGTCTTGTACAGTCTTAAACCAAATTTGTATATTCAGTTGCAGATTCTATCACGTATTCTCGTACGCTTAAAAATTTAGTAATCAATTTGATTATGTTCATTCCGCCTTGTGATTAAGTCAAGAAAGGAGGCAGTTGATGGGAGGATGGACAGATGGATAGATTGACTGATGGAGTTAAAGGGACCACACTAAGAGGTCATCAATCCCTCAATCCATTGTGTGTCAAACTGTAAATAGTTCCCAGAGAAGAAGGACACAAAAGACAAATCCCAATGGCCTCCATTGTATTTGAGAACTGAAAAAGCCTCGAGACTGAAGTGAGCAGAAGTGAGAGAAGGGTACAATGGTGAAGGTGGGAGAGTTTACACGCCTAAAAAGCAAGCTGGAGTCCCTCAGGACACGTCACAGAACTGGAGAGGCGCCTTCTGCTTCTGACCAGTGCTTTGAAATCCTCCATTGCCACAAGAAAACTACAAATATAATGTCAGGAAAGAGAACAATGTCTAAATGTCTGTTGACCGACAACAGGTGTAAAAGAATAAGAAAAACTAAAAACTCGGGAAGGGCAGGAGTCAGGCCAGACCGCTGAGCAAGGGTAGCCCCAAGCCCTTCGGGTAGGGCGACGGGGCACCAGTCCGATCCCTCGAGCGGCTGCCAGATAAGAGAAAAAAAAAAAAAAACACTTTCACAGAAAAAATGCAAAACCAAATTGGCCACTACAGTGTCGCCTGCTAGCACCAGATGTAACATGTAAGCAAGTTTAAGGTTTTGCTATGAGGTGGTCAAATCGGAGCAATCCAGTAGGATGTGGGCCACTGCGAGACTGGCACCTCACCGGCAGTGGGACAGATCCTCACGTCTGAGGACGCAATCACTGAGTTGGCCGAGTGTGGCCAGTGTGAAGCCAAAAGAGACAGCAGATTCCCTGCGAGAAGCACGGTGGGAAGGCTGCCACACAGTTGTGGTGTCCTTTAGCATTCAGAGGAACAGAGGCACACCGATCCACATTCCGAGCCTCCGACAGCTGTCGGCGTACGGTTGGCCAGAAGTCCGATTCTGGCCTCTGTCTCCAAAGTTGACACCTAGGCAGCCAACTCGGCCTACCGGTCGACACGTTTGTTACCCGAGATCCCGATGTGACCGGGGCTCCACACACAGCCTGCGGTCATACGGGAGATCCCAGACAGTCTTAAGCAACGGCCGCAGGCTATCGCTGCTCGACAGCCCGAAGACTACTCGAGGAGTCACTGCCGATTAAGTGCAAGAATGGACACGGCCGAGGGCTAGTCCACTGTATATGTTCGACAGGGAGTGTATCTCGCAAATTTGTAGGCCAAACCAGTTTGTCTGTCGACAGTAGAGCCGTCAGTGTCTACCGTTCTGAGCCTGAAAATGCGTCTGTGACATCCAGGCACAGGTGCTGAAGGACCATAGGACCTGTCGAGTCGTTCAGTCCGAAGGAGACGTCGAGGTACATCCGAGTACGGAGTATACTCCTTAGGTACACACACAACTTCTCGCTGACAAGTGGTGACACTGGAGAAAGATGGAGTTCGGAATACATACTATTCGAACAGAGATCGCGATTCCAGACCTGTCATGTGAGGTGGATCCCCCTAAATGGGGAAAAGTACGTGGTACTTCAGATGCTCAGGGGAGCAACTAATGTGGATTGCACAAATGAGCAGCAGTTGTCAATGCCCTATCTGTAGGGCAGGGATGCCTGCCTCTACGAGAAGGCCCTTCAGAAGGCCGATCCAAAAGGCACCTGTCACAAGTTGGACCCCACAATGGTGTATCTGATCCAGCATCCGCAAAAGGCGGTGCCGAGACTTACATCAGGCACCGTAATCGAGGCACGACACGATCCAACCTAGGTAGAGTTGCAGAAGTGTAGAGCGGTATGTATCCCAGCTGATGTTACTGACACACGAGATGGCAAAGAGTACGAAGGTGCGACCCGCACATCTGTTTAAGTTGACAAAGATGAGAAAGCCACGTAAACCGGGTACCAAAAACACCCATCCCAGGAAACAATACGACTCCATCACATCCACCATTCGGTCCTCTAGGTAGAGTTGTGGCCGGGGAAGGACAGAACGACAGTGACAGAAGTGCAGGACACGTGTCTCGGTGGCAGAATGCACGAAGGTGTGCGCGAGAGCCCAGGACTGTGCATTTTGTACAGCACCCTGCGGTCGGCATTACGCGACATCCACAGTTAAGGAGCAACAGTAGGTGCAAAAGTCATCAGCATGCGAGGAAGGTGACACTGTAGCCTCACAGCTGCAGATAAGAGCATCGGTAGCCACTCGAAAAAGGGGAACACTCGATGCAGAGCCTCGTGAGACCCCATCGACTAGTACACAGGGAATACTGTGGGAAGCACCAACTCGAACGCAGAAAGTACCGCGAGAGAAGAAGGTTCGGACAAAAATTGGAAGATGGCACCGAAGGCCCCACTCGTGGAGGGTGGTGAGGATGTGGTGGTGTCAAATGATGTCTTAAGCCGTACACGAATCAAAAAAGACAGCTCTAAGATGTCGATGCCGGGCAAAAGCTGACCGAATAGCAGAGTCCTGGCAGACCAAACTGTCAGCATTACAACCGCACTGAGACGGAGCCGAGAGAGCCCGAAACTCGAGACACAGCTGTCGGCTCACTGCACGTTCGAGCAACTTGCTGGGAACATTAGTGAGACTAATTGGGCAATAGATGTTCATCCTGAGGGTCCGTTTACCCGCTTTCAGTAGTGGGACACACACAAAAGGTGTCACAGCTCAGCCAAGTGACAGAAAAAACCACTACAATTCCACTGGAGGATCAGAATATCAGTACCCAGTAGGGACGTGAAGAGACCAAGGAGGCACGTCATGCCTCAGTGCTGCCTGCTGCCACTGGTTGTGAAGATACACCGTCGATACAAGTGTGTTTCAAAACAGTACGGTTGGGGGAGGATCCGAGCCCACAGGGGCCACCAAGAATGCTGCCTCAGATACTGAGGTGGAACACGTGTGGTCTGGCGGTACGGGGGCAGTCGAATCTCCCTGTTTTTGGAGGACTAAGTCTTTTCATTCTTGTCCTTGGATGAATCACAGATCTGTGAAGGCTCATCTGCCACCGATTCTGGGACAGAGGAGGAACATGAACCTGCAGCCTGTGGCTACTTCAGTCACTGAGTGGCATCCAGTCGCAGGTCAACAGATTCCCCGGAAAGGAGTATACAGAGGGACGATACCTTCTCGGTACGGGATGCCGCAGTTGGGTATAGCTTCTCCAGCCGGGGGTCAGACACCGAGATACCCAGCAGACGGGCTATCGATGCCGCCAGAAGAGGGTGTGCGGGAAGCAGTTTGGGGAGGGCACCGACCACCAGGGCAGCGGGTGCAGTCTGGCGGTCCCAGGGGCTCCACGTAGCAGACACGGAGGGCCACGGTACAGTAACTAAAGAGTACGATGTCGTCACAGTAGTAGCGTACGTCACTGCCGTACGTGTAGAAAGTAGGCGATCGTACGTCTTCTCGGCCTCTAGATACGTGAGGGCAGGTGAGTCTAGTATTCTCAGATTTTCTTTTCTCGTCTGAAAATGGTCATTCTGGTAAAGAAGGGCATGGTGCTCTCCACAGCTGATACAGGTGGAAGGATGGGCACAAGGAACATTCCTGTGCAACTGGCAGCCACAACTGTCGCAGACAGTGTCCAAATCTCAACGTATTTGTAGCACTGCACAGGAGGAGGAACATACGGCTCGACATCACGACGAAACACCGTCGCCTCGACCGTCTCTGGTAACGAGTCACCTTCACAGGCTGAGATGAAGACTCTGGCATCCACTACACACTGTTGTCTTTCGGTCCCCACTGGACACGCCTGTAAAAGGATACCTCAGTGGAATATGACTTTTACGGGGCATTATACTGGTGAGCAGTACCTGTGACTGAGCATGAAAGGCCATTTTATGTTGAACAGAGCCATTTTAATTTTTGAAATTGCTGCCACTTCCCCAAACTTGCCCTCAAGATGTTCAATTGAGAACAAAGGCTCTCTAGTCGAAAAGGAAGTTCCGTGCAGCTTATCGCGAATGATGCTATAGTATACAGAGAAGTTGCAGCATTAGGAAATTGCAGCGAAATGCAGGAAGATCTGCAACGGATAGGCACTTGGTGCAGGGAGTGGCAACTGACCCTTATCATACACAAATGTAATGTATTGCGAATACATAGAAAGAAGGATCCTTTATTGTATGATTATATGATGGTGGAACAAACACTGGTAGCAGTTACATCTGTAAATATCTGGAAGTATGCGTACGGAACGATTTGAAGAGGAATGATCATATAAAATTAATTGTTGGTAAGGCGGGTGCCAGGTTGAGATTCATTGGGTGATTCCTAAGAAAATTTAGTCCATCAACAAAGGAGGTGGCTTACAAAACACTCGTTCGACCTCTACTTGAGTATTGCTCATCAGTGTGGCATCCATACCAGGTCAGGTTGACAGACTAGATAGAGAAGATCCAAAGAAGAGCGGCGCGTTTCGTCACAGAGTTATTTGATAAGAGTGATAGCGTTACGGAGATGTTTAGCAAACTCGAGTCGCAGACTCTGCAACAGAGGCGCTCTGCATCGCGGTGTAGCTCGCTGTCCAGGTTTCGAGAGGGTGCGTTTCTGGATGAGGTATCGAATATGTTGCTTCCCCCTACTTATACCTCCCGAGGAGATCACGAATGTAAAATTAGAGATTCGAACGCGCAAGGAGGCTTTCCGGCAGTCGTTCTTCCCACGAACAGTACACAACTGGAACAGGAAAGGGAGGTAATGACAGTGGCACATAAAGTGCCCTCCGCCACACACCGTCGGGTGGCTTGCGGAGTATAAATGTAGATGTAGAAGTAGATGAATCCTCGTCTATCTGAGAACAACCCAAGTATTGGGGGGAATATTTCTCGCCTTCTCTATGAGCCCTACACTCCTCCATTTGCACAGCCAGGAAAAAGAGGATTTGGGGGTCATACCTGTCTACATTTTAATATGTCTTAGCTCCAGAAAAAGACTGCTGGGGCTGCTCAGCCACCAACAAAAGAAAACTTAACTGACTTCACCAGCATATCTTCTGCCACAGTACCACCCACTCCAAAGGGCCCCACAGATGCTACCCAGCTATGGCAACGCTTACCTGGCCAGTAAATCGCTGCCCAGAGGCCCCGTACCCCAGCCACGACGGGCACATACTCCTCGGCTCGAATGGGGAGTTTCCAGCTTTGGTACCCCTGCGTCGTCAGAAGGCTACCAATTACTTGACGACAGTCCTCAGACCCCCCCCACCCCACCCCCCACCAATGGTCACCACACTGGATTTTGCTGTAGTACCGTTGCAAGAAAGAAGGGTGCAAAGAGATAAAGGAACAAACGTGGAAAATAGGCCAGGCTGTGTGACACTCCCTACACTATCTACATTTCTGTAGAAATTTAGAAAAGTAGCAAGTCAAACACAAGACTACCATACAGTTAATATTGAAAAGTTGTACAAGGCTGGAAAGTAAGAAAATGAGTGTACAAAACACAAGCCAGATCCGAGCACCATCGGCACCGGGAAGACTATCCACTGGAAAGTTAGAGAGAGAAAAAAGAACAGCAGAAAGATCAACTTGCAGCACACAAAGGGAAGAAACACTGCAAGGCTCGGGGCTCCGTGTTGGCCAGGCCCGTACTAACAGAAGATATGCGAGACCCACGGGTGGAGGGTGTCGATTACAGGTTCACATCACATCAGATTAAGGTAACCGAAATTTCTAAGAGCGAACAATATGTGAAAGCCTTGCACCAAACATTCAAATTTTAAGATGCAAGATCTTTTATTTTTACTATCAGTAGTATGGTTTTTTAAATACTGCTGTCCTTAGGGAAACAATTTCACCAGAAGTGGTTATGCTGTATTGGATAATTGTACCGAGTATTGGTGTTAGGTTATCAGTGACGAAGTATGGTGTGACTTTGTAATTTTAAAGTAAATGTTTGAAGTGTTAACATCATCCCTTCTCAATTGGTCCTGCCATCCTTTTCCACTGCAACCCGGTTACCTGTAACACTGTCACCTCCGATTTCATCCTGAAGTGAAAGAACAGACTAATAATGCAGTTGATACAGATATTTGTGAGGCCTCCAAAGCAAAATGTCAATCCTTACACTCACTCACAGCACGAGAGGGAGGTTACAAATTGTACAGATAACTGATGTGCCGTGTACCTGGGTCTGCTTCCCGAGGTTTCCAGTGCCGCCAAAACCCCTGATGGCGGCCATCAGCTGCTCGTGCGGGTTCTGCGCGGGTGCGGGTGCGGACGCAGAAGGGGCCGCCCCCGCGCCCACCTTGGGCTTAGCGACGAGCGTGATGCCCTTTCTGGGTTCCGGCGCTCCGGCCCCGGGCACCCGGAAGCCCTTGACGACAGGCAGAGGGAAGCCCTTGGGTGCGGCGGACACAGTCACCGGTGCCTGCTTCGCCGTAGGACTCACGAGGCCATTTTGTGACACCAGACCTGTAACGAGCCGAGTGACCGATCTGCTGAAAAACTAAATGTGAGACAGCTGAAAATAAACATAGCAGTTACAAATGCCTGTAACTTTAGTGCAAAGTAATATACCTACAGGAATTATAGAGAATGCAGGACAAAGTTCAAAATTTCTGTCACTGTGCAAGTACAGTGAATCTGAAGCTGGGACGTGCACTCTTATGCACGTGTGTAAAGTTCTACGTCACAGAGAGCATTCTGGGTGCTAGAATTTAGCAATTTTCATTATATCCACACACTGCAGATGAAATTTCACCGACGATAAAATCAAATGCCGTCAATATTCCCATATACTATAGGTTGTTTGAAGGAACAGGGTGTTTGTGCAATATATACCACGTTGGGAAAATATATCTAAAAACAAAGATGATGTAACTTACCAAACAAAAGCATTGGTATGTTGATAGAGACACTAACAAACACAAACACACACACAAAATTCAAGCTTTCGCAACCAACGGTTGCTTCATCAGGAAAGAGGGAAGGAGAGGGAAAGACGAAAGGATGTGGGTTTTAAGGGAAAGGGTAAGGAGTCATTCCAATCCCAGGAGCAGATAGACATACCTTAGGGGGAAAAAGGGACAGGTATAGAGGCGGCACAATGCAGATCTGTCCGCACTGTCTTCCGGCATTGGTATTTGTGTTTATATTTTCATTTTTTTTATTTACTTTTTCCTACCTTCCTTGAAAAACTATTATTACACTGAAACAAGTTATTCAGAAAGGAACAATGACAATAATGGTCAACATAGCAGTACATTCAAGATGATGTACAATCAAAACGTAGAAAGAAAATGTGATTAATTTAAACAATGGAAAACACAGGATGGAGTAATGGCAACATCATGAAAAGGATAGATTGCTACACATCATATAGTGGAAATGTTGAGCCACAGGGAGGCACAAAAAAAGACTGCTAAACAAGTAAACTTCAGCAAAGCAGCCTTCTGAATTGCAACCTCCTCCCCCCCCCTCCCTCCCCCCCCCCCCCCTCTCTCTCTCTCTCTCTCTCTCTCTCTCTCTCTCTCTCTCTCTCTCTCTCTCTCTCTCTCTCTCACACACGTGCGTGTGCGTTCGCGACTCGCGCACATTTGACCACTGTCTGTGTGTGTGTGTGTGTGTGTGTGTGTGTGTGTGTGTGTGTGGGTGTGTGTGGGTGTGTGTGTGGGTGGGTGGGAGGGGGGGTCTAATTCCGAAGGCTGTTTGGTTGAAGTTTACTTGTTTAGCAGTCTTTTTTGTGCCTCCCTGTGGCTCAACATTTCCACTATATGGTGTGTAGCATTATTTCTGTCATTAAAGTAACTCTTATTTTTACATTGGAGAGGATGAGGACTATAATGAGTCAAGTCAGCCATAATGTCCGGTGTGTTACGGATCTGGGAGATGGGTTATTTTCTACTGGATTTGTCGATACCAAATCTAATGAGGGAGGTTGTAAATGTTTTCTTATATTTTTGTCAGAATATTTTTTGTGAATTGTAATTTGCCTTATTTTATGCTAATTTGCTTATATGTTCGAGAGTGACAGCATATAGATTAGTAGATGTGACGAATAATATTAAAGAGACTGGTTACAAGTGGAAGCTTGTGTGTTGTGTGAAATGTCTTTGACACTGGAATCGTCCTCGACCGTAGTCAGTCGGCAGTGAATACTCTGTGTACGACTGTGGAACAATGTACAGGTCCCCGTTATAATAATTTGCAAGTGACCAGAAAAATTAGTTATTCTACTACTGTTTTATATAAACATCAAGAAGAAAGAATATTCGGAAAAATGGTATTTGAAGCACCAAAAATGAGGCAAACGCATCGAACCGGGACATTTCTGCAGCCGACGAAACGGCATTATGGAATCGTACTTCCACTAGACGACTGAAGCCAACACAAAAAAGTCAAATATCATCTTATAAACATCAACGGGAAAGTGAGTACTGTCACGAAATATGCTGAATTCAAGAATATAAAAATAGTGAGCATATTTGAGGTGCAAGCGGCAGCCACCTCCCCAGAGTAGTGCTCACCTGCCGAGGAGCCGATCCTGGTGTCGTCCGAGCTGTCCGAGCGCCCCAGCTGGCTGGCCCTGCTGGCGGAGACGAGGCTGGCAAAGCTGCCCGTCCGGTGAACCGGGCCGACGGGGTCCGCCGATACGGATGCGGACGCCAGCGCCGCATCCGAGGCCGTCACCAGCTCCGAGACGGGTCGCCGTGCCACTCTGCTCACCCCCGAGTTCCGCCTCTGTGGAGCGAATGCGGCACTTAGTGACTCGGGCCCTCTACTCGACACGGGCGTGTGTTCGTTTGCCTTTTGATGACAGTGGGTGAATTGTTACCATTACACCTTACCCGGTGTACCGGTATGAAATGAGCGTTAAGATACAAATGTGTCGATAGGGAACATTTGTTGTGAACGAGCCTTAATTTGTTTTTTTTTTTTGGTCGGTATGACATCTGTCAAAGATATTTAGTATACATCAAGTCATGGAACAAACAACATCATACGTTTTCATAGTGTAAACAATGTCGAATTTTGTACCAGAAAGTAATGACCTGCGGAACGCATTAATTTTTTGTTTTAATTTGAAGAAAAGTGCTAGAGAGTTGCATCGAATGCTTGTCGGGGCATACGGTGACCGTGCTCTATCAGAAGCAATGTGCAAAAGACGGTTTCAACGGATCAGAAATAATGATTTTGATGTAAAAAATGAAGAATGTGGAAGTCCACCAAAAAAGTTCGAAGATGCCGAATTGCAAGCAATATTGGATTAAGATGATACTTTGAGTCAGAAGCAAATAGCAGCAATGCTAAATGTTGCACAACAAACAATTTCTGACCGTTTGAAAGCTATGGGAAAGATCCAAAAGTGTGGAAAATGGGTGCCACACAAATTGAATGAAAGACAGATGGAAAACTGAAAAACCATTTGTCAAATTTTTCTTCAAAGACACGAAAGAAAATAAATTTTGCATCGAATTGTTACTGACGATGAAAAATGGATTTATTTCAACAATCCTAAACGGGAAATATCGTGAGTTAATCCGGGACAACCGCCAACATCGACTGCAAAACCAGATCGATTCGGCACGAAGACAGTGCTCTGTGTTTGGTGGGATCAGAAAGGTGTGGTGTATCGTGAGCTTCTAAAACCCAGTGAAACTGTGAATACTAATTGCTACAGACAACAAATGATCAATCTGAACTGTGCATTGATCGAAAAAAGACCAGAATGGGCCAGAAGACACGGCAAGGTAATTTTTTTACACGAGAATGTACCTGCACACAAAGCAAAACTGGTTCAGGATACAATCAAAACACTTGGCTGGGAGCTGCTACCCCACCCCCCATTTGTTTTCATCAATGGGAAACACACCGGCTGAGGAACACTTCGATTCTTACGAAGAAGTCGAAAATAGGGTGTCTGATTGTTTTGCTTCAAAAGACGAACATTTCTATTGGCGTGGTGCCCACAAATTGCCAGAAAGGTGGTCAAAATGTATATAAAGCAATGGTCAGTACTTTGAATAAAATGTTTTTACTTTTCAATTCAAAATTAGTGTTTCATTTTCACAAAAAAAAACAAAAAAAAACGCTAATTTCATACAGGTACACCTGGTAAATGAACTTAAAATGTGGCTGTGACAACAGTAGTTCGACACTACGAGTATCTAGAACCCACCTGCACGACGGTGTTGTCGCCGAGGACGGAGAACCTCTTGGCGAGCGAGCTGACGCCGACAAACCTCTCCTCCTCTTCCCCACTGCCGACCTGTCCGTTCCTGTCCACCTGCTGCAACGCCGACTTCTTGAGCTCGACAGCTCGCACCACGGGCACCACTCGCTCGTCCCCGTTCACCGTCACGCTCGTCGTGCCCTGCCTCACGAAGGGAGCCGCCGTCGTGTGCGAGATGATGCGCATCGTCAGGGCGGCACCGTCCCGTCGCGCGGCCGCGGGGTCCGACCTGTCGGCCGGATGGGGATTGGTCAGTGATTTGACAGCAACCGGTAAAGGCAACGAGTTCCGAGGGTAATCCCAAAACTAAGGTCTCCTATTTTTTTTTTTATAAGTACATAGACCTGTTTATTTCTACAATGGTTTACATTTAGCTATTTTTCGACATAATCACCATTTCTGTCAATATATTTTTGTAGCCGCTGTGGCAGATTTTGTATGCTTATGTCATACCAGCTCGCCGCCATGCCGTTCGGAAAGTTATGAACCTCTTCTTTCACCTTGTAGTTTGAGCTGAATCGCTGGGACCACAACTAACGCTGACAGGTTCTGTGAGACTCTGAAAAAACTCAAACGGGCAATTCAGAACAGGACAAGAGGAACGTTGAAGGACGTACCCATTCTCCATGACAATGCTAGCCCACACATAGCTTGGCAAACCGTTGCTCTCCTGAAACACTTTCAGTGGAACATAATCACCCACCCACACTATAGTCCTGACTTGGCGCCCAGTGACTATCGCCTCTTCCCTAGGTTAAAAGAACATTTGGCCGGAAAGCTATTCAGCTCCGACAACGAGGTGAAAGAAGAGGTTCGTAACTTTCCGAACAGCATGGCGGCAAGCTGGTATGATATGGGCGTACAAAAACTGCCACAGGATCTACAAAAATGCATTGACAGAAAGTGAGATTGTGTCAAAAATAGTTAAATGTTCAAGCCGTAAACTGATGTTAACCATTGTAGAAATAAATAGGTCTATGTACTTATAAAAAAATAGGAGACCTTACTTTTGGGATTACCCTCGTATTTACAGTCGGATTATCTGGTCCTGTTGTATGGAACACATGCCCAATAATTTCTTACAGTAGCTATGAGTAAACACAGGGAGTCAAAAATTACCTACAACTTGCACTGAAACCACAACACTGCAGTCGTAGGGGTTTTAAAAGGGATACAGCAGTTCAGATGAGATTGAGATAGGATTGCAGCCTATCCCCAACATTATTCCATCTCTGCACTGAGCATGCAGTAAAGGAAAAAAATGGAGAAAGCGATTTTAAGTTCATGGGGACGAAATCAGAACTTTGAGGTCTGCTCATAGTAATACATGCAGTTAACGTGGAAGATATGTACTTTCACCCTGGGCATACTGTATTTTTGCCTGGGGAAAAAGTGTATGTGTGTGTGTTCTGTAATACTCAAATGTGCAGTATACTTGATGTTGCATCAAAGATATTTCCAAAACACATTGCTTTTATGCTGGATTATGTTTCGTAAAGTGCCAGGAAGTTCTTTGCCAGTGTATAAAACCTTTACTACTTAAAGGACTGATAAATTTTACAGCTCCTATGAAAATTGTATTGTCAGTTAACGGAGAAGATATTTACTTTCACCCTGGGCATACTGTATTTTTGCCTGGGGAAAAAGTGTGTGTGTGTGTGTGTGTGTGTGTGTGTGTGTGTGTGTGTGTGTGCGTGCTGTAGAATTTATCAGTTCTTTAAATAGTAAAGGTTTTATACACTGGCAAATAACTTCCTGGCACTTTACGAAACAAAATCCAGCAAAAAAAGCAATGTGTTTTGGAAATATCTTTGATGCAACATCAAGTATACTGCACATTTGAGTATTACAGAACACAAATTTCACCAAACAAAGCACAGCAGCTTTTGCAGCACTGAAATAGAGACTGCATTGTGTGATGTGCTGTTTGCCAGCCAATCACAGCTCACATCAGATGATCTCACAGTCAATGACAGCAGATATTCACAGCATGTGACATGTAATGCAGTCATTGTTTAAGAAGTGGGAACAGACAAATATGAAAAGTTAATGCTTTAAATTAATATAGATACAGCATAGCTTTGATAAAAAACTAAGATTTCGCATATAATATTGGTGGTCAAAAATTTTTTGACATTCCTCCCTCCCTCTCCCCCTCCCCCTCCCCCTCCCCCCTGAATTTTTGTCACTCACAATGGATGTATTTCATTCAAAAGGTGGACCAGCACACTACTAAGTGAGTGGTTCTAATATTTCAGTGTATCAAAATAATTTTATTTGGCAAAGAGACTGCACGGCACACGCACATAAAATACAACACATCCAAAAGATCCTCCAGTCAGTCACTTTGGTAAAGAATTCTATGATGAATAGTATAACACTCAGATTTCCATAGACGACAAACACACAAGTGCAGTGAGAATTAGAATACGACAAATCTTCAGGATTAGATCCAGTAACTCTTATTACCGTCAATGTTGCCTCCATGTGATTCCGTATCAATTTGACCGGGAAAAATGCATTTTCTCATCCGCAATCTCACGTTCTGTTGAAACTTAAGTAACCGTGGCAGTTTTGGCTTTTCATCTCTCCCTGTTTCCATTTTACAGCACTTCAAAGTTTAAATGTTTTGGCATTTTTAACAGTGTGATGACACAAAATGACAGTACTTAACATTTTATTTCTGAAGCGTCTGTAAATCAGACACACTGTGACCTAATTGAACATTTTGGGAACTTCAGACACTTCATGCAAGTGTAAGTTTCCAGAACTTTAAGCCACTAGATTGTTTAGTGAACTTGGAAGCAAAGAGTGCCAGTAACAATGTGGAGTCCACTTCAAAATAATATTCATTGGCTTCTTGTGTAGGCGAGGACAATTTGATACCATCTAGATACATAGCTTGTAAGCATTTCATTCTGTGGTACTGGTGTAATCAGTCACTTACATACAACAGCAGATGATGATACCGTGGGATCTGTGCAATCTTCAGGACTTTCGCTGTAATTCCACAGCCGCAAGTGATAGGATACTTGTTCAATAGCAATTTGCAATGCACTTGCTGTTGCTAAACCTTCTAAAGCATCAGCTTTTAGGGGAGTCATGAGTGCTTTACAGAAAATATGTTACTGTTATAGATTATGCGTAAGCAGAAATGTTCAACAAAATTAATTATGAAGGTTGCCCAGAAGGTGCATTTTTTTCTTCTTCAACAGTTCTTTATTGAACATAATGAGAATTACACACACACACACACACACACACACACACACACACACACACACACACACGAAGGAATCGTGTTTTATCTACACACCCTATTTTTCCATATAATCTCCATTCCATTCTCTGGCCTTCCTCCAGTGGGAAACAAGGGTGTGTATGCCCTGTTGGTACAAATCCTTGTTCTGATAGCGGAGCCAGTGCTTCACTGTGTGAATCACCTCCTCATGGTCCTCAAAATGTCTTCCACGAATGGCATCCATGAATAGCATCCTTTAATGGCCCAAACAAGTGGAAGTCCGAGGGGGCTACGTCAGGTGTGACAGCCGTGGACAGGTCTTTCCGCCACTGCAAACTGTGGAGTTTCGCCGAACTGCTTTACGATGACCACACCCTCTGTGCCCAGCGACTAACTGTACTTCTGTCAAAAGCCGATGTTCCATAGACTTTGCACAAACATTTGTGAATATTCCCCACAGTTTCTTCCTCTGCAGTGAGAAATTCAATGACGGTATGTTGCTCGTAACGTACATCACGTACAGATGCCATTTTGAAACTGTCCTGCAGCTACACTCTCTGTCGCAAGTGACGGAAACTTGGCCCGGTCATTCAGCAGACTTCATGTAATACGTATGTAACACTTCACATTCGTAGCATTGTTGTTGGCTCAGAAAAAAAAAATGCAGTGCATTATTTTCTGAGCAACCCCCGTATTTTGACATTTTTTGCATACATTTGGTTGATTTTGTTTATTTTATGAGTTTAAGCACTTTCAGTTTTGTCAAAATTATATTCTTGAGGTCCTTTGAAAATTTCAGTAGTTTACTTTACACTCTAAAGGCAAAATTAAAAACTACTATGTGTTACAAAAACAAGAAGAAACAAAGGAGCAAAAACCTTTTTAATTTCATTTTCTGAAGTAACTGTGCCCTTCCCCTTTATATTTGATGTAACGAAGCACCATTTCTTTTTTTACAAAACAAAATACGAAAATTTAAGTATGCATTTCTTCACGTCTTGATTGTTTTACTAGCATGTATTAGGGGGATTTTCTTCCAGTCCATTTACCACAGAGTACAGAACCACCATATTGCACACAGTTTATTTATCATACAAATGGTAGTTTACTTTTAAAACATTAGCAAATGTCTTTTAAATCACCACAATGTTAAAAATTGCAGGACCTCCTAAGCGGAAGTGCAGTAAAATGGTAAGAGAGAGGTTAGAAGCTGAAATTTGGTACAGTTAATTTTCCTTGTAAGAAGTGCTGGTTTCTTTGGTAATCTGGTACAGTGAATCACACCCCTCAGTCACCACCGCTTTCTTGAATTTTCGAGGCATTGTGCACCTTTTCCTGATGGTGGCACTATCTCACTACTGATGTCAACAATGCCCAAGCCTTACCAGTCACATGCATGTATGTTAGTGGGAAGTTGTCACGTGAGATTTTTACGAGGCAGTCGCATGCAACCGCATCACGTGTAAACTGTCTGAAGAACACGCTAAAGAGTCGACTGCAAATTTCGAGGTATTCGTCAGTCAGTAGGGTAAAAGTAATGTACGATTCAATTTATTTGCTGAAATATGCACGGGCTTAGTTGTGAAACTAGAGGAAAGAAACAGCGTCGTGGTTGTCGTTAAGAAAATTCAGTTAGGGGAACATATTGAAATTTGAACAAATATTATACAGCTTCTGTGAACATTGAGAAACTGGTAAATTAATGTAGAAATGAGTACGAAATGAGACTAACAGTTAATACCGGAGGGGATAAACCTAAGCATTGTTATGGAATGTGTAACATGTCAAACAGATATTAAAACAGAGAAATGTAGCAGAGAGTAATGTAGGAATAGACAGTTTGCCACTCACCATAAACATGAGACGTCAAGTTGCAGACAGGCACAAACAGCATACATTCACAGAAGCAAGCACACACTACTGCCAACTCCAGCAGACCAGCTTGGACCAGAATGCAACTGTCATGTGAAATGGAAGCAAAAATCTGGAGGTGTGGTGAAGGGGGAGAAATAGCAGAGTCCGGGTGGGGCACAGAGCTGGGGGAGGGCGGAGGAATGCTTTCAGAGTGCGCAGGGATTAGACTGCCAACAGGCACAGCGTCAGGCGGCTGTGACGCAGAGAGTTGGGGAAAAAGGGGGCGAGAAAGGAGAAAAATGGGGAAAGATGGACAGGTGCACTGGCAGAGAGTGGACCACAAAGAGAGTGGGAGGTGAGGTTGAGAAAGAGGTGATAGGACAGAGGGAGTGGAAACTATTGGGTGGAAAGTATTGGGACAGTATGTTATCCTCTGCCAATGCATCCCCCCCCTCTTTCCCTGCTCCTTCTTTCCTTGCTCTGTTTTCCCCAACACCCTGCCCGACAACCTCCTGACATTGCACCTGTTTGTTTCCCTTTCCTGTTCTGACAAAGATTGTGGCAAAAACTTGTGTGTAAGTGTCTTTCAATTGTGCCTGTCTGCAGCTTAACATGTCATCTTTATGGTAAGTATCTTTTCCTAGCTTGTTGACATTCCAACCTGGAGTTTACATTGCTTAAAATGAGTAATATTGGTTTGTACTGTTATTATTTCAAAGTGACATTTTTCCAATTCATGACTGAGGAACTTTAGTATTTGAAAATTATAAGACAGCAACACGGTCAAGTTTACTTAGTAACGAAATGTTCTCACCGTAGAGCTCCCGTACTCGAGTCTGATAGCCACAAAATTAATTGTGTAAGTATGTGGAGGAGCTTTACAACTCCATAGGAAGAACAAATATGCCAAGTTTCTATATTAAAAAACTAAAAACCCACCTCGATTGCGAAAAAAGCACCTAGTGTTAAGTGTTAACCCAGGTTTCGGCATAGATAACTAAACCTTCTTCAGAACAACAATAAAACCCACAAGTGCTTAAGAACACCTTTGTCAATGGTTAAAAGAACACCGAAACTATACATTTATAAACGAAAAAGAAAAGGAAAACACTAACAGTTCATAGTAGAAAGTCAAAACCACTACTTTACTTAATGATGTACGCTTCACCTCACACCGGCCTAGGTTCGATGGGCCGCGACCCGCCATAAACTGCAGCTACAAATGGTCAAAACACTTAACACTAGGTGCTTTTTTCACAATCGAGGCGAGTTTTTAGTATTTTAATATATTAACCAACGACTGCTGATGCACTGCGATGTTGAAGGTTCTTATGTCAAGTTTCACCTAAATCCCAGGCGGTCCAGAAGACTCGATACGGAATGAATATCACATTCAGAGGACAAAGGCACGATACAAACATCCGAGACGGCAACACGCACGAGACAGATTACGCGTCCCAGTCTAGAGGTACTCGCCTATCCTCTGTACGAAATGACACCCTCACCTCTGCACCCCAGAGGGAGCGGGCTGCGACTTCAGCTGCACGGCGCGTATCCTGGGCTCCGCAGTAGATATCCTGATCACCGTGGGCTCCACCTTGGCGGCAGCTGGTGGCGCAAGTGCAGGTGCCGGGTCGCCACTCCTGACGTGCACGTTCTGTCCGGAAGGCACTGCCATCACCGGTTCCGGCTTTTTCTCCGGTACTGCGCCGTCGAGCGTGGGAGCTTTGGCGATGTCGGCAGTAGCATCTGCACTCTGAGTCTGAGGTTCTCGTGAGGTTTGTTGTGCCTGCAACAATCCACTACGATGCAGTAGCTGCCAACGCTGGCACACACACACACACACACACACACACACACACACACACACACACAACACACACATTTGTGAAAGCTTTTTGAACTGAAGCGGCCAAATTTGCTACAATTAATTTTTTACACATCACACTACAGAACAAAACTGAATCCGTACGGGAATCAAAGTGTTCTCGCTAACACCCGATTCTACAAAGGATATGCTCCGTATAGGGAAGAAAATTATTCTCAACAACTACCCTGAGTTTACATGTAAGCCAAACTTGTTTTCTCTTGTCAGCATAAGCGTGGTGAGACTGTGGGAAAACTTCTGCGCAGGTTGGATAAAAAGGGGAAGAGCCAGTGACAAGTCAACAGAGTGAGTACACCCCAGTAATGACACGAGCAAATGAAAACAATCAGTTCAGTCGGTTATAGCTTCACACGACGGCTGGTTCATTCATTCATTCTTTTGACTGAAACCAGTCAGTGTGAGCTACTCAATGAAAGCATTCAATTCATTTCTTTTTAGTTTCACATACCCATAGGATTATTATCCATTCATTTCTTTCGAGTGGACTCACTCTGGGAACAACTGAATGAAAACAGTCAAAGGAGTCTAGCCCATTCCGTTCCGAACATAAATATTTGACCGTTTTGCCACTGTTAAATTACTTCTGTCGAGCGTGCTCTGTTACCACCCGTCGTCACTGTTATTGCCATTTAGTAATTTGCTTTATATTGAGTCCTAATAAGTAGCTTTTAATACAGGTTTTCATCCACACTCACAAACAGGTGTTTTCTCGACACATCCGTCACCCGGCGCGATTCGGCCGAGTTTCACGCAGGGCCCACATCAGAGTGTCGAGACCACCGAGACGTACAGCAGCAATACACGGGAATAGCAATGATGCAATACTAGCAGATTCGTGTGTTGCCGGTGGTCTAATGCTACAGAGCCTTCGATTCATTACAAAGAATGAAGTGTTTAGTTCAAAAATGGGGAAAGCGAGAAGTACTTCGGTTTGGAGGACTGCCTCTCATCTCCCTGCAGTTATCCGAGATATGTCACCAAGTCGAGAAGTGCTGCGTCACACGACAATACTCACCACGCGAGTGGTACCGCAACTTCTTTCCGAGCGAGTTCTAGTTTCGCGTAATGCACCTCGCTCGAGCAACGCGTCTACGTGGAGAGGTTCCGAGGAGAACCAATGTCGACACACCGCATTTGACACCGTCATACGAGCCCGGTTTGGCTAAAGTCTAGATCGGGGCCAGAAGCAGTCACGGCAGTGCTTATCCAGCTCAGAGGTTAGCAACGTATCACCTTTGTGCAGCTGATGGGACAATTCTTTGGCATCACCAATGCGAGGTGAGAAGAGAGACAATATATGTCTAGCACCAAAATTAAAACCATTAACTTACCTGCTGGTTTTCAGTGTGTTAGCGAGATTCATGAGAAATATTTTTTGATTGTGGCAGTGAGTGCTATAAAGTGAGACCGATGTTGGTGCATGTCTCACAGATTAATTGCAGAGACACAAAAGTATAAAATGTTGTAGTGAAATAAATACACAATTGATTTATGTGAGCACACTGCGTAAGTGGATCAATGTTTTTTACTTAAATCGTGGGAGAGAGCAGGCAGATCAATGTTCGTTCATAACAGAGGTGCTCATTAGATATATTAATATAACATTGGCCCACCTACCTCCTCCCACGATTTAATTAATAAACAGTGCTCCACCTACCCCCTCCCACAATATAATTAAAATACACAGATCCACTTACTTAATGTGCTTCACAGATTGACTGTGTAGCAACACAGTGCAGAGAAATACATCACTGCTTTCTCAAATATACCACAGGTCCAGATGATGTCCTCGGTTTGCAGATATGGGCAGAGTTTAAACTGATGTCACTCAAACAAGGAAAAATTAAATTTCTAATCCTCGTTTACAGCAATTTTGCACCATTTCTTCCAAATGTATTACTTCAAAATACATCATCTGCCTGCAGCTCTCTCAATGGCTGCATAACACAAACAGTTGACACGTCATCTTTCGCTCACATCACACCTCACGGCAAGTGCTGACAACATTTCTGCACAAAACCTAAGTACACCACTGGCCCTATACTAAACTTTTACTCCTCGGTCAGCCCGTGACGATACCGAATACCTACAGGTACACAATAGTCACCTCCAGTTTGTGCAGGTGGTAATCTGGACACGTGTCAAACTTGGCAGCTCTGTGCTGCGTCACAGGTGTTTCAGAGGCACCTTTCAACAAGGTATCACAAGATCGCACCTCACCCGTGCCAACCCGACCGTCACTTCGACTGGCACGTCCTCCATCCTCCGGCACCCTCACCGTACGGATACGTCCGTTCACGGGTTGCCGACAGTCTGGCACGCCACACTCACCAACCGCCACAGCTGACGTACTCTGGAACGGGTTCGAAGCGGCACACGACGAAGGACCTGCGTGTGCCACCCGAGCTAAGTACGATTCGGTGCTCGGCCAGGTCAGAAAACTCGTCGCTGCCAGAGGTGACAGCTCCGTGCATTAAGGTTTACACCCAGCATACCCCTGCACCGCCAACAAATTCCATCGCTTATTCTTCTTACTGCGCTTAAAATATTGTTACTCGTCTCTCTCGCCAGTGTCGCAGCTTCGACAGTTCCCCACGTACTGTGAAAATAGGGTACTCTCGGAATGTGCCGGGTCAGAACGGCAAAGAGATCGGACGACCGCCAGCTGCCGCCTCACCTGGGTGTGAGCGCCGCCCACGCGGTAGTCGCTGTCCACCTTGAGCGAGACGGCCCGGTCGCGCGGCCGCTCACCCCAAGAGGCGAAGCTGATTGCCGGCGGCCGGTATGGCTGCGGCTGCGGCTTAGTGCCGACTTCCGTGACCCGAGCCTCTCCCGCCGTCTTCCACGAGTCCTCCGGCGGCCGCTCCGACCGCGGTACTGCTGCCGAGGCGTCTGCCGTCGCACCCGATCCTTCACTGCTGCTACTGAAACCCAAAATCATTTTCTGTTATTTTTTTAATGCCGTAGCTTTGCAGCTATCCTGAGTGAAAGTGAAGAAGAATTAAATGATCTGCTGAACGGAATGAACAGTCTAATGAGTACACAGTACGGTTTGAGAGTAAATCGGAGAAAGACGAAGGTAATGAGAAGTAGTAGAAATGAGAACAGCGAGAAACTTAACATCAGGATTGGTGGTCACGAAGCCAATGAAGTTAAGGAATTCTGCTACCTAGGCAGTAAAATAACCAATGATGGCCGGAGCAAGGAGGACATCAAAAGCGGACTCGCTATGGCAAAAAAGGCATTTCTGGCCAAGAGAAGTCTACTAATATCAAATACCGGCCTTAATTTGAGGAAGAAATTTCTGAGGATGTACGTCTGGAGTACAGCATTGTATGGTAGTGAAACATGGACTGTCGGAAAACCGGAACAGAAGAGAATCGAAGCATTTGAGATGTGGTGCTATAGACAAATGTTGAAAATTAGGTGGACTGATAAGGTAAGGAATGAGGAGGTTCTATGCAGAATCCGAGAGAAAAGAAATATGTGGAAAACACTGATAAGGAGAAGGGACAGGATGGTAGGACATCTGCTAAGACATGAGGGAATGACTTCCATGGTACTAGAGGGAGCTGTAGAGGGCAAAAACTGTAGAGGAAGACAGAGATTGGAATACGTCAAGCAAATAATTGAGGACGTAGGTTGCAAGCGCTACTCTGAGATGAAGAGGTTAGCACAGGAAAGGAATTTGTGGCGGGCCGCATCAAACCAGTCAGTAGACTGATGAAAAAAAAAAGCTTTGAAGCTGCAGCTACAAATTATCAAGAAACTACAGTCTTTGTTACAGTGCTGTTTTAAAAAAAGACATGCAGCCCCAATATAGCGGGTGATCAATAAGTCTGTACAAATTTGAAAACTAAATAAATCACGGAATAATGTAGATAGAGAGATACAAATTGACACACGTGCTTAGAATGACATGGGGTTTTATGGGAACCAAGAAAATACAAAAGTTCAAAAATGTCTGACAGATGGCACTTCATCTGATCAGAATAGCAATAATTAGCATAATACAGTAAGACAAAGCAAAGATGATGTTCTTTACAGGAAATGCTCAATATGTCCACCGTCATTCCTCAACAATAGCTGTAGTCGAGGAATAATGTCGTGAACAGCACTGTAAAGCATGTCCGGAGTTACGGTGAGTTCGGCATCCCTAGAGATGTCGATCGATCACGATACACTTGTGACTTCAAGTAACCCCAAAGCCAATAATCGCACAGACTGAGGCCTGGGGACCTGGGAGGCCGAGCGTGACGAAAGTGGCGGCTGAGCACACAATCATTACCAAACGACGCGCGCAACAGATCTTTCACGCGTCTAGCAGTATGGAGTGGAGCACCATCTTGCATAAACATCGTACATTCCAGCAGGTGTTTATCAGCCAGGCTGGGGATGATGCGATTCTGTAACATATCGGCGTACCTCTCACCTGTCACAGTAGCAGCTACTGACGTTTTGCTGTCCAGCGCCACCTGTCGGAAATTTTGTGACTTTGTATGTGTGTCTATATATAATTTTTTTTTTTTTTTAATAAAATCCCATGTCATTCCAAGCATGTGTGTCAATTTTTACCTCTCTATCTACATTATTCCGTGGTTTATTAAGTTTTCAAATTTATACTGACTTTTTGATCACCCGGTACTTCTACTAATCTTTATACACGGTATTAATGTATAACAACAGAGAATTTCTGGCCAATACTTACAGTCACGGAGTTGAAATGTTTAGTGCTGCACACACACACACACACACACACACACACACACACACACACACACACACACGTAGAAGTATTCGACACAATCACAGCTTTCAGAACTAATAGCTCCCTCCTCAAGGAGGAAACAGGAATAAATTTGGGACAGTTAAAAATTAAGAGCACGTTACTCACACCCCACCTATCACAAGGACAAGTGTAGACTACGAATTGATCTTCCTGATAATTCAAATAGTAAGTAAATTAGAATGATACATTTTTTCAGCTGACAGAAACAAAGATTTTTTAAATATATAAATTAGGGCAACACAACAGAAAATTAACTAAGTCCATGAGCAGTATGCTTCACAAAGGACAAATATTCAGCTATGGATTGGAACACACTGAAGAAAATTGTGTGCGAGCGTGTGGGTGAGGGGGGAACCCCACACACAGTAATTTTTCCACCCCCCCCCCACCCACCCACCCCCCCCAGCCCCTCCTCTTCACGCGCACGCGCGCGCGTCTTCTCAACATCCCCAAATACAGAGGCAATTCAGGAATTTTTTCCGAGTATTTTGGTACAAGGGATTCCTGAAGGGATTCATGCAGCTAAATATCTGTACTGCACTGAAAATACCTGCACAGCAGTGCAAATGTCAATGGTATGTGCTGTGTGTCTTCTACATCACAGTCCTTTTGATTGTGTCTAAGTTCTGTTTCACTACTGTGTGTTTCATGTTGTACATTTTGGTGACTGCACATTACAGCCTTTTTCATGCTCCGAAGGTGCAGAGAGCTCCAAGTTACCTGTGTTGATGCATGATGCAGACCTGAGACTTCACAGATAATGGAAGCATGCAGACATCTAAATCATACTTCCTTTCTCCTGGGAACTCCTACTTGCTGTACTTACAATGTCTCGGTATACATCATATTCGAAACTCCACTTAGGCATATACTAACAGCCCCTCACACAGTTGCACACGCCATGATGTATGCTGAGAAAAACGACAATAGAAGAAGCACAGAAAATATGCTGCTAAGAGTGATAACAGTTCTTAAAAACATGCCCCAACGTACAATAATTAAGGTAGTATGAAAGTATCCACAGAAACTGTATTTCAAAAAATGAGAAGTAAAAATGTAATAATGTGTTACAGTGACTCAACAATTCCCATATTACTGTTTCTCTCTGCAAACACGGACCAAATCAAAGAGTTCCACGAGAAAGTTACTATAACGTACTCCTGTCAGTCACGTACCACAGTGGTAGATCCTTTGTCCGCTGGGAGGATGATGATGGAGTCATCAGCTTTTAAGGAACGCTTAGTCTGGAGTTCTGGAGAGGATAGATTAGGGTTACGTTGTAGGGACCTGAGGAAGAATTGTAAAGCAATGCTGGATGTGAGGAATTCTTGGAAGGCTTGCAAGGAGTGATATTCAGATAGTGGTGGATACGGTAAAATTGGGATCACGGTCAGAACTTTGTCTCAGTAATGAAAAAGGTTTTGGTACTTATTTCAACAACTGTACGATTGGGTGGTGGATGGAGTTGTCCCATTGCCACCACAAATTGGTGATAGAAAAGCAAGGAGTATCAGTTATTTATTGCATCATTGTCATTATCAAACCCAGAGCAAGAATCAGCACAATAAAAAACCAGTCAAAGTTGCAAATTTCACTATTTTTTTATTGAATCAGTAACTAGTTTCGGGCTGGGACCCATTTTCAATACAGATAATCAGTATTCTCAGTAACTGTTTGTCTGCACATTTTTGACACAGTTTTTGCATTTTCAGAAATACCAATTTGACTATTTGTTACAATGATCTGAAAATGGGTACCAGCCAAAAACTAGTCATCAAGTAAATTTAAAAAAAAGTTAAACTTGCAATTTTGGCCAGTTTTTTTGTTGTACTGATTAACAGAAGTAGCTGACCTACAATTATTCCACCACGCTGAAAATTCGTATCGAGCAAGAAGTTAAAAATCTCAGTTACTTGTTTTTTAGACTATGCACCACATTGTCTGATCTAATCCTTATTTTCTGTAGTTCTTTGCTCCTTCAATCAATGTGTGTGCTTTGCTACACTTATATCTATCTTATTATACTGTTATTTATTTGCTATCACTGTGCTAGCAACTTAAAAACTAATTCTTATATACCCTGTTATTGCTGGATAGCTTTCATCTACGAGAGAATGGAAAACTTTATTGGTTGTTATGTAGAGGGAGGCTGCTGTTTTAGTATATCCGACCTAACTCGACATGACGTGAACTGTCAAGTGCAACATTTCACCGGCACAGGTACAGTAGCTTGCTCCATATCCACAGAAACAAACCAAATAAATAATCCTTGTAAATAGTAGATTTCAGCTATCAGTCATCCTTTGGAATTTTTATTGGCAGATCTAGATTTTAGCTAGAAACTAGCAGCTGTAATGTCTGGCTTTACATGCATTGATAAAAAATGATAGTGGTATGGCTGTAACGGATCATGCAGCCACGTCTCGATCCTCGAGTCAACAGATGGGGACGTCTGTAAGACGACAACCATCTGCACGAACAGTTCGATGACATTTGCCTGGCATTACATGCATTGATCAAAAATGATAGTGGAATGTAATATGTAAACCATATGAGATAAGCCATTAATTGTAACATTTTTATGACATCATCTAACTATGTACCTGTTGTATTCTCAGCATTGAGAATGGCTAGTTTCTAGCTGAAATCTAGATCTGCCAATAAAAATTTCGAAGGACGACTGATAGCTGAAATCTATTATTTACAAGTAAAAATAACAGTCGCTGAGTGCAACAGCCTCTGAATGGAGGGTAACCTGATAAACAAAATAATAATTATACGACTACTCTAAAACAAGCCACTAGTCACTTAACCAAAAACTTTTGGTGGTGTAGTTCGGGTCTGTCCCGTATACATTTAGCGATGCAAGATTTAGTCTGGGAGAAGCGACGTACGAATCGGCTCTTATCGGAATGCAGATTTCGTAGTCCCACAAACAGGGCGCTCTGCAAATCTCGTCTCTCTCGTAACGTCTCATGACGCAATGGACACTTTCCTCACACTCTCGAGCTGAGTAAACGAACTTGTTATGAGGAGGAGTCCGATTATCGCTCTAATCTGCCTGCAGCGAGCAACTGGCAGGTTGTGGTGTACGCTGCTCACCTGGACGGCTCCCGCTCTGGTGTCGTCTTCAGCTGGGGTAATATGCTGCGCAGCACCTGCAACAACAAACGTGAACTGTGAGGATTGCCAGGAAAAAACGCTAGAGCTCTTCTGTCTAATGTGAAGCAGTCAGGAAACTCTTCACACAAACCTACCCCTCCCTCTCTCTGCCACCTTTTATTGACACTTAAGAGACAGAAGTAAATTTTTCAAACTTAATAAATATTTCTCTGCTTCCCATACTGATAAATAATATGAAACTGCAGCCTATACTGAATAGGAATCGTCTGGGCTTCCAGAAGCGAGTGAACTTCAGTACGGCAACTCCGAGTAAGAGCATTCTGTCCGAACCGAGTAAAGCTGAGTCTTGCCGACCACCGAGTAGGAGGTTCTCCGAATTATCACGAGAATGGTCGTACTGACATCATTAACTGAGGATTCTTCCGCCACAAATCCTACAAAGGAGGGGACACACGGCACTCACAAATAGCGCACAACAGTGACAGGATTGCATCTGAATTGTTTGATAAGAGGAACAATTCCTAAACCATCTATCTACACCTAACCTATAACTGAAAAGATCTTTCCAAAACACTGGGGATTTTAACTGCTCCGTGTGAACACATTTACCAGTCAGTTGTACATATCAAAAATGATATTAGTAATTACTGCACAAACAGCTCTGTCCATGACAGAGCTAGTAGACTAAACTTGCACTTACGAAGAAAAAATGAACATAAAACTCAAAACAGGATTTTCTACGAAGAAGTAAAGTGTACAATGAATTACCAAAAGAGATTAAAGAAATTGCAAAAACTCACTTATTTAAAAAGGCAGCTAAAAAGTGCCTGTTATGCAATACATTTTGCACACTGAAGGATTACTAAGATAAAACGTCGTAGGGGTTTGGTTAAAAAAAGTTACACAAATTAATAATAATAATAATAATAATAATAACAATTATAAAACATCCAACATTCCACATAACACCTTCACACTAAGTATTGTACACAAGGAGTAAATCTAATGATTGTGCCTAACTAGAAGTCTGTAACTGTACGTGTATTCGAATTAGCTTATTTTAAATTGGTCTAACTTGTAAATACTTTGACATGTCCTATATTCTTGTAATAAGATATCTACAGATGAAGAAAGCTACTGCTACTGTTACTACTCTGCAAACCATTGTGCACAGCAGAGGGTACGTCCCACTGTACCAGTTATTGGGGTTTCTTCCCATTACATTCACATATGGAGCACAGGAAGAATGACTGTCTAAACATCCCTGTGCACGCTGAATTATTCTGATCTTATTTTCACGGTTCCTATCTGAGTGATATGTAGGAGATTATAGTATATTAAAAATGTCACCATTTAAAGCCGGCCACTCACAACATCCAGTCCATATTCTTGCTCTACCCATACTTGGAGCAACATGGATATGTTGGATTTTGTGAGAAATTCCAAAGGTGCCCACCCAGTTGGCCGTGTGGTCTAACGGACGGCTTTCCAGGCGGGAAGGAGCGCCGGTCCCCGGCACGAATCCGCCCGGTGGATTTGTGTCGAGGTCCGGTGAGCCGGCCAGTCTGTGGATGGTCTTTAGGCGGTTTTCCATCTACCTCGGCAAATGCAGACTGGTTCCCCTTATTCCGCCTCAGTTACACTATGTCGGCGATTGCTGCGCAAACAAGTTCTCCACGTACGCGTACACCACCACTACTCTACCAAGCAAACATAGGGGTTACAATCGTCTGGTGTGAGACGTTCCCTGGAGGTCCACCGGGAGCCGAACCGCACAATAACCCTGGGTTCGGTGTGGGGTGGCGGAGGGGTGAAGTGGACTGCGGTAGCCGTCGTGGGGTTGTGGACCACTGCGGCTGCGGCGGGGACTGAGCCTCTCCATCCTTTCTAGGTCCCCAGTTAACATAACATAACATAACATACCTCCAAAGGTACAAAAACTCTGAGTGATAGTGTCACATAAGCCAAATATTGTGTATACCTTAACTAGTTTGGATGCTGTAATACATTTAAGCCATATTTGTACCTTTTGGGACACACTGTATACAGGGAGATTCACAAAAATATACAAATATTTTAATATTTTGTTCTACAAGTAAAACTAAAGAAAAGAGTTCATATAAACATAGCTCCGCAAATGTTTAGTTACGGAGTTACGGCTGATAAAAGATTTTGCCTTAAATTTAACAACTTCACTAATATGAAGCCATTGCAAAACTGTACGAGGTTAAAGTAAAGCACGACTTCCATTTATTCTGTTGTTATTGACCTGGTGAATCTAACAAAACATGCCCCAGACGTGTATCTGCAGTATTTTTCCAGAACATCCAGAGAAGCAAATTTGAAAGGCATCCCTATTTTATAAATAATCTACAAACTACAACAGTTACTATATAGTTTCACTTAAATATACTAATGTTATTATGTTCTTTCACTGAACAATACAGAAAAATAACTCTGTTTCAAGATTAGGAAACAACTGAAACAACTCACTAAGGGTTGTCAACAATGACATAAACGTTTCTACATTCTTAATGAAAAGTAAACAAATTTACTTGTATAATAATCTTTGCTTCTCTGGATGTTCTGGAAAACTACTACACATACAGGTCTGGGACACGTTTTATTAGATTCACCAGACCAACAACAACAAAATAAGTGGAAATTTTGCTTTACTTTAACCTCGTTCAGTTTTGCAATGGCTTCATATTAGCGAAGTTGCTAAATTTGAGGAAAAATCTTTTATTTGCTGTAACTCCGTAACTAAACATTTGCAGACCTATGTTTATATGTTTTTCTTTATTTTTACTTGAAGAACAACATATTAAAATATTTGCATATCTTCATGAATCACCCTGTATACTGTTATCATGAGAGGAAGAGGGGTGGGGGGTGGGGGGGGGGGGGGTCAATAAAAATTACAACTGAAAACTGGTTCGCAAGTACTGGAAGGTTGAGAAATGCAAGCCTAAATCGTAGCTAAAGCAGGTGACAGACTTTGGTTCATTGGTAGAATACCCGGGAAATGCAAACAGTCCACAAACAAGACTGCTTACAAATCACTCGTGCAGTCCATCCTAGAATGTGGCTCACGAGTGTTTGACCCGTACCAAATACGACTAACAGAGGGTATTGAATGTATAGAAAGAAAGGTGGCACAAATGGTCACAGGTCTGTTTGACATGCACAAAGCAGTGACTGAGGTACCGAGGAAACTGAACACGCAGACACAAATTCTACTGATTAAGCCTGCTTATAAAGTTGCAAAAACCGGTTTTAAATGACGAATCTAGGAATATAATAGAGCCCTCGTGTGCAACTACCACAGGATTTGTGAGAACAAGCTTAGGCCAGTTACAGCATTCACAATGGACATTTAAACTGCTGTTCTCCCTTAAGTCAATATGTCAATGGAATTAGGAGAAGCTCTACCGTACTTACTCGACTCTAAGCCGCACTTTTTTTCCGGTTTTTTTAATCCAAAAATCCGCCTGCGGCTTAGAATCGAGTGCAAAGTAAGCGGAAGTTCTGAAAAATGTTGGTAGGTGCCGCCACAAATGACTTCTGCCGTCAAATATATGTAGCGCTGCATAGGCATGCTTTGCAGCACAAAGATAAATACTGGGGCCAAAATCTCCGCGTCAGTAAATAAATTAAAAAAAAAAAGGGTGGAAGACAAGCCTTCTTCTCCGCCCCCAGTTTCGACCACTGCATTTTATACATTATCCAACGAAGTAAATACAAATTCCGTATCATTCATCTTCGAATGTAGCAGCATTTCAATGTACTACGAAAATCCGACTGGCAAGACTGTTTGGGATGTTTGTCAATATGGCCAACACTACGTTCTGAATTTATTCCTATCTGTGAGAAGAGATGGTTGCTAATAGGAACTTTTATGAATTGTGAATCACATACAGTATTCTCTTCGCCATAAGAATAATACGAATATAAACATTTTGCCGTGTATTCTTTCGTGTTTGCTGCTATCTCATTTAAATCCTATCTGCCGAATAAACTACAAAACTAGGGTGAGACAACAGCAAACGCGGAAGAATATACATATCATGTCATGTTTATATTCGTATTATTCTTATGCCTAATAGTGATACAGGCAGAAATGAAGCACGACAATTGACAAGATTTTTAAATCTAAGATGACTAATTTCCGTGCAGAATGTAATGTACTAAAGAGGCGTCTGCAAAGATTTTCAAACGGAGAAAAATTTTCGCTAAACTCTCGTTCAGAACGTCTTCTGTCAAAAGCAATATATTATTTGGTTCTTGTTGATCATTATCAAAGTAAGCAGCAGTGTAAGTAACAATAAATAGCAGTCTCTTGCCATTGCTTTGCTAATGAAACAATTCCTCTCTTTTTTAATTGTAAGCGGTGGTAGCGCGCATGAAAACAAGCCATGCCGCGAGCAGGGACAGGCCGTAAACACTCATTATCAGAATGCGACAAACAATTCATGACACAGTACAGTAATGCATTTTCAGCTTAGAGTGACGCAAACACCTATAACAAACAGAACGGCACTTACCAGATCAAAGCAAAGGTACCCGTATATGTACGGACGGAGCGCGTGACGCATAGCAATGGCTACCTAGTAAAGCTTAACTGCTAAGCTTACGACTCGAGCCTACTGTAGCTGTATCGTCATTCATTCGACTTAAATTGTGTCTCATATTACAATGGACCAACTTTGTTTCGATTTGGAGGTGCGGCCTAAAACTTTTCTCTCCCCTTGAATTTCGAGTCTCAAATTTCAGGTGCGGCTTAGATTCGGGAAAATTTTTTTTCTTGATTTCGAGTCTAATTTTTGAGGTGCGGCTTAGATTCGAGTAAATACGGTAATTACTGGTAGCATGGCAAGTACCCACTGCCATGCTCTCCACAGTGGTTTGCAGACTATCAATGAAGATGTATGTGTGCATGGGGGGGGAGGAGGGTGGGCGTGCGCCTGTGTTGTTTTGGTTACTACATACTGAGAGGCTTGGAGTGAGTGAATGCTGCCACTGAAACACATGCTGCCCCCCCCCCCCCCCGCCCCCCCCGCCCAGTGACTAACAAGGGGATTTGTTGTTTTAATGTTACCATCTGGATGGACAGATCTCAGCTGAGTACCACACGCTCTCTTTTGAGGTAGCCCGGTGGAGAGGTTTGGAGTAAGTCCAGAATGCGGTCACACAGTCTGGTAATTAGGATTTGTTCCACTCCAACCGTCCTCTTTGAGCCACCAAATGAAAATTGTTACACAAGTGAGAATTTAAAAAAACATACAGACTAAACGAGGAACAAATATTTTCCGCACCTGCACCGATTGCAGCTGAGACGAGCCACTGTCCTCCTCATTGGTAGACTCCGCAGCACCTGCAAACGGAAGACACAGAACGTTCACAAATGAAGTTAGCAGCAAAAATTTCATTCCTGAAAGGAAAGAAGGCTAACAGGTACAAGAGATATTGTTCTATAGTAGGTGTGTCCTACCCACAGCCCGCATGTGGCCCGAAGCATGTATCAACGCACCCCAAGAAGTCAGTATCTGTCATCACACAACTGGTAAAAATAATAATAATATAATTCCATCAAATTCCATTTGTGTAGTTATGATAAATTGAATATTTTCAATCTGAAATTCCCACCACACAATGCCATTCTCTCATTGGTCCATCCCATATCTCTCTCTCTCTCTCTCTCTCTCTCTCTCTCTCTCTCTCTCTCTCTCTCTCCCCCCCCCCCCCCCCCCCTTCCCAAGTGCTTATTGCTGACATTAAGTATATTATGTGCAGCTCAAAAACACTTTTCTTCTTACAATGTGGTCCAGGTAAGCTCAGAGGTTGGTCACTCCCATTCTAGATAGTCATCCAGTTCCAGCAACTGTTGCTGTGTCTGCATTACCAACAGTGTTACAAGTGACGGGTTAAATGTACACTGTCGGAAGAAAGTTTAATGGCAACAGAATCTTAGGCTAGTCCTATGTGACCAGTTCTTCGGTCAGCTGATGTTACTCGGCTACCAAAATCTGTACGCATCGAACCATTGTAAATTTGGGGAGAAATGCACACTGGCGTGACCAATTTACGAATCGGTTGGGTGTGGAATATGGATGATGGGGGAAGGCAGAAGTGAAATGCTTGGAAGCGTTTGACATGCAGCATTGCAGGATAATGTTGAAAATCAGATGAACTGATTGAGTAAGAAATAAGGGCACCTTATAGACTGACCCTCTTAAATTTCTCCACGGTTTTGATGTGGTTTTTAGTTCGAACACGGTTTGATGGACCTCTCCCCACTATCCTATGCAAGTCTCTTCATCTCCGAATAACAACTGCAGCCTACATCCAATTGAAACTGATTACTGACTTCTCTCATTCTCCCTCTGCTACTTTTAACCCCCACGCTTCCCACCAACCGACAATTCCTCAATGTCTCAGAATGTCTCCTACCGACCGACCCTTTCTTTTAATCAAGTTATGTCCCAAATTTCCTTTATCCCCATTTCTACTGGGTACCATCTCATTATTTACATGATCTACCCGTCTAATCTTCGGCATTCTTCTGTGGCACCACATTTCAAAAGCTTCTATTCTCATCCGAACTGCTTATTGCCATTCCACTTCCATACAAGGCTATTCTCCAGACAAATGCCTTCAGGACAGGCTTCCTAAAGCTTCAACTATGGCACCCATACCAGGGGGCAAGGGGGCCATGCCCCCTCCCTTCATCCAGCTCTC
Source organism: Schistocerca americana (assembly GCF_021461395.2). NCBI lineage: Eukaryota > Metazoa > Arthropoda > Insecta > Orthoptera > Acrididae > Schistocerca > Schistocerca americana. The sequence continues at coordinate 80,386,953 of NC_060129.1, read as the reverse complement.
AGGGAAAGGGAAAAAATATTATGTAATCAAGTGTTTTTCCTTCAAGAAAATCATTGAAAAGTCATTATTACGTAGGTTTTTAACAGGTTTGGAACTGGAACATTTTCATGACAGTTTACAAGTCACCATTTGTATATCAAAATATTAAAAATAATTCACCCCCCCCCCCCCCCCCGCCCTGGTTTGTTGCCCCCAACTTCTACAAACTATCATATGGGCACTCTTGCATTTCAACTTACATTTCACATTAACAAATTCCTCTTGTTCAGAATGCTTGTTTTCCATCCCATGATTTAATCCGACTACTTTCGATTACCCTTGTTTCACTTTCTTTAGTGCTCCTACTATATCCTCCTAGATACTGGCAATTGCATTCAACTGTTCTTCCAAGTTATTTGCTGTCTCTGACAGAATTACATCATCACTAGCAAATCTCAAAGTTCTTATTCCTCCTCCCTGAACTTTTAACTCCTTCTCCAAAGTTTTCATTGGTTTCCTTTACAGCCTGCCTCAACGTACAGATTAAACAACATAGGAAACAGGCTAAAGTGCCTTTCAATTCTTATAAGTGCTGTCTGGTTTTTGTACAATTGGTATCTAAAGTTTCATTCCCTGTATTTTACCCCTGCTATCTTCAGAATTTATTCCAGTCAAACTTCTCAAAAGCTTTCTCTAAGTCTATAATAGCTATAAACATAAGTATGCCGTTCTTTACCGTATCTTCTAAGATTATTCGTAGGGTCAGTATAGTCTTGTATGTTTCAAAATTGCTCCGCAACCCAAACCGAACTTCCCCAAGGTCTGCTTCCACCAGATTTTTTTTTTGTTCTGTAAATAATTAATGCCAGTATTTTGAAAGTATGACAAAGTGAAAGCTCAATAATATTCACACCTGTTAGCACGTGCTTCTTTTCAAACTGGAATTATTGTATTCTTCTCCAAGTCTGAGGGTACTTCCCCCATTTCACATTGGACACCAGGTAGAAAAGTTCTGTCATAGCTGACTCTCTTACGGATATCAGTAATTCTGAGGAAATGTCGTCTACTCGAGGGGCATTGTTTCAGCTAACTTGTTTACCTATCTTTTCATCGTGCCAAACTGCGACTCAACATCTCCGCTATTTCGAAAGTAGCAATCTATTGTCAATACTCCTAAAGAAACAGATGTCCTTCACTGATCTTCAAATGCTGCATCTATAAAGAAAATTGGAGATGGGCAATCTCTAGAGATACAGAATAGTCGGGCACAGATTACAAAATGAGTCATCGTCAAAAATCAGTCCGAGGGATGGTAAAGAGAATGCGTCGTAAACACAATCCTAGATACTAGTGTAGAAGATGTGTCGTAATTATGTGGGGCACAGTACTGGTGCTGGGTAGGAGTGCAGAATCTGGAAACCCAGGCGAAGGCAAGGAGAATCTGGGAAACTGGGTAGATATGGAGAATTTGGGAACCCGTTCAGATGTATGGCAGCTCTACATCTTCCTAGGAACGGAGAACACTGGCATCCCGGCAGGTGCGAAAAATCTGGGATCCTCTGGTACGTGTCGAGGATCTCGGGAACCCGGGTAGGTGCGAGAGTGCCGTACCTCTGGCGCGTGCTTCTTCCCGCGCAGCTACGTCCTGCAGCGCGGCGTACACATTCGAGACGGACCGCTTCACCCCGGGAGCGTGAGACCCGCCGCGCTGCTGCTCAGCGTGGCTGCCTCGCCGAGAAGATCCGGCAGAGGAGCTGCAGGCGGAGCCGGAGCCGCCGACAGAGTTCGACCTCGACACCTGCGAGGGCCGCCTCTCGCCACCGGCGCCCGCGACCGACGACGGCGCCGTTGCCGCGGACACGCGGCTCTCTGCCGCATCCTCCGCTTCTGCGAATATCTTGTCCGGGTCGATCTCTCTGAAAATGGAAATGCCCGACATGAATATCGGTCGGTTTCTACAGCTTTTAACCTACCTCAAACAATCACTCAAAAAATCCTACCTTTCCTTGCAAGTGGCTGGTTGTTAAAAAAGCTGTGGGAATCTCCAGGAACTGAAAATCCACTTATAATAATTTACTGATATTTTATTTGAGTGGTTCAGTTATAAAACTCTCTTCTCCAGTTTTTGTGCGAAACAAGTTAAGATACTGTCAGCTTTGCAGAAATAATTTTGTCTGTATTAATAGCATTTTCCAAAATTGTAGCTACACCACACTGCCTCAGGTCTGAAGCTTCACAGTTGTTGTTAACTTACTTTTTTATTCTAATATTTGGAACAAAATGCACATTATTAGTTTTCACTAGTCAGTAGCTAACGCAAAGTCACACGACTGGTAATTTTTATCTGGGCTGTGGCCCTTGAGTAATACGTCTTCCTGAGTATTAGTCCAATTTTCTTAAGATAGACAATACGTCTCATCTAAATAGCAGCTACAAAGTGAAACATGGAAGTGAATTGTGTACTGAAGAGTGTAGTAAAACCTTTGAGATCAGTGAGCTGCATCCACATATTAGAGGGAAACTGAATTCAGTTAAAGAAGAAAAAGACAATGACCTTTACGTAAGTAACAAAACTCTTTCATTACATATTTATGTCACGAACTGTACATTATCCCAACAACAACTTTTTTTCTGTACGTCTATTAAAATTACACATCTAGAAAGTTGCCAGAGTATTTACAAGCACAACTACATACAGGACAAGGAAAACTGGACTGATTGAAATAAAGAGGCAATTTTTCTATACATTTTTCTCATTACTGCACAAATTGCAAGAACTGGCAAACAACAGTTCTACATCCATCCTCCCATCATGCATAGGGTATCAACATCAGTTTCGATTTATTACTAGGTATCGGAAAATGTAGCATCTACTTTTGGCAAAATTCGCATCTATTTTTGGCAAAATTTGCATATCTCACTCTCTCTCAAGTGATTAGATGCACTAATTTAAAAGTGATTAGATGCACTAATTTAAAATGTTGCCACACTACATGAGTGAAGACAAACATAGCCTTAGGTCTTTGAAACTGACAGTTAGAAAAAGTGCTGAATGGGAACTTTTTGACTGGAATGTCTGCTTTTGCAAAAACTCCAACACCTTTTTCTTCCAAAATGCTGTTTTTTGTCTTCACTTGGCTGTATTTAAGCTTTCAAAAACGAGTTTCTGTGTAGAAGTGACAGCATTTTCCCACTGGTGAACTGAATGCATTCATAGCTGTGGGACCCACACTCGACAGTACACAGATAGAACTGACAAGACTGCTGAAGTAGAACCGTATGTACGGTAACTATATTTTGACGTTCTGGGAAGAATTTCAGCAGTCAAAAAACATTACAGATTTTGTTTTCCAACTGCTATACTGCAGAGTGCAAGCTCTTTAGGCTACACTGGCAGATGGACGCAAGCGTAAACAAATGAATTTTGAATGCCTGGGGTACAGGAGTGGTACGGGGAACAGAGTCCCACCTCTCCCCCTCACAGAGCAGCGGCCTACTGCAGAACTGGCACGCCGCCGCAGGGCGATCTCTTCTGGTGCTGTAAGGTAGGTACTCCAAATCTGTGACAGACCAGAATCGGTTGCACTTATTTCAAATTAGAAAAGAAAACAACAAGCAATGAACAACACAACACATTCAGAGACAGTTACCACGCAATTACCTGCCAAAGTTATCACAGTATTGTTAACGCCGCATAGAATTAGCCGTGCGGTCTAAGGCACTGCAGTCGTGGACTGTGCGGATGGTCCTGGCGGAGGTTCGAGTCCTCCCTCGGGCGTGGGTGTGTGTGTAATGATAATTAGATGGACACCCTAGCTGCAAACAGGTGTCGATATACTTCATTGGAGACATGTTGTAATGAGTATAATGGGCAAACATCTATTAGGCGCACTACGAATGTAGTGGTGTGGACACGTCGGGAAATGTGGGTCTCACGGGGAGCGTGCAAGGGATAAGTCCCTGCAGGCTCACTATTCTGTGTGCCATCAGTGGCTCAGATGGATAGTGTAACTGCCACGTAAGCAGGAGATCCCGGGTTCGAGTCCCGGTCAGGGCAAACATTTTTGACATGTCATCAATGAAGTATATCAACGCCTGTTTGCAGCTAGGGTGTCCATCTAATCATCATTTCATTCTAGTAAAGCTGTGTAGTCATCGACGGTAACTGTTCTTTCGGAAACAGATACTACCGTCATATATGGGTGTGTGTGTTTGTCCTTAGGATAATTTAGGTTAAGTAGAGTGTACGCTTAGGGACTGATGACAGCAGTTAAGTCCCATAAGATTTCACACACATTTGAACATTTCAGTATTGTTAAGGACGTAGTTCTCACCCAACCTCTAGCGATACTTGTTGCAACCACAGTTCAAAACATTCACCACCTAATTTGCTACGTTAAAAATGTGCACGTGATATAATCCTTTGAGCTTTAGCTATGAAACGTACCTATTTCTTTGTTATAAAGCGCTAGGTTCCACTGCTGAGTACTAGGTCGCATTATGCAGAGTGTGTCTCGATCAGACCATTCGTTCCATCCACAATCGGCACGACAGCAGATCACTGAGCACATTGATATGTTACCCCACACATAAATTTTTATGTTCCAAACAGGTTCTTATGAATATCATCTTTCCAAATTGGTCTTCACCAGATGATGTACATCTCCATCTATACTCTGCAAACCATAATGATGTACACGGCAGAGCGTATGTACCATTGTACCACTTATTAGGGATTCTTCACGTTCTATTCACTTATGGAGAGCGGGAAGAATGATTGATCGAATGCCTCTGTGCCTCCAGTAATTATTCTAATCTTATTCTCACAATCCCTATGTGAGCGATACGTAGGGGATTGCAATATATTCCTCGAGTCAACATTTAAAGCCCGTTCTGGGAAATTCATTAGTATCCTTTCTCTGGTTACTTTATGTCTATCTTCAAGAGACTTTCAGTTCAGTTCCTTCAGTATCTCTGCAATGCTCTCCCGTGGATCAAACAAACCTGTGACCATTCGTGCTGCCCTTCTCTGTATACATTCAATGTCCTATTTGGAACAGGTCTCACACTTGAGCAAAATTCTAGAACCAGTCACACGAGTGACTTGTAAGCAATCTCCTTTGTAGACTGATTGCACTTACCGAATACTCTACCGCCAAACCAAAGTCCATCACCTGCTTTACCCACGACTGAGCCTATGTGATCATTCCACTTCATATACACACAATGTTATAGCCACATATTTGTATGAGTCAACTGATTCCAGCAGTGACTCACTGATGATATAGTCATACGACACATTCTGAACATTTAAAGCAAGTTGCCAATCTCTGCACCACTTTGAAACCTTATCAAGATCCGACTGAATATTTATACAGCTTATACAGTACTTCATTAGCAACAACTGCATCATCTGCAAACATTCTGTGAACAACAAGGGTCCCAGCACACTGGGGCACACCCAAAGTTACTACAACATCTCATAATGACTCTCTCTCTCTCTCTCTCTCTCTCTCTCTCTCTCTCTCTCTCTCTCTCTCTCTCTCTCCCCAAGATAACACGCTGTGTCCTCAATCGAGTTACAAATTTCACTCGATACCCTCTTACGATCAAACTTTTGACAGTAAGCGTATACGGGGTACTGACTCAAATGCTTTTTGGAAATCAAGACGTACTCCATCCACCTGACTGCCTTGATCCAAGGATTTCAGTATGCCATACGTACAATACCAGTAATTGAAAACTGGTTACATTTTAGATATTTATATGCAGGACATAAAGCTTTTTCAAACTATATCCGATAAAATAGTTCATCTGGCTACAGCTCTCGATGAAATATGACCTATTAAGTAATTTCCCGTTTTTGCATTTTGAGGCATAATTCACACCTGTTTCCCCATTTACTTTAAAAGGCGAATTTTTCAGGTCCCTATTTATTATCATGTGAATATCACACGATCTCATAATGCCTTTTCTCGCTGCAACCTAAGTGTGCACTTTAGACAGGTTTTTCTGCTGACCATTGTCCCACCTATATCTCAGTTCTCGCTCAGAACAAATACCGACGGTGACGAGGTCAGCTCGAGTGCAGTTGCTGGCTAAATGTGTCAGCTGGTAAGGAGGCTGCAGCATAAGCTAAATGTACCATAATAAGCATATGGAACTGTCATTTATGTCTCGGGACAGATATTCCTATGAAGTGGCAGCAAACGTGAAGGTACATACAGCACAACGTTTACTTCTCTGTCGCCAGGATGGCTATTCGAAGTTGGGGGAGGGGAGGGGGGGGGGAGATCAATAATAATAATTTCCTGGGGATTCAAGGTACGAGGATGAAGATGGTGTCAAGAAGCTCTTAAACTAATGGTGAGCGAGGGGCTGGGGGAAGGGTAATATCGTACCACAATAATGGCTTTCCTTCCCTCAGAGCCGAGCTAGACTAATCACAATTTTCAAACATTGATAACATATATGACACAATATTTGTATACAGTGCGGGCAGAAAATAACTAGGTTCTGAAATTGACATATAACCTTTTATCTTTATTTGAAATTAATGCATTATGTACACTGTCATCTGAGTATAACTGCATATGTTTAAACTCCATTAAACTTTCATTTAGCCACCTGTAGTGTTAACCCATCTCCTCAAAAGAACCGGAATGGTATCCACACCTTTCTGGAGGAAGTTGTGTGGGATGTTCATAAGAACTTCCCAAATCTGTGATTCCAATTTGTTCAATGTGTGACGTTTTATTCTGTACACCACCTCTTTTGCATAGCCCCATAAAAGAAAGCCACAGGTCTTCAGATTTGGTCTTCTTACAGGCCATTCACAAGGTCCACAATTTCCCAGCCAACATCCTGAAAACTTCTCATCCAACCAATTCCGCACAACATTCCCAAAGTGAGGTGGTGTGCCATCTTGTACGAAGATAATGTAGTTGGTGTTTTCCCATTCAGATACTGTGGGCCAAATGTAATTCTGAAGCATCTGAAGATATCATTGCCTGTTTACTCTGTCATGCAGGAGATATGGGCCAATTATATCTGTAGCCATTATTCTACAGGACACAGTCACTTTTGGACGAGAATGCATCTTCTCCACCGTAACTACACGATCTTGTGCAGTGCCTACGAGGCATGAAAACTCACTATCCTATTTAATGTTCTGTTCCAATATTATTCCACCAATATTAGAAACTTAACACCCATCCAATAATATCTAGTTACTTCCCACCCACCCTGTAATTAACCCACTCTGAAGTACTAAGTATTTTAAAATTTGTGACTTTATAAAAAGTGCATAAAATTAAACATCACTCCTACGCTAAAAGTATGGAATTCTACGAGATTTTATTTTATGAAATTCCCAAAATTCCCCGAGATTTCTGGGATTTTTCCAGGTAAAATCTAATTACCTGAGGATTCCAGGTTTTTCAAAATAATTGCCATCCTGATCACACTTACAGAAAACAGAGTATATATTCCAATTACAGTTACCTTAAAATTGGCGTGTCACTGGGCACAGTGGTAGGGCCCGGATGTCAGCTATTTCTCGGGCTCTACGTGCTCACCGCATTCCCCACTCTGCGAACGTGAGCGGCAGAGCCCCGCCAATTGATACCGCCTACACTCTTCGGAATGGGAACAGGCGGGCAGGCCGCGAGACTGGTAGTGGAGGGGAAGGAGCACCAAATGCACACCGATTTTTGCTTCGGAGCACTCTAAAAGGGCCAAAGTATACATGCTGCTGAAGTTAGTCTTTGGTAAATTTTTCTGTTTCTGCACAGAAATATTGAAAATAAAGTGTCCGATTCGCAATACTGATCAAACAATCCTAAGCAAACTGTTTTGTTAAAGGCTTCAATTCTTTTGCAACTTACAGCCTCAAGTTGTAGCTCACCTTTAGTGATCGTAGGTATTGTGAAGTTTTTGTTCCGGGGACTTAATGTCTCACGTTACTGTAAAGGAAATGCAGCCATCTCACCGGTATAGTTTTCCTCTAAGAAAAATACTCTCTCGTCATAATTTGGTCATAAAATTTATAGCTCTTATTTTATTACAGCACTTTTATCAATGTAATAAGCTGCATTGTTATTTTTAATCACACATCTATGTATGTAAAAACCTGAGAATCTACAAATTTAGTTCTTGTAAAAGTAGAAAGACTGATAAACAACACTACAAACGAAGTTCGTCTTCAGATCGGTACTATGTTGTAAGACACACGAAGGTACTAATAACAAAACCACGAAAAAATTACTGTGTAGCAGAAAATAACACAGAACACCTTATTATTTTATTAAATTTTGACAACACTAGTGAAACTGCATTACTCGTAACTGGCTCGTTTCCATTAGTGGTATAGTGTGTTATCAAAAATTCAGTTTTTTTCACCTCTTACAATTTCCTCTGCCACTCGACACGTGTGCAACCGAATGCTCGTCTTATTGCTATTATTCACCTGTAACATACGACTGTGGCTCATTTGTCCACCGCCGTCACTACGGCAGCACTGGCCCCCACCGCTGCCCTCTCCACAACCTAACAGCACGTTTGCTCAGCCAGTAAGTAGACGACCTGTTTCTTTTTCATTGAGTGCGCAGCTATTGACCGCACGAGCACGCGGCACACTGTGTTTGAGCTGGCAACTCTGCTGCCCACCAATGCCAATTGCAAACTAATTTTAATTGCAGTATAGCGTACCTACACCCAGTCGGACCAGTTCCACTGACAATCCTCAAATGCACGATGTAAACCTTTAAAGCAGCAAACGACACTCCACGGGAGAGTACGAAAAGGTGAAACGCTGGTGGCCGACCGAACACTTTTGAACAGGGAAGGTCATTTTACGTGCCGCGACCCTCACCTCTGGTAGGTGGTGATGGTGAAGTTGACCAGCGGCCCCGCGACCTCCACCGTCCTCCGCCTCTGCGCCCTCTGCTGCCGGTCCGACTCTGCCCGGGTACCCTCGTCCTTCGACGCCTTCCCGTCGCCGACGCCGAGCTCCCCGGAAGGTCTCCTCCGAGAAGGAACTTCTCCCGATTCGACGGACAGGTCGCTCGAACTCTCGGAGCCCTTCTCCGACTCGGTCGACGTCCCGTAGCTGGAAGCGGAGCTCCTCCTCGCTACTTTCGCGGCTTCTGCACCAACCGGACTCGTTTCCGGAGTGACGCCGCCTTCGGAACTCTGAAAATGAACGTCAAAATGTTATTTCGCGAGTACGTCGAGACTGGAGTGACACTTTTAGCACGGACACAAAATTTCCAGAAAAATGCCAGTTAATATCTACTCGTGACATCATTCTCCTACCAGAAAGTTTGCACAGTATCCAGGTCCGTATTATGAACACAAAAGAAAGAGAAATGATCACTGCCACGTGTTTGATTGACAGCTCACTTTTCAGCTTCAATCGTGTTTTAATATCAATATCTAACTGGCACTCCAACACATATTCTTACCTTTTACTTGAGACATTCTTACTTGTACTTCGGAAACAAAAAAATTAAACCTACCAGTTGCCTGCCATCATCTTATTTCTGTCTTCTAAGTCCCCATTTATGTTATTCTAGATAGTCTTCTCAATATTCATTTACATCATTCTAGCCAGCAGTTCTTATCGTTAGGTTATTCATTATAAAATTATATATTAGCATACCTTAAGCTTTCTTTTAGTGATCACCTGAACCTCTTATAAGTGTTAGAACGCTGTAGTCAGTATTCTAATATTGATTTTAACACATCATAGCTTACACTTACGGTTAACTACCTCTCTTATTCTTACCCCTTAAGCATGACACTATCAACATTCTACAATAACTTCAAGGCAATACACATCCAAAAGGAATAACTTGTCATTGTCAACTCTAAATAAAAATGGGGGATTTTCAACAGTTATGTTTCAAACTTTTGAGGAACATTCCTGTTAGAGGAAGCACAATGCATGCATGCTCATGTGTCCCCACGAGACGGTCTTAAATAAAGCATTGTACAGCCAACTTATACAAAACTATACAAATGTAAATAATTAACAGTTCTATGGAAACAATTCCCTCTAAATCAAATTAGTCATTATAGTATAGCAGCCATTTTCTACACGTCGATTTTAAATTCTCGTATGTCGTACTTTACTTTTGCATTTGTAATCTTAGAGATATTTCACAGATCTCTAAATGAATTAACCTCCTCGGCTAGCAATTCCAATGACATTTTCCCAGTGCCGTCGAAAAGTGTACCTCGAGATACTCCCTCAGGATACGCCCGTAGACTAACGTACCTGCGGCCAGACTCCTCCGATCTGCCACAATGGATCTTCATTTTTGTTTCTTCTTCTTCTTCTTCTTCTTCTTCTTCATTCTCCAAAAATATTTGAATTTTTCTTTGTTCGTAACATACAATTTAAAATTAAATTTCCTTAAAATGAAGAAATCCAAAACAGCTGTTGAACCAATAATATTTTATTGTTTACATCAGGCATGCAACAGCTTTCTTTGCATCACGTGTCACACGTCTTCAGCTGTTTCCGTTTTTCCCCATCAGTGCAGCCTGACAAGCAAGATGGTGGTTCATGTCTGGATCCTAGTGTGTCTCTCATATTGTGAGGTCATTTTCCTCTTTTTAATACTTATTAGTTTGTTTTTTTTTGCTAACTTCTTAGGTTTCCTATTTTATAAAGCGGGTCATGGAACGTTTGTTCCACATACAACATACAGAGAAGACAACCTTAGTTTGTTTACACTTTTTGCGAGTAACGCCCAGTCATCAGTCGGCCATTAATTTTTCCATTTTTGAATGACTGCTTATCCGCAACTGAACATACAATGGCTGTTCAGAAAGTAAGCCGGCTTTTCAAATTGTGCAGGCAACATACATTTGATTATTAATCTTTTTTTTTGTTATGTTGGTACACATCCTGAACGTATGTTCACAGGCTCAAACGTATAGCATACTTCATTTGTTATTGACAGATACAAAGGTTAGACATGTTTTAGTGTGCTCGGTGATTTTCGATTATTATAAATAAAAAAAATTTAAAAAATCAAGCAAAGAATTTGCATCAAATTGTGTGTGGAAAATTGAAATCAAGGACTCTAAAACATTTGAAATGTTGACAGTGGCATACGGTGAGTCTGTTCTAAAAAAAAAAAAAAAAAAAAAAAAGTAAATGTTTACAAGTGGTACAAGCTCCTCCAAGATGGCTGAAAAGATGCCAATGACGAACCTCAGTCTGGACCCCCCAGCACATCAACAACAGGTAATAACGACAAAGCTGTGAAGAAAATTGTTTTGGCAATTTGTCAAACTACTGTAAGAGAAGTTGCTGGTAATGTTGGCATATCGGTCGGCTCGTGTCACGCAATTTTATCAGATGTTTTGGGCACGAGGCACGGGTCAGCAAAGTTTGTTCCGAAACGTCTCAATTTTGATCAGAAGAACCGTCATACGAGCATCAGTCAGGAGCTCTCGAATGACGTCAATGACAAACCCGATTTGCTCGAAAGGGTCATAACTGGTTACGAAACATGGGTTTACAGTTATGATGTCAAACCCAGTCGTCCCAATGGAAGCATTCCGGACAGCCAAAACCGAGAAAAGCACGATAAGTTCGGTCAAATGTCAAAGTTTTGCTCACTGTATGCTTCAATTACCGTGGCATAGTGCACCATGAATTTTTGCCTCAAGGTCGTACGGTCAATAAGGAGTATTACCTTGACATTATGCACTGTTTGTGAGAAGCAATATGAAAAAAACAGGGAATAACAATTCGTGGCTTTTGCATCACGACAGTGCATCTGCTCGTTCATCGTTGCTTGCAAGAGATTTTTTTGCCAGAAACAACATGACAATCATGCCTCAGCCACCATATTCACCGAATGTGGCCCGCTGCGACTTTTTCCTGGTCCCAAAACTGAAGAGACCTATGAAAGAACGAAGATTTTCAATGACTGAGGATATAAAAGCCGCATCACTGGAAGTAATCAAGGCTGCACCAGAAAGTGCTTATGAGAAGTGCTTCGAGGATTGAAAGAAGCATTGGTGCAAGTGTATTGTATCTGAGGGGGATTACTTTGAAGGGGACAACATGAGTATTGATAAATAAATAATTTTTTTTTATAAAAATAAAAAGTCAACTTACTTTTTGAACACACCTCAACTGTTTACATAGCTAAATGTCTGCCAGAAGTTGGGATTATATTATTCTGAAACTGGCTGTAAACAATAAAACATTACTAGCTCAAGAAAGGTTGCGGTTTTCTTCATTTTGTGAAAATGGAAATGTTCAGTCGTGGTTGCCCTACGTATAGAACCTTTTGTTAAACTTAAACGTGCAACAGAACCTCACTCTTCTCCTTTTATCACTAATTCTCTCTGTTACTGTAAAGTTATGACTACATAATTTTAAACCAAGATAAACATTCCAAATAAATCTACATCAAATTCTAAACAGCAGCAGAATTCCTCCCCATAACCCTTAAATTGTTTATAAAATATTTCCACCAGTCAAGTTGTAATTTTGAATACTTCCACATAGGTTGTTTATATGCACACTAGAGCAGTGGGGGTCTGGGGAGGGGGGGGGGGGGGGGGATGCCAATGTAAAAATCTGTTGTTCTCCCTCTTGCAACATACTTAGTTTCTTTGGAAGAGCAGAGATGCAAATCATCTGCTAAGTAAATTAGTTATTAACAGATGACAATATGTTTAGCCATTTTAGGACAAGTGTTTTTAGGGAGGGAGGGTGGATGGGTGGGGGAGATTAATATTTAATGTCCCACCCACAACAATGTCATTAGAGAAAGAGCACAAGGTAGAAAATAGGCTGTGCCCTTTCAAAGCAAACATCCCAGCATTTGCCTGAATCAATTTAGGGAAATCGTGGAGAAAACCCAAATCTGGGCAGCTGGATGTGGGTTTGAACCATCATCCTTCCAAATGCAAGTCCAGTGTGCTACCCACTGAGCGACCCTGTTCAGTAAGGTATTTTCAGTCCACATGAACACTATTCTCAGTAAATGACAATTTAATTTACTTTCGTTTTTACCACTTCCTTTTTGAGCCTTCTGCTTAAAATACTGAGTTTTTCTTCCAAAATATAGGGAAATAATAATAATAATAATAATAATAATAATAATAATAATTATTATTATTATTATTATAATAATAATAATAATAATAATAATAATAATAATAATAATAATTATTATTATTATTATTATTATTATTATTATTATTATTATTATTATATTACTACTAATACTACTACTACTATTACTTTACATGACGTTCATAATTGTTACATTTGGTTTTAATGGCAACATACATACAAATACTGTGGTTCTGTTCGTAAGTGGCTTAACTACAAACTCCAAAATTCATTATCCATCACATCCTAAGAAGCACATTTTTTTCTCTCCTAAGTCACTTATTAGAATGTAAATATGCAGCCATACGCTAAAGAAACAGGCTTTGGGAGTGAAAATCAAGCAAGCAGATTATTTAAAATTTGTGCTTCCTGATAATGTTCATTTCTGGAGCTGAACTGCTTTGGGTACAGGCTCTTCAATTTTTACCTTCAAGTGTTTTCATTTTTTCAATGCTTTATACACCTGTTTATGTATTCTGTAGTTCATTGAATTCAGAGAAATTTTATTTGGGTAAGTTAGTAACAATGAAAAATGAGGCAAGTAACAAAAGTCTCCACATTTCCTCTACGTAGGATCACCCTCGATATCTGACGATCAACTAATGCACAGACCGATACATTGAGCTATTATGGAGGTTAATTTTCTTCAGTTTCACTCACTCACTCTCTCTCTCTCTCTCTCTCTCTCTCTCTCTCTCTCTCTCTCCCCGTCTAATTCCTTCTCTGCTATTATAACTGCTGGGTAACTGCCAGCCAGCGGGCCACTGTTTCCTGGTAACATTTATTACCCACTTACCTTGACAACTTCGGCAACAACCACAGGTCGCTCTACACCAGAAGAGTTCCTTCTCACTACCTCCAATTCCGCAGCACCGTTGCTGCCGCCCTCCACATTCTGACGTTCCTCTGGTGGCCTCGAACCAGAGCCGACAGCAATCAGGTCCTCAAACCTGAAAACGAGCCAAAAACACTCTTTTCAGCAAGAATAATTCGTCAGCTAATGAAGTAAGAGGGGGTCCTGAGAAAATTAATTTTAGAGATACAAACACAGGAATTTAATTTTAATCTAATGGCACAAAAAAAAAAAAAGACGATCGAAGTGTAAAATCAATGCGTTTAATTCTAGACCGAAGACTCGTAGGGTGAGCAGACTAGATATCTTATTATGTCTTACAATATCACCCCTAGCAATATTATGAGAAGTAAAGTTGGCCTATCAGCGACTCAGCATCCCCACTATATGGTGAGTAGCAACTTTCCTTCTCACGATATTGTTACATTCCACCTTGGATTTTCCACTGTTTGAATACCATACCTAGACTGTTTTCACAATTTTGTCACCCAGAATCCTGTCACAGTGCTACACGTTTTGCCTCCAACAGGCAATTCTGTCTCACAATTTCACAGTTATCTCGACTGGCTTTTCTTACATTATAAAACCACCTGCCCCGTAATGCCGCCTCGAGAGTTTGCGGGACTCACCCTTCCAGAGTGTCGATGGTCTCCGTGAGGTACGCCGGCATCCCCACATTGGCAGAGTGCGGGTCGTGGTGGTGGTGGTCGTCGTGGTGGAGATGGTGACGGTGGTCGTGGTGGTGCTCGTCGGCAGTGTGCCGGTGCAGGTGCCCCGCGTGGTGGTGGTTCAGCAGGCTGTGGCTGTGGTTCTCCTGCGACACGGACGAGTCTTCCCCGACGTCCGGCACGTCCGACGTGCCGTCCTCCGCAGGTCCGTCGTCAGTGTCCTGCGAATTGAGGTGTCCCGGGAATAACTCCACCCTACGAGTGCAGACTGCATTTTCCACACTTCGTACTTTTCCACGTGAGCTCGTAAACGAGTATGTAAAAAACACACGCGTATTCCAATGCAACACCGTGGCAAAATTTTGACGCATTGAGTCAAAAACTTTCAGAGAACTGCAATTAGGAACAGTTACTGTTTCTATGCAAGTACAAGCATAGGTGTCCCTTTCTACAAAATCACAAATATAAAAACGTTCTTCAGAGATTGCTTCAAAATTCTGACAACACTGCATTCAATTACGTGTTTTTTTATATACCGACTGGAATGCCATCTGGTACATATGTAATATGCACATAATGATAGGGGAAACGTTACAATAATGAAAATGTGGGCACGTTTTCAGGTACTAAATATATCAGGTACATCACTGTTACCAAAAATCTCAAAATGTACCTTTCTAATTTTCTTCAAATTTTTACACGCCACTGTAATAAATGTTTAGACACATACAGACACTATACTTCTTAATATATAATTATGTATATAAAACATAAAGTCTTGAGACACTGTTAGCAAACGGGAAAGTTGTATTTATGGCTTATTCGCTTATGATTAGAATACTATTACAGAATCTGAATTTGCAATAACAATAAACAGGGCACCAGCTCAGAGAGAGGGTGGGAGGGGAGATGGACAGAGAGATGGGACAAAATGGACAAATGAACAGGAAGGAGGAGATGGACATATGAAGATGATGATGATGATGATGATGATGATGACGATTGGTTTAAGGGTCACTCAACTGCGGGGTCATCAGTGTCCGTATATAGTCTCAATTTTTACACCGTCCAATTTTTTTCACCATTTAATCTAGCCACTGTCATGAAAGATAATGATGAAAACAACACAAACATCCAGTCCCCGAGCAGAGAAAATCCCCAACTCAGACGGGAATTGAACCTGGGACCCCGTGATCCAGGGGCAGCAATGCTAGCCACTAGACCACGAGCTGTGGACGAGATGGACAGAGAGAGGGGAGAGGAGATTAGGACGTATCTCCAATACCAATGCGTATTAGAAACATATGATTTCTCTTTTCTTTCTTTTCCATTTAAGCAGATTGACTCTCAGAAAAGTGTGGCCAGGTACAGATAGTTCTAAAATGTATTTTCTTTCATTTTCTTGAACAAGGCACCTGAAGGAACAAACATTGTTTGCTTTTACAATGACACACCTTCGATCAAACGGAAGACACAACAGCTCTCTGAAGCAGGGTATTTTCCCAGACAGACTGAAGTATGCCATTGTTAAACCACTGCATAAAAAAGGGGATACGTCTGATGTCAACAACTACCGCCCAATCTCTCTTCTGACTGCCTTATCCAAAATTCTTGAAAAAGTAATGTACTGTAGAGTAGCTTCACACCTTTGTAAAAATTAAGTTTTAGCAAAATGTCAGTTAGGTTTCCAGAAGGGTTTTTCAACAGAAAATGCAATATATACTTTCACTAATGAAATATTAAATGCTCTGAGTAAAGAGTGCAGAAAGTTGAAATAAGCAGTTCACATAATATCCAAAAAACTGGTGATTTCTCAAACTGGGGAACAATCTAGAATGGGGTGCCGCAAGGTTCGGTCTTGGGTCCTCTGCTGTTCTTAATATATATTAATGACTTGCCACTCTATATTCACGAAGATGCAAAGCAGCTACTTTTTGCCGATGATACAAGTATAGCTATCATACCCGACAGACAAGAATTAACTGGTAAAATTGTAAACGATGTTTTTCAGAAAATCATTAAGTGGTTCTCTGCAAATGGGCTCTTATTAAACTTTGACAATACACAGTATATACAGTTCCACACAGTAAATGGAATGACACCATTAATAAATATAGACTTCGATCAGAAATCGGTAGCTAAGGTAGATTATTCAAAATTTCTAGGTGTTGCATTGATGAGGGGTTGAACTGGAAAAAACACACTAGGATGTGCTGAAACGTTTGAGTTCAGCTACTTATGCTATTAGGGTCATTGCAAATTTTGGCGATATACATCTGAGTAAATTAGCTGCTGCTGTTGTGGTCTTCAGTCCTGAGACTGCCCAGTATCTACTGCAACCTACATCCTTCTGAATCTGCTTAGTATATTCATCTCTTGGTCTCCCTCTATGATTTTTACCGTCCACGCTGCCCTCCAATACTAAATTGGTGATCCCTTGATGCCTCAGAACATGTCCTACCAACCGATCCCTTCTTCTCGTCAAGTTGTGCCATAAACTCCTCTTCTCCCCAGTTCTATTCAATACCTCCTCATTAGTTATGTGATCTACCCATCTAATCTTCAGCATTCTATTTTCATTCTCTGCTTTCGTTTGGCATTGTATTCTGGGGCAACTCATCATTGAGTAAAAGAGTGTTCATTGCACAAAAGTGTGTAATCACGATAATTGCTGGAGCTCATCCAAGATCATCCTGCAGACCCTTATTTAAAGAGCCTCACAATATATATATATTCACTTATGAAATTTGTTATTAACAAACCGAACGAATTCAAAAGTAATAGCAGTGTACATGGCTACAACACTAGGAGAAAGGATGATCTTCACTACTCAAGGTTAAATCTAACATTGGCTAAGAAGGGGGTAAATTATGCTGCCACAACAGTCTTTGGTCACTTACCTAATAACATCAAAAGTCTGACAGATAACTATATAGCATTTAAAATGAAATTAAAAGAATTTCTTAATGGCAAACCCTTCTACTCATTAGATGAATTTTTTGGACATAGTAAGTGGGTAATTTCCCCAACCCCCATATATATATATAATAGAGGGAAACATTCCACGTGGGAAACATATATCTAAAAACAAAGATGATGTGTCTTATCATCATTGCCTTTACAAATGTCTGCTTGTGTCTGTGTATGTGCGGATGGATATGTGCGTGCGTGCGAGTGTATACCTATCCTTTTTCCCCCCTAAGGTAAGTCTTTCCGCTCCCGGGATTGGAATGACTCCTTACCCTCTTCCTTAAAACCCACATCCTTTCATTTTTCCCTCTCCTTCCCTCTTTCCCGACGAACCAACCATTGGTTGCGAAAGCTTGAATTTTGTGTGTATGTATGTGTTTGTTTGTGTATATATCGACCCTGCCAGCACTTACGTATGGTAAGTCACATCATCTTTGTTTTTAGAAGGAAACATTCCACATGGGAAAAAATATATCTAAAAACAAAGATGATGTGACTTACCAAACGAAAGCGCTGGCACGTCGATAGACACACAAACAAACACAAACATACACACAAAATTCAAGCTTTCGCAACAAACTGTTGCCTCATCAGGAAAGAGTGAAGGAGAGGGAAAGACGAAAGGATGTGGGTTTTAAGGGAGAGGGTAAGGAGTCATTCCAATCCCGGGAGCGGAAAGACTTACCTTAGGGGGAAAAAAGGACGGGTATACACTCGCACACACACACATATCCATCCACACATATACAGACACAAGCAGACATATTCAAAGACAAATATGTCGGCTTGTGTCTGTGTATGTGTGGATGGATGTGTGTGTGTGTGTGTGTGTGTGTGTGTGTGTGTGTGTGTGTGTGCGCGCTCGCGAGTGTATACCCGTCCTTTTTCCCCCCTAAGGTAAGTCTTTCCGCTCCCGGGATTGGAATGACTCCTTACCCTCTCCCTTAAAACCCACATCCTTTCGTCTTTCCCTCTCCTTCCCTCTTTCCTGATGAAGCAACTTTGGGCTGCGAAAGCTTGAATTTTGTGTGTGTGTTTGTGTGTCTATCAACATACCAACGCTTTCGTTTGGTAAGTTACATCATCTTTGTTTTTAGGTTCATGTAATATTTTGTTTGATGTAATATCTTGTATAGACACCATTTATTAACCTGACACATTCCACACCATTACGAAGTGCCGTATTCATAATCTATGGAACAAGTACTAATCTAATCGGCGACGATAAGTAGTCGGCTCCGTTTGGGTACACTCATCAGACGCTGCCCACCGCAGCGGAGGGGGGCCAACTCACCTTGAGAACCGCGTCCGCATCCGCCGCCGGGCCCTGGATGAGTTGCGGCTGTGGCTGCGGCAGCAGTAGGCGCGCCTTAGCGTCCAGCACGCCCTGCAGCTGCCGCTCCGCGCCCGTCAGTGCCCGCTGCCGGTCAGCCACCTCTTCCTCCGGCTCCTGCGCATTACTGCCGTCCGTCGTCTGGCCGGAATTCCTCAGTTCGGTGGCCGCAGTCGGCTCCCCGGAGCTGTCGGACTTCTCTTTCGCCACGGACGAATCCGCCACTGCGAGCAAATGCGAGATCTCGGCACAACTGTGTGACGTAGCGAGTGGATTCTTTCCAGCTGTTATGCTTTTCTTCCCACAAAAATGATTTCTTTCACAAATGTCTTCAACAATGTTACTTTTGCGACATGGGTACAGTACCAAAAGTCTAAATCTACATCTACATAAATTTTCCACAATCCAACTTACCGTGCAAGGTGGAGGGTACTACATGCCACTAATAGTAATTCCCTTTCCGGCTCCATTCGCAAACAGAATGAGGGAAGAACAACTGTATCCGCCTCCGTACGAGTCCAAAGTGCTCGTGCCCTTCCTTCATGGACCTTGCATGCAATTCAAATCGCGGGACACAATCATTCTGCAGTCAGCTTCAGATGTAGGCTCTCTAAATTTTCTCAACAGTGCTCCTCGAAAAGAAAGTCTTCTCACTTCCAGGGATTCCCATTTGAGATCCCGAAGCATCTCCGTAACAGTTGCATACTTTCTGTACCTACCAGTAACAAATATAGCAGCCCAACTCTGAATTGCTTCTATGTCTTCTTTCAATCTGTCCTGGTGCGGATTCCAAACACTCGAGCAGCACTCAAGAATAGGTCGCACAAGCACCCCATATGAGGCCTCCTGTACAGATGAAACACACTTTCCCAAAAGTCTCCTAATAAACTAAAATTGACCATTCGTCTACCCTACCACAATCCTCAAGCGCTCGTCGCATTTCGTATCGCCTCGCAACGTTACCCCCAGATAGTCAAACGACACGACTGTGTCTAACAGGACACTACCAATGCTGTATTTCAACATTAACTTACATTTTTCTACATTTAAAAATCACTGTTATTCATAACACCAGCTAGAAATTTTCTCCAAGTCATCTTTCATCTCCCTACAGCCACTCAACTTCAGCACCTACGTACACCACAGCATCGTCAGCAAACAACTGAAGATTGCTGCCCATCCCATCCATCAGTTTCTTTATGTATACAGAGAATAATAGCGATCCTATTACACTTTCTGGGGCACTCCGGATGGTACCCTCATCTCTGACGGACATTCACCGCCGAGGGCAACATACTGGGTTTACAGCTTAGGAAGTCTTCGAGCCACTTCCATAATTGTGAACATACTCCATATGCTCATACTTCCATTAACAGCCCGCCATGGGGCACCGTGTCAAGTGCTTTCCGGGAATCTAGAAATATGTAATAGCTAATAGTAACTCGAGACTTGGCCAACTTAACTTTATTATACATTACATTCACTCAGTTAATCAGAATTCATTAATGTGGAAAATTTATCTAAAAACCATGCTGATTATAACTGTCAGCGATTTCAGATTTTGATGTCTTTTGTTCAAACGTAAACACACATCCCATTATGAGATTTTCACTCTGCAGCGGAGTGTGCGCTGATATGAAACTTCCTGGCAGATTAAAACTGTGTGCCAGACCGAGACTCTAACTCTGAATCTTTTCCTTTCACGAGCAAGTGCTCTACCATCTGAGCTGCAAGGACGGGGTGTGAATCGTGCTCGGGTAGCTCAGATGGTAGAGCACTTGCCTGCGAAAGGCAAAGGTCCCGAGTTCGAGTCTCGGTCTGGCACACAGTTTTAATCTGCCAGGAAGTTACATATCCCATTACTAACTTTCAGATAAAGTAGATAAAAAATATGTATAAATAATTGAAGCATTTATACAGCTAATGCTAGAAATACGTTAGCAACTTTTGCACTCATTTAGTTACTGAAATTAAATATTGGCAAATCAGACAGCGTAAGTCAATAGCAATTATTGTTGTATCTAAAAGTTCACATTTAGAATAACTTTCATTTGCTCAGAAACATAAATCTAAGTGCAATTTGTAAAAAAGACAGCAAGTAACGATAGTTGGATGTGTCGCTAATTATTGTAATCTTGTAAAAGAGAGGCTGCCAGGAGTTATTTAAGCCCGTCTGCAGCAGGTTACAAAACACAAATTACAACTCACTCAGTGTATCGAGTTTTATGTAAATTTCGCATCCAGGAAATGCTTCAGTAATTCGGTGCTTGTCTTTAATGATGTACTGTGAACTTGTACTTAATATAATAAACTGTGTAAACTGTGTTATTTGCAAATTATGCTTACTGTGCACAATGTTTACATTACGGTATGACTGCCTACTTGGAAGGACAGTGTAATTAGCATAAGCGTTACGATTTACTTGCCACACGTTCACTGTTGTAAATCAGTACACCTCTGTTAGGTTACTGCACTCTAACAATCGTCCTCATTACAGGATGTCAATTGAGGGTAGTATGCGGCTTACATTTTATACGGGCATAAATTATAGTAAATGAGTCTCGATCTGTCCACTAACTGTATATTATTTAATATGAAAGTGCAATTAAAATGTTTTGGACTTTAAACCTGGTGTAGACGTTATCTGAAACAGCACATTTTTGACAATCATTTTTCAGGCCGATTCGACTGTAGCACAGCTACTGGAGGCAGGTAAACAGGGTAATGTTACAACTGGTTTTTTTTCTTCTGTTGCATAGTGAGCTTCCAATTACCCAGGCCTACAACACTAAAAGAAAGGATGATCATTACTATTCTGGGTTAAATCTCACTTTGGCACAGAAAGGGGTGAGTCATGCTGCCACAAAAATCTTTTGTCACTTGGCAAATAGTACTAAAAATCTGACAGACAGCCAACCAACATTTAAAAGCAAACTAAAAAGAATTTCTGAATGCCAACTCCTTCTACTCAATAGAGGAATTCTTAAATATGAAGTAGTAACTGTAAAAATAAAAAAAAATAACTGTAAAATTAAAAATATAAAAATTAAAATATTAAAAAAGCAAAAAAAAAGAAAAGAAGAAAAAATTAATTATTTTGTGCAAAGAAAACTGATGTTAAACTGACACGTTCCACATCATTACAAAATGTTGTATTCATGATCTATGGAACAAGGATTAATGTATGTATGTATGTATGTATGTACACTACTGGCCATTAAAATTGCTACCCCACGAAGATGATGTGCTACAGACGCGATATTTAACCAACAGGAAGAAGATGGTATGATATGCAAATGATTAGCTTTTCAGAGCATTCACACAAGGCTGGCGCCAGTGGCGACACCTACAACGGGCTGACATGAGCGAAGTTTCCAACTGATTTCTCATACACTAACAGCAGTTGACCAATGTTGCCTGGTGAAATGTTATGGAGGCTCGTGTAAGGAGGAGAAATGCGTACCATCACGTTTCCGACTTTGATAAAGGTCGGATTGTAGCCTATCGCGATTGCGGTTTATCGTATCGCAACATTGCTGCTTGTTTCGGTCGAGATCCAATGACTGTTAGCAGAATACGGAATCGGTGGGTTCAGGAGGGTAATACGGAATGCCGTGCTGGATACCAACAGCCTCGTATCACTAGCATTCGAGATGACAGGCATCTTATCCGCACGGCTGTATCGGATCGTGCAGCCACATCTCGATCCCTGAGTCAACAGATGGGGACGTTTGCAAGACGACAACCATCTGCAAGAGCAGATCGATGATGTTTGCAGCAGCACGGACTATCACCTCGGACACCATCGCTGCGGTTACCCTTGACGCTGCATCACAGACAGGAGTGCCTGCGATGGTGTACTCAACAACGAACCTGGGTGCACAAATGGCAAAATGTCATTTTTTTAGACGGATCCAGGTTCTGTTTACAGCATCGTGATGGTCGCATCCGTGTTTGGCGACATCACGGTGAATGCACATTGGAAGCGTGTATTCATCAACACCATACTGGCATATCACCCGGCGTGATGGCATGGTGTGCCATTGGTTACACGTCTCTGTCACCTCTTGTTCGCATTGACAGCACTTTGAAGAGTGGACGTTACATTTCAGATGTGTTACGACCCATGGCTCTACCCTTCATTCGATCCCTGCGAAACCCTACATTTCAGCAGGATAATCCACGACCGCATTTTGCAGGTCCTGTACGGGCATTTCTGGATATGGAAAATGTTCGACTGCTGCCCTGGCCAGCACAATCTCCAGATCTCTCACCAATTGAAAATGTTTGGTCAATGGTGGTAGAGCAACTGGCTGTCACAATACGGCAGTCACTACTCTTGATGAACTGTGGTATCGTGTGGAGGCTACATGGGCAGCTGTACCTGTACACGCCATCCAAGCTCTGTTTGACTCAATACCCAGGCGTATCAAGGCCAGAGGTGGTTGTTCTGGGTACCGATTTCTCAGGATCTATGCGTCCAAATTGCGTGAAAATGTAATCACATGTCAGTTCTAGTATAATATATTTGTCCAATGAATACCCGTTTATCACCTGCACTCCTCCTTGGTGTAGCCATTTTAATGGCCAGTAGCGTATGTGGCACATTTCATTACAGGATTGTTTAGTCAGTGGGATTGTTACAGAGATGCTCAACAAACTCCAGTGACAGACATTAAAAGAGAGGCCTTGTGCATCACAGTGGTTCACTATTGACATTTCAAGACGGTACTTTCTGGGAAAAGTTGAACAACATATTACTTTTTCATGTGTGTAACACGTTGTTATTACGTATTTCACTTCTTCCTGTTAAACCGATGAAAGATCATCGATGAGAAAGTTATTTAGGTAAGTAGTGTAAAGAAAGAATTTCCGCCTGTGCACAATCATTTTTAATCTACGAACAGAAGTGAGGACCAAAATGTGAGTGCAGACGATCGACAAAACGTGACAGTGACTGAGCACTTCCACCTGCTATGGAGGGGTCACTTACAATTTGGCGTCACGACTCTGACGTGTTACAGAAGGCGCAGACCGAGAGGGGCTGACGACGAAAGCTACGGAGTGTTCTGTAATTTGTCACTCACTTCTGTGATAACATTCTGTCATAAGCTCGGATACGTAAAAGTAGTCCGATAGTGATCTGTAACTGTTTTACGGGAAGTAAAACACAGAAAAGTTTATTAAGGGTTGTTACACAATTTTGTAGCTAATCGCTGCACATGTGAACACTCTTACAGCCCTCGACCCTCTGCAGAGGGAGATAAAGTTACACGGTACGACGAATGGCACTGCATAGCAGGTCCACAGCATCAATAAGAGAAGAGAAATGTAAGAAAATAATCAAGGCAAATGTTATCACAAAAAGCATCAGAATGACAGATCATTAGTAAAGGCTTTAGCTCTCTTACAACCCACAACTTGACTTTCAAACACTTCATTCCCACAAATAACTTGGAAAGGGACCACCATGAAAAAGTTCTAGAAATCAGGGACAATACAGTGGTTTACCAACAATCATCCTCCCTTCATGCCATTCGTGGATGGAAAGTGGTGGGGGTGGCGGAATGGAGGCGGGGGTGGCGGAATGGAGGCGGGGGTGGCGGAATGGAGGCGGGGGTGGCGGAATGGAGGCGGGGGTGGCGGAATGGAGGCGGGGGTGGCGGAATGGAGGCGGGGGTGGCGGAATGGAGGCGGGGGTGGCGGAATGGGGGCGGGGGTGGCGGAATGGGGGCGGGGGTGGCGGAAAGGGGGCGGGGGTGGCGGAAAGGGGGCGGGGGTGGCGGAATGGGGGCGGGGGTGGCGGAAAGGGGGCGGGGGTGGCGGAATGGGGGCGGGGGTGGCGGAATGGGGGCGGGGGTGGAGGTGGGGGTGGTGGAATGGGGGTGGGGGTGGTGGAATGGGGGTGGGGGTGGTGGAATGGGGGTGGGGGTGGGGGTGGTGGAATGGGGGTGGGGGTGGGGGGTGGGGGTGGTGGAATGGGGGTGCGGGTGGTGGTGGTGGGGAGGATTGGTTAGTAGCACCAGAAGCAACCTATACCACAAGCTTGCAGAGTAAGATGCAGATGCACATTTTCCTAACAACTGAATTATTCCTAATGTATCCATACAATATATGGTCAGATCACAGCAAGCATCGATTTTTGAGATCCGTGCAACTTGTGGAGTCACAGTGTGGGCAACAAACCTACGACCACCTGCGAAACAGAATGTCAGAAAAAACGAACTCCTTCTTACCGAACTCACGGCTGTCGTACAGAGGGTTGGCTTTGCTGCGCACCTCCCCTTCCTCGTAAGACCACGGCGTCGGTGGCGGAGTCTCCGCCAAATCCCTGAATGCCGAGGGTGGAGCCGGGATCTCGTAGTGCCAGTCCTCGGCGTCCGCCACCACTGCGGGCGGGTCTGGCGACGGGGGCAGCTGCGGCGGAAGGTTGGCAGCCCTGAGGCTCTTCGGACACTGAGGGAAGACAACCATCATTACTTCCCAGTCTGGCACAGTGCAATTAAATTGACAGTGTGATAAATGGTGTGGAGTGAAATGTAACTGCCTCAGCTCTGTTACAAGGTGTACAACTTTGCTTCCACCATTTTTTCCCTGACATTTGAGGCTTTAATGAAATTGGGCGTGCCTCTCGCTGTATTGCGGCCATTTGTCTTAACGCTATGCTCAAATGCATTAATTTCGTTCGATAACAAGCACCTGTCATCGTTTGACTCGGTTTTAACACCTATCAGTACACGATGCCGAGCTGATCCCACCAAATGCAGAGCATGAACATTCAGTTTGGCAGCATGGCCGGGATACCCCCCAAGACTTTTTGCGTTTAGGGTTATCGTAACGAACCCATTTTTCGTACCCGGTCACAATGTGATACAGAAATCGCTTCTGTTTTTACCTCTGAAGCAACTGTTGACAAAAACAAACGCCGTTCGACGTCTCTCGGTTTCAACTCACACGGGACCCAAGTACCTTCTTTCTGAATCGTGCCCATAGCCTTGAGACGTTTTGAAATGGCTTACTGTGTCACTCCCACTAATCGTGCCAATTCTTCTCTAGTTTGACGTGAGTCTTCACTCGGCAATTTCTCCAATTCTGCATCTTCCAAAACTTTCTCTCTTCCACCACTATGCCAGTCTACAACATTAAAATCACCGTTCTTGTAGCGCTGAAACCACTCACGACACGTTCTTTCACTAATAGTGTTGCTACCATATGTACTCGAGAGCACTGTATGAGACTCTGCTGTTTCCTTCATATTGAAACATAACAGCAACACCTACCGCTAATGACGAGAATTAGGCTTGTAAACTGACATTTTCAATTGACAACAACTGTATGATGCAGACACAAATCAACTAAGGTTTGAATGAAGTTATGTTGACCGAGGTCCAAGCTAACTGCCAGACGTCTGCGATCTGTTTCTTTTGACTGCTACTTACCGTTATCGCCACCTATCAGCAAACAGTGGAAGCGAAGTTGTACACTTTTTATAATGTAGTAAGTGATAAAAACAAAAAGGGAATATCCAAAACATAACTGCCAATACCAAGTAGCACTGGAGAACATGTTCTGCAAACTAGTATACAACTCGATAAAAATGTACATTTCACATTTGTTATTTATCCCAACAGTTGTTATTTTATCTGTCTTGCACAAATATTTCTCAGTTTTGATTATTTTTCAGTGTTCACTCTTTTATCTATAACTTCGAACTCGTAACTGGATAAACTAACAATGTCAACCAGTAATAATCATGTATGGAGCAGTGCACTGTGCACGTCACTTAAACCTCAGTTTTACAAAAATATCTACTGTAAAAAAATACAGCAATAGAAGTTTGCGTTCATGTGGCTCAATAAAGCCCTTAGTTAGTAAACAGATTATTAAATTATAAGAAATGAAAGATGACTACAGAAATGTTTGTAATTTCATCAGTTAAAAAGTCATGTAATCTGTAATACAAAGACTGTTGTAAAATTGCTGGTATTACACAAATTTAATTATATTTTAAGTTTTAACAAAGAAGGGACTTAAATTCATAATCAGAATGTTATAAAAGTTATTGCAGCTGGGACCATGTGTTCAGTTAAATTAGGTGCTGGTTTGTTTGCAGTTCAGTATGAATTTTTCAAGTCAACACTTGTGTCAAAGTAGCAGGCTGTAAAAAATAGTTGTAACTGTGTTGCACTAACAAGAAAACATAAGAAAGAAACAAAGAGGAAGTTGTAAGGAAAGCATGTTTGGTTATTTTGAGATAGGAACACATGACCAGTTAATGCTGCATCCAGTTTTGTAACAATGTCCACTTGATCACTGGCTCACGCTGAACTATTTCAGGTTATCTTGCTAAGAAAAGCATCCACTGAGTGAATTTGTGAAAATATCAGAAGTATAATATTGCTTTGATGATGTAGGATTACATTAAGATGCTCAGTACACATAATTTTTTTTTCATTTAGTGCTCATCTTTGTGGGTCACTGGCACTGCTATATGCTCTAGGGCAGGTGGTCAACACTTTTTGACTACAGACTGATGATTTTGCAATTAGATTTTGTGATTAAGAAGAGTAAAAATGTCACGTAAAATACACAATGGAATGGTACTTCACTGTTCTAAGCTAAGTATGAAAGACAATTGTGTAATTAATCTTAGATAAAAATATTACATAATTTTTCAGAAGTTTCTTATACAATTGTCCAATTCTGATTAAATTACTTGTAACCTAACATTCAACAAAATAAAATAATATATTAATTGCTGAGACTGATCTACTGCTCAATGTTAAATTCTGAATTCAGGGAAAATCAAACAATGGAAAAGCGAGGTTGAAATATCACCAATATTAGAAACAGAACAACGGAAAATCCAGGATTGAACAATGGCAATATTATGAAAAGGATATAGATTGCTGCTCGCATATACTAGAGATGTCGAGTGACACATAGGAATAACAAGAAAAGTCTAAGACAAATAAATTTTGGACTGTGATTAACATTTGATGAGAGATCTTGAGCTGATCAGCAGGTCATTGTGGGTGGTGATAAATCAGTCAAACTAAGTGAGAACTCATCACAAAACCACAAGTTAACAATACGGCGGATCTCCGACGGTGAGGTACCGAGTTCGATCGAGAAATCGCAGGTAAGGTACATTCCGAGACGTAAGTCAACAAAATAACAGAGGGCAGGAGCACCACACTTGCCGGAGGGTCGAAGGTGCTGTAGTCCGCAGCAGGATTCTCCTCAGCTTCTGCAGTGGCCGCGGCAAGGTCCTCAGCCAAGATGGCCGCCTCCAACTCAGCGGCGGCACTCGCGAAAGCCCGTGCCACCTCCTCGGCCGCGTCGTCGTTGCCGATGCCTTCGTCCACAGCCGTATCGTCCTCATCCGGTGCGGTCGAGCTGTGCTTCGAGCTCACCGACCCTGTGGAGCCCAGATTACTCGGGTTGATTCCTCAGAAATAACCACGTACAGAAGAAACAGTGTTAATTACTTTCAAAGGAGGGAAAATGGCATAGCTGCCGTCACTATCCACGATCCACACGGTGCAGTACAGCTCGGGTCATTGTCGACCCGTCGGCTACTGAATAGGCAAACGCAAATTAGGCGCACCTCGAAAAAGTGACACCAGCTGTCTGCCGTGACCAGTCGGTGCTGCAATATTTCTATTCTATCTTAGCAATCTCACATCTTTTAAGTTAATTTGCACTTTACTGCTGTATGTCTTTAATTACGCTTCATCATCACATGTCAACCATCTCATTTATAATATGTACCTTCTCCAATACTCTTCCCTTATTTCATGTTTATTCAGTTGTTGAGTCTCCTACCATCTTCAGTTACAAGTTTAATGTCATAATAATAATAATAATAATAATAATAATAATAACCTTTCTTTGTTACAATAAATTTAATCAAGTAAGTGTAAGAACTATTGTGCCCCCTAGAAGATTTGATGTTTACTTCTGTCTTAATCAGTGCTCTTTCTACCAACTGTAGACATGAAGATAAGTGCTCCAGCAATCAAAACCAGTCTTCCTTGTCTAAATTTGTAACCATTAAGAAAAGTGTGTGTGTTTGTTCGTAACACACACAAATCTACAGTTTTATTCCAATCTTGATGAAATTTTGCACACTCTACTTGCAAAACAAAAGGAAGATCACTGCCTACACAACATTTCATAATCTGGCTTGAAACATATACGTACATATTATACAAAGGGGAAAGGTTGTTACCAAAAATCTCTAAAAGTTCTTGGCAAATGCATTTCGGATTCCTACAGCCAAGAAAAAAACGAAAAATTAAATGCGTAACATATGAAATATATTATGGTAAACTGACCACAATTTCTATTTGCAAGAATGAATTACAGCAGCAATACCCATCTTGGAGATAGTGCCATCAGAGGCCACTAGATTGTCGGACAAGCAAAAGCTCGAAAATTTGACAGAAAGACAATTGCACATTCTTGTGTATCGATCAGATGCTGTTGTTACATTTGACATACGCTCTAGAGGATACTGCAGTCCTTGTTTCACAGTCCGAGTACCAACCTGGCACAAATTTTCATAGTCGTCATTCCACATTTCACTGTCCTAAATGTTTGCATAGCATGTTTCTGAGGCAGAACATGGGAATCAGCCCAGCATTCACCCATTGGGATGGGGAAAACCACCTAAAAACCACATCCTGGCTGGCCAGCACGCCGATCCCCCATCATTAATCCACCGGGCAGATCTGATCGGGAGCCGGCGTTCCTCTTTGTCTCCGATGCGGTCTTACTAACATGCACAGTTACCGGGGCGGGTAATGCTTTCAACTACTTGTATTTTGCAAAAAGACCATGATGGTGACATCAGGAATATTTGAGCTCATGTTGAATCTTACCAACAATTTTTCTTCCCGCAGACCATTCAAGACTGAAACCAAAAGGGGGGAAAGTCACTTTAGTATACAAAGTACCCTCCACCGTACAACATATGGTGACTTGAGCAGTACAAATTTAGATGGAGAAGTGTCACTGGTTGCATGTGACAATACACACTGTCTTCTAGATCCTCATATGCAAGTTCCCTTTTCTCCATTCATTTTCTTGTGAACTTTAATTTTCACAGGCAGTATCAGGTGATTTGAGTTCTATTAATGTGATGGCCAGTAAATACTGTAACTGCAGAAGTGTGTATTTACTGCTGTAGGTTACAACACTATAGAATTTTGTCAATCTTGCATATGGCTGTCAAAAATTATTTTACTTTTTATGTACAGTGATTTTTATGTATTTTTAATATTTCTCATCTTAAAGCAGAAATCTCAACAGCAAATATCCACAGAAGTACGCGTACAGTAGCTATTTCAAATTCAGAGTGTGTACAAAGAGTGTCCAAATCACATGCTATGAAAGTACAAATATAAAATTGTGAGAAACATCATGTGGTGTTTACTGAATTTGCTAACACGGACCACAAACTGTTCATAGAACATCAGAAATCGTGATAAATCTACACTTGTCACTGCCGATGGTTTACATCACAATCACATAGAAAGGAAAATTACATCTTCATTATTTTTAAAAGCAACTCTTTTTTTTTTACGTACCTTATGTAAGTATAAAAATCTATGCCCTGCCTTTATACTAAACCCACGGAACCATATAATAAGTTTAAAGAACAAATAATGTGGTAACAGCATTTTAGTTACGGTCACAGCTTTTATTAACTTCTTAAGACTCAACTTCCCTGCAATATGAGTGCTGGAAATATAGAGATCCATATGTCAGTAAACAGTAGTAAGTTGCACAACTTGCCATTTATTTTATGACTGTGACTTTCAAAACTGCAAACTTCCAAACTGTTCTCAAAAATACGAAGTGGAGAGCAAAGGGGACAGCCTATATGTCAATTTTGATTTATTAGCCTCTGTCAAGGCTACAAGAAACACTTTGACACCTCCCAAATTAATCAGAATTATCAGCTCCTAGTACAGCTGCTGTTTCAAGTCTCTTACATCCCTATTACCTAGTTTAATTTTCAGAGGATTTTCGGCTTTTGGCATTATACCATTACCGATATCTTTCAGAAAATATCTTTCTTCTCTAGCACACACTATGAATGTTTTTCAATAATAAACCTGGTGATCTCATTCCCGTACGTTTGATAAATCTGAAATACTCACTAGGGCAAAATTTCGTTCAGTTTATTTCCCATCCAATAATATATTGTCACAGTAACTACTTACATGTATAGGCACAAGAGGCAGACAGTATTTTAATCAGTCAACATGGACCCCAGACCTAGGGTGATAAAATCCCGAGAACAATAAATTTAAAAAGAATGAAAGCAGGATAGAAAAAAGAAACACAAGTGCAATACAATAAAATTAAAACAGCGAAAACTGTGCAATGTGATATTTAATGAACACCAGACTGATTCACTCTCCTTCCAACCTAATCAAAACTGAAAATCTGGAATGAATTTTTCAGTCTGCAGTGCTGTGCGCAACGATTTGAAACTTCCTGGCAGATTATAACTGTGTGTCAAACAAGGAATCGAACTTGGGACTTTTGCATTTGCAGCAGCAAGTGTTCTACTGACAGTTTTCCAAAGATGATCCACAATCCACCTTCATACCTTTACTTCCACGAGTACCTCACCTCCTATCTTCACAGAAATTCTCCTGTCCACCCTGCGAAAAAAACAATATTGCAGAGACGTGGCTTAGCCACA
Organism: Schistocerca americana; assembly: GCF_021461395.2. NCBI lineage: Eukaryota > Metazoa > Arthropoda > Insecta > Orthoptera > Acrididae > Schistocerca > Schistocerca americana. The sequence continues at coordinate 80,355,282 of NC_060129.1, read as the reverse complement.
GTCTACCAAATTGTTTCTGGATGCTAAGCAATGTCTCTGCAACAACCATTCTTCCAGGAGATGCAGTTCCCCAATGGATGCAGGAGAACATCTGTGGAGTTCGGAAAGTAGGAATTCGAGATACTGAAGAAGTACAGCTGTGAGGGTGGGGTGTGAGTCATGCTCTGATAACTCAGTTAGCACAGCACTTGCTGGCAAATGTCAAAGATTCCAGGTTCGAGTCCCTATCTGGTAGTCCAACAGGTGGTTTTAATCTACCGACAAGTTTCAAAACCTAAAATATCTACCATTAGCCATTTATCACACAAACAGCCCAAAAAAACACACTTAACCATTTCTCAGTCATACTAGCTCTGATTTTGCTCCAGAGCTGAAATACCAGGCAAATACTAATAGATAACAAGAAAATGAATGTAAATTTTCTGCCAATAGTGCACTCATAACAAACTCACAACCAGAAACATTACAATTACTAAAATTTTTGAAGTTATTAAGCAGTGGTCAAATAGATTTTTGCAGGTAAACCTAATGCTTTCTTCCACACAATTGTTTGTTGCAAATTGAACTGAAATTTGGTAGTGCAAAATGCAAACTTGTGACATCACTTGTTTGATGGAATTTGATTAGAAATTAACAGTACATTTAAATGACTTGTTCTGTTTCTGTAGCCGACTCGTCACCACATCTGACACTCGTGTGGAGGATCCGTGTTCTATTCCCAGTACTGCCACAGAATTTTCCTCAGTGGGACTCAAATGGGTTGCACTCTATTTCAAGATGCCAATTTAAGAGCTACTCGAATAAGAAGTTGTGGCTACCAGGTCTGAAAAGTTGACAATGGCCTGGAGAGCAATGTGCTCACCACATGCTCCTCTGTACAACATCCACACTGCAGACAATGACATTACTGCTGGTCGACATCACGTGCTCTTTAGGGGCCAATTGCGGAGTTCCGTTTAGATTTTTTATAAACAATCCAATGGATAATGTCTGATACTAAATGAGGCTGTTCGCCACGGTGTTGTTGTGCAAGGTGTGACCTAATAGTAATGGGAATTTTTGTTTTTCTTCAAGAATCTTTATTTTATTCCTCAAAATAACTTTGTCTCATTGAGGTGCCCCCCCCCCCCTCTCCCCCTCAGATGCAACACATTTATGCCGGTGCTTTTTCCAATTTCAGAAGGACTTCTGGAACTCACTTTTCTTTATACTGTTCAGCTCCTTCAAGATTCTACTTTTGCCTTGTCAATGGTGACATCCTTTCACAGTTCCCTTCCGCCTCAGGAATAGATGGAAGTCACAAGGAGTCCCATCCAGCCAATACGGTAGCTGAGGCAATATAACAGTTTCGTTTTATGCCAAAAAATCACAACCTACTATTCCGGTGTGAGCATGAGCATTGTAGTGATGCGAGTTCCACGAATGGTTTTGCAACAATTCTCGTCATTTTCTTTGAATTCCTTCCAGAAAATGGCACTTAACTTCCTGATAGTATTTCATATTGACTGCAACACAGAGAACCATGGAAAAAAAAAAAATCATTTTCCCCACAGTTCTCTGTGTGTTGCCCACATACACTTGCCCTCAACTACACATTATCACGCATACTCCCGACACTTGTAGTGGACGATGAGCATTCTTTACCTTGCTCGTGTGTTTATATGAGGTGTGATCAAAAAGTAACACGGATTTTTTAATTTCGTGGTCTTTATATATCAGATTTTCAATCTTTTGTTAACTTCTTGGTACACATGTTCCTGACATATGTTTCCATTTGTAGCTGTTTTGAGTATGTGGTTTACTGTTGACAGTTGAAAATATTATACGTGTGTATTATGTGAAGGTGACTGTCAAAGAGGAGCAATCGGTAGATCTGCTGCAGAGGATTGTGCTTGGCAGCCGGGAAACCACAAAATTCAACCCGCAACATCCAGGCCCTGGAAATTGTACGCACATTTCACTAGGCTGTACGCAGAGGCTGCAGGGCTCCCCAAGCACGACAATAATTTTATTTAGAAAGGTCAAGTGCAGCGCCTCAATATGAGAATGTAGCAGCAATGAACAACAAAAATCTGACAAATTTCTGTTTTTAAATTCACCTGCGTCGCATCTGTAACTTGCGCACTTTTGAAAAGTGCACACCAGAGTTGCTTTGAAGTTTTGCAGATGGTGAAACAGTACCAGGTAGTTTGTTTGTGTGGTGTGTGGCGGGGGGGGGGGGGGGGGGGCGGAGGTGTTTACATCACATATAAGCTATGTCTCTTCGCAGCAGCGAGCCTCGTGTGTCCTGCCTTGTGGGGGCACTGAAGGTTGGCGGCAATTCATGTCTCGCCTGCACGTTTTCTGTGGACCAGCAGTGACAGGGTGGGGTAGTAGTGATGTGTACATATTGCAGCTGTTAGCTCTGTTATTGTCTAGTTGCTGCGTCAGCCGAGTGTAGTGAAAATGCTTACTATTGCAGAGAATGCGTTTATAGTGGAAGAGGTTTTCCGTGCAGCAGGAAACTTTATGAAGCCCGTGAGGCAGCAATTTAGATTGAATTTTCCTGCTTCGAGGTGTCTGCATTGTCACACTGTAAGTGATTTAATCCGCAAATTCGAGACGACAGGTTCAATTTGCAATACACCACAAACTGTTAGGCTCACCATACTAACAGAACGGAAGCTAGTCAACATTTCAGACATTGCATTGCGAAGTCCGACAAAATCGGTGAGGAGATTATTGCAAGTAAGTAGAGTCTGTCATACGCCAGCACATCAGGCAGTAATCAAAAATTTGGTCACGTAGCCGTATAAAATCCCACGGTGGAAGAGGCGATGCGACACGGAGCGTTGTCACCGTCCAACACTTACTTGTCCAGTTTAATTCGATTCACCCTTTTCCTGGGCCTTTCAAGGGCATCTCTGTAAAACACATGTTCAACACTTTGTCCTGGTGGAACAAATTATTTATACGTAATTCCTTACTGTCAAAAAAGGAAATCTGCATTGTTTTGATCTTTGATTTGCTCATTCGAGCTTCTTTCGGTCGAGAACGTGCCACTTTCTCTCAAGATTGTACTCAAAAATACAGAATTCGTCACCTGTGATGGCACAGCCGAACCATTCGCGGTCACTGGCAATCCTCTCAAGAAGATCAACACACACATTTCTTCAACTGCCCTCCTGCTCAGCAGTGAGGTTTCTCGGCACCATTTTGACACAAATATTTGCTTAAAATTTGATTCGCCGTTAAAGTGCAAGTTTAACAGGTCACCCATCACCCTCGTCGTCAAACATTGACCCGATCTCACAAGAGTACACACACATTCGACATTTTCAAAGGTCTCCTCGATTGAGATTCATCTTCATTGTATTCTCAACCTTCCAAAAACAATTTGTGGCAGTGAAAAACTTTTGCTCTTGCCAAGCGATGTTCCCCATAGGCCCGTTTCAACTTTACAAGGGTACACTCACAAATTTCCCAAGTTTAACACAAAACTTGACTGCATAACAGTTGCTCTAACTTCCGCTGTTCCATTTTCATCCTTATGACAAAAAACGCAACTTCACTGGTTACGCTCTTGAGACTCACGTGACTGCTTCACAGAGTTAAAATTCTGAGCATCTGGAACGGTTGAACAAACCAGTCTATACCAGTAGAACAATACGGCATTACCAGATTGCATGTTGCGATATCGGACTCGTTACTTTTCTCATACATCTCATAATTGTGACACACTGTCAACAATTTTGCGTAATTTGTCGGTATATAGACAAAAAGCCATTACTGTGAGATAGTTGAGAGCAGACAACTGGAGATGCATAGTGTGGTCTGAAGAGACTCAATTTTGCCTCTTTTCAATTGATGCATTTAACCTAGGGTGTGTGTGTGTGTGTGTGTGTGTGTGTGTGTAGGATGTACTTGAGGCCAGAGGTGGTTCTGTGACAATTTGGGGGCATTTTCCATACCTCAACTGGAGCTAATTTGTTCAGGTTGCAGTGAACACGAAGCAAAATGTTTATTTCAACATTCTCAGTGACTGAGTGCTGCAGTTTCTTCTACACCTTCGTGACGATTAGACTGAATACTCCTGTCTTCCTAAATGACAACAGCAATGTTCAACAGGTCTGTACGGGTACATTCCCAGTTCGGCAAACACTTGACTACATTATCGCACCTTGACCGGCTCGCTTTCCCCCCACTCTTAAACCCGCTGAAACTGTTAGCAAGCTACTCAGAACAGTTGGTGAAACATAGCATGTGACATGCGTGTGGTTTTGTAGAGCATTATGTTCTAATCATCAGAGTGCTTCTTCAGCAAGACATGGCATATACACTACTGGCCATTAAAATTGTTACACCACAAAGATGACGTGCTACAGGCGAAAATTTAACCGACAGGAAGAAGATGCTGTGATATGCAAATGATTAGCTTTTCAGCGCATTCACAGAAGGTTGGCGCCGGTGGCGACACCTACGTGCTGACACGAGGAAAGTTTCCAACCGATTTCTCATACACTAACAGCAGTTGACCAGCTTTGATAAAGGTCAGATTGTAGCCAATCACGATTGCGGATTATTGTATCGCAACATTGCTGCTCTCGTTGGTCGAGGTCCAATGACGGTTAGCAGAATATAGAATCGGTGGGTTCAGGAGGGTAATACGGAACGCCGTGCTGGATCCCGACGGCCTCTTATCACTAGCAGTCGAGATGACAGGCATCTTATCCGCACGGCTGTAACAGATCGTGCAGCCACGCCTCGATCCCCGAGTCAACAGATGGGAACGTTTGGAAGACAACAACCATCTGCACGAACAGTTCGACAATGTTTACAGCAGCAGGGACTATCAGTGCGGACACCGTAGCTGCGGTTACGCTTGACGCTGCATCACAGACAGGAGCGCCTGCGATGGTGTACTCGACGATGAACCTGGGTGCACGAATGGCAAAATGTCATTTTCTCGGATGAATTCAGGTTCTGTTTACAGAATCATGTTGGTCGCATCCGTGTTTGGCGACATCGCGGTCAACGCACATTGGAAGTGTGTATTCGTCATCTGGCGTATCACCCGTCATGGTGGTATGGGGTGTGATCGATTACAAGTTTCGGTCACCTCTTGTTTGCATTGACGGCACTTTAAACAGTGGACATTACATTTCATTTCAGATGTGTTACGACCCATGGCTCTACCCTTTATTCAATCCCTGCGAAACCCTACATTTCAGCAGGATAATGCACAACTGCATGTTGCAGGTCCTGTGCGGGCCTTTCTGGATACAGAAAATGTTTGACTGCTGTCCTGGCCAGCACATTCTCCAGATCTCTCACCAATTGAAAACGTCTGGTCAATGGTGGCCGAGCAACTGGCTCATCACAATACCCCAGTCACTACTCTTGATGAACTGTGGTATCGTGTTGAAGCTGCATGGGCAGCTGTACCTGTACTCGCCCTCCGAGCTCTGTTTGACTCAATGCCCAGGCGTATCGAGGCCGTTATTACGGCTAGTGGTGGTTGTTCTGGGTACTGATTTCTCAGGACCTATGCACCCAAATTGCGTGAAAATGTAATCACATGTCAGGTCTAGTTAATATATTTGTCCAATGAATACCCGTTTATCATCTGCATTTCTTCTTGGTGTAGCAATTGTAATGGTCAGTAGCGTACAAAGAAACTTATGGGTATTCTTGCTTCTCCCTCTTGTTCCTTGTGTGACACCATTAGCGAGGTTAAAATTATGGTACACAGTATTAGCATCACGTTTCCAGTGGCGTTTAATTTTTAATAGGTGAGCCTACATTCCCCATTCCTCCATACACGTCATACCTCCTTCTCTGAGAATTTCACAACGAAATCAACTGCGCGCAAGTTAAATTTTGGCAGGCACCACAGACTGCTTCTGATGGGTGATGTGTGCCATTAATACACTGGGGAGGGGGGGGGGGGGAGGGGGGGTGTCAGGGGGCACAGATTGTGTTCATATTTGCACTGGTGATGCCACTGCTCCCATTGGAGTGTCAACAATTCGGAGGAAGTTCCACATTACCGGACTCTTCACCTTACAGTTACAACTGCTGTCCCAGTTGAAGCTCTTCTTACACATTTTAATTTCTACACCCTCGTAAGTGTGTTAACATTCGAATCAATTTCTGTACAAAAGATAAGAACCAAAAATCGTGGCCCTCTGAACGCATCCGAAATACTCGGGAGAATGCAGCACTTGGCAGAATCGTCGGTATCTCCATGCAGAATCAGCACTTACCGGCATAGGCATTCATCAAAAACAGTTAACCTTCCAATTATTACTACGGCATTACTACGATGCGAATTTGCACTCCTTGGCATTAAGGGGTTAACAACAGAAGTGCAGTACGTACACACACGAAACAAAATTTTAGTTTTATCAAACATTATCCTGTGTCTATCTGTTAAGCTGTGTACCGCAACTGCCGATTTCTCGAGTTCACAATCGATAAGGTTGTGTCGACATTCTGCACAACAGGCAGTAACAGTACATAAAGAATTATCGCAAGCCACCTGTAGGCTACAGAAGTCCGCCACAGCAGCAGCCTCGACAGCCTGTCACTCCCGAGGAAGACGACGGTGGCAGTTGCCAAAAACTCGATGTTTTACCCAGATCTTATGCGCCGAGAAAACTGACAATGTTTTACGTACGCATATTGTCGGGAGGAAGTCTGTTCTCTGAAGTCAAGTACAGCAAATCTGCTGCTTAGCTTCCCTCTCGGCACAGAACCTGCAATAGAACTGACGGTCGCCACCTGCACTAACTTTTTACCTCATTCTGAAATTTTACTTTGCTTAGCAGTGCAGTGCAGGTCTCGGCCACATTTCCCCCTGAAGACATACTCCACACACTGGGGTGAAACATGGGCTTCAACAAAAAAATCTGTAGGACACAGCTCAAAACCTCAAAAACTTTTAGCGGTTATACACGCCGCAAGAAGAGCAGAGAGCAAGTTAGTATGTTAGTAAGGAGAGTGAGTTAGTGCTAGATGCAGACTGTTAGAGTGGGCGAACCTCTTCCCAGGAGCGCATGCAGGTTCTCAGAGTTGGGCCAGCGGCCCAGGCGGCCGCCGACGCGCTCCTCCCCGTCCTCCAAGTCGACGAACTCCTCCTCGGGCACGGCAGCCTCCCGGTCGAAGAGCGACTCCTCCACGCCGAGCAGCCCGTCGTCCGCGTCCGCACCGTCGTCGGCGCAGCCGGTTCCGACACTGCTGGTCTCCGACGACATGGCCAGCAGGGACGAGCCGGCACCGAACGTGCGGCCCACGCTGCCGTAGATGCCCAGGCTGCTCCCCGAGCCGGTGCGAGACAGCGGGGGCGGGACCGCGCCGTCGCCGTCGACGTCGTCCGCCGGGTCGGCGAGTGGAGGCGCGTCTGCGCCGTCGACCTTGCCGGGGAGTTTCTTCCGGGGCAGTGGGACGGGAGGCGCCGTGTCCTTACCTTTGGGAGCTACGGGGGAACGGTGAGTGGGAAGGAAAAGCGGAGTCAGTTAGCAAAGCGCGAGCCACCTTTAGCCTAGTCTGTGTTTTTGTGCCGTACGGCATCGGGTCACAGTCGGAAACGGGTTTCTCCGACAAGGAGAAGTCCGCAGTGGTGGGATCGACTTTTTGAAACTGTCTATACGGTGATGTAGATCGAGGTTCCAGGTATCGCACCTTGCAGCCGTTCGCACTGGCGGACCCACATTTGCGAGTAATCGACAAAAAGAGTTTCTGAATTTCGCACGCTGCTCTACAGCTTTAATGAAGAAGCATTATGTAGATTAGTTGCATAGTGTAATGATTATAACATGAGCGTGGTATGCAAGAGGTTTTGGGTTTTAATCTCATGAAGTCCTTCGAAATTTTTTGTTTTTAAAATTTTCTCAACATAAGTTTGATAATAATTTGATTCAATTAATTGGTTTAAAATTTTTTTATTTCTCTTCCTTCATCACATCATTTTAATCACCATATTAATTTTTCCAATTGCTTTCATTTTTCTGCCCAACAATTCTGTTTCTACATAATCTTTCTGAATGTTCTTGTTTTAATTACCTCCTTGTATCAACACAAATTCAATTTCTTCCATTTCATCATACATTATTTTAACCATGTTATTGCATTCATTATTTATATTCCTCATTTTGCTTGAATTTCATTTTACTTGTAATCCCTTCATTCATTTAGAACTTCATCAGTGTTATTTTATCCCTAGTGTAACATGCATTCATGTTTCAAATGTTTGTATGACGATTAGTATCCAACAAAATGAATTATTTTTTTTTACAAAAATAGCATTTCTGAAGCAACTGCACAATTAATATAAATGGATTATTTTGTTGTTTGTTTTTTAACTGATAAATTGACACTTTTGAAAGTTTAAATATTATGACAGATAAATGAACATAATTAAATTCACAAGCACAAAGCTTCCAGCTGGAAAAAATTATAGGAAGCAAAAAGAATTTAAAAAAGTTAGTACAGTAATTAAAATGATGCAACAAAGGAATAGAAATAAAAAAAACTATATTCAAACTGATTAACTGAATAAAAACAATGATCAAAGTCATTTCAGAAAAGATTTAAAAATAAAAACTTTCAAAGCCCTTGGTGAGAACTCTTAACCTTACACACAAGAGGCCGATACTACATCCATTACGCTATGTGACCAGTCTGTATAATATTTCCTTTTTTAATGTTACAGATTATCATGTAAAATTAAGAAATTTTTTTTTGTCTATTACGTGCAAACGAGGACCTGTGAGGGCGAATGGCTGCAGGGTGCAATACCTGGAACCTCAACCTACAATACCACACAGACGATTTCAAAAAATTAATCCCACCTCTGCGGACATCTTGTGAGAATAAAAAGCAGCAGTTCAAATGGCAATTTATTTTCGATCCACTGGAGGTCACCGGTTCCAGTAATATTACCATCACCAGACGTACTGCATATCACACAAGGAGTCAGTGCTGCTGAGAGATATAGCTTACAGCAATGAGCAGTTAGTGACGGGTACCTCTCTGTAGTACACAGACACTCTTTGGGTAGTCTGCAGTCTCGGTCCGGTCAGCAGTATTTTAACTGAAACAGGTGGTCTCCAATACAACAAAAATTAACTGGTATTTGAACTGTTACTTTTTTCCCTCACGTCAAGTTCCAACACATTGCAATTTTTTGTGCCCAACAGATCGTCTCCTAATGCTGCAGACATCATCAGAGGCTGTAACTGTGCATTTAATCAATTTTGAAGCTCGAACGAGCTCAAGAAGCCAAACTGTTAATACGCTAACTGTACAATGGCCAGGTCACGACATCGTCCGACTACTCCCACAACAGATCGCGAACTCGTGCCGATCTGTGTTACGGAGCGCATACTACAGAAGAGTTGGTGCCGGTCGCTTTATTTAGCACGAAGGCCCACGACTTCCCCGATTTCAATTTTCCCTCTTTTCTTTTAAAGATTTTTTTTGTGGTTTTGAATTTGTATGGTCCCTCTGTACATCCTATCACAGTAACGACTGGACTTCAAATCACAGCATCACAGAGATGGATTTGGTGATCCCTGGTCCTAGCAGATAATCTGTTACTGCAAATTTATCCATGTTCGCCAGACATTTGTTCTTGTTTTGTCTAAGGAAGTTCCCAAAGCTTCTTTCTTTTGTAAAATTGGTCACATCAGTCCAACAATCTGTGAGCCCCATCACTTGTAGACAGAGCTCGATTATTTAAGAACTGCTTCCAGAGAAAACGGCTATGCCGCCACAGGAATAAATAGAAAAACTGGAGCTTCTAGTGAGAAAAAAACAAAAGAGAAAGTCATCCACTCACTCCTGAAAGGATCAGCAGACACAGTACTGACCCATTTTCAATTAACAACAAAGAAGTTTTAATTCTTTAATACCCGCTGCTTGCCACAGCAAGAGCACAGTAACTGCCTTGCACACATGGTCAAGAGTACATAGTAACTACTAAAAAAAGCATTAACATCTGGATTAAAGAAAATAAGAATTGTCGTCTGGGTAACACAGATAAATTGCCAGTAGCGGATCTTTGACTGTGGAAAGAAAATCGCCAAATTCGTTTCTCTGATGCTGTAGTCGCATAAAGGTCCAGTCATTACTATGCTAGGATATTAGAAAGCCTACAGAAATTCAAAAACATAAAAAAATGTTAATAGAAAATAAAGAGGACTGAAATTAGAGAAGTTGTGGGGCTTAGCACCATACCTTCCACATTCACGAGCTCCGTAACACGTGTTGCCGAGACTCCGTGATCTCCAGTGGCGGTCGGACGAAGTTCAAACCTGATCGTTGAACAGCTGCAGATTCGCAGTTCGGCTTGCTAGCTGACAAGACGACCACACGGCTACAGCATTTTTGTGATTTTTTTTTTTTATTTATGGTACGTGAGATTTACAACTCAAAATCAACATCCTAAAGCAGTTCGATGCAACACTCAAAAATTGTTGAGATATTCATCTTTGCAGTTTTCCAATGAACTTTAAATTTAATTCCCTAAAATAAAGGTGATTTTCATGACAGGAGAGTGGCTTACTCAGTACCGTTGGAGAATGGTAGTCAGGTGAACAATGCACTGGTGTCTCGACTCTCACTACAGTCTTTTTTCCATTCAAACCTAATTCCTAAAACATTTAAATATAAAATTCATCAAATATTGGCTAAATTAACACACATCTATTTAATTTTATGAAAAATGCATACCTTTTTTTCTAATTTCATATTATGCACAAAATTTCAGTTTTCATTGCAAACATAACTTCTTATTTATCAATATTTTATGAAATATTATTAATATATTTATAATGTTTTTTGTTCAGACAATTTCTATTAATATTCTTTCATATAATATTGATTAAGAGTTTATATTTCCAATGAAAACTGTAATTTTGCGTGTAATACGTAATTAGAAACAAGACAACACACATATTTTTAATGATGATGATTAGATGTATGTTAGTTAGCATATATTTGATGTATTTTATATTGAATGATTTAAGTATTTGAAATGAAAAATAAAATAAAAATAAAGAAAAAGAAAGACCATTGTGATAGTCTAAACAACTATCCTTTCATTGCACACTTACCATTCTCCAATGCTACTGTGAGAGCTATCATGACAATCACCTTCATTTTAGGGAATTCATGTTCCTCAAAAAACATCTAAGTCAATTTTGTCGAGAATTTTTGAGAGTTCCATTGAAAGGCTTTGGGAGAGTGATATTTTAGTTCAGAAATTCATGTACGATTAACATAAAAAATTGCAAAAATACAGTAACCAGATGGTCTCCAGGTGAGTCTTTATAACCTCTGATGATGTTGCAGTTTTAGGAGAAGGAATGTTAGACACACAATGCCCATACAACAAAAAAACACTGAGGATGAATTATATTAGCAGTGTTATGAGGTACACCAGGAAAGACTACACAGCTTGGCTAGCTACTGAACAAACAGGACAGCACAGACAAACAGGTTGGAAAGTAAGGTCCTACCAACTATTTTGCCCAGTTTATCCCCACTACAAGGTTGGCTTTACCGATGGTACTTTATAATGGGAGCCACTTTAAGGAGAATAATCTATGAAACAAATGAGTACTGGCGATAATACAGCGTAAAATACATTCAGATCTCAACTACTATTTTTGGTGTATCAATTAATGTATAATATACAGCACAGAGCAGGTATTTGACTGCCCAGGTAACAATTTCCGCTGATCTCCACATTTTTCAAACAATACGAAGGCACAATTAGTTTCCTAAGACCGGATGCTACACCCTAAAGAAGCATTTAAGGATGATTTCGTCTTCCAGCCCTGACATTTTATCCTCGAGTAAGTTAGTATGTTTCTTCATCACTTAAGTAGTTTTACAACCGAACAGCTTCATGGAATAATAAATTGGTTTAATCTTTGCTAAGGTACAAATTTTATGTAACAGTATCATCAACACTAATCGAAATTACTTTTCTTCATTGGATCATATGAAAAGGCGAATATTCTCTCAAAATATAAACTAAAAACCACTTTTTAGTGTATTAACTTTTTTTTGAGTGCACACGGTGGAGTAGGGTGTACTGGTACAGGTCAGCAGAGGGGAGGAAGATAATATTCTCATGTCTGACAAGAACAAATATTCAAACTACGCAAGAGCCTGCCAAATACAGAGTTATGAAACCAAAAATTTCTTGCCACATACATTAAGAATTTATAGTATCTTTCTAGAATATGTTTCGAAACAAAAGTAGACATCTGCTGGCGAAAAAGTTTATTTTGACTGAGACATACCAAGCAGCAAAATATTAAGCATTATTTTGGAAAAGGACTTTTGTTTAAATTCCTTAAAGCTGAACTTTTAGTAATTCCTGAATTACCATCATAATAATTACTTTACTCTGACTGCATAATGTCACAAATAGTGTTACATTACATTGTACGGAACTTTCTATACATGTCATCTGATATAGCTTCTTTGAGTTACACCAGTGATACCTGATGCACAATGACTTGTACAATTTAACTAACTGAATTATAGAAAATCCATCTACTGATCTTTTCAAGACTGTCGTTGCACAAGCAAAGGATTTAGAATTCATTTCAGATCAATGAAACAGTTATGATGTCTTCTTTATTCGATTTCCTTTCACCTAAGACCACTGGGCACCACGGGTTCACTGGATTGCAATTTCCACTGCTCTGAAAAGTGTTCACCCACAAAAATTGGCTGGCTGAAATTACTGATCAACCAGACAATTTCTGGGTGTCAGGAAAATTGGTGGAATAGCTCGCATTAGCAGGTTATAATTTTTTGCACAAATCTTCAGCATTAATGACGTAACAAACACGATAACCATTTCATCAAACAATTACATTTCCTCAGCTAACAACTACACAAGTTTATCTGCTCAGGTATGGAAAATAATGTGGGATTAGCTTCCAGAGACTAATCAATCTCTCTCATATCTCTGTGTGTGTGTGTGTGTGTGTGTGTGTGTGTGTGTGTGTTGTGTGGGTGGGTGGAGGGGGGGAGGGGGCGTACATGTGCATGAACCCCTTAACTTAAAACCCCAAGTTATCTTGTTTCTGTCATTTTGACAAAAACTTAAAACCCCGAGTATACTAGGGCAACTTAAGAAAAGCCCTTTCAAAAATATAGAACCTCACTTATTTCTGATTCAGCACCGACAGTTGGGTGTTTAGCCACTAGAGGACATCTGGTACTGCATTTGTAGGATGGCCGTCTCATTTTGGCCAAGTTGGTTGCCACTAGCTATCGTCTTTATGTGGGCAGCTTTCGATGCTCAACAACAAAATGCACGCTTTCATGCTCTCTCCTGTATTACTGTTCACAATGCTTTGAGTAAATGACAGCTATAGTGATTCTGAGTTTGACACTGAATTTAGCGGCTCAGAAAGTGAAGAACAATATAATGTTACTTGACTAGAGACTGGGAGTTACGACAGTTGGCCTGTTGGGTGATAAGTGCTAGCCAGTAGTACGAAATAAATACATCCTCTGGCTCCAGCCAGCTCCTCCGAGATTTATTTCCACAGCAAACTGTTGTTAAATACATTTGTAGAGTTCATAGCTACACAGAAACTTAAGTCATTTTCTAAGTTTCAATATATTTTAGTCAAAGTTCAGAGCACGAGTATTGTCGGTGATGCTCAAAATTGTGTAACTCATTATTTTGAGCTTTAAAAGCTGTCCTAATATAACTACATGTAATGTCATTCATTATGGGATGTTTATCATTACTTTTTTTTTTTTTTAAATTATTATTTTTTGGAACATAATTTTTTTAAAAAAAATCATTAAGTTATGGGGTTAAATTAACTTAACTTAGCTAAGTTTCCACGTAAAAATATGTTGTGTAACAGCTATTGACAAAACAATTCGTGCTCTTTCACTCTTTGCAAAAGCAATGACCTATGTTATATCCTTAGTACGGTCAATAGTTTCCTTTGATATTTCTGGAATGCTACTTGCAACAGATGGCATACTAGTTTCCATTAATGTCTTGTCTACTGCTTATTTAAAAAAAGACACAGCCTGAGCCTAATAAGCTGTTTCTGCAATATCCAACAACCACCGATATGATAAAGAAGTGACTGGACTGCTTTAGGAGTTAAATAGAAAGGTTACTACTTTCCGATTTCATGAGTTCTGAAACTCGTTTTTTGTTGGCGTCACAATACAGGGCTATTACAAATGATTGAAGCGATTTCATAAATTCACTGTAGCTCCATTCATTGACATATGGTCACGACACACTACAGATACGTAGAAAAACTCAAAGTTTTGTTCGGCTGAAGCCGCACTTCAGGTTTCTGCCGCCAGAGCGCTCGAGAGCGCAGTGAGACAAAATGGCGACAGGAGCCGAGAAAGCGTATGTTGTGCTTGAAATGCCCTCACATCAGTCAGTCATAACAGTGCAACGACACTTCAGGACGAAGTTCAACAAAGATCCACCAACTGCTAACTCCATTCGGCGATGGTATGCGCAGTTTAAAGCTTCTGGATGCCTCTGTAAGGGGAAATCGACGGGTCGGCCTGCAGTGAGCGAAGAAACGGTTGAACGCGTGCAGGCAAGTTTCACGCGTGGCCCGCGGAAGTCGACGAATAAAGCAAGCAGGGAGCTAAACGTACCACAGCCGACAGTTTGGAAAATCTTACGGAAAAGGCTAAAGCAGAAGCCTTACCGTTTACAATTGCTACAGGCCCTGACACCCGATGACAAAGTCAAACGCTTTGAATTTTCGGAGCGGTTGCAACAGCTCACGGAAGAGGATGCGTTCAGTGCGAAACTTGTTTTCAGTGATGAAGCAACATTTTTTCTTAATGGTGAAGTGAACAGACACAATGTGCGAATCTGGGCGGTAGAGAATCCTCACGCATTCGTGCAGCAAATTCGCAATTCACCAAAAGTTAACGTGTTTTGTGCAATCTCACGGTTTAAAGTTTACGGCCCCTTTTTCTTCTGCGAAAAAACGTTACAGGACACGTGTATCTGGACATGCTGGAAAATTGGCTCATGCCACAACTGGAGACCGACAGCGCCAACTTCATCTTTCAACAGGATGGTGGTCCACCGCACTTCCATCATGATGTTCGGCATTTCTTAAATGGGAGATTGGAAAACCGATGGATCGGTCGTGGTGGAGATCACGATCAGCAATTCATGTCACGGCCTCCACGCTCTCCCGACTTAACCCCATGCGATTTCTTTCTGTGGGGTTATGTGAAAGATTCAGTGTTTAAACCTCCTCTACCAAGAAACGTGCCAGAACTGTGAGCTCGCATCAACGATGCTTTCGAACTCATTGGCGGGGACATGCTGCGCCTAGTTTGGGAGGAACTCGATTATCGGCTTGATGTCTGCCGAATCACTAAAGGGGCACATATCGGACATTTGTGAATGCCTAAAAATCTTTTTGAGTTTTTGTATGTGTGTGCAAAGCATTGCGAAAATATCTCAAATAACAAAGTTATTGTAGAGCTGTGAAATCGCTTCAATCATTTGTAATAACGCTGTATAACTACATGTAATGTCATTCATTATGGGATGTTTATCATTAATTTTTTTTTTTAAATTATTATTTTTTGGAACATAATTTTTTTTTTAAAAAGTCGTTAAGTTATGGGGTTAAATTAACTTAGCTAAGTTTCCATGTAAAAATATGTTGTGCAACAGCTATTGACAAAACAACTTTTGCTCTTTCACTCTTTGCAAAAGCAATGACCTATGTTATATCCTTAGTACAGTGAATAGTTTCCTTTGATATTTCTGGAATGCTACTTGCAACAGATGGCATACTAGTTTCCATTAATGTCTTGTCTACTGCTTATTTAAAAAAAGACACAGCCTGAGCCTAATAAGCTGTTCCTGCAATATCCAACAACCACCGATATGATAAAGAAGTGACTGAACTGCTTTAGGAGTTAAATAGAAAGGTTACTACGTTCCGATTTCATGAGTTCTGAAACTCATTTTCTGTTGGCGTCATAATGCATTCAGATGCAAAGGTACATTCTCACTGCTAGAATCCGTGGAAAGTACAGCAGTCAACAACTGAAAAATCAGCTGGAAAACAGATGAGCCTTGTTAAGACTCTTCTATAACTCACTTCTACATGCAAATTAGTGTATGTGGTCATATGTGAAGTGGAACTACAATTTATCAACTATAGGTTCACTTTTGAAAATCATAGCAGTACCCAACTGGGATAAAACTACCACATCAATGTTGGATAGTAACACTGTGACGTAACCAGATCTTGGAAGTTTTTGAGATTATAGTTTTCTGGGCATTATATGGTGGTTTGATGCAAGTTTTTGTGCACGACGTGTTGTTTGCTAGCACAGGAGACATCCTCAGAGGCTACGAAGACTAATGAGGGCACGGAGAGTACAGAACAGCAGACCAGCTGTACGACTGGATCGAAGAGTTTCTAGGAAACAGAACTCGGCATGTCACTCTCAGAAAGAGACAAATATTAAACATGAAATCAATTTCAGGTGTAGCCCAAAGGAGTGTTATTGGACCATTGCTTTCCACTATACATATTAATGTAAGTTGCACGAGGCTTTTCACGAACAATGCTGCTGTACACAAAAGCTACCAACTGTAAGCAAATGAAGGAACACCTACAAAGTATTGACACTTCGTGCAAGGCTTTGAAATTGATACTCCATGTAAACAAATGCAACGTAGGAGAGACATCGCATACATAATTCACAAGTTGGTATTACTGCAGATTGTTTGATGCTACAACCTCGAAAATTACATCAGATGTAGTTGGAATTTGGGGGAGAAGCCCATGTTTTTGTTTTTTCACTATGTACTCTAACACAAAATTGTCAAGAGGTAGAAACGGACTGTGACTCTTGAAGACCAGAGGTTGTATTTCAAGATCAAAACTTTACATGGCAAAAACCTGACAGAAATCTACAGTGTATCGAGTAAAGTTTGTGGCAAGTCTACAGTGGACTGTAGTAGAGTTTCATGTTGAGTTAATCACTTTCGTGCTAGTCATATAAGCACAGATGATATTTCAAAACCCGGTAAGCCAAAAACATCGACAGATGAACAAAATGTGAAACTTGAGGCAGATGCTCATGAAGAAGATCTCAGTGTGACTCACGAGGAACTCTCTGAAACCACAGAATGCCCACTGCATCAGTATTCTGTGACCTGACAAACAATTTGAAGAAGAGAAAAATTTCTGCGAGATGGGTCCCACACTGTTTGACTGCTGAAGAGAAGCAGAAACACCGTTGATCAGAGACTCTGAACCAGACTTGAAGTCACAGTCGAACAAGTGGAGAGGTTCAGATTCTCCACATCCAAAAAAATTCTGACATGCCCAAATCTCGAACGAATAACGATTTTTTCTTACGATTACCAAGGATTTGTCACGACAAGAGTCCCATACAGAGCAAGTGTCACAGCAGTGTATTATCGTAACTTCAGGTGAAACCTGCACAGAAAAATGCACAAAACCCGAATCTGTTGCTCGAGGCTGAGCCAACCATTCTTCACAAAAATGCTCGCCCGTTATTGGGAATGTCTTAGTCCAGAAACTGCGCAAATACGGACGGGAAGTGTTGTCGCATCCTCCCTACAGCGCAGACACGAGTCCACCAGAGATCGACTCATTCCCAGAAGGGGAAAAAACCTAAGCACGGACATTGTCATATTTGTCCGGAAGAGATTTCTACCACCATCACCCCAGCCGTACGACAGATGAACAGAAGTGGTGTCCTGGACGGAATAATAGAGCTTCCGAGATGTTGAGATTCAGTCATAGAGAAGCAGAGAGACTATACTGAAGGACTGTAAAAAGATTTTTGAAAATAAAAGCTTGTAAGTAAAAAAAATTAATGTGCATTATTTATTAAATGTCCCTCGTATTATGTACGTATAGGCAGAAGGACCCACTGCAGTGCAATTACACAATTGCAGAACAATCACTAGAAGCAGTCAAACCCATAAATTACTTATAACAACGAAAAAAATAAATTGCTATAAAATTATTTAATTGGATAGATAAAAATCCGAGACTGTCACGATTGGCAAGCTTTCGGAGCCAGTGGCTCCTCCTTCAGGCAGAAGGATCGTAGGGGAAGGAGAAATGGTGAAGGAAAAGGACTAGAGAGGTCTAAAAAAAAGAGGTAGATCTCGGGAAAGTCACCCTGAACCACAGGTCAGGGGAGAATTACCGTACGGAATGAGCAGCTATACCTAGGCGTATCCATACAGACTGACAAACTGGAATAACCACATAAAAATAAACTCAGTTAAGGCAGATGCCAGACGGATTCACTGAAAGAATTCTCAGGAAATTATAATCCACTCATCGAAGGAAGCAACTTACAAAACACTCGTTCAACCAGTACTTTAACACTGTTCGTCAGCCTGGCATCGGTAACAGATAGGACCGATAGCAGAAACAGAAGAGATCCGAAGAAGAGCAGCGTGTTTCATTACAGGTGCAATTGCTAAGTGCAAAAGCTGGGCCTTCTGAATCACAGTATTCTCAACCGTTACAATTCCGTGAGTGTACATTCCTAGGAAAGTCAACCAATATTTTGCTTCCTCCTCCATACATCTTACAAAAAGACCACAAGGGTAAACTTGGAGAGATTCAAACTCACACTGAGGCTCAACAGAAATCTTTCTTCCTCCGAACCATTTACGACTGGAAGAGGAAAAGAGGGAAACAAACAGCTGTACACAAAGTATCCTCCACGACACACTGTAAGGTAGCTTGTGGGGTAGACAAGTAGATGTAGACTTTCCTAGTCGTTTTTCAACATCAAACAATCTCAATAAGTGAAACTACCGGCAAATCGTGCACCGGGATGAGGGAACTGCCAAATTCGATTCAGCGATACCGTCGTTTTATCGAGGTCTAACCGTTAGTGTGCTAGGATAAGCAGAGACGCTGTGGTAACTCAAACTCACAAAAATAAGTTTAACAAAAAGGAAGGAGGACTGAAATCAGATAATTTATAGGGCTCAATACTAAAAAAAGCAAACAGTGCCAACTTTGTGACAGGGGACACTGAGGCTCTGCGATTTCCGGCAACGACGATATCACTACTCGACCGCTGGGTGGATATGCGTAAACAGTTTGGCTTGCTGTGTTAGTCTCATTCTGAAAATCAAATAACAAAATCTACTTTGCCAATTTAGAGGCACAGAAACGTGCCTTAAATCTTGGTTCAGTGCCCACAAAAATAAAATTATCAAGAATGTGAAGGCCTGCATTGTAAGACTTCCAAATGATCACTCAGTCTTCCTCCCACATAAAACCAATTTATAAAGACTGGTAACTTGAGAAATGTCACTATGCTGCATTTGGATAAACACTCAGTCCAAAAAATTAATGAAAACAAATTGAAAAACTGGTACAATGTGCAAGGTGTAATTCTACAAAAAATTCACTAATAAACTTGATTACCAGCATTAAGAGTTCCAGGCAGAGCCACATCTCCTTAAACTTCTGTGCATAGAGATACTGGGGCTCGTACATACAAGCAATTATTCCTCACCCATACTTGTTTTGCAAGTGGGACATGAAAAAGCTGCATAGGTACTGTACAGAACACAGCAAAGGAAACTTTGACTGTTGACAGTCATTGTCTTTCCTGTCCCACTCCCAAAAGGAGTGTGGGGGAAATTGTGTGTGTGTGTGTGTGTGTGTGTGTGTGTGTGTGAGAGACACACACAAGGAGATGCGCCGCATAAAACATACGTAAATACATATGTATATGGATGTGGGATGCAGGTTTACTTGTTATCTGTGTCAAGCTACTTTTCTTTTGAGGACAATGCCTTTAAAGTCAAATAGGAAAGTTATAACACGTTTCTGCATTTCAACAGGGAGGATAAAACAATATTTCTGGTCACATACATCTGTTTGCATTTCTGCACAAGCTATTACCTAAGAATCTCTCAACGTCGGGTTGTCTGTATCTCTGAATAGTTATTTTCATTTGGAACAAGTGGGGATTAAGCCCTCAACTGCCTAACAGTTAATTTCAGGACTGTACTGTCAATTTTTTCAAAAAAAGAATGAAGAAACAAAGAGTATTTACCATTCTTCTTCAGCTTCCTCCTCCTAAGCTTAAGCATTTTAAATGAAACTGGCAAACAAAACAAGCAAAAGGCGTCTAGTTTTGTCGCATCCTTTGTTGCGAGGGCTCAACAGATGCTACCAGAAGTCACTTCACAGCACAGGTCAGATTAGTCAACACCGAGAGAGAGTCGTGCAACAGCGTTATCGTGCAGACCGAGCACTTTACCGGCCGGGAGATGTATACACAGAAAAGCTCTTGAGGAGCCGGGCTGTTATCTTATCTCACCGGAGCCTGGAATCTCAGACAATTCATTTGGGTCGCATTAAGAAACACGGCACTTATTCTTATCTCACTATTGCTCTTGTTGTGTATTAAACAGATTGCTGTTGTATCACCACTATAATATCTCTTTCCCCTCCTACCACCCCACCCCCACTCGAACAACATGTCATCCACCTGTATCTACATTTCCTTGAATTAGATTTCAGTGACTGACAAGATTATAATGAACAACATGTAGCCATGTTTTCATAGAGAAAACATATCTTATTTGTCAACCTAATGACATGCTCCACATCATAACAATTTATCACAAAAAATCACTGTACCAAACTGAGGAGAAAATGAAAATTCTCGAAACACGTCACAGTTGTTAATAAAATCACGATTGATGCAGGTAGTCGTTTCAATTCATCCTGAGGAAATTATGAATTTTGCTTTGAAAGTCACCATAGCTACGAAGTGCTACATACTCCTAGTAAACTAAAATATCAAAAAATTATCATAACAGTTCAGCACTAGGGAAGGTCTGAACAATCCTATCAATATTACAAAATTTTCTGAAATGACAATACTTCTGTCATTGGCTGTAATTATTGTTTATTTTCCTTTACTGGCCTACTACAGCCACTGTGGCATTATCAAGCCAAAATTCATCAACAATAGAAAATTAACTACAATTACATTTGATGGCAGACAAGTTGTCGTTTCAGAAGTTTCGTAAAGCTGTGGTACCTCCCTGAAGGAAGGTAATCAATTGGATAATCAATTGGATAATAATTTGTTTTCCCTAATTTGTATTTCGGGGAAATATTTAGATCCACTTATAAATTACAGTTTGGATATTTCACTAACAAAAGGATACAATTACAGAAAATTACTGATCAAAGGAACAAACAAACATTACACAAACTCGGCATGCCTCTCCAATATCTCGTCCAGTTGTTGCAAAAACATGTTCCACGATTCTGCCGATTCGCCACGGTTGAGACGTACGTCAGGTGGTGGCGGAGTGAATATGCTGACCTTGGTGGCAACCGCATTCCCGACACCACCCGAAGGGCACGAGACCGGGGGAGCAGTCGACGGCAGAGGCGGCGGGGGCGGCGACGGGCTAGACTCCTGCGTCGAAGCTCCAGTCCCTTTCTCCTGTACGGATCCACAAGGATCCACACTCCCCGTTACTCTGGCCGACCCCTCTACCCTCACCGCTCTGTGTGGAGATTTGCTCCTAGGTTTCGCAGACCAACCGTCATCCCGCCCGAAACGCAGCGACTCCCCCGTACCGTCCGGCGAGTCGAGACTCGCATCCGACGCACCGTCACCATCAGACGTGTCTCCGGCTGTCGCAATTCCGAATGCCTCACTCTGCATCAGCTTCTGGTTGAACGACTCCCTCTTGGCCAAATGTTGATTAAAGGATTCCCTCAAGCTCTTCTGCGGGTCCTTCCCAATCGCCGATTCGGGAGACTTCAAACCGAGCCCCGCACTCGTAGCCGTGCTCCGGACACCTTCGACGCTCGTTACCGGCTTCCCGCTTCCGAGAGCCACAGGACGACAGTACCGGCTCAGCACTTCCACTTTGCCGTCCCTCTCCGAAGTGCTACGGATCCGACTCACCTCCGTCGGCTCGTCGAAGCTCGAGTCACTGAACGAGCTGCTTATGAACTTCATTAAGGCACCTGCTCTGCCCGTATTTTTCGCAGCAGCATTCCTCTCAATTTTAATCACGGGAGGGTTCACCGTGGGAGCTACTCGCTTCAAGTTTCGTGCAGCCGTATCGCTCTCGTCTTCGGTACAAGATTCGCTAAGAGACGAACGTGCCATTTTCTCCAGCACATTACCTCTACCTGAACTGTCCACACAGGGAGTTCTCTCGGCTGAACTTTCTATGCCTGACCTCGCAAACTTTCCAACTTCGCCTTCGAGGGATTTCATTTGCTCGAGACGTACATTATTTACCTCAGTTCCCGTGGGAGACACACAGTACGGGATGCCTCCCTCCTCAAAAGAACTACTCTGCTCGTGCTCCAGTGGGGCAATTTTCCCGTTACCGTCTTTATTCCGGTTTCGAGTAAGAGCTCGAGGGGGTAACCCTTCGGCCGTACCAGTCCCCGGATGCAGATCGCGATCTCTGCCCGCACTCGTAGCACTCCTGTCCGACGAGACGCTGTCCAGCGAGCCACCTACTCGCCGGAGCTTACCCTCCGCAGATTGCCGTGACGTCGCAGATTCGAGAGATCCCTTCTGTGTCAAGGACCAATCGAATGTGAACTTCCCGGTAGGTGTCGACACCAGGGAGGAGCCGGTAGATTCACTCGAGATGCTGTCGAAGGAATACTTTCTGCCGTCCTGAAGGACACCGATTCCGACGTCAGGGGCTCGCTCTATCGCCGGAGCTTTTTCTATTGCCGGAGCTTTCTGCGGAGCCTTAGCTCTCCATCCCTCCTTACCCAGTTTGAGACCGAAGAAATTTTTCAACCCTCTCTTTAACGGGCTTTTAGACGGGGACTTCTCGGAACGACAGCTCCCCGCGATTGCCAACGACTGCCCAGAAGAATTTGTACCCGGCCGGTCGGCAAATTCGGTGTCGGAGGTAGCGGTCGGCGACTTCGGACCGGTGACGGGAGAGGAGGGCGAGGCGAGCGCTAAGCTCGGGGTGGACGCAACGCGTACGGAGCTCCTACCGCAGCTCGCGGGAGTCGTGGACGCAAAACTCTTCGACAGCTGTGAAGTTTGACAGGAAGCGACTAGGTCGGCAGGGGGGCTACTTGTGTGGTTTTCTATTTCTGTGGTAAGGTCCGGTCTCCTACAGGAGCTGTTCCCAGTCGTGAAAGGTCTAGGACAGTCAAAGTTTTTGGGTCTCACTGGTTTCCCAGCTACAGCTGCAAAAAGGAAAAAATACTCCTGCTCAAGATTCACTGACTTACCTGCGTAGTCATCACACTGCCTGCCACTACCTTTAACTGACACTCCTAGTTAACACGCAACTGTTTCGCACTCAGCCAGGGACAAAATTTCCACTGTGAAACTGTGACAAAACAAGACATCTAGACATCAAATGTTCTTCGTACGTGCTCGGATCAAAATTTGCCATTTTTTACTTCTTTGTTGTCAATGTAATACAGTTCTGACCTGATGTTTCTACATTATTCCTACAATCCAAAACGAACTGTTTGTACTGAACGTGGGGCTACAGTTTTCCAAAAACAGCATACAAAATAAAATTATTTATTACTCACATGGTAATTTTTTTTCTCCTTAGACTATAATAGGGTATGATGTGAATGAAAAACATTACAGCCAAAACATTTTTACTGTTCTTGCTGAAGCACAGTTACACTGTGCCTATTTGAGCCATCCATTCAATAATCTGAAATTGTGTTAAAAATGTTTTGCTTGATGAAAATAAGACATACTATGGTTGAGAACAAGCAACAGCTTGTCTAACTTTTTCACCTTTAGTTAGTACAGCACAGTACGGCACGATAAACTTCCTGGAAGATTAAAGCCACTTATCAGACTGGGACTCTTCAAACTCGACCCGCTATTTTGTGGGTGATGTTCCTGATGACTGAGCCATCTGGGGATGACTGACTACCCACACAGCCTGTAGCTAAAAACTCTCTCTACAACTTCTTTTCTGTAGGAGTGCTAGTCCAGCAAGATGTGCAGGAGAATGCCTGCAATGTTCAGAAAGTAAAAGAGGAGGTTAAGGGCAGCAGTGAAACTGTGAGGGAAGGTCACGAGTTGGGGCCAGAAAGCAGTAGATACCAGGATCTGCGTCGAATTCTGGAAGGTGTTCGGTGCGTTTCCCTGCTGTCACCTAATGGACAAAATACAAGCATACGGATCCAAACTGTGTCACTGGACTGAAGAGTTTCTACAAACAGAACACAACGTGTCATTTGTAATGACGTGCAAGTAGACGTGCAGAGGATCAATACTTGACGTAGGGATTGGCAGTTGACGCTCAATCTAAACAAATCTAATATACTACACATAAATAGACAAAAAGAGCCATTATTGTACGATTACACAGCTGCAAGAGCCATCACGGGAAGCAATCATGCCAATAAAATATCTGAGTGTATGCATAAAGAGTGATTTAAAGTGGGATGATCACACAAAACCAATTGCAGGTAAGGCAGGTGCCAGACAGAATCACTGGAAAAATCACCAGGAAGTGAAGTCTGTCCACAAAGCAAGTAGCCCACACCAGTCCCATTTGTCCTATCTCGAACAGGGGAAGGTGGGATACAGTGCAACATGCAGCTCAGTGTAACATTTCAATTTGCAATTTTGTAACACAGCCGCAAGCCTCGAGCAATTACACGCAACAATTGAGGTTTCTTTTACTACTCCTGATAGTAAAAAACAAACACAAAAGAAAGGGGCCACATATTTACTCAACGATCAGTTAGCTTCACAAGTCAATACTGCCAGTCAAAACTTTGTGTGTCCAACTGTTATCTCATTTTATTATGAGAGAGAAATAGAAGTC
Organism: Schistocerca americana; assembly: GCF_021461395.2. Lineage (NCBI taxonomy): Eukaryota > Metazoa > Arthropoda > Insecta > Orthoptera > Acrididae > Schistocerca > Schistocerca americana. The sequence continues at coordinate 80,330,408 of NC_060129.1, read as the reverse complement.
AGTGATAGGACAAAGTTTTTACCAGAATTGGCCTTCAGAATTTTTTCATGAGTATTAAATGTGTGTACTTGGACTTCAAATAAATGAGTGAGCACTCAGCAGTTGAGGAGAAAAAAAGCATAAAAAGGATTAGTAGTAAAACTGTTTCCAATTTACTGTATTACGTGTGTAACAATCCACTTCTTGTTACGGTGTTTTGGCCCACCCGAGGTGCTCCTTTACATTGTATTGTAAGCCACAATTGTTGCCTGGAAATTGTGGCAGTGGGTGAAGGGGAGGGGGGTCAGTGAGGAGGTCGGGGCAAGAGGAGGCATTTGCATCCTGCTGAAATAAGGAGTAGAGTTTTTATTCATTCATTTAGTGGGTAACCGTCAGTTCTGTAGGATATAATAGTTTCTTCATCTCACCTATAAAATTTAATTCTGATACGATGACATGCCTCCGAACTTACCAGCTCATTTCTATAAAACAAATGGTGATTTTAAAGCCTGTCATACAGTGTCGAAAAGAATGCATCAGAGCAGTTGGCACACACATTGCCTCCACGGTCATCGACGATAACGGAATGTTTAAAGATTAGCACACGAAAGGAGAATACGATATTCCAGTGCCCGTGTTTTTCTGAAATGTGATGCAACGTTCCTTACGAGACACAAGCACGTTCAAAGAAGCAGGCACTGCAGCAACTACAGGCATTACGAAATATACGAAATGGATTTGCAGTGGCAAATACGGACAACTGTCCACTGTACAACGGAATAACGGTGTCAAAAATTTGTGCCAGACGGTGACTCCAAGCCAGATTTCCCACTTATCGCAAGCTAGGTTAGGCTGTCCGAGCACATTTCACAGTCAGACACAAACTTCCATATGTCGTCAACCGCGCATCTACAACCTGTACTCGTACATTCGTTATGTATTTTACAGGGTACACATTATAAATGAAATTTTACTTTCAATTAAAATGTCTCCCCTGCACAGGAATACACATGTTGAAGGCACAAGTGCAGGTTGTAGACGCACAGTAGACGGCATACGGTTGCTCGGATCTGGCTTCGGAGCGTGTTCAGATAGCTAAGTTCGAGGTGAGCACTCGCGATAAGTGGGTGGCCCGGGTTGGCATAAATTTTCATTGTCATCCATTATACAGAGACTGTTGTCCACAATCACAACTGTGATAACATTTCATGTACAAAAGATGATTCAGCGAGTTCCTTTCTTCCAAGGTCGACTAAGTGTTCATATTTACAGGGAGTGAAGAGTGTGTCCTGTTGCTATTTACTTCTGTATATATAAAAATTATTTACTGGAAGAATAACTTGATGTTCATCGATATATAGATGATGTAACTTACCAAACGAAAGTTGACGCGCACGCGCACACACCTCCATCCGCACATATACAGACACAAGCAGACATATATCTACACAGGATATATGTCTGCTTGTGTCTGTATATGTGCGGATGGGTACGAGTGCGCACGCACGAGCGAGCGAGTGTACACCTGTCCCTTTTTCTCCCTAAGGTAAGTCTTTCCACTCCCGGGATTGGAATGACTCCTTACCCTCTCCCTTAAAACCCACATCCTTTCGTCTTTCCCTGTCCTTCCCTCTTTTCTGATGAAGCAACGGTGGGTTGCGAATGCTTGAATTTTGTGCGTGTGTTTGTGTTTGTTAGTGTCTCTATCAACATACCGACGCTTTCGTTCGGTAAGTTACATCATCTTTCTTTTAGATATATTTTTCCCACGTGGGAAGTGGAATGTTTCCCTACTTTTTGAAACTTTGGAGGAAGGAGGGAATAAAAACAAGCAGCATAGGGTAATTTACACCTTGTGCGCAAACCAGACTCCAATTATAAGAGCCGAAGGATGCAAATAAGAAGTTTTAGTAGAGGTAGGAGTGAGACATGGTTGTGGCCTATCCCCAGTGTTATTCAATTCATACACAGAACTTGCAGTAATGGAAACCAAGGAGAAATTTGTAAAGCAAATTTTCTCAGTGATTTTAATTCTCTCAAGAGACTGTAAAGGATTTGACAGATCAGTTCATCAGTTGATGAAGAAGAAAAACAACAGTGAAATGAGGGTAATGTAAAGTAGTCAAATCCAGCAATGCTTAGGAAAAATGATCAGTTCTGCTATTTGGTCGGCGAAGTAACTTACAACTGCTGAAGGAGAGAGAACACAAAATCCAGACAGGCAACATCGAGAAAATTATTTCTAAAAAGCGAAATTTATAAACACTATACATTTCAGTGCTAGGAAGCTTTTTTCTGAAGGAAGCTGTGTGGAATGTAGCCTTGTATGGAAGTGAAACTCAGATGATGAGGAGATCAGGCAAAAAAGTAGAAGCTTGCAAAATGTCATGCTACAGGAGAATGCTATTGATTAAGTCGGTGGCTCTGATAACTAATGAGGACCTTGTGACTAGAAGTTGAGAGAAAGAGAGAGAGAGAGAGAGAGAGAGAGAGAGAGAGAGAGAGAGAGAGAGAGAGAGAGGGAGAGAGTGAGGGTGGGGTGGGGGGGGGGTGGGGGGGGGATTAATTTATGGCACAATGTGAGGCATCCAGGAACCATCAATTTTGTAAGGGAGGGAAGGAGAGACAGGGAGGCAGGGGCGCAGAAATTTTAGACAAGGACCAAAACTTGACTAGAGCATGTAACTTCAAAAAACTGAAGTAGGTTGCAGTAAATATTTACAGATTAAGTGAACTGCACAGGACAACATAGCGCAGAACATTGCGTTGAACTAGTCCTCAGACTAAAAACTATGACGACGATGACTGAACAAATTCTTGGAATATTCGTGAATGTAGCTAATCCAATGAAGAATATATTTCACTTCCTACAAATGTATCTCATTACGCTGCTACAAAATTTACTGGAAGTATAAGCTGTCAAGGAAGCAGTCAGATTCCCACAAAATGAATTTTCTGCTAATTCCGTGAAGCATTTATAGAGTGGAAAAAAGCATTGAAAATCATGTAACATTTTTCCGACTAAATTTTTCATCAGAAAAGTTGAAATGAATTATTGGTAATTGCAACAGCATGCGCAAACGAAAACTGAGTGCAGTCCCAATAAGATTCTTCAGACCCTCAAATTTCCTAATTAAAATCCATAGCATGTCTGTATCTTCATCTTACAAATCGTTATCAGATAATATTTGAGATAATTAAATAAACAGCATGTCACTGAGGATGACAACTGCACCAAAACGTGCTCAGCAGAATAGAAAGTATAAGTCGCCGTGTTTCGCAAAGACTGATATTTTTAAACAACATATTGTGTGTGTGTGTTTGTGTGTGTGTGTACGTACGTACGTACACTGTTTTAATTGGTACGAGTTCAGCTACAGAATTCTGCCCTCTGTTTAAATGTCTATCAATGACTCCGCCATATGTTTTCATTCACCACACAATTTTTACAGTTTTTAATCACACAACACTATATGGTTTTAGCTAGACACTAACTGTGTTAAATAAAATTGTTACACACACACATTTATTGAGTAATCAGTTTCAAATTATGAAACTTTCAAGGTGTCCAACATTACAGTAACATGGTAATATTAAGGATAACTAACAAAGCAGTTAGCACATTTCTAAAGTATAGAATTTTTGTGTGGTTTGTCTACAAAAACACACAGGTATAGAATGAAAATTAGAATACTCAAATGGACAGTCCTGAAATAAAAATTGTTAAAAGTTTAACATCAAACAACACTAGTAACTTTTAATATCAGACAAAAGATACTCAGAGTCACAATACAATGTTTCAGAAAGCAGTACAAAAACAATATAAAGCAAATTAAGACACTTGATGAAAGAGTGGAGAAAAAATTAATAAAAAGGACAAGTTTCAAAATTAAATGAACTACTACTGAAAATTATTTACAGTGGTCTAAGAAAAACATCTTTCAGCGGCTCTGACCTCTTTCAGGCTATGCGAAACCATTTGAACTGGTGAATACCTTTAAGGCCCTCTTTCCTTACATGCAGAACGCTGAGGGGTTTGTTGTAATGCACAAGTCATTTATATTAAGTGAATGTATGTTTCAATATTAACAGTGTCTGTGAATTGTACCTACACCCAAATTATGTTAATTCAAGAATACTGTGAAGATTTTGTCATTTCTTTACAAAGATTGTCCTTTTGCACTTTTTTTAATCGAAATACATTTGACTATCTTTTGTTTCTTTATAAACATTAGGGTTGAGGATTACTGAAATGTATTTAATGTAACTTATTTGGTGAAAAGAGTTTTTTATCACGACAACCGTCTTTGACTTGTAAGCTGGATCTCTTGTCGTTCTGATATACAGTATACTCTCGATTATCCACACTAGTTGGAGAGGAGATCCACAAATATCTGAAAAACACGAATAATCGAGATACTATCAGACGTGTATTCTTTGTTCAAAAGTTTATCCAACTTCTGTGTAAAAGTACTGTTGGCCTGTTTATTTCTTAAGATAGTCTGTGATGTCTGTCTACTTTCAACAGGAACTGACACTTTGTCTCGCATCAATTCTAATTTTTTGTGCCGCAATTATGTCACTGCACTGAAACCCCCTCCGGCCCATAAAATCTCGACAAGCACCGACACATCGCAATGCAGTACAATGGCTGACAAGGTCACTATCTTCGTGCCCACTTTCACTTCCACTGTCGTCTCCTCCGTTCTGTCGTCGTGCATCGGTCACAATTTCAGTACCTCTCACATACCGGAAGCCGGGTTCACAAGCTTCGCTCTTCAGCCACTTGCTCATATTTTCTTCGTCAACATCTTCAAATACGTCTAACCCCTTTGCCAGATTCAATATTTGTCCAGTTGTTATTTGTTCATCACTTAAACCTCGAAAAACCCCTTTCTTCTATACCTGGAAGAATTTTCCTCCACGATCGAACTAGCATATACGGCTAGATTTCCTGCCACGTATCAGAAATCCTGTGTATGGCACCTGGAATTGTCAACTTCTTCCGGAATGTTACCAAATCACTTTATCAAACAGAATTCTCAGTAGACCAGCCCAGTAGCACCACTTCACCAATGCAACTAGATCTTGCTCCATTGGCCATGTAATGGCAGTCACATTAGGAGCCAAAAACTAAGTTACTAAGGTACTAGAAGCCTCTCACTGCGATGCTGATGGGGCATTATTAAGCAATAAAACAGCCTTCTACGGCAGCCTTTCTCTTGCAGATATCACCAAACTCATGGTACAAAATGAGTGTGGAGCCAGTTTTTGAGAATTTCATTATCCATCCATGCTCATTTTTGGTTGTAATAATGCAGCTGCAATATCCTTGGATGCTGCCCCCCCCCCTCTCCCACCCCTCCACCACACCAATCACAAGTAATTTCACTTTGTGGCTCCTAGATGGTTTAGTAGTGCACAAAATTGTAATGCTTTCTTTAGGCAACTTATATTCAAAGCATGAACTTTGCTATTAAAAGCAAAGGTTCTGGTTGGTAGATTTTTCCAATACAGACCACTTTGATGTGCATCATAAATTTTAGTCTGGTGTGAAATTATCTCTTTCCACCAACTTCTGGAACTCTTCCCAGAAAAAAATTAGCTGCCACAACATTTGAACTAAGCCACTCTCCATGCACAGTAAGTCTGCAAATCCTGTGACAATGTTTGAATCTGGTTAGCCATCCAGATGAGGCATTAAATTCTCTCTCTAATTCTAGAGCTTCGAGAAAATAATTAGCTTTTTCAGCACACCACGCACGAAACAATGACCGCCTGCTCATTTTCGGAAAAAGAATAACAAAAGTGCAGCATCTAATTCATCATATGTAGGTCTTTTCATGCCTTTTTCTTATGCAGATGTTCCGGAACTGAAATCTGGTTTTCCTGACAAAATCCTGCATTTTCTGCTTTTCCTTTTTAATGTCCCAAACAGCCTGCATTCCAATACCATAACCAACACTGATTTTTGCAGCAGTTCGTCTCCCCATCCTCCATCTCAAATCTTTCAATAACTTCTAATTTTTGTTTTAATGTCATGTTTCTCCATCATCTCTCTTACAAATTTCTTTTAACTTGCATTACTAACACGTACCAATTAACATCAGACAACATGGAATAAGCTAGCTGAGAACAATGGAAATGGCGCTCTGTTGTGATGTGATGGTCATTCGAACAACAGAAATGGCACTTATTGTCATGCGGCGGGTTGTTTTTTATATATCCCCGCCAACCCTCCCTCGACTAATTCTTCTTCTTATTTTAATGCACAAATAATCTCCAAAGCAGGTAATCTGCACACGAATAATTGAGAGTACAATGTATTTGAGAAATTCAGTATTAATCTGAAAATACAAAATAAAAAAGTGAAATTCAGAAACCAACATCTGATTTAATAATTTGCTTGAAATTAACTAGAACCATGAAGTCCTTTTAGGAAACAGGAATCCTACATGCAACTGTGCTGACAAAAAAGATTACCGATTGACAATCAACACGAGACAACTAGAAGTTCATTTACTATGACATCGATACATGGACAATTTAACTTTCTCAAGGTGTGAGAAGTGGCCTACAAATGACATCACAACATACCCTTGTAAGGTTTGCTAAGTAAAATAAATGTTTTTTATTTTTTATTTTTTTTAATCACAATTGGACGTAATAAAGTAAGAGGAGATTGTGAACTTGCACTGAAATGCTATACTCTTTTACATATTCAAGAAGACAAGTTTGACTTTTGTGCACGCTGTCTTTGAAGTGCTTCTATTTTAAACAGCCAGAATATTACGACCACCAACCTACTATCAACATAAACCAGTCCAGGTGATAGCAGTGTCCTGAAAAAACATTACGGAAACTGCACGACTTGTCGAGTGGTCGAGGAGTGCTGTGGTGAGTGTCTGTAACATGTGGCAAAACAGATGTGAAACCACATCTACCGTATTTACTCGAATCTAAGCCGCACTTTTTTTCCGGTTTTTGTAATCCAAAAAACTGCCTGCAGCTTAGAATCGAGTGCAAAGCAAGCGGAAGTTCTGAAAAATGTTGGTAGGTGCCGCCACAACTAACTTCTGCTGTCGAATATATGTAGCGCTACACAAGCATGCTTTGTGGGCACAAAGATAAATACTGGCGCCAAAACCTTTTTTTTTTCTCCGCCCCGAGTTTCGGCCACTGCATTTTCATACATTATCCAACGAAGTAAATACAAATTCCGTATTGTTCATCTTCGAATGTAGCAGACTTTCAATGTACTGCGAAAATCCGACTGGCAAGACTGTTAGGGATGTTTGTCAATATGGCCACCTCTACGTTCCGAGTTTTTTCCTACCTGTGAGAAGAGATGGTTGCTAATAGGAACCTGATGAAATGTGAATCACACGCAGTATTCTGTTCACCATAAGAATAATATGAAAATAAACATTTTGCCATGTATTATTTCGTGTTTGCTGCTATCTCATTTAAATCCTGTCTGCCTAATAAACTACGAAACTACTGTGAAACAACAGCAAACGCGGAAGAATATACATATCGTGTCATGTTTATATTCGTATTATTCTTATGCCTAACAGTGATACAGTCAGAAATGAAGCACGGCAACTGACTAGATTTTAAATGTAAGATGACCAATTTCTGTGCAGAATTTGATGTACTAAATAAGCAGCTGCAAAGATTTTCAAACGGAGAAAAATTTGCGCCTACCTCTCGTTCAGAACATCTTCTATCATAAGCAGCCTATTATTTGGTTCTTGTTGATCATTATCAAAGAAAGCAGCAGTGTGAGTAACAACAAATAGCAGTCTCTTGCCATTGTTTTGGTAATGAGACGATTCCTCTTTTTCAAGTGGCGGTAGCGCGCACAAAAGCAAGTCATGCAGCGAGCGGCGACAGGCAGTAAATACGCACCATCAGAATGCGACAAACAATGCAGGACACAATAGAGTAATGCATTTTCAGCTTAGAGTGACGTAAACACCTATAACAAAGAAAACGGCATTTATTAGATCAAAGCAATATAAGCAATCGATTCAAACCAGACGAAGCACATGAAAAAGGAAGGATACCCGTATAAATATGGACGGAGCGCCTGACGCATAGCAATGGCTACCGGGTAAAGCTTAACTGCTAAGCTTACGACTCGAACCAAACTACTGTAGCTGTATCGTCTTTCATTCGACCTAAATTGTGTCTCATATTACAATGGACCAAGTTTGTTTCGATTTGGAGGTGTGGCCTAAAACTTTTTTCTCTCCTCGAATTTCGAGTCTCAAATTTCAAGTGCGGCTTAGATTCGGGAAATACTTTTTTCCTTCATTTCGAGTCTCATTTTTCAGGTGCGGCTTAGATTCGAGTAAATACGGTAGCCGTCCCGGGGCCAGGTCACCGCCCCCCCATTCCCGACGTCAGATGTCATATGTCGATCAGACTGGTGAAACAGGACAGGTGTCAAATGTGGTGGAACTAACATCGGACTTTAATGCCGGGCAGAGTAAAACTGTGTGTGAACGCACCGTGCAACGAAATCTCCTAACAGTGGGTCTCAACTGTCAACACACGTGTTATTGTTAACACCACAACATCGGCAACTACGACCGAAATGGGGACGTGACCGTCGGCAACGGACGTTTGTGCACTGGCCGAGATGTCGCACAGTCTAACAAACCCCAATACCTCCTTCACCGTGCCGACGGGAGAGTGCAAATCTGTCGTCTTCCGAGAGAACAGCTCCTCGACAACTGTGCTGTGGTACGGAGACCAGCTGGCAGTGGCTCCATTACACTCTGGGGAACAGTCACGTGGGCGTCCGTGGGTGCGGTGGAGTTCGTACGAGGTGCTACGACGGCCGAGGAGTATCTTACACCGGTTCAGACCACGTACACCCCTTCGTGACGATTACATTTCCCGTCGGCAGCGGCATTTTTCACAACGTAATGTGCCGTGTCCGGAGGCAAGAACCACAACGGTGCGGTTCGAGGAACACAGTGGTGAATTCAAATCGATGTGCCGGCCCTCCCAACTCGCCAGATCTGAACCCGATTGAACACACCCGGGACACGATCGAACACGACGCCGGAGCTCGTCAATCCCCTACCCACAACTCGCAGGCATTAGGTGATTTGTGTGTGCAGACGTGATGCGAACTCCCTCCAGTGACCTACAGAAGTCTCACTGCTTCCGTGCCACGTGGCACGGAGACTGTTATCCTTGCCAAAGGTAGGTGGTCATAATGTCCTGGCTAATCAGTGGGTATTTTCCAAGCTTTTGATGCCGTGGCAGTTTCACTCGGAAGACAACTCGTACGTACCTGGAGGAGATGCCAGCGGCTGCACCTGTACGGCCACCACGTCCGGCTGCGGTCGCGACTGTCCGTCCGTACGCCGGTCCCTGGCCGCCGCGGACGCCCCGTCGCGGCTCCTCGACGGGCGCACTGCCGGAGCGGGCACGGGCGCGCGCTCGCGCTCCTCGACGGCGGGACCGCGCCCGGCGGTGGCGGCGGCCGCGTCTTCGCTGCCCGAGGACGACGTGGAGGTGACGCTGTCGCCGCGCGACGGCAGGCGGCGCTGCAGTTTCGCGTACAGGTCCGCCTTCTCGGCCGTCAATTCCGTGCTCGACCTCTGCTGCTGCTGGTGGTGCTTCACCTGAGCGACACAAACAGTACCGGGACCTTTTATTAACTTCTTGTAAAAATAATTGGAGACTAAAAATATTTTACGGTACAAACAAATGTTGGAATGCCTGTACAGAACAACAGTAGTACGAGAAGGACCAGTTCCCACTCACCATGTACTCGCCTCCTCTATGTAGTGAGTAGCAATTCCTCCTTTTCATACGGTTTTTGCGGTACCAGTTGTTTTAGTAATTCTCAAACTATATCCCTTTACTATTTACACACTTTTGCACACGTTCAAATGTATGCAGGGGACATATTCTCCACTACGATGTCGGTACCTCAGAAATGTAGTTTCAGATGGGTTCGATAGTTTCTCAGGGTAATGAAGCTCGCTGTTCACACATTTCTTGCCGAGCGTAAGGAAACGAAGAAGTTGTGAGGCAATATATCGAGCGAATATGAGTAACAAGTCATTAATGTTACATACTAGAGTCACTCCAAATTTCTTATTTAAAAAAGCACTGTGTGGCACCTTCAGATGACAAGGCATTCATTATCAAGGAAGATGATAAAAATCAAAGCTATAATAACTTTTTTCTTTACCGGTTTGACTTATTCATTTATCTTCTCCTCCCTAAAACCTTTGTTCTCGTTCCTTTTCGTGTTCCATTTGCCTCTCATTCACATCATTCTCATTTTTCTGTTCTAATTGTCAATTGTACTATTCACCCCCCCCCCCCCGCCCCCCCCCCTCTCTCTCTCTCTCTCTCTCTCTCTCTCTCTCTCTCTCTCTCTCTCTCTGACCACATTTATAATTCCTTAGAATGTGTGGTATCATGCGATTCCTTATTCCCTTACCACTACAATAACCACAAGTATACCTTAATTGTGCCCACCTAGTAACTTTTCCTCCTTTGGCACACCTCAATTTGTCTCTGGACCAACAACAATTATTTGCCATTGACATTATTAATAAATGTGTAAGAGCAGAAAAAATACGTATAATATTAGAAATTAGAGTTTAGTGCAAAATGTAAGCAGACAGTGTTCTATGAAAGTCATAAGATTCCTGGTTTCACATTAGCATTATATGCAATACATTGTGCTCATGTGATACTCCTATTTTACAAACAACAATCAGTGTTTAAGTGTTTCAGTACAAAACAAAAAGACCTTGACTGCAAATAATAGTAAAGGACAGTCAATGAGAAAAGAGTTATTGCATGAAAAACATGTTAGGTGCTGTGCTTTCATTCACATTACTTAATGGCACAATAAACCAGGAAATGGCAGCTCTACCTTTAACTTCAGATTCTCCCTAACGGCAACTCTATCAGGATGTCTGCATGTGAACAGTAGTAGATGCCAGAAAAATAATTGCCACTAGCAGCTCAGTCAATGAAGACCTGAAAAGGTCAATTAGAGGGGGGATGGGGGAGAAGGTGGGAGGGGGGAATCAGTACAGAGTCAAATTTTTGCACAGTGCTACAGGGAATGTCCTGTCCTAAACAACATTCTAAAAATCCTGATCAGCAGGGTTTGAGCAGGTTTAAAGATCATTTTTTTGTTTCTCTCTAATACCTCAAAAACCACAGGTTCAAGTGTAAATGTTTCACGGTATTCAATTAAACTATATTAAATTTCCTACAAAAAAAAAGGTTCTATTGTTTTCTCTCTATGACTGATAGTTTCTGAGTTCGGAAGACACAAATATTGCACATTATTAAAAATATTGTTCTAATGGTATAAAATTAATGTTTATCTTTCAATGAAGTGGGTTAAAAACAAATATTAAATGTGTGTATCACATGTAACTGCAGTGCAACCATATTAAGGGATAAATTGTGTTCCGGGGTGTAACAGGGTGAAGTGGGGAGATGTGTGGGGTAGAAGTGCAAGGGAAAGTAGGTCATCTGATTGTGTTTGCACACTTCCCTCGTAGATCTGCAAAATGAAGGTCAAGCACATGACTCCACACTGTCTACCGCAAGAAGCAACTACACGGTTTTTTACAAAGTTACAGGCCTTCTGCAGAACACCTTACGAATCACTGGCAATGCAATGTGCAGACTTGACTGGGAGTGTGTGAGCATCAACACTATGTGGAACAGCAATGTAAGTTACTAATGACACTAATGCAGGTAATCCAAATGGACAGCACCTATATAAATCTCTGCACACTGTTGTACACTGCTAAAGGAGAACTATTCTGTATAGCAGCTGTGATGTACTTCTGGGAAAGACAACTTGCCCCACCATGAGGGCTGTTCACTTTTCAGTTTACAGACAGACTACACCTCCCCAGATTTCCTGTCCAGTTCTCTTCTGTGAGCAGGCAAAACATCTTCACCAAGTTCATGTTTATATAGTGAAGCTATTTACAGTTAATTAAATTATTACTTACTCATAGTTGTTAAGTGGGCTACTAAATAAAATTCATTCCTGAGTGTTTAACTTGTAAGTGTGATATTGTCAGTAGCCTACATGGTGTCAGTGAGAAAGATACCGGATTGGTAAACGTGGTACCTCATTGCCATCTATCATCCGAATGTGTGCACATTTTCTTTTCTGATGAAGGCTTTGACCAAAAACTAAGTGTGTATGGTATTTTCATTTTGTCTCTTGGCAAATGTTCAAATGTGTGTGAATTCCTAAGAGACCAAACTGCTTAGGTCATCGGTCCCTAGACTTAAAAAAATACTTAAACTAACTTACGCTAAGGACAACACACACACCCATGCCCGAGGGAGGACTCGAACCTCCAGCGGGAGAGTGGCCGCGCAGTCCGTGACGTGACGCCTCAAACCGCACGGCTACTCCGCACGGCCGTCTCTCTGCAACTTCACGTTTCATCTTCACGGTCAGTAGCAATCTATCCTTTTCGTAGTATTGTAATCTTCAATTATTTGTCGGATATATTTCACTCTGTCTTCACTTGCAACTTCTGCCATCCACGTCTCCCTCTACTACCGTGCAAATTATTCTTTTCTCTTTTCACATATGTCCCATCGTCACAACTGCTTTTCTGTTTAGTATTTTCCACATGTCCTTCCTTGCCAGTTCTGCGCACAATACCTCCTCTAATCTGTACGTGCACTCAGCAAGTGAATCTGCAATTTATGGTACAGCGTACCTTGTACCACTGAAAGACATTCCCAACCCTGTTCCACACAGAACTGAAGTGTGAGAAATAATTACCTGTAGACATCTGTAACACCATAATCTCGGGTTATCCAAAACTTGCATTTTTTCATTTATTAGCTCATGCTTTATTTAAGGCTTTATTGTTTATGTGTGCAGCTTATTTTGTCCTTTTAGGATCCCACAAGAGACAAACGTCAGAGGTAATGTAAATCTCCTGCAATATGTCACAAATGCTTGTACTCTAAGTTTCAAAAGTTTTTCACTAAACATTCTTTGGTCCTTCCAAAACTTCCTACATAAGCCCACAGCACTTTTCTGGAACACTGACGAAATGACTAGTGACAAATCTAGCAAAGCATCGCTGAACTACTCCAGTGTCTTCCTGTAATTTCCTGGTACGGATCTTTAAACAGTATTCAATAACAGTTTTCACAAGCATTTTGTATAGGCTCACCTCTAAAGGTGCACAACTCTTCGTTACAACTCCAACTCCCCACCCAATAAACTGTAGTCACCCATTCTCATTTCCTACAACTATCCGTACGTGCTCGTCTGCATGGTGGTGCACATTTCTGTGAAGGATCACTGGCGTGACATTTGAAAGTCTTACGCCGGACAGGGGAAACTCAGGTAAGCAGAAGACAGAATAGGCTATATACCAATCACCACACCCCAAGTACTTTGATTGTCAACACATTGATAAATTATTCTGTTGCTCATTGCGGAACAAGTTAATAACGCAAATACTTAACAATGAAAATAAAAACTGAAAATGTTCAACAATATTTTGAAAATACCCCCTCTCTCCCACCCCTCTCCCTTCTCTTACCTGACCCCTTCTCACTCTCCCTTCTCTTACCTCTCCCCTTCTCCCTCTAACTTCTCTCTCTCTCCTTCTCCTCTCCCATTCTCCCTCTCACTTCTCTCTCTCCTCTCCACCTTTTGTCTTTTTCTCCTTATTGCCCCTCAGTTTCCCCTCTCCCTCTCTGTGCATCTTTTGGTGTACCTGTGTCGTCTTTTCATCTCCTTGTGTGGCCAAGGTCTGTCTAAAGACTTGCCTCTTTCCTGCTACACCCTCCTCGTACCCTTCCCTATCTCACTCCCGCTCCATCAGCTCAGGCAACTGTTTCTAGTAATCGACTGTCAAAAATTAGCCTTGCCGTGGCTGTGGGAGTGTCCCTATGGGTGCCTGTGGAGTTATGGGTGTGAATGCATGTACCTTTGCCACAAAAAAAGCAGGTGTAAGTGATGTTATCAATTACATTCGTGTGTGCTCCAGCCGTCAATCTCCAGTAAGTGAGTGGTTCCCCTCTCCCTTATTTTACATATTTTAGAAAAGAAATTTTGGCTTACAACTATAACCTGCATGCCGCCTCTCCCCCCCCCCCCCTCCCCCTTCCACCACTAGCACATGAGTCGTAGCATCTGGAGTGCAGTATGCCGCATCTGGCAACAATGCTGCCAGGTTGTGTGAACTATTAATACCAATCATCTGTCGTTTGGACTACGAGTCTTTGGTGACAATGTTGTTAACAGATGGTTTATATAACTCAGTAAGGCATGTGTCTCATCTGTGGTGTTCATTTCATGCAAATGATATTCGGTTGGTGCATTAACAGCTTACACTAGTACTGATATTGCCTCAACTTACATAGTGGACAATATAAAGCAAAATTCACCAGAGAAAAGTATCCAATGGTCAGTAATCTTCTGTAACATCTTATATTAAAAGGCTCTATTCTCTTCACACGTGAATTGTTCATCACCTACGTTTCACTCCCATACAAGGGTACTGTAGCGGGACTTTGAATTTTGCCAGGCTACACTCGTTCCCTCAGATATAAATTATACCATCACAGATGTAAGAGCGCTCGACGGCAGAGAAAATATTTATAAAAAAATGAAGGTACAAAAATTGTGACCCTTGTTGTTTTCTACTCGCTCTTGTCTCTTGAGAGCGGAAGCTTAACTTCGCTTATTCGATAGCCTTGGTACGATTTAGACGTAAAAACTTATTGGTTTGTCTTGGTCTGATTAAGACGTAAAAACTTATTGATGTGCAGACATATTGTATTGCGAAAGCTTGTATGAAATTTGGAGGATGGAAGCAGCCGTGAAATACATTGCATTCAATATCAAGACAGTATTCATTCATAGACATTAGTACTTCCTGGACGATGAAATTTACTGCAAGATTTTGGAGCAGCTACGACTTTTTCATGCAGGAATGAAGCAGGAGATTGTTGGAGAACAAGACCTGGACACCGCACAAGAGAAGACATATTAACTTGGTAATGAATTAACTCTTATCTACGCCACTTCCCCCTGTCAGTTACATTCTGTTATTCTCTGTTCTTTTTCAAATAATTTTTGTAGTGGAAACTCGTTTGACTTCTGCTCAGAAACACCACAAGGACCACCCCAACAATAGCTTTTCCGAATCACGAAGTCCAATAGCTTTTCTATAATACGAAGTCCAATTTGCATTTCATTCTTTCCCTTTTTCAAGGTCATTAACGATTTTAAAACCCCCTTTTTATTCACCATTTCTTCCCACATTTTGAACCTTTTCTTTTCTTCTCTTATTCTTTTTTATTAACCACTACAGTACACTCCATGGAAACACTTTCAGATAAGATTGACTAATAAGTACATTTCTACTCAACATTAATAAATTTCTCTCTCTCAGTAGTCCATTTCTTGCTACTCCAAGTATGCATATTATAGTCTCATTACTTCATATGTCATGTTACTTTGCTGCCAAAAATATCAAGACTCATCTACTATTTTTAGGGTCTCATTTTCTAAGCTAATTGCTTCAACACTGTCAGATTTTATTTCTTTTCCTTCCATATTCTCATTCCGGTTTTCACATCTACATGACCACGCAATTCCATTAAGTGCCTGCAGAGTGCGCATCACACCACCTACAACCTGTTTCTCTACCGTTCCACTCACGAACGGTTCACAGGAAAAACGAACACTTTCTGTGAAAGTGTCCGACTTCTCTTACTTTATTACGATAATCATTTCTCCCTATGTAGATCAATCTCAACATAATATTTCCACATATGGATAAGAAAGTTGGTGATTGGAACTTCACAATAATGTCTCACCACAACATGAAATGCCTTTGTTTTGATGGCTGGCACCCTACCTGGTGAGAATCTCATACCATTCAGCAATACTCCAGAAGAAAACAGACAAACATAGTGTAGGCAGTCCTCTAGAAGACCTGCTGCATCTTTTAAGTGTTCTGCCAACAGAACACAGTCTTTAGCTTGCCTTCCCCACAACAGTTTTTATACAACTGTTTCAATTTATTGTCATTTTATCTGTTTTCCATCTCTTCCTTTAGTTGCTCTAAATTCATTGAGGTATGTGCCGTCTATGCAGTTAGTTTGTTGCCATACGTGCTTCGCTTCATTTATTTGGGAAGCATCATCAGTGGCCTGAAATACACGTTTCTTTTTATATGTACAATAAACGCATTATGTGATAGATATAATACGCTGCTGTATTACATTATGTATTGTTTTTCTCTTGCTTTTTAGGCTAGAAGCAACTTCTGTAGCATAAGTTCCATATTGTGGATGTATTGTTCGGTGTTACTTATGAGTTCCAGTGCTGCTACCACACATATGTAATCCCGGAGACGCATTTGTTGGTGTACATACTCCAGCTAGCTGAATCTGGCGTTGTTCGTACACATTTGCCACATCACATGTTTCAATTGTTGTTTGTTTGATTATTTATGCGCGCGCGTGTGTGTGTGTGTGTGTGTGTGTGTGTGTGTGTGTGTGTGTGTGTGTGTGCGCGCGCGCAAATGATTTTTTTTTCTTCCATTTAGTTGTTTAGTATTTTATTTTCTAGGTATGTTGTTGAATCAACAGCCTTTACACATGTGTGATTTTTCATGTAAGCAAAATCTAATGGAATCCTTTTACTTCTTGTGGAGCACCTCACTCTTTTCTTTCTTTAGGGTCAACTGCCACTTATTGCACCATTACAGATATCATGCCTAAATCATTTTAAAACATTGAAAAATGAAACCATGTGACAGCAGTAAGTGTTCGGCACCACTGCTTGGGCACAACACATACTGGATGTTTCATTTTTTAATGTTTTGTGTTTGATTAAGCCAGAATAAGGGCATGAAGTACCTTTTTCTGGTGTTTGAAAGTCAGTTGTGGAATATTTTCGGGTTAAGTGACATGTAGAGCTGTCACAATTTTTTTGGAAGTACACTTAATTTTTACACCCAATAATTCTCACGAAATTTTCAGTCTACCCCAGGCACATTAGATAGGGTTCATGTCTGGAGAACATACTGGCCACTCTAGTCAAGCGATGTCGTTATCCTGAAGGGAGCCATTCACAAAATGTGCACGATGGGGGCACGAATTGTCGTCCACGAAGACGAATGCCTCACCAATATGCTGCCGATACGGTTACACTACCAGTCGGAGGATGGCATTCACGTATCATACAGCCGTTACGGCACCTTCCGTGACCACCAGCAGTGTACATTCGCCCCACATAATGCCACACCAAAACAGCAGGGAACCTCCACCCTGCTGCACTTGCTGGACAGCACGTCTAAGGCATTCAGCCTGACCGGGTTGCCTCCAAACACGTCTCCGACGATAGTACGGTTTAAGGCATATGCGACAATCATCGGTGAAGAGAACGTGACGCCAATCCTGAGGGGTCCATTCGGCAAGTTGTCGGGCGCATCTGTACCGCGCTGCACGGTGCCGTGGTTGCAAAGATGGACCTCGCCAAGGACACGGGGAGTGAAGTTGCGCATCATGCGGCCTACTGTGTACAGTTTGAGTCGTAACACGACGTCCTGTGGCTGCACGAAAAGCATTATTCAACACGGTGGCGCCATCACGGTTTCTCCGAGCCATAAACCGTAGGTAGCTGTCATCCACTGCAGTAGTAGTCCTCGGACGGCCTGAGCGAGACATGTCATTGACAGTTCCCGTCTGTCTGTATCTCCTCCATGTCTGAACAACATTGCTTTGGTTCACTACGAGAAGCCTGGACACTTCCACTGTTGAGAGCCCTTCCTGGTATGCAGACGCAGACGCAATCGGTCACAGTATTGACCGTCTAGGTACCAGCTGTGTACCTCCTTCCTGGTGGAAGAACGACTGGAACTGATCGGCTGTCAGACCCCCTCCGTCTAATTGGTTGTTTACGTCTTTGGTGAGTTTAGTGATTTCTCTGAACAATCAAAGGGACTGTGTGTGTGATACAATATCCACTGTCAACGTCTATCTTCAGGAGTTCTGGGGACTGGGGTGATGCAAAATTTTTCACGATGCGTGTGTTTTAAGACAGCACAGTGTTTACCACGCTGTTGACAGTCGTCTGAAATTTTTTTTTATCTATCTGTAGTTAAGTGCGACACTAACCCCAGTTTCAGAACTCGTCCGTCTCTCCGGGCTCGGCGCTTCCTTCTCCTCCTCGATTCTGGCCGACCGGCGGGCGTCCGAGTTCTCGGTGGGGGCCGTAGGACGCGGCAATGTCCGGCTCTCGGCAGTCGCGTCCACAGCGGGAGGTTCCGCCGGGGACGGTGCGGGAGTGGCCGCAGACCTGTCCGGCGACACAGCCCGAGGTCCCGCAGGGGTCACCGCTACTGGCGGTGGGGGTGGAGCCGCCTTCTTCTTACGAGGTCCTCGCCCTGCTCGGTGACAGAATTTTTCAGAGTTAAGCACACAACTGACTGTTCCATAACAGAGAAGCCTACAAAAGTTATATCCAGCAGAAACAGATGTCAACGAGACTACAAGGAAAAAAAAGAAAATCTTTGTTTAAAATTTCAGTCTACACTTTGTTTCCTAAAACTGGTAAGCAGGAAAGAGAGACAATATTAAAGGAACAATCAAAGTTGCTTCATCTTTCTTCTTCTTACGTCTGACTATTCAGACATAAATTAAAATCCATCAGCCAAGGTTTCTGCCTGCAGGTGACAGGTAATCTCAGAAATTACACGACAGATTTTGATATAGTTCCTACAGATGAATAGACCGATTCACGAGGAAGGCTTGTGCATATAATTTACAATTACACTGAGGTGAAGAATATCAGTGGATACAAAATGCACATAGACAGATGGCAGTAGTACCACTTACCCAAGGTATGAAAGGAGAGTGCATTTTCACAGCTGACAATTTTATGTGCGTGATTCAAGTAAACACGTTTCTGACATCGTTATGGCCACACGACAGGAATTAACAGGCACGGAACATTCCATTTCAGAAATCATTTGGAAATTCAAAATTTCGAGATTCACAGTGTCGAGAATGTGTAGAGGTTAGCAATTTTCAGGCATTACATCTCACCACAAATAAGGCAGTGGCTCACAACCTTCACTTAACAACAAGTTGTGTTTCAATAGATTTGTCAGTGCTAACAGCCAAGTAACAATGTGTGAAATTACCACGGAAATCAATGTGGGATATACGACGAACATACCCGCTAGGACACTGCAGTGAAATTTGGCGGCAATGGGATGTGGCAGGAGACAACCGATGCCTTAGCTAATGGCATAACATCGCATGCAGTGTGTCTCCTGGGCTCGTGACTCTATCGGTCGGACCCTAGAGGAATGGAAAACTGTGGCCCGATCAGACAAGTTGGTAAAAGCTGACGGTACGTTTCGAGTGTGGCACAGACAACACAATGCCACGGAGACTAGTTGCCAACAACGCACTGTGGAAGCTGGTGGTGGCTTTATAATGCTGTGGGCTGTGTTTACACGGAACGGAGTGGGTCCTCGGGCCCAACTGAACCGAACATTGACTGGAAATGGTTACGTTTGGCTACCTGGAGACAGTTTGCAGCCATTCCCGGACTTCACGTTCCCGAACAATGACGGAACTTTTGCAGATGACAATGCGCCAACTCACCGGGCCGTCGCTTCGAGGAATATTCTCGACAATTCAGGCGAACGATTTGGCCACCCGGATCGCCAGCCACAAGTCCCGTGCGACATTTATTGGGGATAATAACGAGGTAAGTTCGTGCACAAAATCCTGCCCTTGCAACATTTTCACAATTACGGATGACAGTAGAGGCAGCACGGCTCGATATTTCTGCAGGGGACAAGCGACGACTTGTCGAGTCCACGTACCGTCGATTTCCTGCACTACATTTGGCAAAAGGAGGTCCGACACAATATTAGGAGGGATCCCGCGACCTTCGTCACCTCGGCGTACGTCACGAGAATAGGGTGAACTACGACGAATTAAAGCCCCAAACACGGGGGAAACGGTGCCGTCACTATCTAACATACGGTCCACCAGCCCCCACACTTTCGAGGAGTGCACGAATAATATCAGGATTACAAATACGGGTGCAAGAGATTACTCGAAGAATAAACAATGTAAGTACGGCACCTGTGGAAGACAGCGAGGACGTAGAAGTGCTGTGCTCGCCGTGCACCATTCTGCCGGGCACGCCGGTCGCCAGGTTGGACACGGACCTGGACAGTGGCACCGAGTTGCCAACAGTCGGGCCGGTCCTCTTCGGTAGGGCTGCCGATGTGCCTGTAGCCGGTGGCAGTTTGCTTCTTCGTGGCAGGGTGCTGGAAGCAGAGAGACAGATAGAGAATTATAAAAGCTGTTAAAAAAAAAAATTTTAAAAAAATAAAAACACACACACACACACACACACACACACACACACACACACACACACACACACACACACACTCTCTCTCTCTCTCTCTCTCTCTCTCTCTCTCTCTCTCCCCCCCCCCCCCCCCCCCTCCACCCGGGAGGGGGAACACACACACCTCACAGAGAGTACCGAAGAATACAAGCGGATTATACGGTTCACAGATCATCCGCACACAAGTGTGGGTGTTATGCTTTAATTTGGAACAGGTAGACACTATGAATATAAATTTCTGGTTGCAAAGACGTAGGTGATGAAAGCATTCAGAAGTGGTTAAATAGCAATATCTGTGAACCACTATTTCAGCACCCGAGTGATGCTGGCGAAGTGAACCTAGTGTTTTTGGTAGAGGAAGAAAGCCTATGTGAGAGTGTACCCAGCATAGTTCCTTAGAAATAAAAGTGTGGAATCAGGGAAAGACTTTACTGCCCAGCCTGAACAGCTAGGACACACTTGAATATGTTAGAAGCTTGTCAAAAGGATGCAGACAGCACTTTGATGGTCGTATAGTTACATGGGTGAAGGGAGCTCTTCTAATGTATTTGTCTGCATTCTGATTGGTGGAACTGAGGCTGTAGTTAGTTGCAGAATACTGTAATATTACTAAAAAGCTTACAACTTAACTCTGAAATGGTGAAAGTATCCACAGTATTAAATTTGTTGTAAGTTATACTCATCTCACAGTAAAAATGGCGCAAGTACTGGTATAGAGGCGAAGAAGACAGCGTAAGTCTACAGACACAATCCAAGATTGCCAAAAAATAAAATTATATAATGGAAGGAAACATTCCACGTGGGAAAAATTATATATAAAAACAAAGATAAGGTGACTTACCGAACAAAAGCGCTGGCAGGTCGATAGACACACAAACATACACACACAAAGCTTGCCTCATCAGGAAAGAGGGAAGGAGAGGGGAAGACGAAAGGAAGTGGGTTTTAAGGGAGAGGGTAAGGAGTCATTCCAATCCCGGGAGCGGAAAGACTTACCTTAGGGGGGAAAAAAGGACGGGTATACACTCGCGCGCACACACACACATATCCATCCACACAGACACAAGCAGACATAGTTGAAGACCATGTCAATGAGTCTGCTTGTGTCTGTATATGTGTGGATGGACATGTGTGTGTGTGCGCGCGAGTGTATACCCGTCCTTTTTTCCCCCCTAAGGTAAGTCTTTCCGCTCCCGGGATTGGAATGACTCCTTACCCTCTCCCTTAAAACCCACATCCTTTCGTCTTTCCCTCTCCTTCCCTCTTTCCTGATGAGGCAACAGTTTGTTGCGAAACCTTGAATTTTGTGTGTCTGTCGACCTGCCAGCACTTTCATTTGGTAAGTCACATCATCTTTGTTTTTTTTATATATATATATATAGACACACACACACACACACACACACACACACACACACAGAGAGAGAGAGAGAGAGAGAGAGAGAGAGAGAGAGAGAGAGAGAGAGAGAGAGAGAGAGAGAGAGAGAGAGAGAGAGAGAGAGAGAGAGCTTGACATACGTAAAATATGTTCAGACAAGCTGTTACTAAAAAAGTGTACAATGGGGAAAAGAAAAGGCAGATGACACAACCACTACTGATGAATAACATTTGGAAAAAGGCTTTGTTACAAAAATCACATACTCCATTTCAGTTATGCTTATATCATCGCATAACAATGTAAGTTGTTACAGGGGTATTTTTTAAATTAGTACACCCAAGTACTACAATTTAGGAATAAAATGAAATATTTAGACATCAATATATCCGTCCTACTTTATGTCCCTATTTACTTCGAATGAAACTAATAGGTGTTTTATTACTTCCTCAAAAGCATATTTTAGTATCGCCACCCGTCCCATACACATACACCGACCGTCACGTCCTCGACGAAAACAGAGTGCGACAGTAGTGGAGTTGTGGCTCAGCTTCCGTGGTGCGCGTTTTGTGCAGTGGCAATGCCGTGGCTGCACAATGGAATTTAGAGTGTTCAGCTGAAATAATTAAAAATTCTTCCCACGTAAGCTTTGCATACTGTATCAGTGTCAGCAGTTCAGTATTGCCAATTTATTTGAGAGTGACAATTCCAAAACTACACGTCATCTCACGAGAACAACAACTGGCCGCATCTTGACGGTTACAAGACAAGCGATGTTTAGAGGACAACTACCCGAGAGAAAATTCAAATTGAGAGACACACACACATAGTCAGTCTGACCAAATTTCACAAGCAGAGATACTTTTCTGGCTGATATCGTACTGCCAAATTTCGAACAGCCGCAGCACAATCGGTCATATTTACGCTCGTAAAAGTAACTAGTAACACCACTAAAATTGATAAACACCCAATTGCAAAAGCTGTGTCGCACATCTTAACTCATTTGGCATATTCCAAGAGTGGATTTCCGGTGTTTGTACTTCTGACATTTTTATTGAGTGACCAACATTTCAACAATAGGTTTTAGTACATTTCAGCCGATTACATAGCTGGAGTGCCACTAAATGACTCAATGATTATGTCAATTGTTAAGAGTTGTCCATTTGTTACGAAGAGTGCAGCCCAAAGTTACAGTGCTCGACAGACAATATATCTCATTCTGGAAACATCCCCCAGGCTGTGGCTAAGCCATGTCTCCGCAACATCCTTTCTTCCAGGAGTGCTAGTTCTGCAAGGTTCGCAGGAGAGCTTCTGTAAAGTTTGGAAGGTAGGAGACGAGATACTGGCAGAAGTACAGCTGTGAGGACGGGGCGTGAGGCGTGCTCGGGTAGCTCAGTCGGTAGAGCACTTGCCCACGAAAGGCAAAGGTCCCGAGTTCGAGTCTCGGTCCGGCACACAGTTTTAATCTGCCAGGAAGTTTGAGATATATTTGGATTGTACGAGATCAAGTTGGCTCTCCCTGTGTGATTGCGTCCCCAACGGAGTGAAGAATGAACAGTATTTTTTTTTCTACCTGTAACTGGCAGTGAGAGTGACCAGACGACAACTGTCGCACAGAGCTCGAATTCCAAAACCACTCACCGGTGACACAAATGCCCCTAAGAGGAAAACCTGGTGGCAAAGCCATAAAATCTGGACTGGAGTAACGAAAGAGTCATCTGGTCAGGAGTTAGTCTCGTTTCATACTGTTTCTAACTTCTGGCCGAGTATACGTCACGAGCGAAACGTGGCAGGGTTTCGGTGACGATTTGGGCAGCTGTATTGTGGTACACCTCGAGCCCGACAGTCTACAAACTCTAATTACTGCCGAGGATCACGTGATCGTGCAGTCCTAAGATAGCTAGCCCACATTTCTGTGTTTGTGTGGCTTTGTGCAACATTCAAAGTGAGAACGACCATTTATCCCAGGAACTTTTACCCCCGGCACATTACACCACAATAAGTGTTTCCCAGAGCTGATAACAGGACACCTGCCCATTTTGCCTGTAGCAGGACCTCGAACTGGCACCACAAATCACTTCACAGGAAGACTGTCCGTATTTTATTTGTACGGAAAGAGGGAGAATTCCATTCAGACACTTTTCCTCTGTGCATCAAAAAAACTAATTTTTTGAGGTTTGCATTTGTCATCTGTGACAGTTAATCATGAAGTTTTAATTATCACTCAGAAAAAATAAAGTAACGTATTTAGTGTTTCCTTTGCAAGTACATGCCCCTAGCTGTGATATACAATGAAACCCTAGTGGCATGTGGCAGTTTTGCGGCTCGGGACTTTCAATGTGTACTGCTGCTGCGAACTTGTGCAAAAAAAAAAAAAAAATAAATAAATAAAAAAAAATAAAAATAAAAATAGAATAAAATAAAATAAAAATAAAAAATGCAATTATATTTGTAGTACAACTTTACAGCTACCCGTGTAAATGCTCATATTCCTCCAATTTCTTGTGCCTAGTAAGTAGTGACCAAATCTGTTGCAGTTTTCATCTGAAGAGATGTCAGAAACAGTGTAACATCTGACTCTAACAGAGGAAAATGGTGTGGGAGAGCAGTCACCTGTTGCTAGTCGGAGGTGGCATCTCCCGGGCGGCAATCGTCTTGTCGCCGGGGTGCGTGTCGGGGCCGTCACTCAGCACGGACGCCTCATGGTAGCCGGAGCTGTCGGAGGACGTCCGCGAGTGGGTCACCGTGGGGGCAGTCCCGTCGTGGTGTGACACGACCTGCAATGTAACGGGATTGCCCAAATCGAATTCTCTCTGCAAAATCGAGTACATATTTAATTGCAAAACTTTCTCTGTTAGCTGCACACAATTTTATGAAATTCTCCTGAAGTTACACAGAGACAAAAGAGTTGGCCAGTATTTAACTTCAGTAGTAAAAATATATAGCATTGCCAACAAAAACAGCACCTAGAACATAGAAATCCTAGCTTTTAAAATAAATGTTCTTTCTAGATGGATGCACTGGCATGGTGATAGGTTTGGGATGGATGGAAAGGATGAGCAGCTCGCTTGGAGTGTAGGGCGGGGGGAGGGGGGGGGGGGGAGAGAGAGAGAGAGAGAGAGAGAGAGAGAGAGAGAGAGAGAGAGAGAGAGAGAGAGAGTCCTTTAAAAAAAAAAACGTGTCCTTTCAAAAACAACAAACGTGTCCTTTCAAAAACAACAAACGTGTCCTTTCAAAAAAAAAAAAAAAAAAAAAAAACGTGTCCTTTCAAAAAAAAAAAAAAAAAACGTGTCCTTTCAAAAAAAAAAAAAAAAAAAAAAACAAACGTGTCCTTTCAAAAAAAAAAAAAAAAAACAAACGTGTCCTTTCAAAAAAAAAAAAAAACAAACGTGTCCTTTCAAAAAAAAAAAACAAACGTGTCCTTTCAATTAAAAAAAAAAAACGTGTCCTTTCAATAAAAAACAAACGTGTCCTTTCAATAAAAAACAAACGTGTCCTTTCAATAAAAAACAAACGTGTCCTTTCAATAAAAAACAAACGTGTCCTTTCAATAAAAAACAAACGTGTCATCAACATACAAACGTGTCATCAACATACAAACGTGTCATCAACATACAAACGTGT
Source organism: Schistocerca americana (assembly GCF_021461395.2). Classification (NCBI taxonomy): domain Eukaryota; kingdom Metazoa; phylum Arthropoda; class Insecta; order Orthoptera; family Acrididae; genus Schistocerca; species Schistocerca americana. Next base: position 80,304,987 of record NC_060129.1, on the reverse strand, counting down.
CATCAACATACAAACGTGTCATCAACATACAAACGTGTCATCAACATACAAACGTGTCATCAACATACAAACGTGTCATCAACATACAAACGTGTCATCAACATACAAACGTGTCATCAACATACAAACGTGTCATCAACATACAAACGTGTCATCAACATACAAACGTGTCATCAACATACAAACGTGTCATCAACATACAAACGTGTCATCAACATACAAACGTGTCATCAACATACAAACGTGTCATCAACAAACAAACGTGTCATCAACAAACAAACGTGTCATCAACAAACAAACGTGTCATCAACAAACAAACGTGTCATTAAAAAAAACATATCATAAAAAAAACATATTATAAAAAACTAATTTCATACACAACAAATGTTATTTGTTACTAAAAGCCGTACATTAGCAGAATACATTAACTTTGCGGAAGTTGCTCTAGCCTACAGAATACAGGAGAGGTTCAGCGCTGCTCACCTGCTTGGAACTGGCTTTACTGATCACCACTGCAGAGTCCCGCTTATCGGCACTGTCGGTGGTGACGGCAGGCGGAGGTGGGGCTGGGCGCCTCTTCCTGGCGGGAGCGCGCGGCGGGGGCGCGGCGGGAGCCGAGTCGGGAGAGCTGGACCTGCCGCCCAGGCTGCCCGACGACACGCTGCCCGTGATGGCACTCACCTCGGTCCCCGTCTGTGAGGAAGGGCGGGGCTAGCTCACTACGGGGGATAAGCAGCAGGAGCGGGCCGTCTAACACACTACGTTACATTGCCACATACAGGCAAACACTTCGTGGCGCTGAACTAAAATGCTTCTGCAAGCCGTACTGTTTAATATCCACCAATAACTTAAGACTGATTACAGCTTTTTGGTGCAAGTTACATACGTGTCGGTACAGGTGTACTTAACATTAGAAACTAGCTTCAGGTTCCAGGAGAGAATGCCATACGAGGGGCGTTTGAAAAGTCCGTGCAAAAATAAAAACTACTTGCGTGTTTTGGGTAAACCTATTTTATTTTTCAACATAGTCTCCTTTCAGACTTGTGCACTTCATCCAACACTGTTCTAATTTGTTGATCCCTTCCGAATAATAGGAACTGTCCAAGTCTGCAAAATAGCTATTAGTTGCTGCAATCACCTTCTCATTTGAATAAAATCTTTGTCCCTACAGCCATTTCTTCAAATTGGGGAACAAATAGTAGTCCGAGGGATTCAAGTCTGGAGAATAGGGGGGGTGTGGGGGTGTGAAACGAGTTGAAATCCCATTTCCATTAATTTTGCGAGCACAACTGCTGAGGTGTGTGCTGGTGCATTGTCTTGATGAAAAAAAAAGACTTCTTTGCGGTCCAATCGCAGGCGTTTTTCTTGCAGCACGGTTTTCAAATGGTCCAATAAAGATGAATAATATGCACCTGTAATAGTTTTACCCTTTCCCAGATAGTCGATGAGGATTATCCCCCGCAAATCCAAAAAGACAGTCGCCAAAACCTTTCTGGCCGAAGGAATGGTCTTCGCCTTTTTTGGTGCAGATTCTCCCTCGGTAACCCATTCTTTACATTGTTGTTTGGTCCCAGGAGTTTAGTAATGTATCCATGTTTCATCCACAGTCCTTGCAACACTTCACACGATTCCGTTTTTGGTCAAGTGTGAGCAATCGCGGAACCCATCTTGCGGATAACTTTCTCACGTCCAAATGTTTTTGCAAAATATTATGTACCTGTTCATTAGAGATGGCCACAGCACTAGAAATCTCACGCGCCTTAACTCTTCTGTCATCCATCACCATATCAGTCATAACCACAGGGCGCCCAGAACGTTCAGCATCACTTGTGCCCATATGGCGACTACGAAAATTTTGAAACCACTTATGAACTGTTCTAATCGAAGGTGCAGAGTCACCGTAATGTTTATCAAGCTTCTCTTTAGGCTCCTGAGGCATTTTGCCTTTCATAAAGTAATGTTTAATCACCACACGAAATTTTTTATCATCCAATTTTTGACAGTCACTCGACTTTCTTAATTCAGACGAATGCCGCACACAAAGAAACAGACCAATATGGCTGAAACTTGGTGGGCATCCCCTCGATACGTGCTGGTGGTGCCATCTGTCGTACTTTGCACGGACTTTTACAACGCACCTCGTACATTGACAGAACTCTTACCATTCAACATGCGATTGTTTCAAATTCACAATGTTCCTCAAAATTTTACTCCCTGGGCTATAACAAAGTTTCCCGTCTGTTAAACAGGAATCTCACGACCAACAAATTGGCTTCCCAGTGCTCAGAAACTGTCTTAAGGCAACGAGATCCACTGGGTGGTGCCTGAACCTCATATTTTCTCGTTGTGCATTACTCCATACCCACACAGCAGTTGGCAATGGCAACATTATTCCAGTTTTCCTCTCAGAGAGGTTTAGAAATACGAGAGGGGACCCAAAAGAAGCCGGACTCCGAGGGCGGTGCCACTCTTACACATAGTGCAGCGTTCTCACGCTAGATGGTATTAGTAGAGACCATGAAACAGCTGTGCAGACGGCGTCAGTGTAGTAGAGATGTGCAAACTGAAACACGTAACTGTTTCGAAACAAATGAAACAGTACAATGTAATGTTCCGATACGCTGTTTCGAAACAGTGAGACAGTTTGTGTTTTGTAATCTGATAAACCTACACATTTTATCATCTTGAATGTCTACTGTATAAGTATGTCCATATAAACACAAATGAGGTGCGAGAGCGCTAATCATATCGCAGAGAGTATGATACTACCACTTGGGCGTCTTGGCAGTTTCGTATTTCGTGCAGCAAATGCGCTGCTTTCGTGTCGCGTGACTTTCATACTTTTCATTTGGCTGAGGACAGCCATAGCTGAAGACAGAAGAACCACCACAAACGGAACTGGAGATGGAAGCAAACTGCAGAAACAACGGATATGCTACCGGGATTCCCACATTATGTTAGTATGGGTAATATACCCATCCTGCTAATTTCCATCCACACAAAGGGAATCATTTTGGATAATAGGCACAGTGACTATAGACTCACAAATAACGCCAAATAATTCGAATAAATAACAAAATATAACAGAAAAAAATTTTGTCTTGCAAGGTGTTTCGAACCGTTACTATAAATTCACCATGCTTGCCAGCCCTTCCCGTTCACCATTACACTATCAGTGATATGTCAAACAGATTGCTAGCAATTATACCATTATCACTATCAGTGATATGTCAAACAGATTTCTTGCAATTATACCTACATCAAATATATGTGTATGTCTAATAACTGTCACTCTACGCCTTTTTTTATTCAAAATGTTGTAGGCTTACTTGCGTTTCTTAATATGATTACTGTACGTGAACAGAGAAGCGTATGTTATAAAAAAAGTGTAGTTTAACTGAATGATTTTTACATATTTATTATTTTGATTTATGCGTTGTTTTATTGTTTGGTTAGTGTTTATAAAGCAGATGTTACGCCATTTCGGAATAGGGCAGTCAGCTAGAAACGGAGCTTTATTTTCGGATATCTTAAGCTTCATGCTATTGCTTGTCAAAAAGATTTCGACACTCTTTAAAGTGTTTCATGAAGTGGTATGTTGTGTTTCAGTACCTGTGCCGAGCCCGAATCTCGTCCGACACAGCGGAATGAAACATCGCTGTTTCGATACAATTAGTCCGTTCTAAGCACAGGTGGACTGAAACAACCTTATTTTGAAACAACGATTCAGTTTCTGTGTGTGGCTCGAGATCGAATCTGGTCTGGTTATCCGAGACGGGGGCGGAATGAAACACCACTGTTTCGAAACAGTGAAGCACAGCCGTTCCGAAACACTGAAACAGTTCCACGTATCGATACACTGTATCGAAACATAGAAACAGTGGCCAAGTCTACAGTGTAGAGCTGAACGTGCAAGTGTCGTATTGGGTTTCTCTGACTGTTGGCGGGCTACCTCTGCGAAGTCGTTATGGCAACTTTAAAAGAACAAAGAGTGTGTGTGAAACTTTGTTTCTTGCTTAAAAAAAAACTGCAACGAAGACAGACCAAATGCTTCAGGAAGCTTTCCAGGAGGACGCTATGAGCCGCACACAGGTTTTCGAGTGGTTTGGGCGCTTTAAACGTGGTGAGATGTGTGTTGAAGACCGAGCTCGTTCTGGACGCCCTTCGACATCGCGAAACGAGGAGAACATTTAAAAGGTCCGCCAAAAGATCAACCAGGATCGTCGCCAAACGATCGACCAAATTTCTGCAAAGACAGGAATCAGTTGGAGCTCGTGCCAGCAGATTTTGCGTGAGGATTTGCACGAGATGTGTCGCTGCTAAATTTGTTCCGCGCCTTCTCACACAGGAGCTAAAAAGCATCCGCACGAATGTGAGTCATCACTTGGAAACAGGCACTGCACGTGATCCGAACTTCTTGAAGAAAGTCATTACAGGGGATGAGAGTTGGTGTTACGGGTATGACCCAGAAACCAGGCAAGCGTCAAGCCAGTGGAGGACTCCCAACTCTCCCAGACAAAAAAAAAGCGAGGCAAGTGAGGTCAAATGTGAAGACTATGATTAATTGTCTTTTTTATGTTCGTGGAATTGTGTATCGGGAATTCGTACCCCCTGGCCTGACTGTTAACCGGCACTTTTACTTGGATGTTTTAAGGCGTCTGCGAGAGGATGTGAGGAGGAAACGCCCGGAACTTTGGCGATCAGGTTTCTGCATCACGATAACGCTCCAGCACACACGGCCTTACGAGTGACCCACTATTTGGCATCTCGGAGGTGGTCTGTCGTGCCCCACGCTCCGTATTCGCCGGACCTAGCCCCGTGCGATTTTTTCCTATTTCCAGGAATGAAAAAAAAACGCTAAAAGGGGAGCGTTATGACGATGTTGAGGCGGTAAAAACAGCTTCACAAAGGGCACTGGACAATATCAAACTTGAAGAGTTTGAAACGTGCTTCCAACAGTGGGGAAAGATACTTGACAAGTGCATCGCATGTAATGGAGGGTATTTTGAAGCTGACTGTAGTAATTTTGTAAAAAAGGTTCATCAATAAATTTTTTTATGACAACAATCCGGTTTCTTTTGGGTCCCCCCTCGTAAGACATCACAAGATGTACGGATCAAGCCTCCTCACTGGCTTGTCAGTGTCAACAATTTCTGAATGAGCTCTTTATGCAGTGTGCAAAAACAGACCCAAGAACAGGAAATGTACAGTCATGGACAAAACGAGCGAGACCCCTCGCCTTTGCGTTATGCTGATCCGCACAGCTCTAAAGTCTGCCACACAGCATAACAGGCAAGGCGACGAAGTGCTACCAACATACTATGCACAGGCGTGAAATTGACAGGCTATCCGAACTTTGTCAAACTGTTTTCAATCTTGTGTATGACTATGCTGATTAGTGTGTTAAACACAACACGTAAATATATGATGTAAATGAAAGAAGAAACGCTAGTTACTATGAACTGTACTAATAAAAATGAATTTCAGTTTGTCGATACAACATAACTGTTTTAGTAAGAGGAAGTACCTCAGGTCGTTACCAATTAGCGAAATATTATGCGGCTGCGAAACGGTCTGTGTCAACGTTCAGACCAGGCATACTGCATTACCGTTGCTGACCTACCATGAAAATGTGCAACTTTTGCAATGCATGAAGATTCATAACGAAATTCAGTCAAAAATCATTCAATGCCACACGTAAGTCAATTCAGTTATTGACTGAAGCGGAAAAAGTAATCAGTAAGAAGTATGAAATTCTACAACACCTTCATATTTACATCCACAGGACGCCGGTAAAGAATGAAGATAGCAATAAAACGTATTGGGGGCGCGAGAATTTCTTACAATTGCTTTACTGCCAGTCTATTTGCCTCCATCGAGATTAGAACCGAAAACAAACCAGACCTCCCTTGCAGTAGCAAACACCTTTCACTACTCTAGCAGACAACCCACGCAAACAGCCCTCTATTATTACCCCAGACTTGAATAATCCGGCAATTTCGCAATGAAAATGGCAAAATGATCTTCAGTTTCCGTTGCACAGAGCTTTCTGGACTCAGAAACAAGCATTTTCTACCTTGATGTCACCGCTTATGTGACAATCATTCGGGATGTTTATCGAAATGACAAAATACTGTTGTTAGCGAGTAGGATAATTCTGCTGCCAAACGTATTCTACAGTGTTTCGATCTCTCCATTAGACTCGCCACAGCCAGAAAACGTTCATTAGCCGAAGTGTTTCTTAAGCTACCTGGCAATGGGAATATTCGCACTTCTAAAACGCGGTGGCATTAATAGTGTGATCTGAATTACCACGTGCATAGGCAAATGGATTTTATTTGCATTACTGTAAACGTGATACGGATCGAAAGCATAGCTACGAGTAATATGCTGATGTATCGACTGCGACTAGAACATTTCCAATAAAGAGTAGAGGGGCTTATTTATGCGGCCCTCATCTTCAGTAACTGTCGTAGCTATTATCGTTGTTAGGATTTCGTCACCTAAATCGGTAAAAATGGAACCCTACTAGTCTCACTTTCTTGACCGTCTGTCTGTCTACCCAGCCCTTAAAACCCGTTTTGCTAATTAGTAACGATTTTGGGTACTTTGTCTTAGTAAAACAGTTATGTTATCTCGATAAGCTGAAATTTATTTTTATTAGTACATTTCACACTGATTAGCGTTTCTTCCTTCATTTATATCTTATATTTACGTGTAGTGTTTAACTCACAAATCAGCATTAACATAGTCATACTCGTGATTGAAAACAGTCTGAGAAAATTCGGATAGTTTGTCAATTTCACGCCTGTGCGTGGTATGTTGGTAGCACTTCGTCGCCTTCCCTGTTATGCTGTGCAGCAGACTTTAAGGCTGTGCGGATCAGCATAACGAAAAGGCGAGGGGTCTCGCTCGTTTTGTCCACGACTGTACAACATGGGAGGATATAATTGCTTATTTATTGATGTAGCTACATTAGGATGATTGGACCATCTTCAACCAAATCATCATTGGCTCTCCCTTCCCCCCCCCCCCCCCCCCCCCTCCCCATGTACCACTAAACAAGACTATTTCAAAAAGTTTAAGCCAGTTTTCAAGTTTGTACATGGACCCGACACAGCACCTTTAAGTCGAGATGCCTACTTTGCTGAATAGCAGCAGTAGCCTACAAGTGTACAGCCTCCGGGGCCCACCTGGCGGACTGTGGGGGGCGGCGGCGCGGCGTGTCCGCGCTGCTGCTTGGCGCGGCGCCGCCTCCGCTCCTGCTCCTTCTGCAGGGCCAGCGCGTCCGCACCGCTGGCGTCGCGCGCCATCACGCACACCTCCGTCAGCCCGTAGTCGCCCAGAGTCAGCTCCGGTCGCAGTCTCTCCTCCAGGTTTACTGCAACAAATCACGAGTGGGGTTCACTCTTCAGGAGGCTTATGCTAAGGATTGAACCCATATGTGTACAGGGGAAATGGAGAAAAAGAGCTGCTTGCTTGCTTGTTTGGTGGTGACACACATAATTACTTCTGCTCTGAAGGGAAGGTATACAAAGAAATCTGTTGTACAACCGCGGCACCCTACTATGGCTACATGTTTATACGCTATCTGTAGGAAACCTTCCTAGCCTCCCGAAACCCCAAACACCTGGTGTGGCTCGGGTTTCATTGTGATATCTTTATGATCTGGACTCTTGCCAAATGCTCTCTATTCTCATTCCCTCACAACATCAGCATCTTCTCCCCCATCCACTTCAGCTCGTACTATTCAACGCAGTGTGCCACCTTCCTGGATATTGACCACCTCCTCTCCGATGGCTCCATCCACACCTTCGTCCACATTACGCTGACCAACCAGCAATAGTTGTGCGTTTACACAGTCGCTACCCCTTCCACATCAAAAAATCCTTCCCAGCAGCCTTGCCACCTGGGAAGTGAGTATCTGCACTGACAATAACTCCTTTTCCCCGTATGCTGAAGGTCTCACTCAGGCCTTCACAGAGTGGTACTATCCATCAGACATAGCCCGCATACAGATTTTCCATGCAATTTCCCCTCACATACCCAGTCCTCCCAAGAACCGACCGCAAAGGAGTGCGGCCCCCCTCCCCCTTTCATCACACAATTCCACCCCCGGCTGGAATAACTGAACTACATCCTTCGTCAGAGTTTCGATTACCTATCGTCGTGGAAGAGGATGTAAATGAAGATGAAATGCGAGATATAATACCGTGTGAAGAGTTTGACAGAGAACTGACATACTTGAGTCGAAACAAGGCCCCGGAAGTAGACAACATTCCATTAGAACTACTGACACCCTTGGGAGAGCCAGTCCTGACAAAACTCTACCATCTGGCGAGCAATATGTATGAGACAGGCGAAATATCCTCAGACTTCAATAAGAATATAATAATTCCAATCCAAAAGAAAGCAGGTGTTGACAGATGTTGAAATTATCAAACTATCAGTTTAATAAGCCACGGCTGCAAAATACTAACGCGAATTCTTTACATACGAATGGAAAAACTGGTAGAAGCCGACCTCGGGGAAGATCAGTTTGGATTCCGTAGAAATATTGGAACATGTGAGGCAATACTGACCCTATGACTTATCTTAGAAGCTAGATTAAGGAAAGGCAATCCTACGTTTCTAGCATTTGTAAACTTAGAGAAAGCTCTTGACAATGTTGACTGGAATACTCCAACATCGTCGTGCCCTCAAATTAAAGATATCCTATTCGACATCCTTCCCACCCCTCCTTAAGTGATGTTCCGTCACCCGCCCAAACTTGAAAACATCCTTTCCGAGACTGATGTCTGAAGTACTCCTCTGTAATACTGACAAGGGGCAGATTGAGTCAATAATTAAATCACTGAAGACTAAGGACTCTCATGGATGTGATAGAGTGCCTAGCAGAACACTAAAGTACTGTCCTGCACATGTTAGCCCTATATTTAGCCATATTTGTAATTTTACCTTTAGGAATGGTCACTTTCCTGAACGATTAAAGTACTAAATAGTAAAGCCACTTTATAAAAAGGAAGAAGATAATGTAGATAATTTCAGACCTATTTATACGCCATCAGTGTTTGCTAAAGTTATTGAAAAGGCTGTTTATGTAAGGATGACTGATCATTTTATGTCACATTATTTGCTATGAAGGCTTTAGAAGTGGTTTAACAAGTGAAAATGCTGTATTCTCTTTTCTCTGTGAGGTACTGGATGGATTAAACAATAGGTTTCGAACACTAGGCATATTTTCTGATACTACGACGTTTGATTGTGTTGATCATAAAATATTGCTCCAGAATTTGGACCATTACAGAATATGGGGAGTAGATCACAACTGGTTCACCTCTTACTTTAACAACAGACAGCAAAAGATCATTATTCACAGTGTTGAGGATGGCTATAATGGGGGTCTTGAGTGGGGTACTGTCAAATGGGAGGGGGGAAGGGGGGGGGGCAGTGTTGGGGTCACTCCTGGTGCTTAGTTGTATAAATGAAATGCACTCTAGTGTTACAGGTAATCCTAAAATATCTCTGTCTGCTGACAACACTACTTTGGTAGTAAAGGATGTTGTGTGCAATATTGGCTCTCTTCCAAATAGTGCAGTTCATGAGGTAAGTCCATGGCTTGTAGAAAATAAAATGCTAAATCATAAGAAGACTCGGTTTTTACAGTTTCTAACACACAACTCAACAAAAGCCGACGTTTTAATTTCACAGAATAGGCATATGATTATTGAAACTGAAGAGTTCTAATTTCTAGGTGTTCAGATTGATAGCAAACTGTTGTGGAAAGCCCACGTTCAGGATCTTGTTCAAAGACTTAATGCTGCCATTTTTACTATTCGATTGGTATCTGAAGTAAGCGACCGTTCGACACAAAAATTTGTCTACATTGCTTATTTTCACACTTACGTCATACAGTATTTTATTTTGGGGTAACTCTTCCCATTCTCAAGGGATATCTTTGGCTCAGAAACGGACAGTTCCGGGAATTAGTGGTGTAAGTTCGCGAAGTAAGCTACTTTTCTTGATTTCATTTACGACAACTGTATGAAACCACAAGTCATCCTACGCGCTGTCAATTTCGTAGAAAGAATAAATTTATAATACTTTGTCGCAACTTGCTGACAGTAACAAAATATTCGCAATTATTGCTGCAGGTACCATTTTTACCTAACAGTATGTCACTTCCCCGGTCTTTTACTTCTTAAATGACTTCTGTCTGATTTCTTTAAAAGCTTTTGAAATAGTCAATAGAATTGGGAGTATTCATGCAATTCCTTCTTGCGCTGTCATGAAATTTTTATGCCTGTTGCGTTCCATTTTAACATTATTCTGTAATTGTTTGAAAATGCAACTCTTACACAATGCTGGTAATGCATTTTAACTGTATTTGGTAAATCTTTAGATCAGCAACGTAACTGAATGTATAACATCTCGAAATATTCGTTTAATCACGTACCTTGTACCTTACTTCAGTCTGCTTGCCTCTTAAAGTCAAATGTAAGTCTATTATTAAACTGTAATATCATCTGTGCAAGGAATGTACATTTGATGGCCTTAAGAGAATATTAAAAGTGTTTAGTGTACTGTAACGTTAAAACGGGCAATTTCGACGTGGGATTCAAAATGGCGGATTGTTCAGCTTGTAGTATGGGTACATCAGTTACGTATTTGACGCGTAAAACTTCTCTTGCCGTTTTTCTCGAAATTGCGAAAGTAGTGCACCTTACTATTTGCACATTATTTTGATTTAATGGCCTGGTCTCCCATTGCAAGTATTTATTTTTTTATTTACTCGTCTGGAGCCGTACGACCCAATTGAGGAACAAATCACCAAGGTCACGGAACACGTCAGTACATGAAATTACAACATAAAAGTAATAACAGATAAATAAAATACAACTTAAAACATGGCTGACTTTTTCCAGATAAATAAAATGTTTATGAACCCAAGAAAGTCGAGTCATAAGTTTAAAGTTAACGCAATCAACAATATGACATAGGAATCAGCTTCATTCTTCAAGAAACTCCTCGACAGAATAGAAGTAACCCATGAGGGAACTCTTCGGTTTCGATTTGAAAGCGCGTGGATTACTGCTAAGAACGTTACGTCGTGTTATGTAAACATAGTCTGCAACAAGATTAAAATAAACATACTTCTTACATGTATAATTTCATTATCACCGCTCTGTAAGCATATCTATTTCTAAAACAAAACAAAAAATCTTTTTTTATTTACATCACACATACAGTTGCTTGACTTTGGTGTCCAATCTTTGGGCCTTGAATTCACAAGCCACGTTTTACGCCGATCTATATTTGAAGCAAACCGGTAAAATTGTAGCGACCATGTCTGTTATTTGAGCAGTTTGGAGCTGCACACCGAACCACTAGACGAAAAGAACGCTGATTCACTACCATACGCAACGCGAAGCATAGAACACTGTCCTCGGATTGGGATTCAATATGGCGGATTGTTCAGCTCGGTATACCCAGAGCTTTAGATGCACCTGTGCGAAGGTGCTGGCGGGAAGAAGTCGCTGTGGGCGAAATTTAGCTATTTCAGAAAAAAAAGGGGGGGTTAGGGTTTGTTCTTAGCAAGAGGGTTGTGGATGAGGCCTACGGTTCGAGTCCTACAAACACTTATTTTTTAATCTATAGTTTTTCGTCACTGGTTACATTATTTAATTTGTGTGACATTTGAGAGGTAATATAATGAAAAGAACCATGCGCATTTTCATGAGGTTGTAGTAGAACTGGATATAGCGTGTGGTTAGGTCCTCCCATCCGGTAGACCGGTCGCCTGGTGGAATTCTTTAGAGTTGACGCCATTTAGGCGACTTGCGCTTCGATGGGGATGAGATGATGATGAAGAGAAGACAACACCCAGTCCCTGAGCAGAGAAAACATCCGACCCAGCCGGGAATCGAACACGGACCCCTTGGCATGACAGTCTGTCGCACTGGCCACTCAGCTATCGGGGCGGACATGAGGTTGTAGTGAATTTGTCTATTTAGTCCACATCAAACGTCGATAAATAATGATGGGAATGACGTTATTCATTAGTATAGTAAGACACAATGTGCCAAACTCCAAGATTAATGTTGTCGTCGGATGTGCTTTCGGTATCACATGTTGCAGGATGGTATTTGTCATACCGGCATGGAGAACATAAACGGTGACGCCATCTACTACATCGAATGAATGCAGTTTTCCCGCACTTACAGGGAAAGTTGATTGTTTCTAAGGGAAAACACACGTTGACAATTCGAAAAACTTCTCTTCCTTGTGATAGTATAGATTAAAAATTAACATTCAACGGGAGTCGAACCGTCTCCTCTCAATCAATCAAGACACACACAGCTCAGACGCTAATCACTTGACAGCCACCAACTCTAATGTCCAGCGCCTAGTCACAGATAAATGTTACATACTAGACGCGCAAAACTTTTCTCGCGATTTTCTCGGAATTGCCAGAGTAGTGCTCGTTACTACACTGAAGAGCCAAAGAAACTGGTATCGCCAGACACTTGTCTTATACAGGCGTTGCCGGCTGCAGCGCCGTATTCTGCCTGTTAACACATCTGTGTATTTGAATACGCATGCCTTTTGAGTTTCTGTGGCACTTCAGTGTCGATAGTTACATAATAGTCGCGTGAAACTTCTCTTGCGATTTTATAGGAATTACTAGAGTAGTGCACCTTACTACTTGCACATTATGTTGTGTTAATGGCCTATCAAAGGTGTATAAGGTGAGCCGTAGTTGTGTCCGGCTCTTCGAAAAGCGCGCCAGGCGGAGTGTTTTCGCTCCGCGTCCAGTGTTTGCGGTGGCGCTTTCGGTTTGGCGCGCTGTTTGGATCGCTACCGCCCTCTGGCGTTGAAACCACTGGCAGCGGTTGGCTCTGACGAGCATAAGGAAGTGCGACGTGTTCCCGGCGCTGGGGTGGAGAGTGAGAAGTTGAGTAGTTTTTCAAGTTCTAGTGAAGTGAATGAGTTTCTTCACCAGTGGTTTTGTTCGGGTCGTCCCAACACAGCTTCCGTTTGCCGGTCCGCGGGAATGTGGTAATTGCTTCTTGGTCGGGCCGTTTGATTCACACCTCGATTGGGTGATTTAGGGTCGGTGTCGAGGGTCTCTGTGGTTCAGAGTCTGTGCAGGCACCGCCCTTGCTACATCTTCTGGTTTTGGGTATTTCGGGGATGTGGTGGCTTCTAATGCAAGTTTTGCGGCTGATCTCCTGTGGCCCTGTAGACCAACAGCGACTATTGCGACCATTGTGATTTGGGCCCCTTTACACGTGTCACTCTCTGACCGAGCTAAGGAAAATTTTTTTGGGGAACTGCCTTTAATGTGAAGGTTTGTCTATGGCTTATTCACATTTATCTTGTGCAAATATAAATTATGTAACTGGCGAGAGACAACTATTTTTGCTTAGTAGAAGCTAGCTACTGAAAGTTGTTTCTTTTTTCCTTTTTTTATTGCTCCCTTATTGATATAACAAGTTAAAAATAATCTTATTGTTAATGTCAAACATTGCAATTTCCTTTACATAGAGCTATTTTTAAGATAGTTTTTCCCTGTTGTCATATATATATATATATATATATATATATATATATATATATATATATACTGACCTTACGACTTATCTTAGAAGAAAGATTAAGGAAAGGCAAACCTACGTTTCTAGCATTTGTAGACTTAGAGAAAGCTTTTGACAATGTTGACTGGAATACTCTCTTTCAAATTCTGAAGGTGGCAGGGGTAAAATACAGGGAGCGAAAGGCTATTTACAATTTGTACAGAAACCAGATGGCAGTTATAAGAGTCGAGGGACATGAAAGGGAAGCAGTGGTTGGGAAGGGAGTAAGACAGGGTTGTAGCCTCTCCCCGATGTTGTTCAATCTGTATATTGAGCAAGCAGTAAAGGAAACAAAAGAAAAATTCGGGGTAGGTATTAAAATTCATGGAGAAGAAATAAAAACTTGGAGGTTCGCCGATGACATTGTAATTCTGTCAGAGACAGCAAAGGACTTGGAAGAGCAGTTGAATGGAATGGACAGTGTCTTGAAAGGAGGATATAAGATGAACATTAACAAAAGCAAAACAAGGATAATGGAATGTAGTCTAATTAAGTCGGGTGATGCTGAGGGAATTAGATTAGGAAATGAGGCACTTAAAGTAGTAAAGGAGTTTTGCTGTTTGGGGAGCAAAATAACTGATGATGGTCGAAGTAGAGAGGATATAAAATGTAGGCTGGCAATGGCAAGGAAAGCGTTTCTGAAGAAGAGAAATTTGTTATCATCCAGTATTGATTTAAGTGTCAGGAAGTCATTTCTGAAAGTATTTGTATGGAGTGTAGCCACGTATGGAAGTGAAACATGGACGATAAATAGTTTGGACAAGAAGAGAATAGAAGCTTTCGAAATGTGGTGCTACAGAAGAATGCTGAAGATTAGATGGGTAGATCACATAACTAATGAGGAAGTATTGAATAGGATTGGGGAGAAGAGAAGTTTGTGGCACAACTTGACCAGAAGAAGGGATCGGTTGGTAGGACATGTTCTGAGGCATCAAGGGATCACCAATTTAGTGTTGGAGGGCAGCGTGGAGGGTAAAAATCGTAGAGGGAGACCAAGAGATGAATACACTAAGCAGATTCAGAAGGATGTAGGTTGTAATTGGTACTGGGAGATGAAAAAGCTTGCACAGGATAGAGTAGCATGGAGAGCTGCATCAAACCAGTCTCAGGACTGAAGACCACAACAACAACAACAACATATATATATATATATATATATATATGTGTGTGTGTGTGTGTGTGTGTGTGTGTGTGTGTGTGTGTGTGTGTCAAGTTAAAAACTCATTATTGGCAACTTGTTAATGTTATGCCTCGTAATCTTTTTATAATGCAAATTGTCAAGCTATTTGAAATTGCTTTGAAATTATTTTCTTTAAAGAAATGCCAGACTTAAAAACTTATTACTGAGAACACCTTTTAAAATAAAAGATAACCTTATCAATGCACGTTTTTTCACCAGCACCTCCTGGCCCCTACTTCCACGATAGCGTTTTTGGAATAAAATGTGCACTTAAGTTGTTGTTTGTGAATCGCCCTAGTTGACGGTTCACAAGGTTTGAAGCATGTCTGTGACCCCAATGTGGTGGCCTCCCCCTGGTAGTTCGGGCCGCAGTTTGACGACCAGGACTGATGGTTAGTAGAAGAGCTACCCCAGCGGTGGCTACTTACTGGGGTGGCGCAGCTCGTACTTGCTGGAGTCCAGGTTCTTCTCGTCGCAGGCCATCTTGAGCACCGCGGCCAGGCCCATCTGCGGAGTCACCCGGGACACGAGCAGCTGGTTGCGCGGCAGGTGCACCTGCAACAAACACGTGTCCCTCATATGCGACACTAGAGCCGAGTCGGCCCACACAGCCCAGCTTACGTATCCGTACACGACCAAACTTAGTTGTCAAATTCGCTCTCATCTATCCACGGAGATCTTAAACGAGCCCGTACACGATCCAATAACTTCGGAAATTTAACTTTCCGAGCAGACGCTGTTCATCTAGGCTCTATTTTGACACTAGTGGGAATGGCTACAAATGCAGCAACGCATTTCTGGCACTGGTACTGTGTTTAAAGAACAAGAACAGGCAGAACAAGAACAGGCAGAAGAAGAAGAAGAAAAGCTGTTGACCCAGGGAATCATTTAAAATGAGAGAGAAATATAGAGGGTGTTTCAAAAAGAACGGCCTGATTTCGAAACTACATAGCTATTGAAAAAAAAAAATAGTAAACATGGGATGGATTGCAAAACATTAACAAAATTTTTTAAGTTTTAGCTGTGCTATTACAAATGCACGAACAATATCTAGACGACAGCTAAATACGTGTTAAATTTCACACAATTTACCTGCTTCAAAAAAACTTTTTGCGTCTCTTATTCTGTTCTTCACTTAACCTGTATCACGAGATACACTACATGATCCCAAGTATCCGGATACCTGGCTGAAAATGACTTACAAGTTCGTGGCGACCTCCATCGCTAATGCTGGAATTCAATATGGTGCAGCCCCACATAGCCCTGATGACAGCTTCCGGTCTCGCAGGCATACGTTCAATCAGGTGCTGGAAAGTTTCTTGGGGAATGGCAGCCCATTCTTCACGGAGTGTTGCACTAAGGAGAGATATCGATGTCGGTCGGTGAGGCCTGGCACCAAGTCGGCGTTCCAAAACATCCCAAAGGTGTTCTGTAGGATTCAGGTCAGGACTCTGTGCAGGCCAGTCCATTACAGGGATGTTATTGTCGTGTAACCACTCCGCCGCAGGCCGTACATTATGAACAGGTGCTCGATCGTGTTGAAAGATGCAGTCGCCATCCCCGAATTGTTCTTCAATAGTGAGAAGCAAGAAGTTGCTTAAAATATCAACGTAGGCCTGTGCTGTGATAGTGCCACGCAAAACAACAAGGGGTGCAAAGCCCCGTCCATGGAAAACACGACCACACCGTAACACCATCGCCTCTGAATTTTACTGCTGGCACTACACACGCTGGCAGATGCCGTTCACCGGGCATTCGCCACACCCACACCCTGCCATCGGGTCACCACATTCTGTACCGTAATTCGTCACTTCACACGACGTTTTTACACTGTTTGATCGTCCATTGCTTACACTTCTTACGCCAAGCGAGGCGTCGTATGGCATTTACCGGCGTGATGTGTGGCTTATGAGCAGCCGCTCGACCGTGAAATCCAAGTTCTCTCACCTCCAGCCTGTCATAGTACTTGCAGCGGATCCTGATGCAGTTTGGAATTCCTGTGTGATGGTCAGCATAGACGTCCGGCTATTGCCCACTACGACGCTCTTGAACTGTCGGCGGTCTCTGTCAGTCAACAGACGAGGTTTTCCTGTACGCTTTTGTGCTGTACGTGTCCCTTCACGTTTCCACTTCACTATCACATCGGAAACAGTGGACCCATTGATGTTTAGGAGTGTGGAAATCTCGCGTACATACGTATGACACAAGTGACACCTAATCACCTGACCACGTTCGCTTCCATAAGTTCCGCGGAGCGCCCCATTCTGCTCTCTCACGATGTCTGATGACTACTGAGGTCGCTGATATGGAGTACCTGGCAGTATGTGGCAGCACAATGCACCTAATATGAAAACCGTGTCTTTTGGGGGTGTCCAGATACTTTTGATCACATAGTGGATACCGCTGCAAAACAAGCTACACTTTTACCATTCTGGTAATTCCAAGTGCTACATTGTTTTTATATTTGATCGTAGTTGTCACAGATGTATGAAATCACAATACAGTGATGTAAACTGTAATAAAACTTTATTACACATGTGGTGTAAAACGTCAAACGCAAACAACGTCCGCTATCTTGTCCAATTTTCCGTCAATGAAATTTCCTCTCAAACACATCAAACACTCTAAAATGTTTGGCAAACTTACTAATGTTAGACAAATTGTTTGGTCGTGTAAAGGGGACTTAAGTACTATGCTGCCGATGAATACGACAAGTGTGTGTACTTTCATCTACAGCACCAACGAACAAAACACTAAAAAGGTTTAATATACACCTTCTTTATGTTAGACTGAAGCAGAATTAAAGGACTGTTAGATTAAATATTTCTGTATGCAAACACGTAAGTACTCCATGTAAACCACCTGTGCGCAACCGGCGATTTCAATCCGGTTCGCAGAAGTAGTCAGAGAGAGACTGACCTGGAGGCGGAAGGTGTGCTGGAAGGGCAGCTGGTGCGGGTGCTCCTGGAGCGCGGGGGCGGCTCCAGCGGCGGCGGCGGCGCCGGCGCCCTTGGGCAGGACGCGCACGCTCCAGGCCTCCAGCAGCCCTATGGGCGTGGAGGGCTTGTAGGGCAGCGCACCCTTCTCGCCCAGCGGCTGCAGGCTGTGTCCGCCGGGCGACAGCCGGTGAGAAGTGCACAGCTGCACCAGCAAGTCCATCATCGGCGTCCTGCACACAGCCGAGGAAGCAGCAAAATGGTCAGTACGGGAAGCACATCACACTACAACTAAATCAGCAGTACACCTATAGAGTTACTCCTACGAAAGGATTTTTTATTTTGTGACAGTGAATATGTGTAATGGAAAGCTATCGGATAAGGGTCACTCCATAAGAAACGCACACTACTTATGTAAAAATACAGTTTTCATTCTGCATGTCTGAAAGTCTTACAGTGTGCAAATAAATCCTTCCCGCTTGTTTTCAAACTTAGTTCAACCTGTTCCCGTGAGTGGCGCCGTCACAGCACGTCTTCAAGATGGCTGCAACACTTAACGTTCGTCAGAAGCGACGTGCTGTCATAGAATTCCTGTGCTGTGAAAACGAGACAGTGGAAACATCCACAAGAGGTTGAAAAAGGTGTACGGAGATGCTGCTGTCGATCGCAGTACAGTTAGTCGGTGGGCGAGCAGGTCACGTGATGAAAGCGGGCACGGCAATATTGAGGATTGTCCTCGCAGCGGCAGGCCTCGTACTGCACACACTCCAGACAATGTGCGGAGAGTTAACGAATTGGTGACTGCTGACAGACGCATCACAGTGAACGAATTGCCACGCTACGTTCGGATAGGGGAAGGAAGTGTTTGCAGATTACTGAAAGTGTTGGCGTTAAAGGTTTGTGCCAGGTGGGTTCCCAGGATGTTGACAGAGGCTCACAAAGAAACTAGAAAAACGGTATGCAGCGAACTTTTGGAACAGTACGAGAATGGTGGAGATGAATTTCTTGGAATAATTGTGGCAGGTGATGAAACATAGCTCCATCATTTTTCACCAGAGACGAAGAGGCAATCAACGGAGTGGCATCGTGCAAATTCACCCAAGAAAAAAATAATAATCCACACCTGCTGCTGCAAAAGCTATGGCTACGGTGTTTTTCTATTCCAAAGGACTCTTGCTTGTGGACATCGTGCCAAATGGAACCACAATAAATTCTGATGCATATGCGACGACACTGAAGAAACTTCGAGCTCTACTGAGTCGTGTTCCACCACATCGGCAAAAGCAGGATGTTTTGCTGTTGCACGACAATGCACGGCCACATGTCAGTCAAAAAACCGTGGAAGCGATCACAAAACTCGGATGGACAACACTAAAACACCCGCCTTACAGTCCTGACCTGGCTCTATGTCATCGCTTTGGGAAACTGAAAGGCTCTCTTCGTGGAACAAAGTTTGAGGATGACTACTCCCTTGTGCACGCTGCCAAACAGTGGCTCCAACAGGTTGGTCCAGAATTTTACCATGCGGGTGTAGAGGCGCTAGTTCCGAGATGGCGTAAGGCAGTTGATAGGGATGGAAATTAAGTGGAGAAATAAAAATATTGTTCCTATAGGATGTATCTACACACTGTAAAACTTTCAAACATGTAGAACAAAATATGGCTTTTAAAAGTGACCCTCGTATTAAGTCTCTGGAAAGACTCCTATTGAGAGGAAACAACAGGAATCGAACCTAGGTTCTATTAGTAATAAAATAAACTGTAATTACGTACACTGAAGAGCCGAAGAAACTTTTAGGCTTGCCTAATATGGCGTAGGGCCCCCGCGAGTACGCTGAAGCGCCGCAACACGACGTGGCATGGACTCGACTAATATCTCAAGTAGTGCTGGAGGGAACTGACACCATGAATCCTGCAAGGCTGTCCATAAATCCGTATGAGCACGAGGGTGTGGAGATCTCTTCTGAACAGCATATTGTAAGGCGTCCCAGATATGTTCAATGATGTTCATGTCTGGAGTTTCTGGTGGCCAGCGGAAGTGTTTAAACTCAGAAGAGTGTTCCTGGAACCACTCTATAGCAGTTATGGAGGTGTGGGGTGTCGCATTGCCCTGCTGGAATTTCCCAAATCCGTCGGAATGCACAATGGACAGGAATGGATGCAGGTGATCAGACAGGATGCTTACGTACGTGTCACCTGTCAGAGTCGTATCTAAACGTATCAGGGGCCCCGTATCACTGCAACAGCGCAGGTCCCACACCATTACAAAGCCTCCACCAGCTCAAACAGTCCTCTGCTGACATGCAGGCTGCATGGATTCATGAGGTTGTCTCAGTACCCGTACACGTCCATCCGCTCGATACAACTTGAAACGAAACTCGTCCAACCAGGCAACACGTTTCCAGTCATCAACAGTCCAATGTGGGTGTTGATGGGCCCAGGCGAGGAGTAATGCTTTGTGTCGTGCAGTCATGCTTTGTGTCAGTACTTCGAAAGCACAAATCGGTGATGTTGCGTACGCTGACACTTGTCGATGGCCCACCATTGAAATCTGCAGCAATTTGCGGAAGGGTTGCACTTCTGTCACGTTGAACGATTCTCCTCAGACATCGTTGCTCCCCTTCCTGCAGCATCTTTTCCCGGCCGCAGCGATTCCGGAGATCTGATGTTTTACCCGATCCCTGATATTCAAGGTAAACTCTTGAAATGGTCGTACGGGAAAAATCCCCGTTTCATCCCTACCACGGAGATGCTGTGTCCCACCGCTCGTTCGGAAGGACGACGGTTCAATCCCGCGTCCGGCCATCCTGATTTAGGTTTTCCGTGATTTCCCTAAATCACTCCAGGTAAATGCCTGGATGGTTCCTCTGAAAGGGCACGGCCGACTTCCTTCCCCATTCTTTCCTATTCCGATGAGACCGATGACCACGCTGTCTGGTCTCCTTCCCCAAACCAACCAACCAACCCACCGCTCGTGCGCCGACTATAACAGCACGTTCAAACTCACTCACAGCTTGATAACCTACCATTGCAGTAGCAGTAACTAATCTAACAGCTGCGCAACACACTTGTTATCTTATATAGGCATTGCCGACCACAGCGCCGCATTCTGGCTGTTTTTATATCTGTATTTGAATACACATGCCTATACCCTCAGCAGTTTCTTTGGCGCTTCAGTGTCGAAGAAAACGGTCACCGAAGTTGTAAGATTTACTAACATGACTTTCTATTTTGCTGACAAGATATAAGGCAGTAGCGCAGTTTAGCGAATATTGTACCAGTTATTTGACGTAAAACACACTGGAGGAGTATTAATATGTTTAGGCAATAACTAGCTGCCAATATCTATCTGTGCGTTGTTGTAAGAAGCTAATGATCGTTACAGGTAACTGACCAACAACGGTGGAACACTACCAATTTCGACAAAGGGTCCTTTGTCACTTTAATTATAGGAAATTACTATTACTGAAATAGTTATGAAGTAATTATATCTTTTGTACTGATGAACTGTATTCTTAAGGAACATTCATTTCCTTATACTATTTAGCTCATATGGGGCATGTGATACCTGAATCTATTATAGTCCGAACAGTCGTAGCTATTTCCTTAGGGTAATAGACGCTGTAAGAATGAAAGCCGTACTTCCAGAGTAAATTAATTGTAATATGGAATCTAAATCTTGCTCAAATATCAGCATAGGAACCCAGAAACTAGACTATCAGTTGACTCCGCTCTAAGTTGAACATTTAGTCACAACACAATATTAGAAAACACTGTTAATTACATAAGAAGTGAAATTATAAACACTGGTATTTCAATAATAAGAATCATTACAGTGAATATTTTAAAACTTCTCTTGATAATTATACTTTGATGAAACTTATAACTATCCTTTACTGAAAAATACGTGGAGAACTCCAGAACTTATGCTCACTAAATGGTTATGTACTTTACAACTCCACAAAGTTTATTAACTTGTATAAAGGAAGATAACGCTCAGTTAAATAGCGTACTCGGAAATATCGTAGCACTTGCGGTAGAGCGCTGTATAGGTAAATGACTAAGAATACATACGGGTGTTCATTACAGAGTTTAAAGAACACAAACTTATTAGAGAAAAAATAAACCACATAACCGGTCCGCACAGTTATACAGTATTCGACTGGTAATTTGAGATCAAGGCGGCGGCGATGTCGGTCTCCTGTTCTATTCAAAAAAGGCGGGGAAAGTAGCCATAACTGTTCCTGTGTAACAAGCTCTGCAAATCCTCTTCATGGTGTCGGATTTTCGCAGTACAGAGCCAGGCAAAGTATGCCATCAATAATAAGCCAAATTACATGCACGTCCGAGGTATGTTATACAGGGTGTTACAAAAAGGTACGGCCAAACTTTCAGGAAACACTCCTCACACACAAAGAAAGAACATATGTTATGTGGACATATGTCCGGAAAAGATTAATTTCCATGTTAGAGCTCATTTTAGTTTCGTCAGTATGTACTGTACTTCCTCGATTCAAATGTAAATTTTCACAATCAACATGTCTGGGCTGACGAGAATCCGCACGCAATTGTGCAATCACGTCATCAACACAGATTTTCTGTGAACGTTTGGGCAGGCATTGTTGGTGATGTCTCGATTGGGCCCCATGTTCTTCCACCTAATGGAGCACGTTATCATGATTTCATACGGGATACCTGTGCTGCTAGAACATGTGCCTTTACAAGTACGATGGAGCTCCTGCACATTTCAGTCGAAGTGTTCGTACGCTTCTCGACAACAGATTCGGTGACCGACGGATTGGTAGTGGCTGACCAATTCCGTGGTCTCCACGCTCTCCTGACCTCAACCCTCTCGACTTTCATTTACGGGGGCATTTAAAAGCTCTCGTCTACGCAACCCCGGTACCAAATGTAGAGACTCTTCGTGCTCGTATTGTGGACGGCTGTGATACAATACGCCACTCTCCAGGGCTGCATCAGCGCATCAGGGATTCCATGCGATGGAGGGTGGAAGCATGTAT
Organism: Schistocerca americana; assembly: GCF_021461395.2. Taxonomy (NCBI): domain Eukaryota; kingdom Metazoa; phylum Arthropoda; class Insecta; order Orthoptera; family Acrididae; genus Schistocerca; species Schistocerca americana. The sequence goes on along the minus strand of NC_060129.1, from coordinate 80,282,214 downwards.
CCTCGCTAACGGAGGACATTTTGAACATTTCCTGTAACAAAGTGTTTGAAGTCACGCTGTTACGTTCTGTTGCTCTGTTTTTCCATTCCATGATTAATGTGATTTGAAGAGAAGTAATAAAATGAGCTCTAACATGGAAAGTAACTGTTTCCGGACATGTGTCCACGTAACATATTTTCTTTCTTTGTGTGTGAGGAATGTTTCCTGAAAGTTTGGTCTACCTTTTTGTAACACCCTGTATAATCTTGCAATTCTTCTCGCCCCGTTCGGTTCACAAGATGGTCACGCTTTGTTAGCCACAGACCGAATCATGGCCCACAGGAGCTTTGCAGTTCGACCGCCATTTCCACGTTTTCTAGTCCCGCTTAGCCAATTCCGTTGCGGAGGGACTTCCCTCCAAGCTTTACATGATTACAAATTTACTTTCCCTATGCATGGAACAGTATTGCAATGAAAATTTTAACTTTTCCATTCTCTTACAGTATACTACTTTTGAAATTACATCAATAGATGAATTACGATTACACAAAAAAAAATCAAATGGCTCTGAGCACTATGGGACTTAACATCTGAGGTCATCAGTCCCCTAGAACTTAGAACTACCCTAAGAACATCACACACATCCATGCCCGAGGCAGGATTCGAACCTGCGACCGTAGCAGTCGCGCGGTTCCGGACTGAAGCGCCTAGAACCGCTTGGCCACCGCGGCCGGCCCAACGATTACATAAATTATCATAAATAATGAATAAAACATTTACATAGACGATACGTCCAAGAGTGTGATCATACAGAAGTCACATTAAGTAAAAACAAGCAAGTTACATGAGACACATGTAAGCATTATCGATAACAGTGCTACAAACTCACTATCGTCTGAAAGGGACACTAATTCTTAGGCAACCAAACTTATAAGCAAGAATACTGTCGGCGTTGTCATTAAAAAAGTACTGATCACTTTTCCCGTTTTTTTGTAACAACGCAATAACACAAATCGATGGAAATTTTACACACTACATTTTCTCCTTTTCTATAACAGGTTTACTTAAAAACGAAAACTTCTAGCGCTGCTGCTATGGGTAAGTGATTTTCTTTTTTCTCGGGTTTAGAAAAAAAAGCACTTTCTATAATCCAAACAAAAAATACCGAAAAATACCGGTTATCCAGAGCTAAAATACCGGTATCGGTTTTAACAGGTCGGTTTCTTCCACCCTGGGACGGACGGGAAGATGTCCACGAAGAACCGCGGATCAAGCCGAACATCAGTGATAGATTTGGTCAAAGCTGTGGACGAAAAACGAAAAAAAGACTCTTGAATATTGGCGGTTCACAATTTCCACTGGGATTTCCGCATGTGGGCAGAACAAGTTCGTGGAGAAAATAGTCTCTGAGAAACCGCAATTTCGAAAATTTTGCGCACGTTGGTGCCCCAAGCTGCTTACTGAGAAATATAAAATGGAAAGAATAGCTTGTGCTCTTGAGTTTTTGGACCAATGTCGTAAGGAAGATAATGTTGAGAGAAAACTGTCATTAGGGACAAGACGTGGATTTCTAACATGACCCCCGAATCTAAACGTTAGTCAATGGTATGGCGTCAGACGTCACCAGTCACATTCAAGACCAAGCAGACAGTCTCGACACGCAAGGTTATGGCAACCATGTTTTCGGAGAGACACGGAGTTTCGTTAGTCGATTTCATGCAGCATAGGACGACAAAAACACAGCCGCTTACTGCGCTACTCTGGCTAAACTTCGACGAGCAATACAAAATAAGCGACGGGGCCTTCTGACGTCTGGAGTTTTTTGTTGTTGGAAGACAATGCCAGACCCCCATTCTGCAGTTCACACCTGAAATCTCATCAGATCTTTTGGACGGGAACAGACTGTCCATCCACCGTAGAGTCCAGACTTGGCGCCGAGCGATTTTCACTTGTTCCGCTACCCAAACGAGTTTCTCGGCGGCAAGCGCTTCGCAACAGATGGCGAGCTGAAAGAAGCAATCTTCAACTGTTCATCCTTACAGTGGCACACTTAGGGACTCTCAAGCGTCTAGAGCGATATGACAAGTGTTTAAACAAATACGGAAACTATGCGGAAAAATAGAGGAACTGCTAAGGAATTATTTTTTAAAAAATCCATGGTGGTTTATCTTGTATAAGGAATCGGACCTTACTTTCCGAATAATTCTCGTGATACGTTCCAAACGCTGATGATTACCACATTTCTCTGTCAAAGTTGATATGTCAAATATTTATGTCAAGGAAATTTGATGGGGTAACAGGAAACTTTGTCAAATCTCGCCTGTCGTCAGGCCTCGCCGTAGATTTGATCGTTAAAGTTGTTCGTCTTCTGTTCACTGCAATGTCAAATATAACCGGTTGGAGCGCTGGCGTCGCTACAGCTACCATATTTAACGTCTCTGTAGTGTGCTTGTAAACATGGCTTTGAATTTGGTGTGTTCCTTCGATCTAAAAGTTCCTTCGACTAGAGGGGGGGGGGGGGGGGGCAAGGGGCACAATGCATTCTATTAATTGTGTGTTGATGAGTGGGTGAAATATGCTGCAGGCGATATATGTCCACAATCAGCTACAGCCATCATCTACCTCTAGATCTGCAAACATCCAGGCAGCGTTTCAGCAAGCCGGAGTAGAGGATGTGGTCACGCACTAAAATAAGAAATTCTTTCTTAGCTTTCCGTTCTACTTTGTCTGTTTTTGAACTCTGGATGCCACAAGTTAAAAAGCGCTTCATCTGTTCCGTACGTTTTTATTAATTTTGTACTTCTGGGAACACTAATTCCATTAATTAAATTATTCAAAATCAATAATAGTTCCGATTGCCCACGTAGTGTACTAAATATTTATTTGCATTTACATATTCCCCCTTCAACGCTTTATAAATCGCTTCGCACGTGTCTGGAATTATTTTGGTAATGTGCAATGTGATAGAGCAGCTCTCTCCAGTATCAAGATATCCCAGTGCCACAGTTTGTATATATTCTGCACATATAGAATTTATCGAGAGAGTATTATGTTTTGCAGTATGAGCCACTTCCCTGAGCAAATACTGAAATACAATCTCATCGATTCATAAGTAATTTATATATGGCTTGACACCCTCCACTTGCAGCTCTCATAACAAATTTTGCTGAATGCTTTTACTATCTAGGCGTAATACCTATGGCTTCATCCAAATATGTTTCCTTTTTTCCGACGCTTTTCTTCCAAATGCTACACACAATACAGTTGTGGTACTAACTGCAACCCATAACAACAAGCTGTTATCCGCCATCTTGAAACTTAACAAAATTATGACAAGCACAACGTCAAAGATCTTTGCCAAAGACATTTAACGATATTTGGTCATACCACAGTCTAACAAAACAGTCGCGACACTTCGCCTCGTTTTTGTTGCCTGCCGCGTCAGCAGCGCCCCAAGCGGCCAGTAAGTTAAACTGCGAATTCTGGCGCGATCGTGAAAGCGAATAGTGGTTGTTTATTTTGATTTCTACAATGGTTTTTACAAGCGGGAGCGTTTGTAGCGCAATAAATTGCAGCAACAACAGGAAGAAGACACCGCAGCTGTCTTTTATTTAGGTTGCCTAAGGATCCTGAGAGGCATTGTTTTGTTGTTGTGGTCTTCAGTCCTGAGACTGGTTTGATGCAGCTCTCCATGCTACTCTATCCTGTGCAAGCTTTTTCATCTCCCAGTACCTACTGCAACCTACATCCTTCTGAATCTGCTTAGTGTATTCATCTCTTGGTCTCCCCCTACGATTTTTACCCTCCACGCTGCCCTCCAATACTAAATTGGTGATCCCTTGATACCTCAGAACATGTCCTACCAACCGATCCCTTCTTCTGGTCAAGTTGTGCCACAAACTTCTCTTCTCCCCAATCCTATTCAATACTTCCTCATTAGTTACGTGATCTGCCCATCTAATCTTCAGCATTCTTCTGTAGCACCATATTTCAAAAGCTTCTATTCTCTTCTTGTCCAAACTATTTATCGTCCATGTTTCACTTCCATACATGGCTACACTCCATACGAATACTTTCAGAAATGACTTCCTGACACTTAAATCAATACTGGATGTTAACAAATTTCTCTTCTTCAGAAACGCTTTCCTTGCCATTGCCAGCCTACATTTTATATCCTCTCTACTTCGACCATCATCAGTTATTTTGCTCCCCAAATAGCAAAACTCCTTTACTACTTTAAGTGCCTCATTTCCTAATCTAATTCCCTCAGCATCACCCGACTTAATTAGACTACATTCCATTATCCTTGTTTTGCTATTGTTGATGTTCATCTTATATCCTCCTTTCAAGACACTGTCCATTCCATTCAACTGCTCTTCCAAGTCCTTTGCTGTCTCTGACAGAATTACAATGTCATCGGCGAACCTCAAAGTTTTTATTTCTTCTCCATGAATTTTAATACCTACTCCGAATTTTTCTTTTGTTTCCTTTACTGCTTGCTCAATATACAGATTGAACAACATCGGGGAGAGGCTACAACCCTGTCTTACTCCCTTCCCAACCACTGCTTCCCTTTCATGTCCCTCGACTCTTATAACTGCCATCTGGTTTCTGTACAAATTGTAAATAGCCTTTCGCTCCCTGTATTTTACCCCTGCCACCTTTAGAATTTGAAAGAGAGTATTCCAGTCAACATTGTCAAAAGCTTTCTCTAAGTGTACAAATGCTAGAAAAGTAGGTTTGCCTTTCCTTAATCTTTCTTCTAAGATAAGTCGTAAGGTCAGTATTGCCTCACGTGTTCCAGTGTTTCTACGGAATCCAAACTGATCTTCCCCGAGGTTGGCTTCTACTAGTTTTTCCATTCGTCTGTAAAGAATTCGTGTTAGTATTTTGCACCTGTGACTTATTAAGCTGATAGTTCGGTAATTTTCACATCTGTCAACACCTGCTTTCTTTGGGATTGGAATTATTATATTCTTCTTGAAGTCTGAGGGTATTTCGCCTGTTTCATACATCTTGCTCACCAGATGGTAGAGTTTTGTCAGGACTGGCTCTCCCACGGCCGTAAGTAGTTCCAATGGAATATTGTCTACTCCGGGGGCCTTGTTTCGACTCAGGTCTCTCAGTGCTCTGTCAAACTCTTCATGCAGTATCTTATCTCCCATTTCATCTTCATCTACATCCTCTTCCATTTCCATAATATTATCCTCAAGTACATCGCCCTTGTATAGACCCTCTATATACTCCTTCCACCTTTCTGCTTTCCCTTCTTTGCTTAGAACTGGGTTTCCATCTGAGCTCTTGATATTCATACAAGTCGTTCTCTTATCTCCAAAGGTCTCTTTAATTTTCCTGTAGGCGGTATCTATCTTACCCCTAGTGAGATAGGCCTCTACATCCTTACATTTGTCCTCAAGCCATCCCTGCTTAGCCATTTTGCACTTCCTGTCGATCTCATTTTTGAGACGTTTGTATTCCTTTTTGCCTGTTTCACTTACTGCATTTTTATATTTTCTCCTTTCATCAATTAAATTCAATATTTCTTCTGTTACCCAAGGATTTCTACTAGCCCTCGTCTTTTTACCTACTTGATCCTCTGCTGCCTTCACTATTTCATCCCTCAAAGCAACCCATTCTTCTTCTACTGTATTTATTTCCCTCATTCCTGTCAATTGCTCCCTTATGCTCTCCCTGAATCTCTGTACAACCTCTGGTTCTTTTAGTTTATCCAGGTCCCATCTCCTTAAATTCCCACCTTTTTGCAGTTTCTTCAGTTTTAATCTACAGGTCATAACCAATAGATTGTGGTCAGAGTCCACATCTGCCCCTGGAAATGTCTTACAATTTAAAACCTGGTTCCTAAATCTCTGTCTTACCATTATATAATCTATCTGATACCTTTTAGTATCTCCAGGGTTCTTCCATGTATACAACCTTCTTTCATGATTCTTAAACCAAGTGTTAGTTATGATAGGCATGATAGGCATATGAGAGGCATATACCATCATATTACTAAACTTTATCGTCAGGATTCACTTGCAAACTTCATGTGTATTAATGATTAATATTTCGTTTTAGGAGAAGAAAATGGCTAATTAATAGCAGACGAGAAGCCCTTATGAAAAAAAGACCCAGTTCACCTATATAATAATATTCGGTTTTGTTCGCTACATTTCGAACAAAACCAGTTCATGAACGCAGACAATAATAAACTCGTGTGGAATGCAGTACCCACACTGTTAGACACCCCAAATAAGCTACCTCAAGTGACGATGAAGAGGAAACTGCCACAAAGATTCGACAATCCATCTAAAGCTGTTGAACAGTCCTATGGCACTGAAGCAGCCAGTTCAGCTCTCCATGTATCAGTGCCAGATTCGTGTGGATCGTCAACACAGACCTGCTTTGACGATGAAGTGGTTAGATTAAGTGCAGTTATTCGTGTCTTACAAAAGTGTAATGTTTGGTATGTATTTCATTCACTTCTGTTTGTTAGTCAATTTTCCTTGCTTCATTCGTGTGATGACATTATTTTGTTAGCACCTTGTTCACTGACAGATTGATTGAAAATTATTCAAATGTTTGGTTTTGCGTGAAATGTAACGTAATCAGTTCATTATAATGTTTTCAACATATTTCTCCCACTATTTGGCAGTTGCGTGTCCCACTTAGAATAATATAAGATGGTCGTACTTGTGGCAACAGGCGACAATGACAAATATTGTAGGCATACAGAACGATAAATGAACTGTCGATCGCTTTAGCATGTAGAGGTACATGTCTGTGCTTCTTACGTGTGAATCTGTGTGTTTATATTCTTTTGATATCAACTTGGTAAGCTGCAATTCTATTCAACGTCACAAGTGACTCTTCACGACTGTGTTGTAGGTTGCCACTCGATTCATGGTTTTTGTCCATACTTGCGCGTATTTTAGAATCATTTTTAGAAACATATATGCTTTCTGATACTACACAAACTCTTGGAGGCAAGAAAATAACTCAATTATTTCGTACATTACGTAGGAAATGAATGTAAAACAAACTATGCTTACGACCCGTCTGATGATCACCTTACTCGCCGCTTGGGGAGCTAGCTAGTTTCGCTCCATTTGTCAAACGGTAACAGCTTTTGCAGCAGTGAGTGTCGCGACTGTTACATTAGACTGTTATCATACTTCTTTGTCAAAGAAATATGATGGTGTAATACGGGCCGAAGTGCTGATGGCTAGGGAGACGGGTGTGAACCAGCGTCGACCTGCTTGTGCCGTGGCATTTGCACAAGCCGAGCCGACAGTCCATGAAATGCAAATGGCTCCGTTCTAGCTGCGGTGATTACACGCAGCCATTTAACCAGCCCGTTTTGACTGCACGCATTAGGCGGGCCCGTGTTCACCGACCCAGATGTCTCGCTAGTAGCGGTTTGTGTGAGGAGAGAAAGACTAGTCTGTACTAGTCCTAGTGCGGTATGTACCAGTCCCGTGAGACCAGTTTTCAGTATGACAATCTCTCACGGTTACCCTACGAGTCTACCGTCTCTGTTTATTAAATTTCACTAGTTTTGAGAAACGTAAGAGTAATGGTATTACAACGGCAGTGCTTTGGAAACCTTCTGGTCGCTTTGGCGCGCCTGGGAGATGCAGTACTTCGGCTGCACTAGTCAATGTATTTCAGGCGTTCTGAAGGGACGGGCATGTCGTAATCTATGTCGGAAGTTGTCAGAAAGTTACCGTACTATTAAGAAAGTGTTATAGAAGACAGTGTAGAAGGTGATATTTTAAAATACAACGAAGCAGGACACATTAATGAAAGGTGTCGCCTACCATCCTTGTCAGTACTACAGGTTTTGCTCTCTGTAGATACAGAGACTAACTTGGGCAAGTGGTATTCCATTAAAAGCACAATCACAGATTCAAGTTCGACAAGACATCATAGCGGCCTCCGCCGAAGAAGATCCCACGACCGACGAGCTGTCTTCTGAGCTGGGGACACAACCTTGGCAGATTGGTGGAAAGAACGATTAGGGACTCTTGTTCCATCTCTACCGATCTCTTCAGCTTCCAGATCTGACCTACAACACGACAACGTATAATTTTATAACTGGCTGGTCCCTCCATCGTAACACCTAGTGGTGAATTGCGGTTTATGTAGGAGTGTCCGAATACATCTACATCCATACCCAGAGTACCTCTATCAGTTCTCCCTTCCATTCCAGTCTCGTATTGTTCGTGAAAAGAAAGATAGTCGATATGCCTCTGTGTGGGCTCTAATCTCTCTGATTTTATCCTCATGGTCTCTTCGCGAGATATACGTAGGAGGGAGCAATATACTGCTTGACTCTACGGTGAAGGTGTGTTCTCGAAACTTCAACAAAAGCCCGTACCGAGCTACTGAGCGTCTCTCTTGTAGAGTCTTCCACTGGAGTTTATCTATCATCTCCGTAACGCTTTCGCGATTACTAAATGATCCTGTAACGAAGCGCGCTGCTCTCCGTTGGATCTCTATATCTTCTATCAACCCTATCTGGTATGGATCCCACACTGGTAAGCAGTATTCAAGCAGTGGGCGAACAAGTGTACTGTAACCTACTTCCTTTGTTTCGGACTGCATTTTCTTAGGATTCTTTCAATGAATCTGGCATATGCTTCACCGACATTTAATTTTATACGGTCATTCCATTTTAAATCACTCCTAATGCCAACTCCCAGAATTAACTGCTTCCAGTTGCTGACCTGCTATTTTGTACCTAAATGACAAAGAATCTTTCTTTCTATATATTCGCAGCACATTACACTTGTCTACATTGAGAGTCAATTGCCATTCCCTGCACCATGCGTCAATTCGTTGCAGATCCCCCTGCATTTCGGTACAATTTTCCATTGTTACAACCTCTCGATATACTACAGCATCATCCGCAAAAAGCCTCAGTGAACTTCCGATGTCATCCACAAGGTCATTTACATATATTGTGAATAGCAACGGTCGCACGACGCTCCCCTGCGGCACACCTGAAATCACTCTCACTTCGGAAGACTTCTCTCTCCATTGAGAATGACATGCTGCGCTCTGTTATCTAGGAACTCTTCAGTCCAATCACACAATTGGTCTGATAGTCCACATGCTCTTACTTTGTACATTAAACGACTGTGGGGAACTGTATCGAACGCCTTGCGGAAGTCAAGAAACACGGCATCTACCTGGGAACCCGTGTCTATGGCCCTCCGAGTCTCGTGGACGAATAGCGCGAGCTGAGCTTCACACGATCTTCTTTTTCGATACCCATACAGAGTAGATTTCTAGTCTCCAGGAAAGTCATTATACTCCAACATAATACGTGTTCCAAAATTCTACAACTGATCGACGTTAGAGATATAGGTCTATAGTTCTGCAAGCTTTTGATTATATTGCGTAAATTAGCAGTACAACACTGGCGTACATTTTCCTTGTACTTCCATTGCTTATTTTCAACGCTAGCAAGTGGACGAGTTGCGTTAGAGAGGAGACGAAGTCAAGTTTGTGTTACGTTTCTCATAACATCATATTTACTGAAATGGTGAATTGTGGCACGTTTTCCAGTAGGTCTCGAGGAAAGGGAGATTACCAAATAAACAAAATACAGTGAGCTGTTTAAAAAAGATAGACTGCTCTTCATATCTTCGTAAAGGAAAAAGTTCCAATAACCTGGACTCGCATTCGGGAGGACGACGGTTCAATCCCGTCTCCGGCCATCCTGATTTAGGTTTTCCGTGATTTCCCTAAATCGTTTCAGGCAAATGCCGGGATGGTTCCTTTGAAAGGGCACGGCCGATTTTCTTCCCAATCCTTCCCTAACCCGAGCTTGCGCTCCGTCTCTAATGACCTCGTTGTCGACGGGACGTTAAACACTAACCATCACCACCACCTCCAATAACGGTATCTAAGCTGATTGATGTCCCCTTTGTAGTTAATCCTTTACTTGGTATATTTCTTATGTTACTTCTGGACAAAACTTAATTCGTGATGGCAAGATAAATTGGGCAATGTGTGTACCATTAGTAAGAGAAAAGTCGGATGAACAGTGCACGGGTTGTTCATTTGGCAAAACTTTTCGGCAAGCAGCAGCACTCGTGAACGCGAGTAAGAGTGGAGCTGCGGCTGGACACTCAGTGCTGGTTACCCACTCCGATCACACTGCGGTCGTACGTGCAAGAATGGCCAGCGAATCTTGGCAGAGTGTCACGGTAGTGAAGACAGACTTCGTGCCAAGTTGGTCTCCCTCCTCTACACTCACTCCCCGCCCCCCCTCCCCCCCTTCTCTCTCTCTCTCTCTCTCTCTCTCTCTCTCTCTCTCTCTCTCTCTCTCTCTCTCTCTCTGCGGGCACGCGTTCGTCCGCAACGATTACGCTCAAAGAATAGCAAGTAACCACCTCGTGTTCGCAATAGAGATTCTGACCTCTGAGCACACTTGGTTGTGCAGGACTTGGTAAGTCGCTTCAAATCAGAAGGTTGGAGTTATGTCACATCTCACAAAGCCACTGCTAAAAGCAGCACTGCATTTCACTCACGTACGATTCCTACTCGCCGTAAAACTTTGAACACTTGTAGGTTTACACTGTGCCCGCGGATGCCGACTTTTCCAGACCTACGTTAAGGACTAGCCTGTTTCCCGCAACCACCACGAGAACCCCAACTCGCGATTTCCACAGATGACGTGCTGAAAGCCATGGATCAGGCAGTTGGGCAGGTATAGTACTTCTCGATTTCCGAAAAGCCTCCGAGTCAAGTACCACACCTACGCTTGTTACCTCAAGTACAAGCATATGGAGTATCAGACGAAATATGTGACAGGATTGAGGATTTCTCGGTATGGAGGACGCAGTATGTCATCTTGGATGCAGAGCCATCGACAGATGACTTCGTGTGTGCCCCCAGGGAAGTTTATTAGGTCCCCTGCTGTTCATCTGTACTACTACACATATAAAGACAGGTCGCAGTTTAATGTTGCTGCCAAAAATCTGTAATAGTTCTTGACCGATTTACTTCCAATTTTTCACAATACCCTACTAAATGTTCGGGCAGCCGCAGGCTACATAATCTTTATTATATGTATGGTTCGTAACTACACACACACACACACACACACACACACACACACACACACGCGCGCGCGCGCGCGCGTAAGGGAGAAACGTTGTTCGCAAAAATCTCGCAAAGTTCTTGACCAATTTTTTTGAAATTTTCACACGATGATCTAATAACATTTCGGACACACACAAACACACACAGGAGTCCTACCTGTTCACAGACAAAAACCGAGACGAACTGTCACTAAAGCTACTATCCTCATGGATTCAGCAGCTGGAAATGTCTTTCCTGTCCCCTTGTATTATTGACACCAACCAATTTACCCACTCATTTTCAGTGACTTCATTTCCCAATCCAGGTTTCGTAGGTTTCGTTTGCAACAAGAAACACTGTTCAGGATCAGGGAGAGGGAGAGGGAGAGAGAGAGAGAGAGAGAGAGAGAGAGAGAGAGAGGTAAGGGACAATCTGCGAGAAACAGAGATATTAATTGTAAAATGTTAGAGATGGCATGTTTCATTCATATTAGTAAAAAGTTTCACGAAAAACCGATAGATGGCACCACTTCGTCAACTTTCAGATTTTCGCTGTTGGCAGCTTTTTCGATTCGTGTGCAAATAAACTATGGCAAGTGCCTAAAACATGGCGGCAAGTGGGAGTGAAGTGTCCAAGGTTCGTGTGAAAAACAAGCTTTTCAGTTTTTTTTTTTAACGAGTGTATGTGTGACCTGTATACTTATGACCGATAAAGACCCGGAATACGTTCCTGAATCAGGTAAATATGAATATTTATTTCTGGAAGTAAACAGTGTTAAGTTGCGTCCCTTAACATTATTAACATGAATTTACGTGATGCCAGTAATGTTAAGGGCTATCCTGAACACTACTTACTTGCCACAGTAAGAAATCCAGATTAGTTTTCTATGAAGTATTATGGTATCTTTAAATGTAGCTATATGTTAATACATAGCCTTCTAACAGCAATCGGTACTAAGTTACGGATCTGTTGTTATGGAGTTTCTCTATTCCTCATGCTTATTTTTTCAATTTTTTTCCCTAGAGAAGGTGTGTGGGAGAATTTCAATGTATATGTTACATAATGAAAACTACAATGGATGTGCAGCTTCAGGCGTTTTATTATTCATGTACTGAGAAAACAATGTTTTAAGAAAAGTAATAATATTAAGTAAATGCACAGAGAATAAAATGTTTTCGTGTAAAAAATGTTCAGTAAGTGTGTTGAGACTACAATGTTTCGAGTAAATAATGTTAAGTACGTGTTCCTGAAAGTTTGAAAAATTTTCTTCGAATTGATATTACATACTAAAAATATGCAACTACTGATACTGTGTAATAAAGCAATGCTGTAGCATGAAAAAAATGATTTTGTATGTATTTCAGATACCTGATTTATGAAATTTTCATTAAAATATTTGTGGTGCGTTTTCTCAGCACTACTGATTTATCCCTCACCATTTTTACTGCCGTGCCCTTCAATGGCTAAGGTTCGCTAGTGTCTAATTTTAACGACCTTGCCGACAATATTAAAGCAGCCTCACGCTTTTCACAAATGATGCATGAATTGCTGCCTGAAAGAAGCTGCACAAATATTCAGTCCGACCTTGAGGAGACTTCAGAAGTACCGCAACGATTGGCAAATTGCTATTGATGTACACAAATGGAAAATTATGAACTTCAAAAAGCGAGAAGAGATCAGCGAATATTGGAATCGCTCGTCTCCCGGAAATATCTGAGTACAACACTTTTAGGGCCATGAAGTGGGGTGATTACATACATTAATTCGTGGGCAAAGCAGGTGCCAGACTTCGGTTTATTGGTTGAATACTGGGAAAATACAATCAGTGTACAGAGAAAATTGCTTACAAAACACTCGTGTGACCCTTTCTAGATTATTTGTGAAGTGTGTGAGACTGATAACAAATAGGACTGATAGCAAATATTGGATGAATATGCTATACAAGGAAGTACAGCCCAGAGCAGTACACCTGAAATGCAATAACTCCCGTTAGTAACTCGAAAACAAATTTCATACATATGTTCATATGAACCTTTTTTTATCATGATCTAAGGAAAGTGTCGTCAAATACCTTGTATCAGTGTGAGGCAGAAAGATGTTAACATTAAATGGGTGTTACCGTTTTTGCTTTTTCTCAGATTAAACCATGGCGTCCCAACATTCCACTGAGGAACGAAGAAAGATTACTGCCCGGATGGAGGTCGTTCAGCCCCAAGCATCGTACAAGAAAAATTGAGGTCTGGACCGTACAGAATGCATCATCACGTCTGAGCACTGGTAGGATCTACAAGAACTCTGTAAGGATGGGGTCCATTCAAGATGACTGCATAGGAAACAGCGGTAGAAAGACATCGTCCGAAATGAACGGAGTATCATCCTCGTCCAGAGACAGGTGGCAGCCCGCCAAAACCAAGTCCTCGTGCAGACTCTCTCTGGAGCATTTCATTTCTCACAGGTCATGGTTAGAAGTTTGTCCCATGATTCAGCCAGCTGACAAACACTGACAGGACAGCACGTGTGAGTGTTGCACAAATTATCTTGGGAGTGCTGCACATGGAGCCTGACATTCTGTTCAAGTTTTCTGACGAAGCAACATTCCACGTCAGTGGCCGTGGGAACCAGCACAAACGTGTCATCTGGGCGACTGAGTACCCCCTAGAAGTTCCGAAGCACATGCGAGGTTGCCCCCAAAGTGAACTTTCGGTGTGAGGTGAGCAAATCTGGGGCGACTGGACGCTTCTATTTTGAAAAACAGACCGCCACGGGAGAGAATTACCCTGCCGTGCTCAAGCACGTTTGTAGAGGGGAACGCACCACTCGCCATTGTCCAGCGAGGCTACTGTCAGCATTACGGCCCTGTCCATTACAGTCCCACAGTTCAGTTCAGTGTAGCCTGCGGGACACGTTCGGTAAACGCTGGGATTGGTAGAGGTGGTCCTCTCCAACGGCCAGCACGTTCACCCGACCTGACATAATGCGACTATTGCCTGTGGGACACGGTCGAGGATCGTGGGCGTTACCGTCAACAGTGAACATACTCTGTAACCACATCTATGCCTCATCATTTCACGTGATAAAACACGCATGTAATATAACATCATCTTGCATGCCCCTGCATACAGGGTGTTTTTTTCCGCCGGATCGATCAATGAGAGGATACGGAACAAAAAAGTTCAATGAACTTATGTCTGGAAATGTATGGTTTCCATGCTAGAGGCATTTTATTCAACCATATTTTGTTATAGGAACTGCGGTATAATACGAGCTGTACCACGCAGCCAGAGTTACAGTACGCATGGTTTCCTCCTAGAGGATGGTATTGATCCTCATATGTCATACCCTAGCACCCTCTCCTGCAATAGTAATTGGTAATTGTTGTGTCCGATTCTCTTCCCTTGCTCACTTACCTTGTACTGGATGTCATACGGCATTGGACACAATGGTTACGTACTGCAATCAAGGGCTTTCTGACATTATGTTTACATACGGTAACGCAAATGGCAACAGGCGGAGGGCATCAAGGTTGTATCAGGGCACCTATCCCCACCGACAACGATCACAGCATTCAATGTTTCAAATAGTGTTTCGCCGTTTGTCTGAGGCAAGGTCGTTTCAGGAAGCAGGAAATCTTGACGTATGGGTACACGAAATGTTCGGACACCAGACCTGGAGTAAAATGGGATGAACACTGTGGAAGATGACCGCCGTGTGTTCAGCCCTTACTAGCGACAGGCTTTGGACATCGGTAGCAGTTTCGTCACTGGTTTCCTCGTCAGGTAACCACGATTTCCTATTCGCAGATGAAACCACCTGTACCTTCAGCTTTAACAACAGTCATCTGAGGCAAAGTATGCAGAACCCCGATGGTATGGTGACAACGAATCATAAGCATGGGTGCAGCCGGAATGTGTGAGCTGGGATAATTGGCGACCGTATTTTGGGACCAGTCTTCCTTCCACGTCACCTAACAGGCCAGAACTATCGGCGTTCCTAGTGGCGTGAATTTGCCTCCCCTGCTGGAAGAACTGCAATTCACGATTCAAAGGCTTATGTGGCTCCTACACTTCGTCAGACTCATCTCAATCGCGTCCTCACCGGTCTACGGATCGGATGAGAGCGCCTCGTTACAATGGCCTGCTCGTGCACCGGAACTCAACCCGTGCTGTTTCTGGTTATGGGGCCATCTCAAAAGTATCGTGTATGCAGGGCCCATTCCAGGCGTGGAGACACTGGAGCAGAGTATTCGTGCTGCCTCTGACACTGTTCGGATGCAGCCTGGCCGATGTGAACGTACGGCGCGTGCACGCATGCGTTGTGGCACAAGGAAACCACTTCCAACGCATACTGTTGGTTGGTTGGTTGGTTGGCTGGTGTTTAAGGGACCAGACAGCAAGGTCATCAGTCCCTTGTTTCAAATGAGGTCCATTCTGATAGTGTGACATCTCAGAAATTTCAGAACAATAAAAGGGAAAAGGCTAAAAAATTTAAAAGGGCAGTCATGTTGTCAATGGCAAAAACAAAATGAGGTAAGTCAGCAAGAGAGCGAACCCAACGCTATGCTGAAGCAGCAGAGGCAAGAGTAAAGGGGGGGGGGGGGGGGGCTCGGGAATCTCCAAACACGGCTTACAGTTGGAGATACCCCAACACTCACGGCCCTGCCCCAACACCAGAGAGAGATTAAAAACCTTAAAACTGAGAATAAAAACCACTTTCCCGGAGGAAACCGAGAACCAGGGAGACCATCCAGGAATCGTCAGCCAACATCAAAGGTAAAGTGCAGGGGAGTCTGCACTTAGCACGCAGACCCAAAAGAAGGGGCCATTCAACCAAAATGTGGGCTACTGACTGGAAGGCTCCACAAACACATACTGTTACCGTGGCTGGACGGTACAGTGCATATAAGAGCACAGTCTCTGTAACCAATGTATGATTGAATAAATGCTATCTAGCATCGAACCCATGCATTTCCCGACCTAAGTTTATTAGACCTCTTAATGTCCCGTATCCATTCCAATAGAACTACTGACAGCCTTGGGAGAGCCAGACCTAACAAAACTCTACCATCTGGTGAGCAAGATGTATGAGACAGGCGAAATACCCTCAGACTTCAAGCAGAATATAATAATTCCATCTCAAAGAAAGCAGGTGTTGACAGATGTGAAAATTATCGAACTATCAGATTAATAAGCCACGGCTGCAAAATACTAACAAGAATTCTTTACAGACGAATGGAGAAACTGGTAGAAGCCAACCTCAGGGAAGATCAGTTTGGATTCCGTAGAAACGTTGCAACACGTGAGGCAATACTGACCCTATGACTTATCTTAGAAGAAACATTAAGGAAAGGCAAACCTACGTTTCTAGCATTTCTAGACTTAGAGAAAACTTTTGACAATGTTGACTGGAATACTCTCTTTCGAATTCTGAAGGTGGCAGGGGTTAAATACAGGGAGCGGAAGGCTATTTACAAATTGTACAGAAACCAGATGGCAGTTATAAGAATTGAGGGACATGAAAGGGAAGCAGTGGTTGGGAAGGGAGTGAGACAGGGTTGTAGCCTCTCCCTGATGTTATTCAGTCTGTATATTGAGCAAGCAGTAAAGGAAACAAAAGAAAAATTCAGAAATGTAATTAAAATCCATGGAGAAGAAATAAAAACTTGGAGGTTCGCCGATGACATTTTAATTCTGTCAGAGACAGCAAAGGACCGGGAAGAGCAGCTGAACGGAATGGACAGTGTCTTGAAAGGAAGATATAAGATGAACACCAACAAAAGCAAAACGAGGATAATGGAATGTAGTCGAATTAAATCGGGTGATGCTGAGGGAATTAGATTAGGAAATGAGACAAAGTAGTAAAGGAGTTTTGCTATTTGGGGAGCAAAATAACTGATGATGGTCGAAGTAGAGAGGATATAAAATGAGACTGGCAATGGCAAGGAAAGCGTTTCTGAAGAAGACAAATTTGTTAACATCGAGTATAGATTTGAATGTCAGGAAGTCGTTTCTGAAAGTATTTGTATAGAGTGTGGCCATGTATGGAAGTGAAACGTTGACGATAAATAGTTTAGACAAGAAGAGAATAGAAGCTTTCGAAATGTGGTGCTACAGAAGAATGCTGAAGATTAGATGGGTAGATCACACAACTAATGAGGAGGTATTGAATAGGATTGGGGAGAAGAGAAATTTGTGGCACAACTTGACTAGAAGAAGGGACCGGTTGGTTGGACATGGTGTGAGGCATCAAGGGATCACCAATTTAGTATTGGAAGGCAGCGTAGAGCGTAAAAATCGTAGAGCGAGACCAAGAGATGAATACACTAAGCAGATTCAGAAGGATGTAGGTTGCAGTAGGTACTGGGAGATGAAGAAGCTTGCACAGGGTAGAGTAGCATGGAGAGCTGCATCAAACCAGTCTCAGGACTGAAGACCACAACAACATGCTCTCATCTATCAATCCCTGCAGTTTGTACACGGTCGAAAAAGTCACCCGGCAATTGTGTGCTGGTACAACTAAACCACATGGGGATTGCTGCCAGGAAGAGCTTGCCGTAGACATTTAGAGCGAGACGGCCATCTCCTGCAGCGTCCCCTTTAAACCACTCTCGGCTAAGCCGTGTAGCGGCGGCCCCCTTTGACAGTGACAATGGGCGGGTTACGTATGCTAACGCGCGCGCCGCACAATGGCCCATTATAACCGCATCGGCGGCGCACATTACAATCGCCTGGCCTTGTGGACAGACGACTTGTGTAAACACGGGACCTCGAAGAGTAAACACTTTGTACAGCTCTTCGTAATGCATCTGCGGTTTCTCACAATGGCAATTACATGTCATGTGGAAGCTTCCCTCGTCACTTCCGACACAATCCTTCTGGGGTAGCGACACGAAGAAAGAGCGATACTTCCTGCTACCTAGTACTATCATCTCGATCCTTAAGCACTTCAATTGGTAAGAACTTTGCTACGCAGACAATCATTCACAGCAAGCACAGAAATATTCGTTTCGTAAACAAAAAACCCCTTTTGTTCCTGCAATGTATTTTATTTCTTCCCGGTGCGATTCGCCTTTGATTTTAAGGCATCTTCAGCGGAATCTTAGGGTGATGCAGTTTTGTTTCGATATGCTATATTTGTAGAATATAAAATAGTTCGCGTCTTGTTTATTTTATGTAAATATGTGATTACTTACAGCTATTCGCGTATTTTGGTTGGCATCTGCTTTCCCTCGCGTCTGGTCAGAAACAGGCCGTCGCACTGTAACTTCACTTACGAAAGCACGTTTTCATGTTGCGAATATCTTTCTCCTCAATTTTCATATTCCTTGAGCTAATTGTAGAGGAGCACTATTGCTCTCCTTGACTAATTTTAGATATTTTGCCGAAAATTGTGATTTAAAGTCTTAACTAACGTGTGTACACTTTGTCTCTCCCTGTTTTGTTTTGTTTACATAAATGTCACCAACCTAAACGAAGTATATGCTGAAAACTAACGTCTGTTCGTGAGTCTGTATATGTATGTATTCGTAACATGGAAAATTTGTTTATGTTTCGTAAGTGATCTTATTGAACGACCTTCAGCACGTGACCAGATGAGAGGAAACGCAAATACCAAATAACGCGAAGAACTGTAAGTAACCATTTATTTACGTTAAAAGCAAGATGTGAACTGTTTTATAATCTACAAATAGCGTATATCAAAACGAAACAGTATAACACCTCATTCCACTGAAAATGCCATAAGGTAAAAGGTGAAATGGATCTGGAAGAAATAAGATACATTGCGGTTTTGATTTTGAAAACGAATACTTAAATTGCGTACCTTTCATAACCGATTAACCCTGTTCAAAATTCAATGCCCCTGTTGCAAGTGGTCTCTCTAAACGGCTTCCAGAGGCAATGGAAAGATTGTTTTTCTGTATTTCATACAATTACGGATCAAAATCACAAATTTGAAATGGTGTCACAAACTACTCATTAAGATAATATTTCCTTCATGTGGAGCCACTGATATATAAAACTTAATGGAAAGATATATGGAAGATTATTACAGGATGTAAATTTCCGCCTCAGGCCAATACAACTTGAATATACACAATAAAAGTACACATAACAGAAAAGTAGTGCAAAAATGCCATTAACGTATAGATAACATAATTTGTTTTCTTTCTTACATGTCAAAAATCATCTACACATATATATCTTCGGTTAATAAACCTGATGCTTCGTAAATAAAAGTAAGAAAATTTTTGTGATGTGTTGATTTCCTGTCGACTTGAAACGATTTCATTTATCCTCAATATATGCCCCTTTAAAAATCAATACGTTTTGTCATTCGATAAATGTAAATGCCGTGTGGCTAGGGCCGGCCTCCCGTCGGGTAGACCGCCCGCCTGGTGCGAGTCTTTCGAGTTGACGCCACCTCAGCGACTTGCGTATGGATGGGGATGAAATCATAATGATAAGGTTCATCTGGTGACTAGGAATTTACTCTACGCGTTTTATCTTTTATTTTCGGAAAGAAAAATGACAAGGTGCTGTATGGCGGAGGATCCACTGCGCTGATCTTTAGAGCGTAGTTGTGTACTTGTGACATATTCGATGATGTGTTGTCCTAATAAAAAATACTTTTTTACGAATTTTTTCAAAATTTTGCTGTAAATTGATTTTTTTTTGTATCAGTCGGCAGTAACAGTACGTCTATCTTCTAATGCCATAGCAATAATATGACCAGCTCAGAAAAAAAAAATTTGAGCAACCATCTTCGTACCAGCTCTGCCATTTCGTCGGACCTTTTAATGCTTGGGTTCACTTCGTGAGACCCACTGAGCGAACTGAGATCTTTTCATGATGATAACAAATCCATGATTGACGACAAGCAACATTATTTGAAGTGACGCCTCGAATTTTTTATTTTTCTGAAGTTTTTGTACACCAATCAACTCGTCTTCGTTCTTCATCGGAAGTATATTTGGAATCTAGTGACAACAAAGTTGTCTCACGTCGCCGGCCGGATTAGACGAGCGGTTCTAGGCGCTACAGTCTGGAGCCGCGCGAGCGCTACGGCCACAGGTTCGAATCCTGCCTCGGGCATGGATGTGTGTGATGTCCTTAGGTTAGTTCGGTTTAAGTAGTTCTAAGTTCTAGGGGACCGATGACCTCAGAAGTTAAGTCCCATAGTGCTCAGAGCCATTTGCACCATTTGTCTCACGTCTGTTGATATAAAATGTTTTGTATTTCATTCATACCAGTGCCCAATATCGCGGGAATAAATTCACAAGTTGTTCGTCGCTCAACTGCAAGCAGTCCTGGAGAAGCAGCAATATTCTGATCAGCAATAACAGTTCCTGGGTGCCCTTCACGAAATTCATCGCTAAGAAGACCACGCTCGTTTTCGAATTTGCTGTAGAAGGTTGCCTTGAATGATTCATCATGGGAAATTGCTTTTCTCAGCCCATCTCCACATCGTTTAGGCGTTAATGAGGATTCAAAATCGTAGCAAGTCATAGCCTGCGAACAGCTTATCTCGTCGAGTTCTTTTTTACTTCACGCAGTCTTTAAATGATGGTAAACTATTAGAGTCAATCCAACAAACTACTCTCCACTCACAACACGCAACGCGTGAAGCAGTAGCTGTGAAATACAATCAAATTTCGTTTGCCCAGTTTTCCTAGTACAGCGTCACGGTGAAGCGGCCACGCACACCCAGAGGATCCGTCAGTAAGGCATTCCCTGCAGACCGACATCGGTTGACTGAGGTCACGAAAAACCAGAGGCACATCTTTATAAAGGTTGTCATTACAGCAGCCTCTTTTGGCAAAATTACTGAAATGGAGTGTATCCACAGGCGACCGCAACGGGGGTAAAAATGATATAATTTTAGAGTTTTAGATGAAAATGATACACAAATGTGTGTTTAGTTTATACTAAAGTATTAGTATTTCCGTACCTAACTACTGCACCTGAGAAACAATCAATTGATCTCTATTAATCGCGTAAGATACATTAAGCTTTATGTAATTCTTGTGAAATTTAGTTCTTGGGGCAATACACGTTCTTAAATTAGGTGCATCAGTTATATCGAAAGCAGCTGTTGTAGAATATAGCCGCCATCCCCCAGCTCTCTTGGAAAAATTTCTGCGGACGCCAATGACACATTCCCGCCGTTCCCCATTCGACCCGCGAAACTGAAATGAACAGAAATAACAAAGACGCAGAGGAAGGAAGAGTCGTAGTGACGTAGTATTTTTCGCAGCTCATTAGGGAGTTACCCGCGCGCAGCTAAGGACTGGCAGATGGATGTTAACCGTTAGCGAGAGCAGAGACGGCGCTTTTGAAGCGGCAGGATGTCACCACGCACCGGCGGCTGCGTGTCCAGCGAGTCGGCTGGAGCGGACTTTCTCCAGTGCGTGTGTGTGTGGAAAGCGCCGGCTGCGCCCAGAGCAGGTGTCCAAACCCTGGAAGCGCCTGGTCGCGAAGTCAGGCGCGCACCTGCCTCAAACAGGAACACTGTCCTAATCATGGCCGTACACAGTTGGGCGAGGTAATGGGTGGGCAAAAAATTACGATATATCAAAGTATCGATATTTTCGCAATGTTGTTGTTGTTGTTGTCTTCAGTCCTGAGACTGGTTTGATGCAGCTCTCCATGCTACTCTTTCCTGTGCAAGCTTCTTCATCTCCCAGTACTTACTGCAACCTACATCCTTCTGTATCTGTCTAGTGTATTCATCTCTTGGTCTCCCTCTACGATTTTTACCCTCCACGCTGCCCTCCAATACTAAATTGGTAATCCCTTGATGCCTCAGAATATGCCCTACCAACCGATCCCTTCTTCTAGTCAAGATTCGCCACAAATTTCTCTTCTCTCCAATTCTGTTCAATACCTCCTCATTAGTTATGTGATCTACCCATCTAATCTTCAGCATTCTTCTGTAGCACCACATTTCGCAAGCTGTTATCCTCTTCTTGTCCAAACTATTTATCGTCCACGTTTCACTTCCATACATGGCCACACTCTATACAAATACTTTCAGAAACGACTTCCTGACACTTAAATCTATGCTCGGTGTTAACAAATTTCTCTTCTTCAGAAACACTTTCCTTGCCATTGACAGTCTACATTCTATATCCTCTCTACTTCGACCATCCTCAGTTATTTTGCTACCCAAATAGCAAAATTCCTTTACTACTTTAAGTGTCTTATTTCCTAATCTATTTCCCTCAGCATCATCCGACTTAATTCCACTACATTCTATTATCCTCGTTTTACTTTTGTTGGTGTTCATCTTATATCCTCCTTTCGAGACACTGTCCATTCCGTTCAACTGCTCTTCCAAGTCCTTTGCTGTCTCTGACAGAATAACAAAGATTTTATTTCTTGTCCATGGATCTTAATACCTACTCCGAATGTTTCTTTTGTTTCCTTTACTGCTTGCTCAATATACAGATTGAATAACATCGGGGAGAGGCTACAACTCTGTCTCACTCCCTCCCTAACCACTGCTTCCCTTTCATGTCCCTCGACTCTTATAACTGCCATCCGGTTTCTGTACAAATTGCAAATAACCTTCCGCTCCCTGTACTTGACCCTTGCCACCTTCAGAATTTGTAAGAGAGCATTCCAGTCAACATTGTCAAAAGCTTTCTCTATTTCTACCAATGCTAGAAACGTAGGTTTGCCTTTCCTTAAGCTATACTACTAGCTATCAAAATTGCTACACCACGAAGATGACGTGCTACGCAAATGATTAGCTTTTCAGAGCATTCACTCAAGGTTGGCGACACCTACAACGTGCTGACATGAGGAAAGTTTCCAACCGATTTCTCATATACAAACAGCAGTTGAACGGCGTTGCCTGGTGAAACGTTGTTGTGATGCCTCGTCTAAGGAGGAGAAATGCGTACCATCACGTCTCCGACTTTGATAAAGGTCGCATTGTAGCCTATCGTGGTGGCGGTTTATCGTATCCCGACATTGCTGCTCTCGTTGGTCCAGATCCAATGACTGTTAGCAGAATATGGAATCGGTGGGTTCAGGGCGGTAATATGGAACGCTGTGCTGGATCCCAACGGCCTCGTATCACTAGCAGTCGAGATGACAGGCATCTTATCCGCACGGCTGTAACGGATCGTGCAGCCACTTTCCGATCCCTGAGTCAACAGATGGGCACGTTTGCAAGACAAGAACCATCTGCACGAACAGTTCGACGATGTTTGCAGCAGCACGGACTATCAGCTCGGAGACCGTGGCTGCGGTTACCCTTGACGCTGCATCACAGACAGGAGCGCCTGCGATGGTGTACTCGAAGACGAACCCGGGTGCACGAATGGCAAAACTTCATTTTTTTTTCGGACGAATCCAGGTTCAGTCTACTGTATCCTGATGGTCGCATCCCAGTTCGGCGACATCGCAGTGAACGCACATTGGAAGCGTGTATTCGTCATCGTGATGCTGGCGTATCACCCGGCGTGATGGTATGGCGTGCCATTGGTTAAACGCCTTTACCACCTCTTGTTCGCATTGACGGTACTTGAACGGTGGACGTTACATTTCAGATGTGTTACGACCCGTGGCTCTACCCTCCATTCGATCCCTGCGAAACCCTATATTTCAGCAGGATAATGCACTATCGCATGTTGCAGGTCCTGTACGGGCCTTTCTGGATACAGAAAATGTTCGACTGCTGCCCTGGCCAGCACATTCTCCAGATCTCTGACCAATCAAAAACGTCTGGTCAATGGTGGCCGAGCAACTGGCTCGTCACAATACGCCAGTCACTACTCTTGATGAACTGTGGTATCGTGTTGAAGCCGCATGGGCAGCTGTACCTGTACACGCCATCCGAGCTCTGACTCAATGCACAGGCGTATCATGGCGGTTATTACGGCCAGAGATGGATGTTCTGGGTACTGATTTCTCAGGATCTATGCACCCAAATTTTATGAAAATGTGATCACATGTCAGTTCTAGTATAATATATTTGTCCAATGAATATCCGTTTATCATCTGCATTTCTTCTTGGTGTAGCAATTTTAATGACCAGTAGTGTATTTCCTTTTCGCTAACGTAAATTCTCTTTCTGAGTACGTAACGCACTGTCCCATGTCGTTTAGAATCCAACCGGGCTTGATCGCTTTTTCTTCTCCCCGATACGAGTGAAAGCCCTCCGCGAGATTACAGCCGGAAAAGGAGTAAACAGAGAAATCGCACAGCGGCGCCACTTCCCGGCGAGAGCTCAACGCCGGCCGATTCCATAGCGGCGACAGGCCAGCTTTCATCGCACACACTCCACCCAGCCATTATGCCGACAGCGCGCCGATTACGTCACGGCCGCTGCAGTCCGTCTGCCTCAAAGGCGCATGCGCAGTCCGCCCTATCGTCTCTGCCTTAATTGTAACCTCTCTGACTGGCTGCGCTCCGTCCATTGTTTTCTAACGAGGCGGCACACGTCGATTCCGTCACTCGCAGTGCACCAGAGATTGTGTCACAGAGAGAAAGTGAAGCGCGACTATTGGGAGCACGTTGCATTACTAACAGGCTATCACAATCCCCGAACACTTCTACCGCACCCATATTCAGGAAACCACTATGAAGCAGGGATGGCAGTTATCGCTGAAACAGCCGGTTTTCAGTTACTTTTCTTTTTTTTTTTAACATTAGTTTAACCCGTGTTAAAACCACGCAAAATAACAGGTTTCTGTAACAACCCATTCTCATGTTTTTATTCCTACTATTTCCTATACTAACGTAAAAATCGAACATAGATTGAAAGATTTTGACACAGTGTTTTGAGATACGCAGAATCAAAATATTAAATTAGTCTAATAAAAGAAACCTTTGTCTGTCCGCCATTCGCAGCTTTTCTCGAAAGGTGACTAGTGGTAAAAAAAAAAAAAAAAGAAAAAAAAACACCAGTATCCTCCTACTGATTCAAATCTTTTAAAACTTCGCAGAAACATCGGGTTGTATTTATTTATTTTATTTTACACATCTAGTTCCGTAGGACCAAACTGAGAAGCAAATCTCCAAGATCATTGAACGTGTAAGTAAACGAAATTACAACATAAAGCTAATAACAGATAAAATAAAATGTTTATGAACCTAAAGAAAGACAAGATATAATTTTATGTAAACGCAGTCAACATTTTAACACAAGAATTAGCTTAATTTTTCAAGGAACTCCTCGACAAACCAGAATTAATGACCCATGAGGAAAGGCTTCAGTTTCTATTTTTAAGTGCGTGGATTACTGCTAAGATTTCTTATCATAACATGTGTCATAAGCGAATGAAAGTAAGCAAAATAGACTAATTTTCGTGTCGAAGTATCACTTACTTCAGATATCGTTCGAATAGTAGAAATGGCAGCATTATGTCTTTGAACAAGATCCTGAGGATCATACATACCACAATTTGGGCATCACGAGTAGTCCGTGCTAAAGGGTGAAAACTGAGGTTGAGTAAGTGTTTTTCGTGTTAATTTGCAGTTTTCAAGGGCTACAAGCATATAAAGGGATGTTATGCAGACACAGGCAACCGATCAGAGAGTGAATTGTTCGTCCAGGGATTGGGTGTTTCTGTTCTCGTCGGCGCGCAACTCGCTTTACCTGTGTTTCAGCCTGTGTGATTGTTGCATTTCATATTCTTACGAACTGTGTTGACATATTCCAGTTGTAATTCGTTGATACTGTAGCCATAGCATACTACATTATTTTGATTTTGTGATGCGTACGACTGAACATTTCTGCCCATTTCCAGTGCGGTGTAGCCGCCTTTCTGGCGATAATAACAGTCGAAAAAAAAAAAAAAATTAAAGCAAAACTCCTCACGAATATTACTCTTCAAGAAGTTGGCTGAAATAAAATTTCTTGAAGTTGGAAGGTTGTAACTCAAGAGTTTTCTATAAATGTTAGTGTTAACTTCTTTTCGTTGCTCCACTGCAGTGGGTTCTTCCTGTAAACTTTTTGAAGTGAAAATGGGCCACTGACCCCCTGGCGCGATTTCTCGTGGGTCTCATATAGGACAATCTGGTCATTGTTACATTTAGTAATTCTAAATCTACATTTTCATTTATACTCCGCAATCCACCCAGCGGTGTCTGGCGGAGGGCACTTTACGTGCCACTGTCATTACCTTCCTTTCCTATTCCAGTCGCGGGAAGAACGACTGTCGGAAAGCCTCCGTGCGCGCTCGAATCTCTCTAATTTTACATTCGTGATCTCCTCTGGAGGTATAAGTAGGGGGAAGCAATATATTCGATACCTCATCCAGAAACGCACCCTCTCGCAACCTGGCGAGCAATCTACACCGCGATGCAGAGCGCCTCTCTTGCAGAGTCTGCCACTCGAGTTTGCTAAACATCTCCGTAACGCTATCACGCTTACCAAATAACCCTGTGACGAAACGCGCCGCTGTTCTTTGGATCTTCTCTATCTCCTCCGTCAACCCGACCTGGTACGGATCCCACACTAATGAACAATACTCGAGCATAGGTCGAACGAGTGTTTTGTAAGCCACCTTCTTTGTTGATGGACTACATTTTCTAAGGACTCTCCCAATGAATCTCAACCTGGCACCCGCCTTACCAACAACTAAATTTATATGATCATTCCACTTCTAATCGTTCCGTACGCATACTCCAAGATGTTTTACAGAAATAACTGCTACCAGTGTTTGTTCCGCTATCATATAATCGTACAATAAAGGATCCTTCTTTCTATGTATTCGCAATACATTACATTTGTCTATGTTAAGGGTCAGTTGCCACTCCCTGCACCAAGTGCCTATCCGCTGCAGATCTTCCTGCATTTCGCTGCAATTTTCTAATGCTGTGTATACTACAGTTGTTAGTTACAATCACACAAGTTCTTGAAAATTACAGAAAATGTAATCATTCGCTGAAACTACATTATCCCAAGTATTCCCACCATGTTTCCTGCTTCAAATATGTGTACATTATTTTTTAGTGTAGACGGAATTTCAGTAGATAATCCAGCAGCCCGAATAGACAATGTTTACATTCTCAATTTCATTTGCTATTGTGAATTACAGTAATTAAAAAGTGAATAGATGTCAGTATGTTAAACAATAGTAAAGGAAGCTGACAGTATGACAAAGAGTTGTTAAGGTACACTGTGTGATCAAAGGTATCCGGCCACTTGGCTGAAAGTGACTTACAAGTTCGTGGCGCCCTCCATCAGCAATGCTGGAATTCAGTATGTTGATGGCCCATCATTAGCTTTATTGACAGCTTCCACTCTCACAGACATACATTCAATCAGGTGCTGGAAGGTTTCTTGGGGAATGGCAGCCCATTCTTCACGGAGTGCTGCACTGAGGAGAGGTATCGATGTCGGTCGGTGAGGCCTGGCACGAAGTCGGCGTTCCAAAACATTCCAGAGGTGTTCTATAGGACTCAGACCAGGACTCTGTGCAGGCCAGTCCATTACAGGGATGTTATTGTCGTGTTGAAAGATGGAATCGCCGTCCCCGAATTACTCTTCAACAGTGGGAAGCAAGAAGGTGCTTAAAACATTCCGTGATCCATGGCTCGGAGGACGTCATGTGACAAAAGTGCTGGATGAGTTTCACATTACGGATGTTTTCGGGCCCATACTGATTGGCATGGAAGAGGTCATTCTGTTGGGTATTTCTGATTACGTCCAAGCTAAGAATATGTTCTTGGAATCTACAAGAAATGAACGTCAATGAGACGGACGGACGGACGGACACACACACACACACACACACACACACACACACACACACACACACACACACACACACACACACAGTAGCAGGTAGCAGAGGAGAAGCGAAGCCACGTAACCGCCAGTTTTGCTGGCGCCAGGGAACTGTCTCACCGGCTTGGGCCGGCTTTCACCCGCATTTCGTCAGCTTCACCGACTTACGCCAGTGCTGCTGCGATTCAAATCTCCTCTTTCTTCCCTGTGCCCCGCGGTCGTCTAAAAAACAAATACCGGGTGATCAAAAAGTCAGTATAAATTTGAAAACTTAATAAACCACGGAATAATGCAGATAGAGCAGTAAAAATTGACACACATGCTTGGAATGACGTGGGGTTTTATTAGAACCAGCCCACATTGCTAGACGCTTGAAAGATCTCTTGGGCGCCTCGTTTGGTGATGGTCGTGTGCTCAGCCGCCACTTCCGTCATGCTTGGCCTCTCAGGTCCCCAGATTTCAGTCCGTGCGGTTATTGGCTTTGGGGTTACCTGAAGTCGCAAGTGTATCGTGATCGACCGACATCTCTAGGGATGCCGAAAGACAACGTCCGATGCGAATGCCTCACCGTAACTCCGGACATACTTTACAGTGCTGTTCACAACAATATTCCTCGACTACAGCTGTTGTTGAGGAATGATGGTGGGCATATTGAACATTTCCTGTAAAGAACATCATCTTTGCTTTGTCTTACTTTGTTATGCTAATTATTGCTATTCTGATCAGGTGAAGCTCCATCTGTCGGACATTTTTTTGAACTTTTGTATTTTTTTGGTTCTAATAAAACCCCATGCCATTCCAAGCATGTGTGTCAATTTGTACCTATCTATCTATATTATTCTGTGATTCATTCAGTTTTCAAATTTATACTGACTTTTTGGCCACCCGGTGCTATGCCTCCAAAAGTCCCCACAATGCGTTGTTATCAGTTCGGTTTTAGGGAAGGTAAATGCACCGGAGTGGCACTTCTGACCTTACATCCGATAGTGGATGCAAGGCCTTATGCAAAATCATAGGATTTGCCCACCTGGAACAGCGTGGAGGGTGCCGTAAGTTTTTATTTCTGCCGAAGTTAGGCATACAGTGTACCAAAAAGAAGAATGAACGATCAAGAGGCGAGATTTCACACTGAAAATGTTGCCGTTGTTCACGTCTACTGTTCAACCCACCTTTCGAATAAGTGATGAATAGAAAAGCTGACGAAAGAAATTTTTAGCTTTTGCTACGATGCGGCATCGAGAGAACGCTAGAATGAAAACTGGTGCCAGACTGGGATTCGAACCCGCTTTCCGCGGGCGGTCGCTTGAACCGCTTCTGCTATCCGAACACCTCTGCCGTCTGTCCCAAATCGCCACATGCCGCACACAGTTTTATTATTCGTCTTCGCTCACAGCCCTGTTGTACTGCCGCGAGAGGTCAGGCGTTATTGTGTATCTGCACTGAAAGACTACATCGGGATGTGGAGACTTCAGGGGCCATAGGGTTTGTTTTGCTGAGGACCGCGGCACGGGAAGACACAGGTTATGTGAATCGTAGTACCGCCATGCTCCACTCGCGAACACTGCATGGTCTAACAAGGCCATAGAAGAAGCATGCCCTATCCGAATCGGAGCTGGAGTCTGACGGTTTTGTTAATTCTGCCTTCCCAGTTCTTGTGATATCCCCTCCACAGAAACTTTCGTTCCCTAACACACATTTCTCTATTTCACACCCTTACAGGCTGAATTTTCTAACTGATTTCTAACCGAGAAGCCAGGTACATATATTCATAAATGTAGCAAACTTTAAAAATGCTTTAGGAGTCCTGTAGTAACGATTTATTTTAAAAGAAACTTTCACCGACAACTTCACCATTTTAGGAGTTGAATTTCCACAAATGTTGAAACACGTATTATTTTTATTTCTGCCAGAGAAACCATATGCCAAATTTAGTATGTCTAGCTTCGAAATTCCCTTAATGGCGACAAAACTTTCACCCCTATTTCAGTCCCTCAGGGGAGGAATTTCGAAAAATCGCTTCTTAAACGATGCCTACAGTGTAAGATCCACACCGTCTCCAAATTTCAACTTTCTATCATTGGCGGTTTGAGCGGAGAGATGAAGAGTCAATCAGCCAGGACATCCAACATAAAGATTTCTTTGCAGCCGGAACAAAAAAGCTTGTAGACTCTGGAACAAGTGTGTAAATGCTCAAGGGGATTATGTTGAGAAGTAGGAAACGTATTGCTTTTTAAAAATAAACGCTTTTTTCTGCAGGCCAGTTTGCCTCTCTCATTATTGAATGACCCTCGTACAAAGCATCTTTGGAGGTTCGATTATTTTACAGATCAGCTAATGTGTTAAACATCGGTCATCAGGTATGTACACGACAAAAAATTTGAAAAAAATTAAAATAGTGTTAAAAGTTTGTTGGAAATCGACAAGTCACCTTGCTATCGAACAACGCACGAGTACAGTCAATTAGCGCTCAGTTTTAAGAAAAAGGCAGTTTTTAACGTATCTCAATGTTTGTGACGTAATCTCTCCTGAAGTGTGTGTCGTACATTGGTATAATTGTACAGGCGCATTCAGTGCTGTACGTGGAAATGTGTTCCCAATAGGATATCTAGTAAAGGAGTAATAAATTAAAACGTCTTGTGTCTTGCTGAAGTTTGCTTAAACAACGAAAACGTACTAAGCGATAAACTTTTTTCATTTCATAATTTTGTGGGGGATGTCAGCGAGGAAAAAATTTTCGAAAACGTTTTCAATTATGTGTAAAGTTTGTCCCAAGTTGCAAAGTGCTGTCATTATCAAATACTACATGGTAAAAGTCCAGGTGTCTGCGCGCCGACAGTTCCACTCGGTTAAGACAAACACAGGCACTGTGACAAACTTCTGACATACGCTTACAGTGGGCGGCGCAGGTAAATGCGGCCCATGTAAGTATAACGGAAGTGCAGTGAAATTACAAAAACGAAGAGCTGCAATGGACGTACCATATTGCGGATTCAAAAATGGCTCTGAGCACTATGGGACTCAACATCTTAGGCCATTAAGTCCCCTAGAACTTAGGACTAATTAAACCTAACTAACCTAAGGACATCACACACACCCTTGCCCGAGGCAGGATTCGAACCTGCGACCGTAGCAGCCTCGCGGTTCCGGACTGCAGCGCCAGAACCGCGAGACCACCGCGGCCGGCATTGCGCCAATCTGGCTCATTGACGCACCCATCCAAATGGAAGTGGGCTACGTCGCTCAGCGAAACGAGAATGCCGATACTAATTCCCAAAAAACCCCGCGGGCAATCGTGCATCTGAGTCCTAACGCTCACAAGTTACAAAGATTTTCTTTCACACAGTTAAATAACTGTCACCCTTTGTCTTACGTAAAAGGTTTGCAGTATGAAGATTGAATCGAGAATGAATTTTCCAGACCGTGTCATCGCCCTGGATGACACACATCTGATAATCTGGGACTGAAGTATTTTGTAAGTACGTGTTGCAGTCACTGTTGAAAGACTATGAATTCGCAATAGTTCATTCCTTATAATCACGAGAAACTTCGCTTCCGGCTGCAATTGTTAGACATTAACTATCAATTATTTCATAGTTACTCGACTTTATCTACGACTACCTGGTAGCACTACCGTTTGTTCTGACGGCATAAAACATGGAGGAGGTCGTTCAATTTGGAGGATGCTATGTTCACCGGACTTGGATACAATGTGACGTCATTATGACGTATACACGCTACATCGAAAACGATGGAAACCGTATATCGACTATTCGACCTTTGTGAAC
Source organism: Schistocerca americana (assembly GCF_021461395.2). Classification (NCBI taxonomy): domain Eukaryota; kingdom Metazoa; phylum Arthropoda; class Insecta; order Orthoptera; family Acrididae; genus Schistocerca; species Schistocerca americana. The sequence continues at coordinate 80,250,616 of NC_060129.1, read as the reverse complement.
TTTCGAGAGATTGTGACAGGGTAGCGCTGTTCTCTGCGCCATTCGTTGAAATGTGTTTTGCGTTCCTTGCATTTAAATCGTGTACTGTACTGTGTTTGTGTCCTGTGCGTTGTTTTTCGTTTGCTCGTTTCTAATTATGTGTTCAGCTTTCGAGAGACTAATGAGAGGAAACCTTACCACCATGGAATGCTTTGACACTGCATTCAATCATTTCATACGTCAATCAGTACTAGACACTAACCTTTGGTTAAGACTACATTGAGAAATCCACTTCTCCTCGTATTTCATCTCCGGTTGACGATTTTTCTTCAACAATGCCTCATATTTTTCTTTTTACGTTCGAAATTCAATCATTCTACACATCAGTCATTACTGAACACTAAGGTACCTGTCTCTGCGGTCCGAGTGTAAAATTACTTGGAATTATGGTTGATAAAAGACTATCTTGGGGTGGACACATAAATTACTTAGCTAACAAACTTGCACGAGTTCTCTTTCAGCTATATAAATTAAGAAAAAAAATCAGCAAGAGTATGCTACTACAATCTAATATGTACTGACAAGACCAATTGTATGAAACCATACTAAAATGTTGATAATAAATAAATATTATTTTCGGCGTAAGCATTCAATACAACAATCACACAATCTAATCTGGTCGGGACATAAGAAGACTTCACTTTTTTACGTGGTGTTTTCAAGGCCACGGTCAGGAATACTTCTATTAGTATCCAGCTCTTTTATTTTGGCGAAATACATATACGCTGCCACACTGAGCTGTTTTCGGAATCGCACGTGTCAAAACAAACCACTAGCTGATGACAGTTTAGAATCTCGAACGTTCGTAAAAGTCGATAGGTGTGTTAATCGACTAAAGCGTATAAACGTCATAATGACGTCACATCAAATCCAGGTTGGGTGAACTTAGCATCCTCCGTTCAATTTGTGTGGCAGTGCTGCCCCTCCATGTTATTCCATCTCTTTGGCAGAACGGCACAGAACTACTGCGCTTGACTTCGTACTATGCGATGTGAAGGAATTCTGCTATCTCTGAAACAAAACAATACGACCTGAGAAGTTGTTTAGCGGATGCGTGGACAGAGGATAATATCGAGACGACGATGTAACGGTAGGTGCAACATGGATGTGCAATGCTGAAGAGCGTGATGCATGAAGCAGTTCGCGTGTTATGCAGCAGTTAACATCCAATGGCTTGTGAATTACAGTGCATTCACTTTGCAAGTGTACGAACACACGTGACAGCCGAGACGTCTGCTGCGTCATCGGCTTGCAGTAGACAATCTCTACAATCGCTACGTAGTTTAATACCACGACGAACAGCGACGACACGGTGATAATACGAGTTACCTAACTACAAAACAGTCGTAAGAGCCGCGTGTTGTTTTACAAATGGGCAACAATGAACTTGTCTGCTGCAGACATAAATGACAATGAATCGGCCGTTTAAGACGCCAGCGCACCTCATCTCCAGCGATAATGCCTTCTGTAACGTCTGAGCGCGCTGACGAGTACATCTGTCGCTTCCCAACCTCTTTGGCGCGCTGCCCTCCCGCTACTGCCAACGGCCGAGGAACTGTTTGAAACATCTGCCGGCGGCTAACGACTTATCAGATTTCTCTTTCTCTCTCTCTCTCTCTCTCTCTCTCTCTCTCTCTCTCCGGCGCTGTCTCGCGAATTTTGACGACGAGGGCGGACGTTGCGAGATGTAAAACAAAAGACGAGAGGCAGGAAGACGAAATGCTGGGCGCCATTGTTCTCTGGCATCAAGGCCCGGCCGCTCTTAAAAAGAGATTTATGGATGCGCTCGGCGCACACGGCGATGAAGGGGCAGCAGTCCAGCCGGTAATTGCGTAACGCGCACGCAGCAAACCAAGTAACGAACAAACCGCGCATTATGTATGTTCACTTATTCACACTTGCATATACAGTTTGTATCGCAGTTAATAGCGAAAATTGACATTGCTGCAGTATCTAAAAACTGAAGGGGGAGACACTTACCTAATGATTGAAAATGTACATTTTTTAAATATCCTGCTGATATTTTCAACTACATGATTTTTCGCAAACTGGTTGTGAAAACTTCATTTTGTGGGGGGTGCCAGCCAGAAAAGGTTTCGGACATGTTATAAATTGTGTCTAAAGTTTCTTGGAAGTCGCTAAGTTGCAGTGGTAGTTATCTGTCCGAAGTACAGTTTCCACATCCAATTTGCGGAAAATCGGGCAGTTTAAAATGTCGGCAGGGCAAGAACATTAAGTGTCAGGATATAAAAAAAAAGTTGAGGTATATCTTTCATAATTAGGTAAGTACCGCCACCTTTTCAATCTTCAGAACGATTTGAGTTCCATAAATTAGACAGCTTCAAATGTCCTATTACTTTACAAATGAGTCAAGCATGTAAAACCTTTATCGTTGAACACGCCAAACCCTAATTATGTTGGTTTAGTTTCGTATTATCCACTCACATGCTAACGGAAAGGTGTTGTAAAGGTCTGCAAACATGTTTCAGCTTTCCAGAATGAGATTTTCACTCTGCAGCGGAGTGTGCGCTGATACGAAACTTCCTGGCAGATTAAGTGTGCCGGACCGAGACTCGAACTCGAGACGTTTGCCTTTCGCGGGCAAGTGCTCTACCAACTGAGCTACCCAAGCACGACTCACGTCCCGTCCTCACAGCTTTACTTCTGCCAGTATCTCGTCTCCTACCTGAAGACGGGGCGTGAGTCGTGCTTGGGTAGCTCAGTTGGTAGAGCACTTGCCCGCGAAAGGCAAACGTCCCGAGCTCGAGTCTCGGTGTGGCACACAGTTTTAATCTGCCAGGAAGTTTCATGTTTCAGCTTTGTTGGAGGTGAATAAGCGCTCTCGTTATCAAACACAGAATGAGTAACAGTCTGTGTGCTGCCGCTGCTTTAAACGAAAGCTGGCTTTTCACGAATCTCAATGTTCATTGTCGCATGTCCTGAAATATTTAATTTTGCGAGAACGTTCACTGGCTTTTCACGAATCTCAGTGTTTAGTGTCGCATCTCCTGAAACATTTAATTTTGCGGGAACGTTCACTGGTAAACCTTGACACCTCGCCAAATTATGTTGCGAATAGAATTGGCAGCACAGAAGTAATGAATTAAAATGTCATGGTGATGCGGTAGTCAAAGGCGAAAATGTAATATCCGATAATTTTTTTTCCTTGCATCATTTTGTGAGGGGTGCCAGTCAGAAAATGTTTTCAAAGGTTTTAAATAATGTGTGAAGTTTGTTGGAAATCGCTATGTACTCTCATTCTGGAATACTGAATGAACAGATCTCTGAATAATGTAATCCCTAACGATTCCTGGAATGTCTAGCTCCAACAACCACTCAACGTTCAAAATCTGTTAATTCCCTGTCGTGCTGTCATAATCACGTCGGAAAGCTGTTTACAGTAAACACTTGACTATAAATGACACCTCCGACAACGCACTACCCTTTTATGCCCTGTGTACACGATACTACCGCTATCTGTATTCGTGCATATTGGTGTCCTATGACTTCTCACTTCAGTATATGCTTTCGAAAGTTGAGCCACAGCGATATTTCTGACGTAGAGGTCCGCAAAAATTCAGAAACCGTACTTTAACTATATTAAGCTGAAAATATTGGTTCGCATGGTGTGACGCATTAGCAAAATACGGAAGACCTTTTTCTAAATTGTGAAATCTTCTCTAAAGGAATATTTGGAATAAAAATTTTTCCTTCCAGTATTTTTTTTATTAACCATGAACTAACTTTAGACAGAGGTAAATTAAAATTATTCGATAAGAATTAAATGACTCCGCAAGTTGAAGGATAAATATGATTTGCGACCAAATTCAGATAAAAAGTTTTATCCCGGGCATTATATTTCTCCACCAGGCTTTATGTCAGATGCTCTACTATCTAGTATTCTAGTAGAATTTGAGTTAATAACAGTTAGGGCAACCTCTTTTTTGACAGGGTATGAAGTAAAATAGAAATAAACCTGTGGTATCGTTACGACTAGCCTCTCTCGTCTACTGAAATGCATTTTGTAATGGTGGATTGCTTTTGAATGTGAGTCTGTAATATAATGTCGACCGTTGTAAGTAGGGTGTTTAGGTTTTTATGTTGGTAACGCCACGTAGCGCTCTGTATGAAAATCACTGACTGTGCTGTGTGCAGTCTGTGGCTGGTTTGCATTGTTGGAATTTTTGCTATTGTAGTGTTGGGCAGTTTGATATGAGCCGCCAGCAGTGGTGGATGTGGGGAGAGAGATGGCGGAGTTTTGGGAACGGACGATCTGGACGTGTGTCCATCAGAAAGAGTAAATTTGTAATACTGTATATCATGAACTAATATATATATATATATATATATATATATATATATATGATGACTTTTCAGTATTATTAATGTAAATACATTGTTTATTCTCTATCAAAACCTTCCATTTGCTAACTATGCCTATCAGTAGTTAGTGCCTTCAGTAGTTAGAATCTTCTATTTAGCTGGCAGTATTGGCGCTCACTGTATGCAGTAGTTCGAGTAACGAAGATTTTTGTGAGGTAAGTGATTCATGAGAGGTATAGGTTATTTTTAGTCAGGGCCATTCTTTTGTAGGGATTATTGAAAGTCAGATTGCGTTGCGTTAAAAATAGTGTGTGTCAGTTTAGTGTTGATCGGAATAAGTAAAGAGAGAAATGTCTGAGTACTTTCAGTTCTGCTCAGCTGTTTGAAAATCAAATAACGTAAGAGGATTATCAGCACAGTAACTGATTAATTTTTCTAAGGGGATGTTTCACCGTCTTCATTCTTTTGTATTCGTAGAAGCTGTCTGGTTATTCCAGAAACTCGGGGAAGAATGTATGTAATTCATTACATTGTTCTGGAGACGGGTACAGCTCACTTACGCAAATCCTTCCGTCTTTTTAATAGCAAAAGCCGCAATGGAAGATTTCTAGGCACAGATGTGTAGTGGCATAGATCCTCCATAAAAAACTAAGGAGTTGGGACACAGTTTGACGGAGCTGTCGGCCGACCTCTGCCTATGGCATCTGGCGACCCTTGGCGGTGCGCTTTCGGCCCAACCTAAGGCTGATCAGCGCAACATCCCTGGTAGTGGGGAAATGCGCAAAAATCGGGCCGTCCGGCAACACTCGTCCAAAGAATGCTTTGATGCTGCTCTCCACGCTACGTTATCCCGTGAAAGCCTTTTCACCTCTACATAGCTAAAGCGGCTACAAACATTTGAACATGCTTACTGCAGTCGAAATATCGATACAGCTACCACACTGGTTTATACAGGGCGAGTGAAAAGTCCTTGGGCACCTTCGGAAGTAGGAAGATTAAAGAGAAAATTGAAATGTGATGAAGGGAACATAGGTTTGGCGTGGGGCAGCAACTTTTGGAGTAAATGTCATTCATGGCCGCCATCTTGACATGCGCCATTCTGGATTCAAGTAATTTTTTAAAAAAATGCGCTTGAGCGCTGGAATCGAGTGGTGTAATTTGATTTTGTCTATCCTGTACAGTTTAGAAGTTATTAATGTTCAAAGTTACCTTGGTACCGACTCATGTCTCGGGATGGGCAACACGTAGAACATGTGTTGTAGCAGTCGGTATAAAGGTAACTTCCCAGCTTTGAACATTAATTATGTCTAAACTGCACAAGATAGAAAAAAACAAATTACACCACTCAATTCCAGAGCTCAAGCGAGTTTTATTTGACGTGTCATGCACTCCCCTTCCCATTTAAAAAAAAATGACTTGAATCCAAAATGGCGGATTTCAAGACGGCGGCAATGATTAACATTCACTCCAAAAGTTGCGGCCCCACATCAAACCTATGTTCCCATGATCACATTTCAATTTTCCCTTTAATCTTCCAGCTTATGAAGATGTCCGAGGACTTTTGACTCGCCCTGTATTTCCGAAACAGCAGCCTCTACTTCCTTCTTCAGGTAGCATCTCAAAGCACTGATTGGATCTCGTTCAAGTCCCCCCACAAAATGAAATGAAACAGTGCGATGAATCGAACCCAGGTCCTTCATATGGCACCTGGAAATGTAATATGTTCAGCTACGCAGTGGACGATGAACATAAATTATAACACACAAATTATTGCTATTGTGTTATGGCTGCATGTTGTGAAGACCTTGACATACGGCTACTTCGGTATCTTTCCTGTGATATCTGCTGCATTCCAGTGAAAACCCAAACGGAGATATCTCAATTAATTGCTCGTGGAAACTCTCGCGCTTTATCAGCTGATTATCTAGGCATTTTTTCTTCTTTGGCCAAGCGACTACTTCTTTGTGATAAAGATAGGATGGGTTAGTGTCGTCTGAAGTGTGCTAATCACGAATTCTCGGGTCAGCACAACGCTCCCCTGGCCGCTGTCAGTTTTGGTGATCTGGATCCGCTACTCAAGTAGCTCATCAGTTTGCATCCGAGCCCGAGCGCTCCGCGTTCCCAGTCCTTGCACCCAGGACAGCGTCCTGGCAGCACCGGGAATCGAAAGCGGGTCTTCCGCACAGCAGTACGACACACTGACCACGGAACTGCAGAACTAATGCCCTCACTTCATAACCCAACGAAGCAGTTCAAGAGTTCTCTCATGCCGGGATGAAGAGTCTCCACCACGCACCTTACACTGTGTTGGGAGCAAACAGGGTCGTCCATTGTTCGTGACCGGGCCAAATATCTCACAAAATAAGCGTCAAACGAAAGAACTACAAAGAACGAAACTTGTCTAGCTTGATGGGGGAAACCAGATGGCGTTATGGTTGGCCCGCTAGATGGCGCTATACGTCAAACGGATATCAACTGCGTTTATTTTAAATAGGAACCCCCCCTTCTTTATTACACACTCATGTAGTACGTAAATAAATATGAATGTTTTAGTTGGACCACTTTTTTCGCTTTGTGACAGATGGCGCTGTAATAGTCACAAAAGTATAAGTACGTGGTATCACGTAACATTCCGCCAGTGCGTAGCGCATTTGCTTCGTGATACATTACCCGTGTTAAAATGGACCGTTTACCAATTGCGGAAAAGGTCGATATCGTGTTGATGTATGGCTATTGTGATCAAAACGCCCAACTGGCGTGTGCTATGTATGCCGCACGGTATCCTGGACGACATCATCAAAGTGTCCGGACCGTTCGCCGGAGAGTTACGTTATTTAAGGAAACAGGAAGAGTTCAGCGACATGTGAAACGTCAACCACGACCTGCAACAAATAATAATTCCCAAGTAGGTGTTTTAGCTGCTGTCGCGGCTAATCCGCATAGCAGTAGCAGACAAATTGCGCGAGAATAGTGAATCTCAAATACGTCGGTGTTGAGAATGCTACATCGACATCGATTGCACCCGTACCATATTTCTATGCACCAGGAATTGCATGGCGACGACTTCCAACGTCGCGTACAGTTCTGCCACTGGGCACAAGAGAAACTACGGGACGATAGATTTTTTGCACGCGTTCTGTTTAGCGACGAAGCCGAAGCTCATTCACCACCAGCGGTAACGTAAACCGGCATAATATGCACGTCCGGTTGAAGCGCTATTGAATAGCGTATTTCATGACAGGTGGATTCTAGATCGAAGCACCATACCATGGCTCGCACGTTCACCGGATCTGACGTCCCCGGATTTCTTCCTGTGGGAAAGTTGAAGGATATTTGCTATCGTGATCCGCCGACAACGTCTGACAACATGCGTCAGCGCATTGTCAATGCACGTGCGAACATTACGGAAGGCGAACTGCTCGCTGTTGAGAGGAATGTCGTTACACGTACTGCCAAATGCATTGAGGTTGACGGACATCATTTTGAGCATTTATTGCATTAATGTGGTATTTACAGGTAATCACGCTGTAACAGCATGCGTTCTCAGAAATGATAAGTTAACAAACGTACATGTATGACATTGAAACACCCGAAATAAAATGTTCAAAAGTACCTACGTTCTGTATTTTAATTTAAAAAACCTACCTGTTAGCAACCGTTCGTCTAAAATTGTGAGCCATATTTTTATGACTATTACAGCGCCATCTATCACAAAGCGAAAGAAGTGGTCCAACTAAAACATTCATATTTCTTTACGTACTACACGAATATGTAATAAAAAATGAGGGTTCGTATTTTAAAAAACGCAGTTGATATCCGTTTGACCTATGGCAGCGCCATCTAGCGGGCCAACCATAGCGCCATCTGGTTTCCCCCTTCAAGCTAGACGAGTTTCTTTCTTTGTAGTCTTTTCGTTTGACGCTTATTTCGTGAGATATTTGGCCCGGTCAATTTCAATTTATGTCCTTGTGCTGTTCCCATGTGAAAAGAATATATGCAATGGAAATGGTGCTGAGCATGTGGTTTAGGATATTGGGACAGACACAGGTGACACTCGAGCGGTCCCACACGTTCTACCCCGGGGACAGATCCGAGGGTTACACAGACAGTTGACACAGAGACGTGGCGTGTGTGGATGTGCATTGTTCTGCCGGAATGGCACCACGATACTGTTGAACGAGACACGCGTAAGGATGCAGCATGTCCGTAAGGCACTGTTGTGCCGTCAAGAGATTCTTCAATCAGTATCAGCCGTCATATTTGACCGTTCCCCATACTACGAGAGTGAGTCCAACGAAAGCCTTAAATTTTTTTTTTTTTTCAAATATTATTTATTGTGCAGAAGTGGTACAAACCTGTATCACTTTTCGACATAACCTCTCCCACACTCAATGCAAGTCCTACAGCGCTTACAAAGTGCATAAATTCCTTTAGAAAAAATTCTTTTGGTAGTCCACGCAACCACTCACGCACCGCGTGGCGTACCTCTTCATCAGAACGGAACTTCTTTCCTCCCATTGTGTCTCTGAGTGGTCCAAACATACGGAAAGTCACTTGGGGGCAAGGTCTGGTGAGTACGGTGGATGAGGAAGGCGCTCAGAATGCAGGTCTGTGATACTGTACGGGCAGTGTGGGGCCTTGCATTGTCATGTTGGAAAAGGACACCTGCTGACAGCAATCCACGTCGCTTTGATTTGATTGCAGGCCGCAGATGATATTTTTAGCAGATCTGTGTATGATGCACTGGTGACAGTGGTCCCTCTAGGCATGTAATGCTCCAAAATGACGCCTTTTTCGTCCCAAAAGAGAGTCAGCATAACCTTCCATGCTGATGGTTCTGTTCGAAACTTCTTTGCTTTTGGTGATGAGGAATGGCGCCATTCCTTGCTCGCTCTCTTCGTTTCCGGTTGGTGGAAGTGAACCCACGTTTCGTCCCCAGTAACGATTCTTGCAAGGAAGCCATCACCTTCTCGTTCAAAGCGCCGAAGAAGTTCTTCACAAGCATCAACACGTCGTTCTCTCATTTCAGGAGTCAGCTGCCGTGGCACCCATCTTGCAGACACTTTGTGAAACTGGAGCACACCGTGCACAATGTGGTGTGCTGACCCACGACTAATCTGTAAACATGCTGCAGTGTCATTCAGTGTGACTCGGCGGTTTTCCTTCACTGTGACTTCGACTGTTCCAATGTTCTGTGGAGTCACAACTCGTTGTGCCTGACCTGGACGAGGAGCATCTTCCACTGAAGTCACACCATTTGCGAACTTCCTACTCCATTCGTAGACTTGCTGCTTTGACAAACATGCACCACCGTACTGAACCTTCATTCGTCGATGAATTTCAATAGGTTTCACACCTTCACTACGCAAAAACCGAACAACAGAACGCTGTTCTTCCCTGGTGCAAGTCGCAAGTGGGGGCGGCCATCTTTATGCTGATACTGCGACGGTATGTGTGAATCTGCACTATGCTGCCACCTACAGGCCATTCTGCAAGCTGTTTGTAGCACGCTTACCAACGTACAGGATAACGGCGCGTGATTTCGATTTATTACAATTTTAAAGTTTTTCATTTGACTCGTATGATCCCACCGAGCGAGGTGGCGCAGTGGCTAGCACACTGGACTCGCATTCGGGAGAACGATGGTTCAATCCCGCGTCCGGCCATCCCGATTTAGGTTTTCCGTGATTTCCCTAAATCGCTCCAGGCAAATGCCGGGATGGTTCCTTTGGAGGGGCACGGCCGACTTCGTTCCCCATCCTTCCCTAATCCGATGAGACCGATGACCTCGATGTCTGGTGTCCTATCCCCAAAACAAGCCAAGCCAACTATGAAACTTCCTGGCAGATTAAAACTGTGTGCCCGACCGAGACTCGAACTCGGGACCTTTGCCTTTCGTGGCTAAGTGCTCAATGGTTCGCGGAATAGCAAGTTTGGAAGGTAGGACACGAGGTACTGGCAGAACTGAAGCTGTGAGGACGGGGCGTGAGTCGTGCTTGGGTAGCTCAGATGGCAGAGCACTTTGCGCGCGAAAGGCAAAGGTCCCGCGTTCGAGTCTCGGTCCGGCACACCGTTTTAGTCTGCAGAGTGAAAATCTCACTCTGTGTATGCAGGTACTTGACAATGGTGATAAATGTTGAAAACCCCAGTCATATAACGATTAGTTACTATGAGCAGTTATTCTGGTGCAACTTTCTACTAATCTTGTCATTATCTGACATATATTATGCTAATGGCCCTAAAGAAGAAAAATTGCTCTACAAATATTTCATCAATACTGATACGGTGCACACAACTACTGAAAAGGCGTGTTTTGATCAAAATCCACATTTTTCTAGCCATTCAAAACATGTCTAAACTTAGGTTTTGTCGTCTCTTTCTTAAAATGTAGACGTAATGCCCGCGTAACATGTCCACAGCTCGTGGTCTAGTGGCTAGCATTGCTGCCTGTGGATCATGGGGTTCTGGGTTCGATTCCCAGCCGGGTTGGGGATTTTCTCTGCCCAAGGACTGGGTGTTTGTCTTGTCCTTATCATTTCATCATCATTATTCGTGACAATGACTAGATTGGACTGAGTAAAGATTGGACTGTGCCAGAACTGGGACTTTGTACGCGTGCTGAAAACAGTGCAGTTGAGCGCCCCACAAACCAAACACCATCAAACATCCCACTTAACATTTCGTTTCAACTTCCCTCCTCGTCACTGACACCGTACATAAAAGATCGAGAACTCTGGGAGAACATAATTAGCAAACATCGAAACACAACAACACTAACAATGAAGTCTACTGTTGTGGCAATAGATTTGCAATGGCCATTAATGCAGACCGTTGCCAGCCATTTCCCTGCTCCATGCCCTATACTTGTGAGCTTCCTATCGTAGTTCCAGACCCCACCTACGCTACTACTGGTAAATGTGCTATAATACCTTTTTCAAAAACATACGCTGCAGTTACAAATATTTTGATAAACATGGGGCAGCTACTTCATTTGCGAGATTCAGTTGCTACTAGCCATTAGGAAAACATAAGGCGACACTAAGGTAATGTAGAGACTGTGCAGCATACTTACGCCCTCTGGACGCTGGTTTTGGTGGCTCTACCGTCAGGCAGCAGCACGGTCAGGTCCATGCTGCCGGCCAGCAGGTCTGGCGGCGTGTCCTCCGTGACGGGGACCGCCATGCTGGAACACACAAACAAGGGCCGAGGTTAGACGCGTGTCAGCTGCCTGCAGTCCCTGCCAAGACGTGACACTAGCACATACATGTGCAAAATATGCAACAGCCGTATCACTAAACACCAGGTGTTATGACAAGGTGTTCATATGCCATCGAAGTTGGTTGGTTGAGCGGTTGCGGTAGTAGCAGTGGTGGTGGTGGTGGTAGTAGTAGTAGTAGTAGTAGTAGTAGTGGTGGTAGTAGTAGTAGTAGTAGTAGTAGTAGTAGTAGTGGTGGTGGTTGTGGTAGTGGTTGTGGTAGTAGTAGTAGTAGTAGTAGTAGTAGTAGTAGTAGTATAGTGGTATAGTGGTTGTGGTAGTAGCGGTTGTAGTGGTGGTGGTGGTAGTAGTAGTGGTGGTGGTGGTGGTTGTGGTGGTGGTACTAGTAGTAGTGGTTGTGGTTGTGGTGATAGTGGTGGTAGTAGTAGTATAGTGGTTGTGGTAGTAACAGTTGTGGTGCTGGTAGTAGCGGTTGTGGTGGTGGTAGTAGTAGCGGTTGTAGTGGTGGTAGTAGTGGTGGTGGTGGTGGTGGTGGTGGTGGTGGTGGTGGTGGTAGTAGTAGTGGTTGTGGTGGTACTAGTAGTAGTGGCTGTGGTTGTGGTAGTAGTTGATAGTGGAAGTAGTGGTTGTGGTAGTAGTGGTTGTGGTAGTACTAGTAGTAGTGGTTGTGGTTGTGGTTGTGGTAGTAGTAGTAGTAGTAGTAGTATAGTGGTTGTGGTAGTCGTGGTTGTGGTGGTGGCAGTAGTAGTGGTTGTGGTGGTGGTGGTGGTGGTACTAGTAGTAGTGGTTGTGGTAGTAGTAGTGGTTGTGGTTGTGGTAGTTGTAGTGGTATAGTGGTGGTGGTGGTGGTGGTGGTGGTGGTGGTGGTGGTTGTACTAGTAGTAGTGGTTGTGGTGGTAGTGGTTGTGGTGGTACTAGTAGTAGTGGTTGTGGTTGTGGTAGTAGTTGATGTTGATAGTGGTAGTAGTAGTAGTAGTATAGTGGTATAGTGGTTGGGGTAGTAGTGGTTGTGGTGGTGGTAGTAGTAGTGGTGGTGGTGGTGGTGGTGGTACTAGTAGTAGTGGCTGTGGTTGTGGTAGTAGTAGTAGTAGTAGTAGTAGTGGTTGTGGTAGTAGTGGTTGTGGTAGTAGTGGTTGTGGTAGTAGTAGTGGTTGTGGTAGTAGTAGTGGTTGTGGTAGTAGTAGTGGTTGTGGTAGTACTAGTAGTAGTGGTTGTGGTTGTGGTAGTAGTAGTAGTAGTAGTAGTAGTATAGTGGTTGTGGTAGTCGCGGTTGTGGTGGTGGTAGTAGTAGTGGTTGTGGTTGTGGTTGTGGTTGTGGTGGTGGTGGTAGTAGTGGTTGTGGTGGTGGTAGTAGTGCTTGTGGTGGTGGTAATAGCAGTGGTTGTGGTGATGGTAATAGCAGTGGTTGTAATAACAGTAGTAGAATTTTATTCGTCTGTGGGGTCACTTTACAAGAGTACTAGCCAAGTCGTATTACTGTTAAGAAACAGAGATAACACTCATACACGTATGCTTTTACTTACAAATCTCTTTTAACGAGATGAGCCATTCATTCATTCTCATGGCCTGCTCGGCTCAAAGCAGGAGAACTTTCCAGGATATGGAAGGTGTACATCAACATAAGGCAATGACGTCAAAGAAACGTAACTGTTTCATGGTATTTGAGTAAAAGCCAGCTATAATTTATGTAGGCCAATACATCAACTGATGCCTCCTCAGTTTTACTAAATGTCTCGTGTTTATTACGTGTTAGTAGCTTGGTCTATCGCGCCTTGCCGCAGTCCGCGCAGCTCCCCCCGTCGGAGGTTCGAGTCCTCCCTCTTTAGCGTAAGTTAGTTTAAGTAATGCGTAAACTTAGGGACCGATGACCTCAGTAGTTTGGTCCCATAAGACCCTACCACACATTTAATTTTTTTTTAATAAATTACATTGCCATTCTTCAAAGGAAATGATTACCAACATCTGCAGCAGCAGAAGCCTATTTACAATACACAATCAACTGTCTCCAGTCAACACCGCTACTTGTAATGTAGCTAACAGAAATTTTCAATGCTTCATTCTAGACATGGAGATAATTTGTGGGAGCTGTGCCTGCATGGTATATTCTTAGTTTTTTTTTTTTCTCTTCCAACAAGTGTTTCAGATAGGAGCATCGCACCGAAGTACATTAATCTATGCCAAATCCTAGGAAAGGATGCGAAGTTACATGAAAATCATTTCGTGTCTTGTATAGTAATCGAGTACATTATAGCTCAGGCGTATCGGCTATTTATTATCAGCAATCGAAACCATTAAATAGTAAATTTACCATGAAGCAAAGGCAACAATTCCGATTCTTGAAAAATGGTTCAAATGGCTCTGAGCACTATGGGACTTAACTTCTAAGGTCATCAGTCCCCTAGAACTTAGAAATACTTAAACCTAACTAACCTAAGGACATCCATGTCCGCGGCAGGATTCGAATCTGCGCCGTAGCGGTCGCGCGGTTCCAGACTGTAGCGCCTTTAACCGCTTGGCCACCACGGCCGGCCAAGTTCTTGAAAACATCTCTGCTTATTTACATTAACACAATTTTATTTCTGCTGAATATATACTCTATTGTCTTTAGTTGCACTTCCCCATATACTAGCGCTTTCTGAAAAGTAATGCATCTGAATTTATGTGAAAACCCTTCTATCTTTTTAATAACGAACGTTCTTAACATTGCACATCTTTAATCTTAATGTCTATATGTTTATTTCTTAACGCAGTCACTCTGGAGATTAACGAATATTTCCCAACGACAGACCAGTTTGTTAATACCGTTACTGTAGGAAGTTGACCATATTGACGGAGCCACAACCTCACCTCTGAACGTATCGCGACATCACTATCAAAGTGAAGTCGTCGAAAGTGTTCTTTAAGTCACAGAAACAGATTAAAAAAGGATGGGGCAAGCTGGGACTGTATGGAAGATGGTTGGTGACTGAACCTGAGGCGTCGGATTGTTGCAGATGTCGCAGCGCTTGTGGGTGGTCTCAAATTGTCATGCTGTGGGACAAATTTTCGAATTCGTGCTTACTGTTTTCTGAGGGAGACATGGCACTTGCCGGCGAAAGGCAAACGTCCCGAGTTCGATTCTCGGTCCAGCATACAGTTGCAATCTGCCAGGAAGTTCCATATCAGAGCACACTCCGCTGCAGAGTGAAAGTTTTATTCTGGAAACATCCTCTAGGCCAGGGCTTCCCAACCTTTTCAGCTGGCGGACCTCTTCTCCAGTCGAAAATCCATGGCGGACCAGTCGTCAGTCAAGAGCACAGTAACTTCAAATTTCAGAGCGAGACCCATGGGAACTGAAAACTTCTTAATGCACGTGCCATGTTCCCAATTCGTCCAGCATGCAAGAAACAATATCATTAACACACGGCTTTATGAGACTTTCTGCAGTGGTATGAGCTTTGGCTGTTTTTACCACTCGATAACTAACCAAGAAGGAAGCTTTTAATGAATTTTCATAAATTGTTTTTGCATGAGTTTTCACGCAATGCTGAGAAGCAGCTAGTTCAGCACTCTCCCTTTTGAAAAAATCGATGTCTTAAGCATGGAAATCCGGGTGAGTACCTTCAGAATGACGGCGCAATTTAACTGGAACCATTGAACTGTTCGGAAGGACTCGCGCACAAATTACACACTGAGCTTTACCATTGTTTGTCTCCATAAACCCCGTTTCTAAACAGCTTTCGTTGTACTTAACGCTTCTTGGTAAATTCCACTTCCACAGGATATTGCAACCAGTGGAGTACTTGCAGCTTTTTCATATAATAAATCCGACAAAGCTCGCTGCGCGCATGCGTAAAAGGTTTCAGCGCACCTAGCGCCGTGAGCCGGCCTACAAACGGCCCCCGTATTGTTGCGAAACAGTCGATCAGAGAAGCCGCATTCTCCGGCACTTAACTGTGTATTCGTTCTCACTTCGGAACCGCAAAGGCTGCTTGGGAATACGACCTTAAGTAAAACTGCACATGTTTTACACACGGAAAAAAAAATTGTGATGAATTTGGTTTTCACATTTTTATTCAATAATTATACTCATTATTTTACGCGATTTGGTGAAGGGTGGCCGCGGACCCCCTACAAAGAGCCGGCGGACCCCTAAGGGATCTCCGCAATATCCTTTAACATAATGCAGCGCGTCAGCAACTGTATATATATATAGAAAATAAACAATTTTTTTCAGCCTTCAGTTGCAAGGTAATTTTTACTCGTTTACCTAGGTTTCGATTCCAGTAATGGAATCCTCTTCAGAACAAAAATTATTTTGAGAGCCAAACACTGGTAATTTTTACTCGTTTACCTAGGTTTCGATTCCAGTAATGGAATCCTCTTCAGAACAAAAATTATTTTGAGAGCCAAACACTGGCTATGTCACAGACTAAAAATTAAAACAATAAAGACGCATAATCATAAGATTGATAGACATAATCTTATGATTATGCGTCATTATTGTTTTAATTTTTAATCTGTGACATAGCCAGTGTTTGGCTCTCAAAATAATTTAATTTTTGTTCTGAAGAAGATTCCATTACTGGAATCGAAATCTAGGTAAAAATTACCTTGCAACTGAAGGCTGAAAAAATTGTTTATTTTCTCCGCAATATCCTTTCTTTCAGGAGTGCTACTTATGGTAGGTAATGCAGGAGAGCTTGTGCGAAGTTTGGAAGGTAGGAGACGAGGTACTGGCAGAAGTGAAGCTGTGAGGACGGGGCGTGAGTCGTGCTTGTGTAGCTCACATGGTAGAGCACTTGCCCGCGAAAGGCAAAGGTCCCGAGTTCGAGTCGCGGCCCAGCACACAGTTTTAATCTGCCAAGAAGTTTCAACAAATTGTTATTATTCGCTGCATTTCCTAGTCCCACAGTTGCACTGTGTGTGTGTGTGTGTGTGTGTGTGTGTGTGTGTGTGTGTGTGTGTGTGTGTGTGTGTGTGTGTCTCGAAGAAAGCAGCGGAAAAAAGGAAACACAGATGAAACCATAGGTATTACGTCGAGGCAGTAAAAGCACTCAGCAAAATTTGTTACAAACTGTGCAAGTGCAGGAAATCAGGTTTTCATATACAAGTTACTTACGAATGGATGACAATGTATTTCAGTATTTGATCAGAAAATTGCCTTCTTATATTACAAAACAGAATACTCTCTTGAGAAATGCTATGTGTACATAAGACAGGCAAACTGACGCTGCGATTTTTTGATACTCTAGTCCACAACACAGCACTCTAATATCACATTGCAAATTAACCAAAATAATTGCACAAATGTGGGAAGCGATTTGTAAAGCGCTGAAGGGGGAATATCTACAGGTAAATATTTAGTACACTATATGGGCAAGAGGAACAATTTTTGATTTTGAGTAATTAATGCTATTAGTGTTCCAAGAACATCTACATCCATACTCCGCAAGCCACCTGACCGTGTGTGGAGGAGGGTACCTTGAGTACCCCTATCGGTTCTCCCTTCTGTTCCAGTCTCGTATTGTTCGTGGAAAGAAAGATTGTCTGTATGCCTCTGTGTGGGCTCTAATCTCTCTTATTTTATCCTCATGGTCTCTTCGCGAGATATACATAGGAGGGAGCAATATACTGCTCGACTCTTCGGTGAAGGTATGTTCTCGAAACTTTGACAAAAGCCGTACCGAGCTACTAAGCATCTCTCTTGTAGAGTCTTCCACTGGAGTTTATCTATCGTCTCCGTAACACTTTCGCGATTACTAAATGATCCTGTAACGAAGAGCAGTATTGAA
This sequence comes from Schistocerca americana, assembly GCF_021461395.2. Taxonomy (NCBI): domain Eukaryota; kingdom Metazoa; phylum Arthropoda; class Insecta; order Orthoptera; family Acrididae; genus Schistocerca; species Schistocerca americana. The sequence continues at coordinate 80,233,264 of NC_060129.1, read as the reverse complement.
GCAGTGGGCGAACAAGAGTACTGTAACCTACTTCCTTTGTTTTCGGACGGCACTTCCGTAGGATTCTTCCAATGAATCTCAGTCTGGCATCTGCTTTACCGACGATTAATTTTATATGGTCATTCCATTTTTAATCATCCCAAATGCCTGCTCCCAGATAATTTATGGAATTAACTGCTTCCAGCTGCTGACCTGCTATATTGTAGCTGAATGATAAAGGATCTTTCTGTCTATGTATTCGCAGCACGTTACACTTGTCTACAGTCAGATTCAATTGGCATTCCATGCACCATGCGTCAATTCGCTGCAGATCCTCCTGCATTTCACTACAATTTTCCATTGTTACAACCTCTCGATACACCACTGCATCATCTGCAAAAAGCCTCAGTGAACTTCCGATGTCATCCGCAAGGTCATTTATGTATATTGTGAATAGCAACAACTACAAAATAAATACAAGTACGAGACAGCTGAAGCGCTTTTTAACTTGTGGCCTCCAGAGTTCAAAAGTAGACAAAGTACAATGGAGACCTAAGAAAGAATTTTTTATTTTTCCGGCTTGCTGAAAAGCTGCCTGGATGTATGCAGATGTAGAGGTGGATGGGTGTGTCTGTGATCGTGGACACATGTCGCCTGCAGCACATACCACCTGCCCATGAACACACAATTAATAGCATGCAACTGTGACCCTTACTCGTCCTCCCCCCCCCCCCCCCCCCCTCCCAGACGAAGCAAGTTTATTGAAGAGTCGACGGAAAACACAAACTTTAAAGCCCTGTTTACAAACACACTTGAGACGTTAAATAGCTGCAGTGACGCTAGCGCTCCAAGTGGTTACATTTCACTTTGCACTGAACAGATGACGAACGACTTTTAGAATCAAATCTACGGCGAAGCCCAAGATCTGATCATATTTATTTGACGACACGGGATATTTGACAGAGTTCCCTGCTATCCGATCAAATTTCTTTGACGTAAATGTTTGACAGCTTGGACAAGGAATGATGATAGCGTAATACCGGCCTTAGCAGCAGTGTTGACGTCTGAGGGACGGGGGGGGGGGGGGGGGGGGGATGGGACGCCGCGCGCAATGTGTGACGTCACGGGCGAGCGAAGCTGTGTGTCGAGTGGCGGAAGCGGACCCACGGCCGAGACGGCACGCTTTCTAGCGGCCACGGGCTGCCAGCTGCCAGCCCAGCAGCTGCTCTGCTCGGACCCATGATACGAGTACACTACGCAACTAACTCACGAGCTGTGTCCAGCAAGCAGCAGTGCGTGCTGGCCTGTACAAGCCGCAGTGGTGTTGCCGTTCCAGCTGACCGACACAGCCCAGACCGGTCGAGTCACTCAGCTGCAGGAGACACACAGCCGAAGGTCCCCAGGAGGGTACTTGCCGCCCGCTGTAATACTTCGCTGTGGCTTTCGGTACCATACTGCACGAATGTAATAATTCCAATCCCAAAGAAAGCAGGGGTTGACAGATGTGAAAATTACTGAACTACCAGTTTAATAAGTCACAGCTGCAAAATACTAACACGAATTCTTTACAGACGAATGGTAAAACTGGTAGAAACCGACATCGGGGAAGGTCAGTTTGGATTCCGTAGAAATGTTGCAACACGTGAGGCAATACTGACCTTACGACTTATCTTAGAAGGAAGATTAAGGAAAGGTAAACCTACGTTTCTAGCATTTGTAGACTTAGAGAAAGCTTTTGACAATGTTGACTGGAATACTCTCTTCCAAATTCTAAAGGCGGCAGGGGTAAAATACAGGGAGCGAAAGGCTATTTACAATTTGTACAGAAAACAGACGGCAGTTATAAGAGTCGAGGGGCATGAAAGGGAAGCAGTGGTTGGGAAGGGAGTGAGGCAGGGTTGTAGCCTATCCCCGATGTTATTCAATCTGTATATTGAGCAAGCAGCAAAGGAAACAAAAGAAAAGTTCGGAGTAGGTATTAAAATCCATGGAGAAGAAATAAAAACTTTGAGGTTCGCCGATGACATTGTAATTCTGTCAGAGACAGCAAAGGACTTGCAAGAGCAGTTGAACGGAATGGACAGTGTCTTGAAAGGAGGATGTAAGATGAACATCAACAAAAGCAAAACGAGGATAATGGAAGGTAGTCGAATCAAGTCGGGTGATGCTGAGGAATTAGATTAGGAAATGAGACACAAAGTAGTAAACGAGTTTCGCTATTTGGGGAGCAAAATAACTGATGATGGTCGAAGCAGAGAGAATATAAAATGTAGACTGGCAATGGGAAGGAAAGCGTTTCTAAAGAAGAGATATTTCTTAACATCGAGTATAGATTTGTCAGGAAGTCGTTACCGAAAGTATTTGTATGGAGTGTAGCCATGTATGGAAGTGAAACATGGAAGACAAATAGTTTGGACAAGAAGAGAATAGAAGCTTTCGAAATGTGGTGCTACAGAAGATTGCTCAAGATTAGATGGGTAGGTCACATAAGTAATGAGGAGGTATTGAATAGGATTGGGGAGAAGAGAAGTTTGTACCACAACTTGACTAGAAGAAGGGATCGATTGGTAGGACATGTTCACCAATTTAGTATTGGAGGGCAACGTGGAGGGTAAAAATCGTAGAGGGAGACCAAGAGATGAATGCACTAAGCAGATTCAGAAGGATGTAGGCTGCAGTAGGTACTGGGAGATGAAGAAGCTTGCACAGGATAGAGCAGCATGGAGAGCTGCATCAAACCAGTCTCTGGACTGAAGACGACAACAACAACAACTGTACGAATAGTTACGGTTGCTAGCAATCTGTGTGGTTTGAGAATCGGCGTGTCACACAGAAACCGGTACCTGCTACAGCTGAGACGAAGGAAGTAGAAAATTATCGAATTTCCTCACAAACTGAAATGTCTGTCCCTCCATTCTACAGTAATTTTCGCAGCTCTATGAGTTCGCACTGTATAAAAAAGCACTCCTTCTTCAGGCCACGAGTGACCTACCTGCATCATCCGACCGCCGAGTCAGCTTAGGATGCGGATAGGAGGGGTGTGGGGTCAGCACACCGCTCCCCCGGTCGTTATGATGGTATTCTTGACCGAAGCCGCTACTATTCAGTCGAGTAGCTCCTCAATTGGCATCACGAGGCTGAGTGCACCCCGAAAAAATGGTAACAGCACATGGCGGCCTGGATGGTCACCCATCCAAGTGCCGACCACGCCCGACAGCGCTTAACTTCGGTGATCTCACGGAACCCGGTGTATCCACTGCGGCAAGGCCGTTGCCTTCGCACTGTATATCACAATAGATATTCTGATGGACATTTCGAACTTCTGTTCTCACTATCCACGAGTTTCACCCACTGCGGTTTCCGTTACTTCTCAAGCAATCCGCCCGCCGCCAACATTATGAGGTTCATTCAAATGAAACCAGGTCAGTTCGTCTACCTCTGCCTTACACGGAAGGTGCTACCACGTAACTGCGGGTACTGGCAGAGAGATTGATGCGGCCAGAGTGGCCGAGCGGTTCTAGGCGCTACAGTCTGGCACCGCGCGACCGCTACGGTCGCAGGTTCGAATCCTGCCTCGGGCATGGATGTGTGTGTTGTCCTTAGGTTAGTTAGGTTTAAGTAGTTCTAAGTTCTAGGGGACTGATGACCTCAGATGTTAAGTCCCATAGTGCTCAGAGCCATTTGAACCAGTTTCAAAGACTGACGTGTGGACACCGTTTGATGTTGCACAGCGCAAGTGTGGTTTTACACCGAAGAGAACGTACACTATCGAACATGCGAGCGAGTAAGCAGGAACAACGAGTAGCGATTCGATTTTTGGCGGCGTACCTGTCAGACATCTTACGTTATTGCGCAATTCATGACTAAAATTGTTTCTGCTTATTGAAGTCCTATTGTGAGCCATCTATCCATCTACCATATACATCTACATCCATACTCCGCAAGCCATCTGACGGTGTGTGGCGGAGGGTACCTTGAGTATCTCTATCGGTTCTCCCTTCTATTCCAGTCTCGTTTTGTTCGTGGAAAGGAGCATTGTCTGTATGCTTCTGTGTGGGCTCTAATCTCTCTGATTTTATCCTCACGGTCTCTTCGCGAGATATACGTAGGAGGGAGCAATATACTGCTTGACTCCTCGGTGAAGATATGTTCTCGAAACTTCAACAAAAGCCCGTACCGAGCTAATTGACAACTTAAGCAGGAACAACGAGTAGCGATTCGACTTTTGGCGGCGGAGGGAACTGCAGGCCGTGAAATGTATCGACGGATGAAGGCTGTGTACGGTGAATACGGTCTAAGTCGTTCTTGTGGAATGGCGCAAACGATTCCTTGACGGGCGCGACCCACTGTGTAAGTTGGCTGTTTAGGTTTTTATGTTGGTAACGCCACGTAGCGCTCTGTATGAAAATCACTGACAGCGCTATGTGCAGTCCGTGGCTGGTTGGCATTGTTGGAATATTCGCCATCGTAGCGTTGGGCAGTTGGATGTGAACAGCGAGTAGCGTTGTGCAGTTGGAGGTGAGCCGCCAGCAGAGGTGGATGTGGGGAGAGAGAGAGATGGCGGAGTTTTGAGAGCGGACGATCTGGACGTGTGTCCATCAGAAAGAGTAAATTTGTAATACTGGATATCATGAACTGATATATATATATATATATACTCCTGGAAATGGAAAAAAGAACACATTGACACCGGTGTGTCAGACCCACCATACTTGCTCCGGACACTGCGAGAGGGCTGTACAAGCAATGATCACACGCACGGCACAGCGGACACAACCAGGAACCGCGGTGTTGGCCGTCGAATGGCGCTAGCTGCGCAGCATTTGTGCACCGCCGCCGTCAGTGTCAGCCAGTTTGCCGTGGCATACGGAGCTCCATCGCAGTCTTTAACACTGGTAGCATGCCGCGACAGCGTGGACGTGAACCGTGTGTGCAGTTGACGGACTTTGAGCGAGGGCGTATAGTGGGCATGCGGGAGGCCGGGTGGACGTACCGCCGAATTGCTCAACACGTTGGGCGTGAGGTCTCCACAGTACATCGATGTTGTCGCCAGTGGTCGGCGGAAGGTGCACGTGCCCGTCGACCTGGGACCGGACCGCAGCGACGCACGGATGCACGCCAAGACCGTAGGATCCTACGCAGTGCCGTAGGGGACCGCACCGCCACTTTCCAGCAAATTAGGGACACTGTTGCTCCTGGGGTATCGGCGAGGACCATTCGCAACCGTCTCCATGAAGCTGGGCTACGGTCCCGCACACCGTTAGGCCGTCTTCCGCTCACGCCCCAACATCGTGCAGCCCGCCTCCAGTGGTGTCGCGACAGGCGTGAATGGAGGGACGAATGGAGACGTGTCGTCTTCAGCGATGAGAGTCGCTTCTGCCTTGGTGCCAATGATGGTCGTATGCGTGTTTGGCGCCGTGCAGGTGAGCGCCACAATCAGGACTGCATACGACCGAGGCACACAGGGCCAACACCCGGCATCATGGTGTGGGGAGCGATCTCCTACACTGGCCGTACACCACTGGTGATCGTCGAGGGGACACCGAATAGTGCACGGTACATCCAAACCGTCATCGAACCCATCGTTCTACCATTCCTAGACCGGCAAGGGAACTTGCTGTTCCAACAGGACAATGCACGTCCGCATGTATCCCGTGCCACCCAACGTGCTCTAGAAGGTGTAAGTCAACCACCCTGGCCAGCAAGATCTCCGGATCTGTCCCCCATTGAGCATGTTTGGGACTGGATGAAGCGTCGTCTCACGCGGTCTGCACGTCCAGCACGAACGCTGGTCCAACTGAGGCGCCAGGTGGAAATGGCATGGCAAGCCGTTGCACAGGACTACATCCAGCATCTCTACGATCGTCTCCATGGGAGAATAGCAGCCTGCATTGCTGCGAAAGGTGGATATACAGTGTACTAGTGCCGACATTGTGCATGCTCTGTTGCCTGTGTCTATGTGCCTGTGGTTCTGTCAGTGTGATCATGTGATGTATCTGACCCCAGGAATGTGTCAATAAAGTTTCCCCTTCCTGGGACAATGAATTCACGGTGTTCTTATTTCAATTTCCAGGAGTGTATATATATATATATATATATATATATAACTTTTGAACATTATTAAGGGAAATACATAGATTTTTCTGAGGTAAGTGACTCGTGAAAGGTATAGGTTATTGTTAGTCAGGGCCATTCTTTTGTAGCGGTTATTGAAAGTTAGATTCCGTAACGCTAAAAATATTGTATGCCAGTTTAGTGTTGATCAGAATAAGTAAAGAGAGAATTGTCTGAGTACGTTCAGTTCTGCTCAGCTGTTCGAAAATCAAATAACGTAAGAGGTTTCCCAGCGCAGTCATTCTTAATTTTTCTAAGGGGATGTTTCATAACTGGAAGACGATGCTCGTCGTGGACAGGATCATCCAACGTACAGTCCCGACCTTGCTACGTGTGACTCTCACGTGTCTGCACCTCTGGAAAAAGCTATTCGCGGACATCGATTGGCAACGGACGACGAAGTGCGTGACTGGATCCATGCCTGGATCCGACAGCAGCCTACTAACCTCTTCAAGGATGGAATCGACCGGATAGGGTCGCAGTGGGATAAATGTGCGAACAGTTTTGGCGACTATTTTTGAGTATGCATACTGTGTATAACTAAATTTTTTGAGTTACTAAAATCGTTACCGTTATGTTAACACTAGTTTCATTCTGCAGCTCGTGGTCTTGCGGAAGCGTTCTCGCTTCCGGCGCACGGGGTCCCGGGTTCGATTCCCGGCGGTGTCAGGGATTTTCTCTGCCTCGTGATGACTGGGTGTTGTGTGTTCTTCATCATCATTCCGTCATCATTGACTCGCAAATCGCCGAAGTGGCGTCAACTAAAAAGGACTTGCAATACGGCGGCCGAACTTCCCGGCCAACAATGCCATACGATCATTTCATTTCATTCGAATGCCCCTTATACGTTAGTGGCTGCTGGACTGTTCGGCATCCATTCCCCAACAGCTACGGCAAAAAATTTTACGATCATGTAACAGTTCCAGTGAAGTAGTATGGTCAAAGAAGTTTGAAAAACGGCTTTGACAAAAACCTTTGTCAACACCCTTTTACAGTGCAACAGCCCTCGGTAGCATCGCAACTCTACTAAACTCCGGACAAATGCCACCTGAAGATGACCAGTTAGCAAAAAAAAAAAACAACAACAACCACACTGTACACTAAAGGAAGATATATCCACTCAGGTGACAACAGCCAGGGTATAGAGATGTGCACACGTACAGATTGGCTGTAATATCGCGTACACAAGGTACAAAATGGCAGTGCACTGCAAGATCTGTCTATTGTACTTGGGTGATTCATGTGAAAAGGTTTGCGACGTGCTCATGGCAGCGGAAACTGGTGACTGAAATTTCATGAGAACATCCCGTCGCAACGAAAAAGTCTTTGTTTTAATGGTTGCCACTCCAATTCACGTATCATGTCTGTGACACTATCTCCCCTATTTCGCGATCATACAAAACGAGCCGCCCTTCTTTGTACTTTTTCGATGTCATCCGTCAGTCCCACTTGATGCGGATCCCACACCGCACAGCAATACTCCAGAACAGGGCGGACAAGCGTGGTGTAAGCAGTCTCTTTAGTAGACCTGTTGCACCTCGTAAGTGTTCTGTCAATGAATCGCAGGCTTTGGTTTGCTCTAGCCACAATATTATCTATGTGATCGTTCGAATTTAGGTTGTAATCCCCAAGTATTTAGCTGAATTTTCAGCCCTCAGATTTGTGTGACTTGTCATGTAATCGAAAATTAGCTGATTTCTTTTAGTACTCATGTAACTTCGCACTTTTCTTTATTCAGAGTCAATTGCCACTTTTCGCACCATATCGCCCGACATGAATCACATCGATCATTTATGGGACGTACTCGTATTCGTGCACAAACTCCTGCACCAGCAACATTTTCAGAATTGGATAGTTACCCGTAGAAAGGTGCGTGGTGCGAAATTTATGAAGTTATTACAAACAAACTGTCTCTAGTGCAATGTTTTAATTATTTATTCCTCAAACTTTTCAACCTTACAAATGAGAATATCTTATCACATATTTGTGGTGGTTTCATGACACAGTTGGAATTGTTTGGTACTGAAGGTAATTCAAACAAACACTTACGAAAGGTGCTAAGTATCAACGAATTATTCTAGGTGCTTTTTTCATAGTCACTCTCCATAGATCCGTATATAATATTCTTTATGCTCTTTCTTTTTCAGGTAAGTATCATAGCCTTTAAATCTTTCTTCTTTTCATCTGTAATTGTATGGATTAAGGAAATAGATTCAAAGGTAGGAGACTGAATGTCCTTTCATGCATTCACATTCACCTTACGGATCATTTCCATAACGGTGTCACATTCTTTCATTGCTACATCTGTTGAATCATATATCACGCTGACAGCCTTTTGAAAGTTCAACTTTTTTGTAGAGAGTATCTCGTCTGGTATAGCTACAATATTACAAAAATCGGATGTATTCATAGACATCACGTTGAAAGGTCTAACAACCTTTGCTTCCTCGACCATTTTGCAAGGTCGCTGAGTACAAATGCCTTTGTCACCAACTTCCTTCTCTCTATCAAGACAAACTCGGAGTCGTAGGGGACGAAGCTGAGTCCACTAACAAGAAATCGTTGTGTTCGTGTGAACATCCCATTTTCCACCAGAAAAAGGAAAAGAAATACCATCATTCAATTCTTATTTTGTGTAGCACAGTTGTCGCTCCAAACAATAAGGTTTTTCTTCGTTGTCATCCCGGTCTCTAACACTTTCAGGATGCATGACGCGATTTTATTTCCACTCCTGCCATCGATACTCTCATCCCACATGCACGTTTAAGACTAAAGGATGTCACATACATAAACTGCCACGTTGTAACTACATACACTGTGTGATCAAAGGTATCCGGCCACTTGGCTGAAAGTGACTTACAAGTTCGTGGCGCCCTCCATCAGCAATGCTGGAATTCAGTATGGTGTTGGCCCATCATTAGCCTTGATGACAGCTTCCACTCTCACAGACATACATTCAATCAGGTGCTGGAAGGTTTCTTGGGGAATGGCAGCCCATCGTTCACTGAGTGCTCCACTGAGGAGAGGTATCGATGTCGGTCGGTGAAGCCTGGTACGAAGTCGGCGGTCGAAAACATTCCGAAGGTGCTCTATAGTATTCGGGTCAGGACTTTGTGCAGGCCAGTCCATTACAGGGATTTTATCCGCCACAGACCATGCATTATGAACAGGTGCTCGATCGTGTTGAAAGATGCAATCGCCATCTCCGAATTGCTCTTCAACAGTGGGAAGCGAGAAGGTGTTTCATCAATGTGGGTCTGTGCCGTGATAGTGCCATGCAAAACAACAAGGAGTGAAAGCCCCCTCCATGAAAAACACGACCACACCATAACACCAATCCGAATCACAACCTGCGACATCGTCGTGAAAAAACAGTGACCCGTATATGTAATAAGTTTCCTTTCATTTACTTCTACGGTCACATACCATAGCCGTACATTAAAGGAAACCACTCCGAATTTTACTGTTGGTACTACACACGCTGGCAGACGACGTTCACGGGGCATTTGCCATATCTACATCCTGCCGTCGGATATCCACATTGTGCACCGTGATTCGTCCCTTCATACAACGTTTTTCCACAGTTCAATCGTCCCATGTTTACGATCGTAACACCAAGCGAGGAGTCGTTTGGCGTTTACTGGATTGATGTGTGGCTTATGAGCAGCTGCTTGATCGTGAAATCGAAGTGTCCTCACCTCCCGCCTGTCATAGTACTTTGCAGTGGATCCTGATGCAGTTTGGAATTCCTTTGTGACGGTCTGGAGAGATGTCTGCCTGTTACATATTACTGCCCCGTTCAACTGTCGGCCGTCTCTGTCAGTCAACAGACGAGGTCGGCCTGTACGCTTTTTTGCTGTACGTGTCCCTTCACGTCTCCACTATCTCATCGGAAACAGTGGACCTAGGGATGTTTAGGAGTGTGGGAATCTCGCGTACAGACGTATGACGCAAGTGACACGGAATCCGTGAGTTCCGAGGAGAGCATAATTCTGCTGTCTCACGATGTCTAATGACTACTGATTTCGCTGATATGGAGTACCTGGCAGTAGGTGGCAGCACTATGCACCTAATGTGAAAAACGTATGTTTTTGGGGTGTCAGGATACTTCTGATCACATTGTGTAACTGGCAGCGAACACTTTGGAGTCCACTGGGCATAAACAGACCTGCTGCATATCAATCGATATGCAGCAAAGTGAAACAAACACAACTCAATGACACATTGCACCATTCTTATGAAATTAGCAGGCAACTTAGCACTTGCAATTCTCGGGGGACATAGGGCTTTTCATATGTAATCCTAATCGGTATGCTGCACCTGTCAAACCGCTTTTCACATTTTTCATGAATTTGGCACTTAGCACCTCTCTACAGTTAAGCATCCAATGATGGACAGCTAAAGAGGCAGTATGGGACTTCTGACGCTTTGTTGAGTCCATGCCATATCGAGCTACTGCACTACGTCGGGAAAAATGAGGTCCAGCGACATTTAGATGTATTCCATGACTTTTGTCACCTTCGTGTAAGGGGGCGCAGAGAAGCTCCTTCATGAACGTTTCGTCATTCCACTTGGTTCAGTGGGTAATTAAGTAAGGAAAAAGGAACTTTCGCGCAAGTAATCTTCGCATGCCGGACGTGTTCATTCTGGCAGACTGGGAGGTGGCGCATGAGCCAGACCATGTGTCCGGCCCTGACGTATCTCACTTTCACATCCGGGCCCGTCCCATTAGACTCGCTAATTTCTCTCTCTCTCTCTCTCTCTCTCTCTCTCTCTCTCTCTGTGTGTGTGTGTGTGTGTGTGTGTGTGTGTGTGTGTGTGTGTGTGTGTGTGTGTTTTTTTTTTTTTTTTTTGTTTTGTTTTGGTTTTAGGACGCAAAACTGCTATGGTCATTAGCGCCCGGTCCGGGACTTAAGAAACAGTAAAAAACCGAAAATGGAAACCAGCAGCAATGGGAACGAAAGTCATAAAATTGGAGAAACTAAAAACAGAAGGAAGGCTTAAAAATCCTCCACAGAAGGGGTTGGTTGTCCCCCAAAAAAGCTTCAAATGACTGACGTCATTTCACTGGCACTAATAAACTCGAGAACGCGATCGGCTGAGCGCGTGTCATCTGCTGAAATCGACGATATATCAGGCGACAGCTGTAGACGGGAGCGTAACGGATTAAAATAGGTGCACTCAATTAAAAGGTGTCTTCCCGTCCACAGCTGAGAGCAGTGGGGACAGAGTGGGGGAGGATCGCCGCTTAAAAGATGTCGATGGCTAAAAAGACACTGCCCTATCCGGAGTACAGTTAAAATTACCTCCTCCCGACGACGCGGTCGGGTGGAAGAGAGGTCCAAGCACAAGGAAGAGCTTTCATGTCCCGCAATTTATTATGGGTAAGTGTCGACCAATGTGCGTGCCATAAATGAACAACACGACGACATAAAACGCTCCGTAGATCGGCGAAGGGAATCGATTGAATAGCTGGCCGAGGAAGAGAGACTGCAGCCTTGGCTGCAATATCGGCCGCCTCATTCCCACAGATACCAACGTGTCCCGGGAGCCAGAGGAACGCCACCGAGACGCCCCCCAGGTGGGGCAAGCGCAGACAGTCCTGAATCCGGTGGACCAGAGGGTGCACAGGGTAGAGAGCTTGGAGACTGAGGAGAGAGCTGAGAGAATCTGAGCAGATTACGTACTGTATCCGCTGATGGCGGCGGATGTAGTGGACAGTCTGGAGAACAGCGTAAAGCTCCGTGTGTGTGTGTGTGTGTGTGTGTGTGTGTGTGAATCAAATGCCAAGCCGCAGCATGCAAAACTAACCCGCTGTTCTCTAGTTGAGGTTGAGCCTAGTTGTTTTTGAAAGGGCCATTCTGAAGTACTAGCTGGGTACCCTACCGAACAGAAGAAAACCACTGACTGCTCGATACAGAGTTTAACCTGCAGAGTTTAAGCATGAGCTTAGTTGACATTTCAACCAATACCACGGTCCCTCATTTCAGAAATGGGAGGGCCGCGGGGTAAGCGAAGTAGGTGAGAAAGATCTACAACTTTTCACTATTTTTATTCACGTAGGGGCTGACATTAACATGGGTTTGCTGCAGAATTCTTCAGCATAACCCTAAGTTCGAATGTAACAAATTTTTCGAGACAAAAAACTTTGTCCATAAATTCAGAAAACATCGCTCATGCGAAACTCAGGTTCCTCTTTTCTCGTACGACATCCTGCGAACGATGAAGGCCAACAGGCAGGCTCTATACTCCAGAGTGAAATTTTCACTCTGCAGCGGAGTGTGCGCTGATATGAAACTTGCTGGCAGATTAAAACTGTGTGCCGGAGCGAGACTCCAATTCGGGAAGTTCGCCTTTCTCGGGCAAGTGCTCTACCATCTGAGCTACCAAAACGAAAGGCAAAGGTCCCGAGTTAGATTCTCGGTCCGCCACACAGTTTTAATCTGTCAGGAAGTTTCACGTTCCATATTCCCACATGTCACTGTGCACCACTTACAGACTGTTAACGATGCTACGAGCAAATAGAATAAGTTCACAGATATGTGACTAGCTCGAAGACTTCTTAAGTAATAGAACCCCGTATGTTGTCCTCGACGGCGGGTGTTCATCAGAACAAAGGTCTCGCCAGGAGTGCCCCAGGGAAGTGTGGCAGGACGGCTGTTGTCTATATTGTGTTGTTGTTGTGGTCTTCAGTCCTGAGACTGGTTTGATGCAGCTCTCCATGCTACTCTATCCTGTGCAAGCTTCTTCATCTCCCAGTATCTACCGCAACCTACATCCTTCTGAATCAGCTTAGTGTATTGATCTCTTGGTCTCCCTCTACGATTTTTACCCTCCACGGTGCCCTCCAATGCTAAATTTGTGATCCCTTGATGCCTCAAAACATGTCCTACCAACCGATCCCTTCTTCTAGTCAAGTTGTGCCACAAACTTCTCTTCTCCCCAATCCTACTCAATACCTCCTCATTAGTTACGTGATCTACCCACCCTATCTTCGGCATTCTTCTGTAGCATTTCGAAAGCTTCTATTCTCTTCTTGTCCAAACTAGTTATCGTCCATGTTTCACTTCCATACATGGCTACACTCCATACAAATACTTTCAGAAACGACTTCCTGACACTTAAATCTATACTCGATGTTAACAAATTTCTCTTCTTCAGAAATCTTTCCTTGCCATTGCCAGTCTACATTTTATATCCTCTCTACTTCGACCATCATCAGTTATTTTACTCCCTCAATAGCAAAACTCCTTTACCACTTTAAGTGTCTCATTTCCTAATCTAATTCCCTCAGCATCACCCGACTTAATTTGACTACATTCCATTATCCTCGTTTTGCTTTTGATGATGTTCATCTTATATCCTCCTTTCAAGATATGGTCCATTCCGTTCAGCTGCTCTTCCAAGTCCTTTGCTGTCCCTGACAGAATTACAATGTCATCGGCGAACCTCAAGGTTTTTATTTCTTCTCCGTGGATTTTAATACCTACTCTGAATTTTTCTTTTGTTTTCTTTGCTGCTTGCTCAATATACAGATTGAATAACATCGGGGAGAGGCTACAACTCTGTCTCACTCCTTTCCCAACCACTGCTTCCCTTTCATGCCCCTCGACTCTTATAACTGCCATCTGGTTTCTGTACAAATTGTTGTCTATATATATAAATTATCTGGAGGATAGGGCGAGGCGTGTTCATCTTCCCCGAGGTCGGCTTCTACCAGTTTTTTCCATTCGTCTGTAAAGAATTCGCGTTAGTATTTTGCAGCTGTGACTTATTAAACTGATACTACGGTAAATTTCACATGTGTCAACACCTGCTTTCTTTGGGATTGGAATTATTATATTCTTCTTGAAGTCTGAGGGTATTTCACCTGTCTCATACATCTTGCTCAGCAGATGGTAGATTTTTGTCGGGACTGGCTCTCCTAAGGCCGTCAGTAGTTCTAATGGAATGTTGTCTACTTCCGGGGCCTTGTTTCGACTCAGGTCTTTCAGTGCTCTGTCAAACTCTTCACGCAGTATCGTACCTCCCATTTAGGCTTTCGAAAACAATTTAAAAAATGAGCACCTGTTGAAATGTAAGTACCAGCCAGCAAACGAATAAGGGGAAGAAAAAGAAAGAAGGGGAGAGAGGGAGGGTGGGAGGGAGAGAGAGAGAGAGAGAGAGAGAGAGAGAGAGAGAGAGAGAGAGAGAGGCAGGCGTTGTGGATGTCAGCTGTCCGTTCCGAGCGAAGGATTAATTCGTCCCGCGGCGCACAAGAAGGATCAGAAATGCTGGCGTCGCGTTTCCCAACGTTACGCTCCGCTGTGGTCGATCAACGGCAGCGGCGCCGTGGATTCTGGGGAACGAGACGAGTGGCGAGGAACGGAAGAAAGTTATCTGCAGTCCACAGGAAAACGCTAAAGAAAGACACAAATACAAAAGCACAAAACAGTTCGGCAGCCGTGAGAACATCGGTACGTTTCGTGCTTGGCTGGGAAAGAGAACGAGTTTCCACGTGGTATCTTGAGCGATAATAATACTAGGGTCAAACCGGTCTGCAGGAAAATGCGTTTATTTTTACAAAACGGTACTTTTTGTACTTTTCAACACACTCCCCTTGAACATTTATGCACTTGTTCCAACGGCCTACAACCTTTTTTTATTCCGGCTGCAAAGAACACTATGTTTGAACCAATTTCCCACAAGCTTTTTCACGTCCTCGTTGTCCTGGAACCTCTTCCCTCCTTCAGTGCACCGAACAAATGGAGATCACTGGGTGCTAAATCAGGACTGTGAGCCGTGGCGCTCGTTACTGGCGCGCCAGTCTCTTGGATGCGCATTATCGATCGTTCGACGTTTCTTATCTTTGCCTGGCTTGTTGTTTTCCGCATTCGCGGGGCGAGTGGCAGTTGACGTTTTGTTTGCTCGGCCTACCTGCTGAGGCGCCGCGAGGTACGAGGTGGGAAGCAACCACGTATATGTGTTGTTGATCTTTTGAATGGTATACATCAGAACATAAGATTTACACTGGAGGTGGAGAAGGATGGAAAGTTACCCTTCTTAGATGTGCTGGTGGAGCGAAATTAGATGGACGTCTCGGACATTGTTTACAGAAAACCGACGCATACATATATCTAAACGCGCGTAGTTTTCACCACCCAGCACAGAAGAGAGCTATGTTGAATACCCTGGTACACAGAACAAGGAATATTTCGGACAAGGACCATCTCGGCTCCGAGATTAACCATCTGACGACGGTGTTCATAAAAAAATGGATATTCCGATCGTGATATCAGATCTACTCTGACGCAGAAACGGAGGAAGGACGCTGTTCGAACATATGAAGAGGACCGACACATCGCGCGGCTACCATTCTGAGGTGCAACGACCAGCAAGATCGGCAGAGTCCTGAGCCGGCAGGGAATCGGACCAGTCTTCCGGCCACCCAGGAAGATTAAAGAAATGCTGCGACCCGTGAAAGATAATCTCGGCCTGAGAGTGCCGGGAATTTACAGCATTCCTTGAGAGTGTGGGAAAAATTATGCGGGCCAGTCTATAAGAACTGTTGCCGAACGCTGTGTAGAACATTAGCGTCACCTGAAACACAGGTACCTAGAAAAATCAGCGGTGGCTGAGCACAGTTTGTTAAATAAACATAAGATTTTATTCGATGAAACAAGAGTACTTGCTCACGCTTCAAGCTATTGGGACTCTGTCATCAGGGAAGCAGTTGAAATTAGACTCTGTGGAAATAATTTCAACAGAGACTCCGGTTATGCACTCAGCAATGCACGGAAGCGCGCAGTTGATAAAGAAAGGGTGCAGAGGGAGACTTCTTAGATTCCTCGCAGTTCTCCGCCTGTTGCGATGGATGGCGCTGCAACCAACGCCGGATAAAGCGCGCAGACAAAAATCTATGGATGTAGAGGCCGCCACCTCAGTACGCACCGGTTTCACCGTGACGTCATCCAGCCAACGAGAAGCCGTCCACTGCCTATAAAAGCGGAAGCCTCACCGGTCCACGACCCCTACCCTCCATCTCTACACCCTACATCTCCTTTCCCAAGGTGGCTTCCATCAACTCCCCCTCCCGGATGGTGCCCTCTCTCCCTCCATTTATCCCTCCTATCAACTCTGATCCTCACCCCCCTCCTTTCCTCCGTCCTTTCCCTGGGCTCCATCTTCCTCCCCCCTTCCATCCTGTGCTTTCTCCCCGCGTAACCTCTCCCAATCTCCTTTCTCCCCCCTCCCCCCGAGTCCTTTTGTACTGCCCTCCTCTGCCTACCCCACTCCCTGGCACGTCTGCTCAGCACCCCCCACCCCTCTTATGGATCCTCATCTTCCATTGGCTCCTTTCCCCCCTCCCCCCTTCACTTTTCCTCTCCTTCCCCACCCCTTTTTTCCGTCATCTGTCCAGTTTCCCACCACCTGCTCTCCGCTGTGGTATGTCATATTTGTGCCAAGTTTTTAGTGCAGTGTTTAAGTGAGTGTGCAGTGTTGTGCGTCTTTCCACAGTGTTGCGAACAGAAACCAGACCGTCGCCGTGTTTTTTTAATTGTCTGTCTATTATTTTTCTGCTTCCTGTGTATTTTATTAGCATCATCAACCCTGTGTTTTATGTTTTAAGTTCCAGAATTTTCTGCCATTTTACATTTACGTCATCGATTTTAACACCAACTGTTATTATTTATTATCTTCATCTTTTTAAAACAAATTCTGTAGGCTGAAGAGCGGCGTAATAAGCTGCTGCCAGACCGCCCCCTTCAGGGGGAATCGAAACTCAATAAAAAAACAGTCCACGACAGTCAGTTTTACCCCTGACGAAGATGACGGAGGTAGCCATCGAAAGCTTGGGATTTTATCCAAATCAGACGCGGCAAGCAAACCGAGAGCTTTTCATGCAAGGACTCCGTCGCGAAAGACTTCGTAGTCACGTATATGTGGAGTTGGTCGTACGCGGTCTGCCGGTTCAGCATGGAGGATGGAGGATATGTGTT
This sequence comes from Schistocerca americana, assembly GCF_021461395.2. NCBI lineage: Eukaryota > Metazoa > Arthropoda > Insecta > Orthoptera > Acrididae > Schistocerca > Schistocerca americana. The sequence continues at coordinate 80,216,192 of NC_060129.1, read as the reverse complement.
GGCTGCCTGCCTGCCTGCTCTCCTCACTTTGCTCGCCGTACCTTGCAACCGCCTAGCTTGGGTTGCTGCCTGGTGTATCCTACACGAGCCATGCTGGACGTCCAGCAGAAACCAGCAGAAGTTAAGCAGCCTGGTGTTTCTTTATAAATATAAAAAAAAAGAGCAAATGTATAATACCCCCTTTTGTAACCAATTTTGGCGGCCTTTTAAGTGAGGGCTTAGCGCCTACACAGCCTTCGGGGAGAGCTGATTCTTTTAAATTTAAATAGTTGGGGGTTCCCTGTCTTTTATAATCTTTTGGGGGTTTTATTTGAATTTTCTCTTTGGGGTTCCTTCCTTGTGCTCGGTTAAATGTTTACTTGTATAGCGGGAAGTGACTCCCGGTCAAAACTCGGAGAAGGTGTTTGATGTTACTGCCGCCTCCGGCATTCGTCTTTTCAATTAAGTGTTGTCATCCCTTCGAGCGACCTGGTGTCACTCCTCGTTCATTAATGCTGGTTTATGTGTACTTAATTTTGAATTGGCCATTTGAATCAATATTTTGGAGCGCAATATAGCACTAAGGCACCCTCATTGTATATCACTTTCTACCCCGGTCTAGTAAGTGGCACGAGTTAGCTCCACTACCGGTTTCACTGATGTGCTCCCTTCAAAATCTTGTCTTTTATAAGTCTGCCTCATGTGTGTCTGGGAACACAGAGATGAGCTTTAGTGTGACTTCAGTGCTACTCAGTTAATGGAATCTTCATTTTGGCTCGGCTTCCACTGAAGAGTTGGAGTGGAGCGTAGTGTGTTTGGTTTGTTATTCATTTAATTACTGTAAGTTTGTTTATTTAATGGGAAGCAAGACATTTAAAGACTGTTGGTATTAACTCCCGTAGTTGCGGGGTGTTGCTAATTCGCTCCAAATGGCCTACTACTTATTCAATGGCAAAGCTGTTGATTAGTTGGTTACTGTGAGTACAAATGCACGCTACTTATTTGTTGCCGAAATTGTTAAAGTGTCTGTGTCGTGATTCAATCACTACCTACGTGTTTGAGCTAAATTGATATAAACCTTACATTGCCTCCTTAAAATTTGTTGCCGACAGAAACCCTTAAGACAATTAAGTTTTGTCACTGCTTATGTTAACCTTTACTGGGAGCAATATTTCATATAGTTAAATTTTGTCTTAAAATGTGTATTTCTCTGATGTAATAAACGAGTGATAAAAGAAAAAGGCGAAGGGGCCTGGTCCTTCCCATTGTGTCCGGTCTGCAACACGTATCTGACTGTAAGGGGGACGAGGCAGCACTTCCCAGCCCATGTCCGCAATGGTTTCACGGGTTAGTTGAGCAACATGAGGACGTGCGTTATCTTGCTGGAGAATCACACCTCTCCTCTGAGATCCACGACGTCTCTCTCTCATGGCTGGCTCCACGTTTTTTAAAAGCAAATCCGAGTAGTATTGGTTGTTCATTGCACGCTGCTCTTCGAGGTAATCACAAAAAAACTGGACCCTCAGCATCAAAAAAACACAATCAACACGACTTTTCCTTCAAGTTTCACCACAAGGTAAAATTTTGTTCAGGAAGTGCTCACCTTCTCTTTCGCAACGTTCCTTTAGCTCTGTGCACACTCTCAACCTTGTTTCCTTGTGTAGCCACGTCAACTCCTTTGGGACCCATATTGCACGTATTTTGCGGTACTTCAGCTTGCTACACATAATGTTATGAACTGCACCAGTACTAACTGAACCTTCTCAACTATCATTTCCACAGTCACACGGCGGTCGGCTCGAATAATGTCATCAATTCGACTTTCAAGTGACGGAGTTGAAACTGCAACTGGTCGGCCAGAACGGTCTTCGTCACTCTTGACTCACGACCATTTTTGAACTCCTCTACCCACTTCTAAAAATTTGCACGATTCATACAACCTTCACCATAAACTTTAGACATTCTACGGTACACGAGGTGCGACAAAAACTGATGAGACTGATGTGAAAAAAATGTTGCTTAACGTTTTCGTCAAGTTTAGTGTTGTCTCCTTCAAAGTAGTTCCCTTCTGACTGCACACACTTTTTTCCAGCGCTTCTGTGGTTGATGGTAACATTTCTGTAACTCATCTTCTGTAATATCCTCGAAGACCCTCGTGTCACAGCTTTTTGGACATGTTGTGTTGTTTGAAAATGGTGCCCATTGACCGCCGTTTTGACTCCTGGAAATTGAAAAAAGTCGCACGGAGCGATATCTGGTGAATAAGGCGGCTGTGGTAGTACTGAAATTTGTTTTGAGGTTAAAATTTACCGTACTGACGGAGCAGTATGGGATGGTGCATTATCATGACGCAGAATCCAATTATCAGCAATGTTGGCACGGACACGAGCAACTCTTTTACGACGTCTGTCTAAAATTTCTTTGTAGTAATATTGGTTAACTGTTTGTCCAGGAGGCACCCATTCTTAATAAACAATTCCCTTGGAACCAAAGAAGCACACATGCATACATTTCACTTTTGACTTGACACGCGAGGCTTTTTTGGTCTAGGTGGTCCCTTTGAGCACCATTGCGAACTTTGGCGTTTCGTCTCTGGATCGTACTGAAAAAACCAACTTTCATCACCAGTAACAATAAGGGTCAACAAATCTGGATTGATTTTCGTTTGCTCTAACAGATCGGCTGCCACATTTTTCCGTGTTTCTCACTGCTGTGATGTGAAATTTTTGGGGACCATTTTTGCACAAATCTTCATCATACCAAGATCTTCAGTTATTATTAGACAACCCATTTCTCGAATGATGTTCAGTTCTTCTGCAATCATTTTCACAGATGATCGTCCATCAGATCGTACGAGTTCACGCACCCTGGCCGAGCTGACATCCGTCCGTGAGGTTGATGGTCGTCCACTGTGGTCTTCATCTTCAACATTCGTTCTGCCTTCACTAAACATTTCAAGTCAACGAAAAACTTGAGCTCTTGACATAACCTCCTCTCCAAAAGCCTTCTGAAGCTTACCGTAAGTTGTCATCGCGTTTTCACCCAATTTAACGCAAAAAGAAATGGCATACCGTTGGGTTCCATTTCTGTGACGAGAGACACAAACATCTGTTAACTTGTTAGAGCTCAACTCACCACTGAGCAGTTTCATCGATGTGCCGCTTGGACTAGAAGCAGCTTATAGACCGAGGTCAAAGATATTGTGCCTACGCAAGCCTGCAGGGTTGCCAGATCTTGCAAAGAAAATCAGTCTCATTACTTTATTGTCGCGCCTTGTATGTTCACTGGTTTTTCGCCTTCAGAAAGTAAAAAAGTCCACAATTAATGTGAATGTCCCAAGCGCACTCGCCATCTTGAAATGCATTTTTGACATAAACAAAACAATGCTGATACATGAGCTGATGAGGGCTCATCGCAGTGATGCCAACTGAAAGCCATAACAGTACCAAACTAATAGTTTTTTCCCCAAGACCAATTTGTATCTAATTATTGAACGACACTCGTATGAGGCGCAATCAAAAACAAGGCAGATGGGGAAAAATAAATGAACCGTTTACCGTTTTAAAAATAATCACCGTAACTGTTAGAGTTATTCCGCTGTGAGAGAAGACGGTGAGTGCCTTCACGGAAAAAAAGCTCGCGGTTGCCACGTCTGTACCCATGCGTGCGGCTCTTCATCCGAAGAAAATCGATGACTAGTAGTGTCAAATTGTGGGCTGTACGAGGCTCACTCCGAAAGAAATGCACTCTATTTTTATAAAACCACAGTTTTCATTCTGCATGTGTGAAAGTTTTACAGTGTGTAGATACATCCTTCCCGCTTGTTTTCCAACTTAGTTCAACCTGTTCCCGTGAGTGGGGCCGTCACAGCACGTCTTCAAGATGGCTGCTACACTTGACGTTCGTCAGAAGCGACGTGCTGTCATAGAATTCCTGTGCTGTGGAAACGAGACAGTGGGAAACATCCACAGGAGGACGAAAAAGGTGTACGGAGATGCTGCTGTCGATCGCAGTACAGTTAGTCGGTGGGCAAGCAGGTTACGTGATGAAAGCGGGCACGGCAATATTGAGGGTTGTCCTCGCAGCGGCAGGCCTCGTGCTGCACACACTCCAGACAATGTGCAGAGTGTTAACGAATTGGTGACTGCTGACAGACGCATCACAGTGAACGAATTGTCACGCTACGTTGCGATAGGGGAGGGAAGTGTTTGCAGATTACTGGAAGTTTTGGCGTTAAAAAGGTTTGTGCCAGGTGGGTTCCCAGGATGTTGACAGTGGCTCACAAACAAGAAAAACGGTATGCAGCGAACATTTGGAACAGTACGAGAATGCTGGAAATGAATTTCTTGGAAGAATTGTGACAGGTGATGAAAAGTGGCTGCATCATTTTTCACCAGAGACGAAGAGGCAATCAATGGAGTGGCATCGTGCAAATTCATCCAAGAAAAAAAAATTCAAAAGCACACCTTCTGCTGGAAAAGTTATGGCTACGGTTTTTTTCGATTCCGAAGGACTCTTGCTTGTGGACATCGTGCCAAGTGGAACCACCATAAATTCTGATGCGTATGTGACGACACTGAAGAAACTTCGAGCTCAACTGAGTCGTGTTCGACCACATCGGCAAAAGCAGGATGTTTTGCTGTTGCACGACAATGCAGAGCCACCTGTCAGTCAAAAAACCGAACTCGGATGGACAACACTGAAAGATCCGCCTTGCAGTCCTGACCTGGCTCCATGTGACTGTCATCCCTTTGGGAAACTGGAACACTCTCTTCGTCGAACAAGGTTTGAAGATGATGACTCCGTTGTGCACGCTGCCAAACAGTGGCTCCAACAAATGGTTCAAATGGCTCTGAGCACTATGGGACTTAACATCTGAGGTCATCAGTCCCCTAGAACTTAGAACTACTTAAACCTAACTAACCTAAGGACAACACACACATCCATGCCCGAGGCAGGATTCGAACCTGCGACCGTAGCGGTCGCGCGGTTCCAGACTGTAGCGCCTAGAACCGCTCGGCCACTCTGGCCGGCCCAGTGGCTCCAACAGGTCGGTCCAGAATTTTACCGTGCGGGTATACAGGCGGTGGTTCCAAGATGGCGTAAGGCAGTTGAGAGGGATGGAAATTATGTGGATTAATGAAAATATTGTTTCTTAAAGGATGTATCTACACACTGTAAAACTTTCAAACATGTAGAATAAAAGATGGATTTACAAAAAAAATAGTGTCCATTTCTTTTGGAGTGACCCTCGTAGAACATGGAAACGGAATGTGGGGAGACTGGTACAGTATGGAGGATGTAGGCGGCACATACTCTGCCAAGACTGTTTCCATTACGCAGTAGAAGCTTCGCTGGGAAGCCCTTACCCATCCTTCTTACAGTCTCCGTTTCCCACCATGCTGTTTCCATATTTTTGGAATCCTGAAGAAAGAAATCCGTGGCTGTGAATTTGCTTGGACCGAGTGATGCAGGTCTGCGTACAGCCATGCTTCCGTAGGCAACCACACACATGTTTCTATGAAGGCACCGACTGTCTTCTTTCGCAATCGGAAACATGCATTAACAGTTAAGGCGATTACTTTTGATCTAATGAACAGCTGACCTACTTTTTTCCCCATCTGTCTCGTTTACATTTGACTGCCCCTTACACTCCGTGATAAGCCCTCTGTTCTTCCTAATCTAGGAGTATGACAACAGTTTAGGAGACAATCTGAGAAGCCCTCTTCGTGTGCAGATGATGCTGTAGTACAATTCTGAGAAGATCAAACGAATTTGGAGAGCAAGATACCAGCGTAGAACCAGAATACGCAACTGGCAGGAAAAAAGTGTGACGTCCTTCGCATGACTACCTAAACAAAATTCATTTGAATTTCCACAGCAGTGGTAACACAATTTTTACCGATGATATCCGCATCTGCACGGTCTTATTATTAGCAACGTAGAATATAACAATCCTAATCCCAAAGAAAGCAGGCGCTGACACATGCGAAAATAACCGAACTATCAGTTTAATAAGCCACAGCTGCAAAATACTAACGCGAATTCTCTACAGACGAATGGAAAAACTAGTAGAAGCCGACCTCGGGGAAGATCAGTTTGGATTCCGTAGAAATATGGGAACACGTGAGGCAATACTGACCCTAGAGTAGGTATTAAAATCCATGGAGAAGAAATAAAAACTTTGAGCCTCGCCGATGACATTGTAATTCTGTCAGAGACAGCAAAGGACTTGGAAGAGCAATTGAACGCAAAGGACAGTGTCTTGAAAGGAGGGTGTAAGATGAACATCAACAAAAGCAAAACGAGGCTAATGGAATGTAGTCGAATTAAGTCGGGTGATGCTGAGGGAATTAGATCAGGAAATGAGACGCTTAAAGTAGTAAATGAATTTTGCTATTTGGGGAGCAAAATAACTGATGATGGTCGAAGTAGAGAGGTATAAAATGTAGACTGGCAATGGCAAGGAAAGCGCTTCTGAACAAGAGAAATTTGTTAACATCGAGTATAGATTTAAGTGTCAGGAAGTCGTTTCTGAAAGTATTTGTATGGAGTGTAGCCATGTATGGAAGTGAAACATGGACGATAAATAGATTGGACAAGAAGAGAACAGAAGCTTTTTAAATGTGGTGCTACAGAAGAATGCTGCAGATTAGATGGGTAGATCACATAACTAATGAGGAAGTGTTGAATAGGATAGGGGAGAAGAGCTTGTGGCACAACTTGACAAAAAGAAGGGACCGGTTAGTAGTACATGTTCTGAGGCATTAAGGTATCACAAATTTAGTACTGGAGGGCACCATGGAGGGTAAAAACCGTAGAGGGAGACCAAGAGATGAATACACTAAGCAGATTCAGTAGGATGTAGGTTCCAGTAGGTACTGGTAGATTATGAAGCTCGCACAGGATAGAGTAGCATGGAGAGCTGCATCAAACCAGTTCAAATGGTTCAAATGGCTCTGAGCACTATGTGACTTAACTTCTGAGGTCATCAGTCGCCTAGAACTTAGAACTAATTAAACCTAACTAACCTAAGGACATCACACACATCCATGCCCGAGGCATGATTCGAACCTGCGACCGTAGCGGTCGCTCGGCTCCAGACTGTAGGGCCTAGAACCGCACGGCCACTTCGGCCGGCATCAAACCAGTTTCAGGATTGAAGACCACAACAACAACAACAACAACAACATCATCACCAAGTGTTGGCGAGGATATTCGTGGGTATCTGGACATCATCTGCTTACACCGATGTCGGTAATACTGTGTTCCCTATGAGAAACCACGGTGCGGTTTAAACTGAGAAACAACAAATGAAGTGTTCTGTTAAAACAATCGTTTAATGACATGTGTTTCAGGTAACATTGCAAGAGCGCACTGCCCTTAACGCGCTACACCTGAGACGTTCATGTGTTACGGCTGTGGTCACAATTTTTGCCTCATGGTGCGAATTTTAAATGAGCCGCGACATGCTGCAGTCAATGGTTTAAATATCGCCAGTGGTTAGTAGCAAGTGGAGGCCGCTGTTGGTGCTATTGTCTGGAGAAGGTCGCTCTATATGCTGGAACCCCTCTGTCTCTGTCTCTCTCTCTCTCTCTCTCTCTCTCTCTCCCCCCCCCCTCCCTCCTGCTAGATGCCACACAAGGTCACGCCGCGGTCGTTCAACTCCTACAGAGGCGCTGGCGGCAACAGCTGGACACACACACACACACACACACACACACACACACGGTTTAAAGGTCTTCTCACGACCTGCGCAATGACGTCACCCACCTATCCAATTACCGTCTTGCCTCGCACTGCTCGGTCACGACTTGGAATTCCGTTCTCCCAGTTTGAAATACGCCATATTCAGGCGAATAACTTCCTTGCTGTACGTACTTCAAGTAGGTTTTTTTTTCCATTCTGTTTGCGAAAAATCTAACGTCGTGCTTTCTCTACAGTGCTTCTGCTCACACCTTGCATCCCGGCAAACTATATGAAAATAGGAGAAACGTTAAATATTGGTTTTGTTGAGTCTGTTATCAGGGGAAAATAAGTTAACGAATGGCGTAACGATTTCCGAGAAGGTAGTACAGTCGTCGTAAGAGACGACCGCACTGGACGTCCCGACACATCATCAACTGACGAAATCCTGGATAACGTTATGAAACTCCTTCGCCACTCGCGTGTAGCAAACCGAAAAACGTGCACATTTACCACGAAACAACTCGTGCCTTGCACCACCAGACTGCACCTGCTCACACTTCGTAGGCCCACTGTCAATATTTGGCCAAATAAGCCATCTGTAATGACGCCCCAACCTCTTTTGTATGCTATACAGGGTGGTCCATTGATTGTGACCGGGCCAAATATCTCACGAAGTAAGCATCAAACGGAAAAACTACAAAGAACGGCACTCGTCTAGCTTGAATGGGGAAACCAGATGGCGCTGTGGTTGGTCCGCTAGATGGCGCTGCCATAGGTCAAACGGATATAACTGCGTTTTTTTTCTTAAATACGAACCCTCATTTTTACTACATACGCGTTTAGTACGTAAACATTGGTAGGACATGTAGGAGATGTTCTGAGACATCGAGGGATCAGCAACTTATTATTGGAGGGCAGCGTGGAGGGTAAAAATCGTAGAGGGAGACCAAGAGATGAATACACTATGCAGATTCAGAAGGATGTAGGTTGCAGTAGGTACTGGGAGACGATGAAGCTTCCACAGGATAAAGTAGCATGGAGAGCTGCATCAAACCAGTCTGTGGACGGAAGACAACAACAACAACAACAACAACAACAACGTAATGTTTTGGTTGGACCACTTTTTTCGCTTTGTGATAGATGGCGCTGTAATAGTCACAAACGTATGAGTACGTGGTATCACCTAATATTCCTCCAGTGCGGACGGTACTTGCTTCGTGATACATTACCCGTGTTAAAATGGACCGTTTACCAATTGTGGAAAACGTGCATATCGTGTTGATGTATAGCTATTGTCATCAAAATGCCCAACGGGCGTGTGCTGTGTATGCTGCTCGGTATCCTGGACGACATCATCCAAGTGTCCGGACCGTTCGCCGGATAGTTACTTTATTTAAGGAAACAGGAAGTGTTCAGCCACATGTGAAACGTCAACCCCGACCTGCAACAAATGATGATCCCCAAGTAGGTGTTTTAGCTGCTGTCGCGGCTAATCCGCACATCAGTAGCAGACAAATTGCCCGAGAATCGGGAATCTCAAAAACGTCGGTGTTGGGAATGCTACCTCAACATCGCTTGCACCCGTACCATATTTCTATAAACCAGGAATTGCATGGCGACGACTTTGAACGTCGTGTACAATTCTGCCACTGGGCACAAGAGAAATTACGGGACGATGACAGATTTTTTTGCACGCATTCTTTTTAGCGATGAGGCGTCATTCACCAACAGCAGTAAAGTAAAAATGGCTCTGAGCACTATGGGACTCAACATCTGAGGTCATCAGTCCCCTAGAACTTAGTACTACTTTAACCTAACTAACCTAAGGACATCACACACATCCACGCCCGAGGCAGGATTCGAACCTGGGACCGTAGCGGTCGCGCGGTTCAAGACTGAAGCGCCTAGAACCGGCCACAACGGCCGACAGCAGTAACGTAAACCGGCATAATATGCACTATTGGGCAACGGAAAATGCACGATGGCTGCGACAAGTGGAACATCGGCGACCTTGGCTGGTTAACGTATGGCATTATGGGAGGAAGGATAATTGGCCCCCATTTCACTGATGTTACTACAAGATGTTTCACTGCTTGACAGAATGGCGATGTACTTCCAACATGGTGGATGTCCTGCACATAGCTCGCGTGCGGTTGAAGCGGTATTGAATAGCATATTTCATGACAGGTGGATCGGTGGTCGAAGCACCATACCGTGGCCCGCACGTTCACCGGATCTGACGTCCCCGGATTTCTTTCTGTGGGGAAAGTTGAAGGATATTTGGTATCGTGGTCCACCGACAACGCCTGACAACATGCGTTAGGGCATTGTCAATGCATGTGCGAACATTACGGAAGGCGAACTACTCGCTGTTGAGAGGAATGTCGTTACACGTATTGCCAAATGCATTGAGGTTGACGGACATAATTTTGAGCATCTACTGTGGTGTTCATAGGTAATCACGCTGTAGCATCATGCGTTCTGAGAAATGATAAGTTCACAAAGGTACTTTTATCACATTGGAACAACCGAAATAAAATGTTCTAACGTACCTACGTTCTGTATTTTAATTTGGAAAACCTACCTGTTACCAACTGCTCGTCTAAGATTTTGAGCCATATGTTTGTGACTATTATAGCGCAATCTACGACAAAGCGAAAAAAGTGGCCCAACTAAAACATTCATATTTCTTTACGTACTACACGAATATATAATCAAAAATGGGGGGTTCCTATTTTAAAAAACGCAGTTGATATCCGTTTGGCCTATGGCAGCGCCATCTAGCAGGGGAACTATAGCGCCATCTGCTTTCCCCCCTTCGAGCTAGACAAGTTTCGATCTTTGTAATTTTTTCGTTTGACGATTGTTTCGTGAGATATTTGGCCCGGCCACGATGAACGGACCACCTTGTATATGAAATAGCTTCATTTAGAGGCACCATGGTAAACAATGACAGTAGATCGAAGCTCACAAAAATATCACGTGGGCTGACGTCAATCTCCCTCAGTTTTTCAACACCGGCCGTGAAAACCTACATTGTGTGAGTTCCACTCCAGTCAATGGGATTCCAGGCCGAAGATGTGTCTGACAGCGGTGGGATACGTACCTCACAGTCGCCAGCCATAGTGCCCGAGAACCAGGTGTAATGGTCTAGGGGGTATCTGTTTGGTTGTCGTCGGCGGCACCCTTATTGGGCAGCGGTACGTAGGCGATATTGTAGTGGTGTGATGACGGGGAGGCATGGACAGCTGATAAGTGGTACCGCACTGTATTCAGCAGTGTATCGCAGGCCGGTGCGCGACCCGAAAGAGGATACTGTGTGCACTAGAGGTGGGTAGTTCGTGAACGAACAGGTCCAAAGGAACGGTTCACCAAGATGAACGAAACGACCGAGGAACGAATTCCAAGGAACGATCGGTCCATAGTTCACTTCGGTCGCGGCGGTCTACTTATAGTTCCCGGGAACGAGGAACGATCGGTTCATAGTTCACTTGTTGACTTCGGTCGCGGCGGTCACTTCGGCAGTTCCCGTTCCAGCCTCGGTCGCGTGCTCGTCTCAGTCTCTCGGTCTCCCTCGGCCGCTCTCGTCGTTCTTCGCATGACCACCTGTCTGTCAGAGAGCCGGTTGGCCTCTGTAATAAAAAACTGAGTGGGAGGATCAACCACCGAACTTGATGTCTTGCGATGTCCGCAACGACCAAACAACGATAAATAACGAACAAAATGGAAAAAAAAAACTGTGTCAGTTCCACTGCCGACTGGTCCCAGTTAGTTCAGTATCCAGATGTTCGTTTCGTTCACTGCGCTCGCCTATTTTACATGTGTTCCAAACTGTTCTTGCACTTGGGTCTGACTATTCAGCGTCCACGACCGGTAATAAAAAAGTATTTTATAGTTACGTAAATTACATAAAAATTACAAAATTATGTTGTATGTAATAGGTACGTATTTACAGGTAAAAAAAGGGCATATCAGCTCACTTCATTATATCGATGCACAGCAGAAGACATAAGAAGGCAAGTTTTTTTGTTATTCATATATATTTTGGTTTCATCGACTTGAGTTAGGAACTAACTTTCAATAATTTGCTTAATTTTTAGTGTAAGAAAATTCATATAAAACGATTCTCGTGTATCTTTCATATACAAAACATTACATTTAGTAAGGCTCTAATTATTTTTAAGTTTGTTGTTTCCAATTTGCATTACCTGCAAGTTTGGTTCCTTTGAGGAAAAAAAAAAAGAAGTGGGTTGTGGATCATTTTTGCTCAGTAGGAAAAGCGGTGCCTCTCCATTTGAAAAGACATAGAGTGCCATAAAATCGTATTTACTTATTATCTCAAAAACATGTCTTCAGAAGGAGCTTTCAGATCAAAAACTTTATTTCTGCGAACTTAATTATTATTATTGCTGCATTAACTTTAATGATGCAACATAAAAACCTAATTTTTAATAAGCGTGTGACGCAAGTATGAGAAACTTACATTTTATTTTATGCTTCCATAAAATCTCTACTTCGCCTACAAACTCGGAGACAACGTGAAGTGTATATATGGTGTAAACGATTATTGTTTACAACGTAGCATAGCTTTGTAGTGGAAGTCGAAACGAAGAATTTTATACAAGACACTTGTGGTCTATTAAGTCGGGAAACAGTGAGCAACAGGTTTACAAGACTACATGAGCTATAGCCCATGCGCGTCCCGTGAGATTTTCATGTTCTCTTCTCCAGCTCGCTACACATCGTCATCCATTGTTTCGCCATTGTTGCTTGCATTAGCTTGTTATTTCTTCACTGCCTAATTATTACATGTTTGTCTGTTTGTTGTAACTGCTCGTAACGGGCAACACATCGTCCTTGATTGGCGAGCAGTCTGTACTCGGGGCCGGTTTTCCGTGCGCTACCCTGTATGATTTCCCTGCGAACAGCCACACAAGGCTACGGTTGGCTAAACGAAAGGTCCTGTAGAATCACAGAAATTGCTTCTAAAAGTATGTAAGAATTCTGTCATGAATAAAAACTCTGTATTCCATGGGGGAGCCAAGTGCCCCCTCTTGGTGCCCTCCATCCTTCAGTCACCTACACTACTAGTTTTCAGTTTCTCATAGGAACCATATACGAGGTGCATTCAAGTTCTAAGGCCTCCGATTTTTTTTTCTAATTAACTACTCACCCGAAATCGATGAAACTGGCGCTACTTCTCGACGTAATCGCCCTGCAGACGTACACATTTTTCACAGCGCTGACGCCACGATTCCATGGCGGCGGCGAAGGCTTCTTTAGGAGTCTGTTTTGACCACTGGAAAATCGCTGAGGCAATAGCAGCACGGCTGGTGAATGTGCGGCCACGGAGAGTGTCTTTCATTGTTGGAAAAAGCCAAAAGTGACTAGGAGCCGGGTCAGGTGAGTAGGGAGCACGAGGAATCACTTCAAAGTTGTTAGCACGAAGAAACTGTTGCGTAACGTTAGTTCGATGTGCGGGTGCATTGTCTCGGTGAAACAGCACACGCGCAGCCCTTCCCGGACGTTTTTGTTGCAGTGCAGGAAGGAATTTGTTCTTCAAAACATTTTCGTAGGATGCACCTGTTACCGTAGTGCCCTTTGGAACGCAATGGGTAAGGATTACGCCCTCGCTGTCCCAGAACATGGACACCATCATTTTTCCAGCACTGGCAGTTACCCGAAATTTTTTTGGTGGCGGTGAATCTGTGTGCTTCCATTGAGGTGACTGGCGCTTTGTTTCTGGATTGAAAATTGGCATCCACGTCTCATCCATTGTCACAACCGACGAAAAGAAAGTCCCATTCGTGCGGCCACACACGGGCAGCTGTGTGGTCGTCCGTCAGCATTCGTGGCACCCACCTGGATGACACATTTCGCATTTTCAGGTCGTCGTGCAGGATTGTGTGCACAGAACCTACAGAAATGCCAACTCTGGAGGCGATCTGTTCGACAGTCATTCGGCGATCCCCCAAAACAATTCTCTCCACTTTCTCGATCGTGTCGTCAGACCGGCTTGTGCGAGCCCGAGGTTGTTTCGGTTTGTTGTCACACGATGTTCTGCCTTCATTAAACTGTCGCACCCACGAACGCACTTTCGACACATCCGTAACTCCATCACCACATGTCTCCTTGAACTGTCGATGAATTTCAATTGGTTTCACACCACGCAAATTCAGAAAACGAATGATTGCACGCTGTTCAAGTAAGGAAAACGTCGCCATTTTAAGTATTTAAAACAGTTCTCATTCTCGCCACTGGCGGTAAAATTCCATCTGCCGTACGGTGCTGCCATCTCTGGGACGTATTGACAATGAACGCGGCCTCATTTTAAAACAATGCGCGTGTATCTATCTCTTTGCAGTCCGGATAAAAAAAAATCGGAGGCCTTAGAACTTGAATGCACCTCGTACCAAGCACAAATGAACGGTGAACGAGTAAAAATGAACGGTTCCCAAAAAGAACGATCAGTAATGAACTAGTTCCCAAGGATGAACGAGTTTGCCCATCTCTAGTGTGGACAGTTTGTGTGAGGAGAGGAGCAGGGTTGAGACAGACCGTGGCGGGCAGCCAGCGCAGTGCGAGAAGCGACCCAGCGGCAGAGTTCGCACGCGCGGCGCTCGCTCGCGCTCCCACAACACGCGTGCCGTTACTCCGTAACGAGCCGAGGCAGTGTCGGAGGCCCGGCTGCACCGTCATTAGCGGACGAGTCGCGGCCGCTGTTCGGTTGTTCTGGCAACCTACCGTGCGCACGCCGGCTTCACCCGAGCACGAATGGGTACACTTCTGCAAGGTGCCACTGCTGGGAAAGCGGGAGGGCAAACCGACGTATACAGCAAACACAGTTGTAGCGTAAGTTTCTGACAGTTCTCGGGTAAAAGACAAGACGCAGAAGGTTATTCGTGACGATCGCTCAATCAATATCAACCCACAATATATTTTTCTCAACACACTTCTTAACGAGCCACAATTTTGTGAGAACATCGGTAACGACTTGTTTTAGATGTACACTACCTGATCTTAAGTATCCGGACACGTGGCTGAAAATGAGTTACATGTTTGTGGCGCCTTCCAACGGTAATGCTGGAAATCAGTCTGGTGTTGGCCCAACCTTAAACTTGATGACAGCTTACACTCTCGCAGGAATGCGTTCAGTAAGGCGCTGGAAGGTTTCTAGGGGAATGGCAGCCCATTCTTCACGGAGTGCTGCACCGAAGAGAGGTATCGACGTCGATCGGCCTGGCACAAAGTCGGCGTTCCAAAACATCCCAAAGATGTGGTCAGGACTCTGTGCAGGCCAGTCCATTACAGGGATGTTATTGTCGTGTAACAAGTCCGCCAAAGGCCGTGCATTATGAACAAGTGCTCGATCGTGTTGAAAGATGCAATCGCAATCCCCGAATTGCTCTTCAACAGTGGGAAGCAAGAACGCGCTTAAAACATCAATATAGACCTGTGCTGTGATAGTGACACGCAAAACAACAAAGGGTGCAAGCCCCCTCCATGAAAAACACGACCACAGCATAACATTACCGCCTACGAATTTTACTGTTGACACCACACACGCTGCATTCGCCATACCCACACCCTGCCATCGGATCGCCACATTGTGTACCGTGATTCGTCACTCCACACAACTTTTTTCCACCGTTCAATCGTCCAATGTTTAGACTTCTTCCACCGAGCGAGGCGACGTTTGGCATTTAGAGGCAGGACGTGTGGCTTATGAGCAGCCGCTCGACCGTGAAATCCAAGTTTTCTCACCTCGCGCCTGTCACATTACCTGCAGTGCATTCTGATACAGTTCGGAATTCCTGTCTCATGGTCTGGATAGAGATCTGCGTGTTACATATTACTACCCTCTTCAACTGTCGGTGGTGTCTGTCAGTCAACAGACGAGGTCGGCCTGTACGCTTTTGTGCTGTACGTGTCCCTTCACGTTCCCACTTCACTATCACACCGGAAACAGTGGACCTAGGGATGTTTGGTAGTGTGGAAATCTCGCGTACGGACGTATGATACAAGTGACACCCAATCACGCGACCACGTTCGAAATTCCTGACTTCCTCGAAGCTCCCCATTCTGCTCTCTCGTGATGTCTAGTGACCACTGAGGTCTCTGATATGGAGACCCTGACAGGACAATGCACCTAGTATCAAAAACGTATGTTTTTCGGAGTGTCCGGATACTTTTGATCACATAATGTACTATATGTATCAGTCGTTCTCACAGCGTGGATGGTGGCGCACGGGCCTGATGGACCTTTGGCAAGGGTTCGATCCCCAATACAGTCCTACTTCCAATTTTTTGAATCGCTCTGGTGTTTGTTTCAGGAAAGCAAACGAAGACAAGTTTGGCGACCCCGTCTCTGACGAGCCGCTTGGATTTGCGCGCGCAACGGTCGGACTGGCTAACTTCAACCGGAAAACGGCGCAATGTATCGATTTTATTTCCTAACAGTGTTTTCTCAGCACAACTTACCCTGCATGACCCTTACAAGCTTTTCACACTGTTTCTGATCACCCTCTATAGTATGGCCGCAAAAAAGCGTGGGAGGGACATTATTTATAGAATGACTCTCGTCCGCCCGATAGCTGAGTCGTCAGCGTGACGGATTGCCGTCCTACGGGCCCGGGTTCGATTCCCGGCTGGGTCGGGGATTTTCCCCTCTCCAGGAGTGCGTGTTGTGTTGTCTTCATCATCATTTCGTCCCCATCCGGCGCGCAGGTCGCCCAGTGTGGCGTCGAATGTAGTAAGACTTGCACCAAGGCGGCCGGACCTGCCCCGTAAGGGATCTCCAGGCCAATGACGCCAAACGCTCATTTCCATTTTTGTCGTACACGTTATCTACAATTTAATCTACATTTTCCCCCATGCGCGTAAAACCGTCGTTTTGCTACGGGCCGCGAAGTTTTGGCGTGGGCATCCTCCCACATATGTTCCATTGTTCTCCGTTATCAGATTGGAATTTAAATTCTTCTCCGATTTGACTCTTTCCGAAACTCAAGCCAGCGTCTTATCCACCAGATCTTTCCCTTATCTCAGTAATACGTCGTTAAGCCTTAAAGACTGCGAGCCTTCATCGTAGAAGAAGGTAACAGGAGTTTCCCCGTGAAGCCTAGCAATGGTACTCGTTTTCATGTTTGTAGGCCATTACATTCGCTGTAAGAGCTATATCAACATGGCCAATTTAGAACAAAACAGAACGTTGAATTTAACTGGATTGTTATAATTTCTCTGTAATTGTTGATACGTTTGTGAGTCTCAAACGATCAAATGGAAACTAAATTAAGTATGACCAGGCTTATATAAAGATTGAAGTGTTTTTGGATGAAGTTGGCGACACCTCTAAAATCACCCACCGAAAAACAATAGTTTCTGTGTCTGGTTCTACCCTTGCTCCCGCCCTTGCTCCCGCCGTTGTGTTCTTGTGGTTGTGATTATACGAGTGTTTGAACTAGCCGCCATCACATCGTGGCGGTCACCAGGACATCTGTTTATTTCTAAATTTGAGATTGTTCTATAATGTTCTCGAATTATTTATAATTAGGACTTTTTTTAAATAGGAACCCCCATTTTTATTACATATTCGTGTAGTACATAAAGAAATATGAATGTTTTAGTTGGACCACTTTTTTCGCTTTGTGACAGATGGCGCTGTAATAGTCACAAACGTATAAGTACGTGGTATCACGTAACATTCCGCCAGTGCGGACGGTATTTGCTCCGTGATACATTACCCGTGTTAAAATGGACCGTTTACCAATTGTGCAAAAGGCTGATATCGTGTTGATGTATGGCTGTTGTGATCAAAATGCCCCACGGGCGTGGGCTATGTATGCTGCTCGGTATCCTGGACGACATCATCCAAGTGTCCGCACAGTTTGCCGAATATTTACGTTATTCAAGGAAACAGAAAGTGTTCGGCCACATGTGAAACGTCAACCACGACCTGCAACAAATGATGATGCCCAAGTAGGTGCTTTAGCTGCTGTCGCGGCTAATCCGCACATCAGTAGCAGAGAAATTGCCCGAGAATCGGGAATCTCAAAAACGTCGGTGTTGGGAATGCTACATCAACATCGCTTGCACCCGTACCATATTTCTATAAACCAGGAATTGCATGGCGACGACTTTGAACGTCGTGTACAGTTCTGCCACTGGGCACAAGAGAAATTACGGGACGATGACAGATTTTTTTGCACGCATTCTTTTTAGCGATGAGGCGTCATTCACCAATAGCAGTAAAGTAAAACTGGCTCTGAGCACTATGGGACTCAACATCTGAGGTCATCAGTCCCCTAGAACTTAGAACTACTTAAACCTAACTAACCTAAGGACATCACACACATCCACGCCCGAGGCAGGATTCGAACCTGCGACCGTAGCGGTCGCGCGGTTCAACACTGAAGCGCCTAGAACCGCTCGGCGACAACGGCCGACAGCAGTAACGTAAACCGGCATAATATGCACTAAGAGCAACGGAAAATGCACGATGGCTGCGACAAGTGCCACATCGGCGACCTTGGCGGGTTAATGTATGGTGCGGCATTATGGGAGGAAGGATAATTGGCCCCCATTATATCGATGGCAATCTAAATGGTGCAATGTATGCTGATTTCCTACATAATGTTTTACCGATGTTACTACAAGATGTTTCACTACATGACAGAATGGCGATGTACTTCCAACACGATGGATGTCCGGCACATAGCTCGCGTGCGGTTGAAGCGGTATTGAATAGCATATTTCGTGACAGGTGGATTGGTCGTCGAAGCACCATACCATGGCTCGCACGTTCACCGGATCTGACGTCCCCGTATTTCTTTCTGTGGGGAAAGTTGAACGATATTTGCTCTCGTGATCCGCCGACAACGCCTGACAACATGCGTCAGCGCATTGTCAATGCATGTGCGAACATTACGGAAGGCGAACTACTCGCTGTTGAGAGGAATGTCGTTACACGTATTGCCAAATGCGTTGAGGTTAGCGGACATCATTTTGAGCATTTATTGCATTAATGTGGTATTTACAGGTAATCACGCTGTAACAGCATGCGTTCTCAGAAATTATAAGTTCACAAAGGAACATGTATCACATTGGAACAACCGAAATAAAATGTTCAAACGTACCTACGTTCTATTTTTTTTAATTTAAAAAACCTACCTGTTACCAACTGTTGGTCTAAAATTGTGAGCCATATGTTTGTGACTATTACAGCGCGATCTATCAGAAAGCGAGAAAAGTGATCCAACGTACTACACGAATATGTAATAAAAAATGGGGGTTCCTATCTTAAAAAACGCCATTGATACCAGTTTGACGTATGGCAGGGCCATCTGGCAGGCCAAACATAGCGCCATCTGGTTTCCGCCTTCAAGCTAGACAAGTTTCGTTGTTTGTAGTTTTTTCGTTTGACACTTATTTCGTGAGATATTTGGCCCGCTCACTATCAATGGACCACCTTGTAAGGGGTGTCCTAAGGCAGCACGTCATTCCATGCGACTGAACCACGTTGACAAGGGTGGCGGTCTACGCCACACTTACAAGGGGAAGGCCTCAGACACGGCCAACCGATTCGGCTCAAATTTGGCAGGTCGCTTGTGTACAACCTAAAACGAAGGAATCTTAGATATTTTGGGACAACAACCCCGCGTTTTTGAGAAAATCACACATAAAGGTAATGACGAGGAATCGACTCAAAATTGGCCGGATCGATAGATAATTGTAAATAGAGCGTTTTTCATCATCAGGTGTGGGACCCGAAAACGTATACTTTTCCAGAAATCGAGGCAAGAAACTTTTACAACTGTCCCTTCTGTGCCCACATGGGAAACGATTTTCGACGACAGCATCGATAGCCCAACGGCCAAGGTAACTGCCTGAGAATCGGAGAATCCGGGTTCGAATCTCGAATAAACTGTATTCATTCCCAAAACGTATTTCACTCGGCGCTTTAACGACGGAAAAATCACTACATGTATCCGCGAGGTTCGCGGCAGCCTGATGACGGAAAACAACTCTTTCCGATTGACTTCTACAAGGCTTGTGCTGGACACCTTCACTCTTCCAGTCCGGAACCGCTTGACCGCTACGGTCGCAGGTTCGAATTCTGCCCTCGGGCATGGATGTGTGTGATGTCCTTAGGTTAGTTAGGTTTAACTAGTTCTAAGTTCTAGGGGACTGATGACCTCAGATGTTAAGTCCCATAGTGCTCAGAGCCATTTGAACCATTTTGAACCTTCACTCTTCCAGGTTCACAACTGCAGGCAACCGGTACAAGTAACTCTCCCCGCGTGCGTTGTGTCCCGTGCCTCGCTGTAAACAAGCGTCGCGCGGTTGGCTGTCTGTCATCCCTCGTGAGGAATTCGCAACACTCTTACTCGGAGTTATTTTCATGAGACAAGGCTTGAAAGTTCTATACTGTACTAACTCATGGCGTTTGGGAAATTAGTTTGCCTACCTCATTATCATCATTCCTTACTGATTTACTGTGAGTGAGACAGGGTTGTAGCCTCTCCCCGATGTTATTCAATCTGTATATTGAGCAAGCAGTAAAGGAAACAAAAGAAAAATTCGGAGTAGGTATTAAAATCCATGGAGAAGAAATAAAAACTTTGAGGTTCGCCGATGACATTGTAATTCTGTCAGAGACAGCAAAGGGCTTGGAAGAGCAGTTGAACGGAATGGATGGTCTCTTGAAGGGAGGATATAAGATGAACATCAACAAAAGCAAAACGAAGATAATGGAATGTAGTCGAATTAAGTCGGGTGATGTTGAGGGTATTAGATTAGGAAATGAGACACTTAAAGTAGTAAAGGAGTTTTGCTATTTGGGGAGCAAAATAACTGATGATGGTCGAAGTAGAGAGGATATAAAATGTAGACTGGCAATGGCAAGGAAAGCGTTTCTGAAGAAGAGAAATTTGTTAACATCGAGTATAGATTTAAGTGTCAGGAAGTCATTTCTGAAAGTATTTGTATGGAGTGTAGCCATGTATGGAAGTGAAACATGGACGGTCAATACTTTGGACAAGAAGAGAATAGAAGCTTTCGAAATGTGGTGCTACAGAAGAATGCTGAAGATTAGATGGGTAGATCACATAACTAATGAGGAGGTACTGAATAGGATTGGGGAGAAGAGGAGTTTGTGCCACAACTTGACCAGAAGAAGGGATCGGTTGGTAGGACATGTTCTGAGGCATCAAGGGATCACCAATTTAGTATTGGAGGGCAGCGTGGAGGGTAAAAATCGTAGGGGGAGACCAAGAGATGAATACACTAAGCAGATTCAGAAGGATGTAGGTTGCAGTAGGTACTGGGAGGTGAAGGAGCTTGCACAGGATAGAGTAGCATGGAGAGCTGCATCAAACCAGTCTCAGGACTGAAGACCACAACAGCAACAACATTAAACCTCCTCTCCCTATCAACTGAGATATGGAAAAATACAAACGAAAGGAATGACACCCGCTAGGTTTCTTCGAGATTCGAACCCGGGTTTTCAGATTCCCAGCCACTTACCTCGTCCGTTGCGCTATCGGTGCTGTCGGCGAAAAGCGTTTACCATGTGGGTACAGAAGAGGCAGTTGTAAAAGTTTCTTTCCTCGATTTCTGGAAAAGTTTGCGTTTGCGGACCCCATACCTGATGACGAAAAATGCTCTATTTACAATTATCTATCGATCCCTCCAATTTTGAGTCGATTGCTCGTCATAACCTTTAGGGGTGATTTTTTCTCAAAACTGCGGCGGTGTTGACCCAAAATATCTTAGATTCCTTCGTTTTAGATTGTATACAAGAGACCTGCCAAATTTGAGCCGACTCGGTTGGCCGTGTCTGAGGCCTTCCCCTTGTTAGCCGTCCGCACACGGACCGTGCAACGTTCAGCTTACCGAGCTGAACGTGTTGCTGAACGCTCAAGAACGATGGAACTCGTGCAGACGTCTTAAAATCACCAGACCAGTCCGCCACAACACGTAATACTCTTGTGAGGCCGATTCGCAGAGGCAATGGCGGACGGTAGCGTAGCCGAGCCGAGGCGAGGCGAGAATAAAGAGTCGTAAAAAGACTGCCCAGCAATTACGCGCGCCCGCAATTACCCTCTCCTACTCCACACTTCGTCCTTCCTCGCTCTCCCGGTAAGCTACGAAGCAGGCAGGAAGATCGCTGGCGCGAAGAGGATGGGACGAAAGAGGAGCAAGCAGATTACGGCGGGTTCCACAACCCTTCTGACACGCCATGCCGGACGGGTTCAAGGAAAGACGCGCGGCTGTGTGTGTGTGTGTGTGTGTGTGTGTGTGTGTGTGTGTGTGTGTGTGTTCGTATAAGAGCGCGCGCGCCGATTCCGTCTACAAGACATTAACGTGTTATTCACCGAGAGCTTGTGACAGTTCTAAGGTGACGATATGAATAGTACAGGGTGTCCCAAAATAACGTATACACTCTTTGAGACAGAATATCTTTTAATTTAAGCAGTCAAATACAATTTTTATGGTTAATAAATTAGAAGGAGGTGAAAAACATAATACTTTGTATGAATGCAGAGTCTCGCGGCTATAACATTGAATAAAGTGTTCCCGGGTTTCCAACCGCATCAGTTGCTTGAAACTACGCAAGCTTTCGGCCAAGCACTCCTTGGTCATTGTCAAGTGTTATGACTGCCAGTGGGCTGTTAGTGCGCCCTTGTAACAATATTTTGTTTCAGGATTGTCAGCAAACAAGGCGTCATCTTTTGAACAACGCAAGTGGGTGCTAACGTGTTACTGGAAAACGGAATGTGAGTAAATTACGCCGACGTTGGAGAGTTGAATTTGGAACACCACCACCGACAACAGTAACAACTACAAGAATCAGAGACGTTTGAAGTCTGTGCACGATATAAATAAGGGACATAGCGGACGAAAGAGAAGTTCAACAGGCAATGTGAGTGTTCGTGCAGTTAATACAGGCGTACCCACGATCCGAGCAGAAATCTGTGAGGCAATACTCTCGTGAGATTGGGATCTGCAGAAGCAGTGTTCGTATAATTTTGCTGTCTCAGAACTTTATTCCCTATTATTCCAATCTCCTATAGCGCGCGGAAAGAATGAACACCTATATCGTTCCGTACGAGCTCAGATTTCCCTTATTTTATCTTTGTGATACAGAATTGTGGTTCGATGAACCCTCTGCCAGGCACTTAAATGTGAATCGCAGAGTATCCATGTAGATGCGGATGTAGGTTCCCTGTCGGATGGATAGCATGAAGAGTGTGTGAAGTACCCTGTCCGATTTCCAGATTTAACTCCTCTTCACTTCTCTGTGTGGGGTACTCTGAAGAACACAGACCACACACACTGGATGCTCTTAGAGAGCAAATTGAGCAAGCCTGTGGTGCTATTCCGTTGGAAATGTCGCTCATTGCGGTGGACGGACACCAGCTTGAACATTTGCCACCTTACGTCAGACCATGATGCAGCTAACGTCACTACAATTGTATTTCTAACCCCCCTTTCATTAAATAGATGTTCAGTTTCACAGAGTGTATATATTTTTTGGGCCATCCTGTAGAGGCAATAATACAAGGATCATTGATTCAATAGTTAAGATTAGCACATTGAAGTAGAACTGAAAGAGTTTGTAGGACTATACTTACAAGGGAACTTCCCCATCGCACCCCCCTCAGATTTAGTTATAAGTTGGCACAATGGATAGGCCTTAAAAAATGAACACGGATCACTCGAGAAAACAGGAAGAAGTTGTGTGGAACTATGAAAAAAATAAGCAAAATATACAAACTGAGTAGTCCATGCGCAACATATGCAACATCAAGGAGTGGGTGAGCTCAGGAGCGCCGTGGTCCCGTGGTTAGCGTGAGCAGATGAGGAACCAGAGGTCCTTAGTTCAAGTCTTCCCTTAAGTGAAAGGTCTAACTTTCTACTTTCAGAGAATTATCAAAGTTCAGGCACACACACATACTCAACTTCGCTCTCCGACACTCCAGGACATGTTCAGATTTGCTTGGACATATGGAGGATTTGACGGTCTACACACGGAAACATTTGAAAACGTAAAAAACATGTGTTTTGACAGAGCACAGGGAAAACTGTGCGACTGTGAAACTGTTGCATTCATTTGATGCAGTTTATGTGACAAACTTATTTTTTCGTCACTTTTTTCGGAGTGATCATCACATCCACAAGAAAACCTAAATCGGGCAAGGTAGAAGAATCTTTTTACCCATTCGCCAAGTGTACAAGTTAGGTGGGTCGACAACATATCCCTGTCATGTGACGCACATGCCGTCACCAGTGTCGTATAGAATATATCAGATGTGTTTTCCTGTGGAGGAATCGGTTGACCTATAACCTTGCGATCAAATGTTTTCGGTTCCCTTCGGAGAGGCACGTCCTTTCGTCTACTAATCGCACGGTTTTGCAGTGCGGTCGCAAAACACAGGCACTAAACTTATTACACTGAACAGAGACGTCAATGAACGAACGGACAGATCATAACTTTGCGAAAATAAAGCAAGTAAACTTTCCACTCGAGGGAGGACTTGAACCAAGGACCTCTCGTTCCGCAGCTGCTCACGCTAACCACGGGACCACAGCGCTCCTGAGCTCACGCTCTCCTTGATGTTGCCTATCTTACACATGGACTACTCAGTTTGTATATTCTGCCTACTTTTTTTCATAGTTCCACACAACTACTTCCTGTTTTCTCGATTGATCTGTGCTCAGTTTTTTCAAGGCCTATCCACTGTGCCCACTTATAACTAAATCTGAGAGGGGGGGGGGGGGTGCGATGGGGAAGTTCCCTTGTTAGTATCAGGTTTATCCTAAATGATGAACGAACAAACACAAACGCAATGATTGGTCAGCGCTGTAGCACACGTTCACTAAGTGTTGCTAACCTCTTTGAAGTAGGTCCTACTTACGCATTAGACGTCTTGTTACTATGTTACGAAAAATGAAACTTTAAAGGTATTTTAATGTCATAACAGCCATCGACGCTTAATCACGGTTCAGCTACGTAGTTTTTTAAAACATCCTGGCAGATTAAAACTGTGTGCCGGACCGAGACCCGAACTCGGGACCTTTGCCTTTCGCGGGCAAGTGCTCTACCATCTGAGCTACCCAAGCACGACTCACGCCCCGTCCTCACAGCTGCACATCTGCCAGTATCTCGTCTCCCACCTTCCAAACTTTACAGAAGCTCTCCTGCGAACCTCGCAGAACTAGCACTGCTAGAAGAAAGGATACTGCGGAGAGATGGCTTAGCCACAGCCTGGGGGATGTTTACAGAATGAGATTTTCACTCTGCAGCGGAGTGTGCGCTGATGTGAAACGTAGTTTTTATTTCGAAAATCGTGTACAGTCACAGCCTCTGTACTGTTGTGCTCTGAGTGCGCTGTTGATAATATGTAATGTGAAAATACCTCAGACTGCTGCCTGATACGTAGTGAAAAACGGGAGAAACACGTTCTCAATTTTACAAAAGGAAATCGCCTGTGAAGCTTTTAGAGAATTTTAATAAATAAACAAAGTTCATGTGATTCTTAAGTTTCTCCCGTTGGACACTATAGACCGGCAGCACACCCGTGGATATTTTGACTGACAAACAAAGTTCAGCTAGCGGGATTCATTGCTGAATTGGTAGCCGTGTACAACCGTAATCTAAAGTTTATGAATCGCTGGTTCTAATCCCACTCTGGTCTTCTTCCTTTTCGTTCAGTTTCAAATTCCTACGTCTTTCAAATATAAAACTCCATCCAATATATGCTAAATAACACATACCTAATCACAATCTGTTATGAAAAATGATCATCATCTTGTTCCTAATTACATATTGCACATAATATTCCCGCTTTCAATGCTAACATCAATTCTTAATCATCGACATTTTATAAAAGATCATTAAGAAAAGTTTGTTAAAACTCAGAAAACATAATTTATTAATTATTTATTTCAAGTTTCTGCTACCAGTGACTTTATTTTATGCTTAATTTAACATAATGCAACGCGTTTCGAACATGTTCTGTTGATCTTCAGGCGTTTATACATACATAGAGAAAAGTTACTTAAACTAGATTAATCTAGAACACTTGAGGGGAAGGATGGGCCAGTGTATGGCTAGAAATCGAAATCAGTGATGTCTTTTTTTCAGTTCATTAATAGTAAACGTGCGGTTCTTCAAAAGAATCCAACACCGTGTACAAAACAGATTACAAACTCTGATTGCTTTACAGATGATAACTTGTTGAATATCTTCCATTAAGCATGTAAGCGAGAAAGTTTACAAAAGACTGAACATTACGAGGAGCGACCAAGAGATGAGTTTCAGTATTTTTATATTAAACATTTCAGCCAATTTATTTCGCTGAAATAACTTCACTGATAGTGTAGAACGCTTCTTTTCTGCACATTCACCACGTTTTTTCCCAAGCACTTTCGGTAACGTGACGAGTTTTTCCACACCAATGCTGTACCAGGTCGCGTCCTGTGCCCCTACCCAGGTGTTCACGGTTGGTGAGCCTTCACCTTCGGGACAAGATTACAGTAATTACACCACACACAGAGACGTTTAAACAATCATTCCTACCGCGCTCCACGCATGAATGCCTAATAACTGGTACAATGAAATGTACCCTCTGCCATGCTCTTCGCAGTGATTTGCGAGTCAAGTGAAGCAATGATTCGCGAGCGATGACTCGGTGGTTGTTGTTGTTGTTGTTGTTGTTGTTGTTGTTGTGGTCTTCAGTCCTGAGACTGGTTTGATGCAGCTCTCCACGCCACTCTATCCTATGCAAGCTTTTTCATCTCCCAGTACCTACTGCAACCTACATCCTTCTGAATCTGCTTAGTGTATTCATCTCTTGGTCTCCCTGTACGGTTTTTACCCTCCACACTTCGCTCCAGTACTAAATTGGTGATCCCTTGATGCCTCAGAATGTGTCCTACGAACCGATCCCTTCTTCTAGTCAAGTTGTGCCACAAATTCCTCTTCTCCCCAATTTCATTCAATACCTCCTCATTAGTTATGTGATCTACCCATCTAATCTTCAGCATTCTTTTGTAGCACCACATTTCGAAAGCTTCTATTCTCTTCTTGTCCAAACTATTTATCATCCATTTTTCAGTTCCATACATGACTACACTCCATAAAAATACTTTCAGAAACTACTTCCTGACATTTAAATCTACACTCGATGTTAAATTTCTCTTCTTCAGAAATGCTTTCCTTGCCATTGCCAGTCTACATTTTATATCCTCTCTATTTCGAGCATCATCAGTTATTTTGCTCCGCAAATAGCAAAACTCCTTTACTACTTTAAGCGTCTCATTTCCTAATCTAATTCCCTCACTATCACCTGATTTAATTCGAATACATTCCATTATCCTCGTTTTGCTTTAGTGGATGTTCATCTTATATGCCCCTTTCAAGCCACTGTCTATTCTGTTCAACTGCTCGTCCACGTCCTTTGCTGTCTCTGACAGAGTTACAATGTCATCGGCAAACCTCAAAGTTTTTATTTCTTCTCCATGTATTCTAATTCCTACTCCAAATTTTTCTTTTGTCTCCTTTACTGCTTACTTTACTTGAATAACACTGGGAATAGGCTGCAACCCTGTCTCACTCTCTTCTCAGCCACTGCTTCCCATGCCCCTCAACTCTTGTAACTGCCATCTGCTTTCTGTACAAATTGTAAATAGCCTTTCGCTCCTTGTTTTCGACCCCTGCCAACTTCATAATTTCAAAGAGAATATTCCAATGAACATTGTCAAAAGCTTTCTCTAAGTCTACAAATGCTAGAAACGTAGGTCTGTCTTTCCTTTACCTGTCTTCTAAGATAAGTTGTAGAATCAGTATTGCCTCACATGTTCCAAGATTTCGACGGAGTCCAAACTGATCTTCCCAGATTATGAATAAAGAGTGAATAGCATAAACGAGATCCATTTGTTATTAGGTAATATTGGTAGTGGGGAAATGGGTAATGGAGCTGCAGCACAGTACAGTACAGCTCAGAACACAGTGCAGTCCACGAGACCTTGGAAGGCATGCGCTACATATGCTGGCTATCGTGTGCCGTCACCGAAGACACGGACAGTCACGCTTCGTGTAAGGAGGAAGCCTAGTCACTGGACGGGCGCTCTCTGTGGGCGGGGCGGGGAACACCCCGCCTCTCTATCCGGGTCGCGCCGGCCACACGCCAGCGCTGCCAACCTAACGGACCCACGCGTGGGTTCAAAAGCCTTCGCTCGGCCGACCACCTGTAGCTCGCTACCTGTTCGCCCTCCCCCTCACACCGCCCGACCACCACTTCTCCTCCCTCTCTTTCTCTCTCACCCGATACTCCATTATTTCCGCCAGCCATCAGCAGTGCTATCTACTCGCTTCTTTTTCTTCCTTGTTTCGAACTTTTTTCTCCTCTCAGTTGTTTGGTCAGCCTGCCGTGCGCTTCAAACCGCACACTTTACAACCGCTGTAGTGTCTCTTTTTCCGCATTTGCCGTTACCTTCAAGGAAGATAGTTTTTTTGGCAAAACGTAGTAATTAGGTTTCCCAACCCTTTCATTACGGCAGACGACGATTCGGGCAGAAAAAGCAGTCAGACCAGACCATACTTAATGTCTAGAGATGATGACTCTTGTAAAAGAATTATATAAAAATATTTTATGAATATATAGACACTAATTCAACTACTAGAGATTTGCTGAACAAAAGAAACTCTACATCTACATACATACTCCGCAATCCACCATACGGTGCGTGGCGGAGGGTACCTGGTACCACAACTACCATGTTCTCTCCCTGTTCCACCCCCAAACAGAACGAGGGAAAAGTGACTGCCTATATGACTCTGTACGAGCCCTAATCTCTCTCATCTTTGTGGTCTTTCCGCGAAATGTAAGTTGGCGGCAGTAAAACAGTACTGCAGTCAGCCTCAAATGCTGGTTCACTAAATTTCCTCAGTAGCGATCCACGAAAAGAACGCCTCCTTTCCTCTAGAAACTCCCACCCGAGTTCCTGAAGCATTTCCGTAACACTCGCGTTATGATCAAACCTACCAGTAGCAAATCTAGCAGCCCGCCTCTGAATTGCTTCTATGTCCTCCCTCTATCCGACCTGACAGGGATTCTAAACGCTCGAGCAGTACTCGAGAATAGGTCGTATAAGTGTTTTATAAGTGGTCTCCTTTACAGATGAACCACATCTTCACAAAATTCTACCAATGAACCGAAGACGACTATCCGCCTTCCCCACAACTGCCATTACATGCTTGTCCCACTTCATATCGCTCTGCAGTGTTACGACCAAATATTTAATCTACGTGACTGTGTCAAGCGCTACACTACTAATGGAGTAATCAGACATTACGGGATTCTTTTTCCTATTCATCTGCATTAATTTACATTTATCTATATTTAGAGATAGCTGCCATGCTTTACACCCATCACAAATCCTGTCCAAGTCATCTTGTATCCTCCTACAGTCACTCGACGACGACACCTTCCCGTACACCACAGCATCATCAGCAAACAGCCGCACATTGCTATCCACCCTATCCAGAAGGTGATTTATGTAGGTAGAAAACAACAGCGGACCTGCCACACTTTCCTGGGGCACTCCACATGATACCCTCACCTCCGATGAACACTCACCATCGAGGACAATGTACTGGGTTCTATTACTTACTTTACGCTCTTCTTTTATTAGTTTTAGAATACGTTACCTTTCACTGTTATCCTGTCTTAGTGTTAAGAAGTGTTGTGCATTTTCTTACTGATAAAATTGGATTAAATAATGAAAGTGATTTTGAAGCAGAGCGATTTCGTCTTTTGTGACTTCAGTGATATCCTGAAATTCTGGAAAATTATTAATATTATTTTAATTTTATGCAGAGAATTTAGATGGAGGCATCGATCTTCACGGCGACGCTGCTCAACAATAGGGAGAGGTACGTGAATGTGTTCATCTTTTTCCTTTCGTGGCCGCTACCGTCAATTTCAATATATCTGCCGCGACATTCAGAACCTGCAGTGTATCTTTTCATTTAATTTCGAAGTCCACGCATTTACGTTCTAAGATGAATAAATGCATTTAACTGCAACTGCCGGCCGTCGTGACCGAGCTGTTCTAGGCGCTTCAGTCTGGAACCGCGCGACCGCTACGGTCGCAGGTTCGAATCCTGCCCCGGGCATGGACGTGTGTGATGTCCTTTGGTTAGTTAGGTTTAAGAAGTTCTAAGCTCTAGGCGACTGATGACGACAGTAGTTAAGTCCCATGGTGCTCAGGGAATGCCGGACGTTTGCCACGCCACACTTGCCCCTTCGCCAGGTGGCTTGAGTAGCGATCCCTCAGGTAAGGGACGGCCTTCTTCGTACTACTTCTGTCCGCTTTCAAACCGCCGCCTCCACATCTTACTCGATACAACCAGTATTAAGGGACCGTCGACATCTTGGCCGAATACTGAGCTTCTTTTCCGAAATCGAAATATTTGTACCTTTTGGGAAACGAAAGCAATACCGACGATTATATCAGTATATAATTAGTTCTGCCAAGTATAAGTATATACACCTCTGTCTGTACGGTAGCTTCCTTCCACGCTTACTGACTGCGATAGAAACAGTCCATCGCCATGGGAACAACAAGAAAGGAACGATGTAAAGAGAATGCGAATGTTGGCTAATCATTTCTTTTTGATCGCTGCATTTGTGCCTACTTTAATTGCTACAACTGCATGCCGAAAAGACAATAAGGAAATAAGAAATGGGAATGTGAATGTTTGAAAAGAATAACGAATACTCCATATTAATTTACTCTAAAATCTGATATCCCTTGCGGCGAAACATTAGTTAATAAAGTGTAGCGGGACAATGTTCAAAACATGACTGAAAGTACGTTCATAAACAGAGATAAGAACATCTATGATTGACATGTCATCTAAAGTCGGCGTACAATTTTAAAATGTTAGAAATAAGGAAATGAAGTAATACAGAATGCTGTGTTTGTACCGTACGTTGTTGTTCTACATTGTTTAGCTCTGGTATTTACAGGGTCACAGAGAAAGCGTCCTAGGTTTTGGAGGGAAACATCTGTAATTGTAAAGATCTGCAGTACAACAGAAACAAGAAGCACAACTTAAGGAAAAATAATGTAACGTGTGTTCCAGCTCACAAGCGGCATTGAAGCAGATAGTTCCTGTGACTTAGCATGGGCAGAGGTTATATTCGACAACCGGAATAGATTAATAACTGGCTCCTTTTACCAACCCCTGGTCTCACATGAAACAGTTGCTGAACAGTTCAAAGAAAACTCGAGTCTCATCGCAAATAGATACCCTACTCATACAATTATAGTTGGCAGTGACTTTAACCTACCTTCCGTATGTCGACAAAAATACATTTTCAGACCGTATTGTAGATAGAAAACAACTTCCATAATTGTTCTAAATGCTTTTTATAAAATTATTTTGAACAATTAGTCCACGAGGGTATTCAGATTGTAAAATGGTTACGAAAACACACTTGACCTCTTGGCCACAAAAATATCCTGAGCATCACGACGGATATAGGGGTCAGTGAACACACAGTCGTAGCGAGGCTCAATTCCGTAACAAACAAATTGACGAAAACTAAACGCGAAATATATATATATATTTATAAAAGCAACTAAAACTTCGGTTGACGTCTTTCTAAGAGACAGTCTCCAATCCTTCCAAACTGTGTAAGTGAAGACCATATGTGGCTTAAGTTCAAAGAAATAGTATCAACAGCACTCGAGAGATTCATGCCAAATAAATTAATATCAGGCGGAACTGATCCCACATGGTACACAAAACACGACAGAAAGCTGCTGCAGGAGCACCGAAAAAAGGCACGTATAATTCAGACGAGCGCAAAATCTCCAAGATTGGCGAAGTTTTACCGAGGCTCGAAATTTGGTGCGGATTTCAATGCGAGATGCATTTAATTGTTTCCACATCGAAAGTCTCTCTAGAAATGTGGCGAAAAATCTAGAGAGATTCTGGTCGCATGTTAAGAAAACCAGCGAAAAGGCTCAGCAAGTACCTTTACTGCGGGTCGGGCAGCGAGTGAGGAGGAGGAGGGGGAGGAGGAGGGGGAGGGGAAGGAGGAGGGGGAGGAGGAGGGGGGAGGGGGGGGGAGACAAGGGACACAACCCTTCGTAACAGGTAAAATCGTGGCAAATGTCCGGCGTGGCAAATGTCCGCACACCGCTCAGGGTAATTTGAACTGTAATTCTTTGTATCCAGGCCAAGGGGGATGATTGCACTCAAAATGTACGGGTCTCTATCCCGTTCGTATGTTCGCATACATTTGAGTGTGTATAAGCGTAACTAAATTTAAGACTCATTTCCTAGACATTGTTAACGCTTTTTTATTTTCATACCACTCATCCGCGAATGTACGTGCCCTCTTCTTTGATGTAGTCTGTCGGCCGTATTCTCTAATGACATTATTTCTAATATTCGGTGGCTTAGTTCTCACAACTGGTCTTTGCCTGTGTCGCAACAGCGCTTCACGCGAAATATTTATTACGCGACATCCACTACAAATTTTATTTAAAAATTTCGACGACCGACTGAATAAATTCTTACCACAACAACAGCAAAACATAATAATATAAGAGGACGCGTTACACACTGTCCGTAAGATAGCTTTCATGTCGCTGTGTGAGGCAAGGGTGACTATACGTCCCGATTAATCGGGATTGTCCCGTTTTTTGAGGCTCAAAAATTTGTCCCGACCCTTTTTTTTTTTTTAAACAAGCAAGTTGTCCCGATTTTCAAGGATTATTTTCAGACATTTAAAAAGTGGTTAAAATATTTTCTGAGTGTCGATTTTATAAACTATCAATTGAAACCGACATTCCGTACGTTGGTACCCCCCTGATAATGTACAGCTTAAGCGCTATAATTGCTGCGTACTCTTATATTCTTTGGTTTTGCTTGCCATTGTTGTCAGCAGTCAGTTTCGTGAAGTGCTAGCACGTCGTGGCGATGCCGAAACGAAAATCAAAGTTTTCCGAAGAGCCTCAGTGGAAATTTCCTTGCTTCACTGCTACTGACAGTGACTGTTCAGCAACATGTAACGTATCCGTGTCTCATGGTGGCGCTGCAGACAGCAAGCATCATATGGAATCAGAGAAACACAGGAAGGATCTTCGATCGGCAGGTTCTCCGCAAAAAATGGCGAGATGTTTTGTAATTTCAAATACACAAGAACAGAAAAGCGTAGCTGCAGCAGAAGGAACCCTCTCATTCCATGTTGTTAAACACCACCAAAGCTATCGTTCTAATGACTGCAGTGTTCAACTAAACAAAAAAAAATTTTCCTTGATTCTAAGATTACAGAAAATGTTTCGTGTAGAAGAACAAAGTGTGAAGTAATTATCAACAATGTTATAGCTCCGCATTCCCAGAAACAGGTAATAGCTTCTGTAGACAGTGCAAAATACTTTTCAATATCTACTCATGCTAGCAACCATGGCATCAGAAAATTTTTCCTGTGATAGTTCAATATTTTTCTGTAAGTGGGGGTGGACTGTAGGCGAAATTGCTTGATGTTGATGAATTGCAGAACGAAAAGTCCGAAACAATTTGCAGTTATCTTTCTCATTTTATACAGTCATTCAGTATCATCTCAAAGTGTGTTGCATTTGGTGCAGACAATACTAACTGTAATTTGGGGGGGGGGGGGGGGGGGTGTTGATGAAGAAAGAGGGTAATAATGTTTTCACACATCTGAAAGAAAAATTTAAAAAACTAACATTGTTGGTATATGTTGTCCAGCACATGCTGTTCATAACACACTTCAAAGTGCTTGTGGTGCTTTACCTGTTGACATTGATTGCATTGTCATGAAGTTGTACAACCATTTTCATATTTTTTCTATTCGTGTTGCAGAACTCACTGAATTCTGTGAATTTGTTGGTGTCACTTACAAAAACTTACTTTCCTTTTCCAAAACAAGGTGGCTTCCATTGTTGCCAGCCATAGAAAGGATCTTGAAAATGTATGAACCTTTGAAATCTCACTTTTTGTCACAGTCTAAGTCAAAGTGCCCTGCAATCTTAAACAGTTTTTTCAGTGATCCTATAAATGAATGTTATTTACTTTTTGTACATTCACAAATGAGTGTTTTCCAACAATCCATTCTGAGCATTGAGAAACAGAATAATCCCGTGTGTGAAGTATTAGCAGTCTTAAATAAAGCTTTGACAAGTCTACATTCAAGGAAACATGAACATTTTGTACCAGTAAGTGTGAAAAAACTGCTGAATGATTGTGATGACCAGTCTGTTAAGAAATTTGACATAGCAGTATCAACGTTTTATGATGCTTCAGTAGACTATTTATCCTCATAGTTACAGGGAATAGCTGAGTTTTCTGTATTCTCATGGATGATGCTCACAGAAACGCCAGTAGTTGAAAATACTTTAATGTGGCTGAATGAAAAGGGCATTCTAGTAAACGACAGCCTCTTATTTGATGAAACAGTTCATATACAGTCATTTGTAAAACAACAAGTGGAAACGGACAGTGAACAATGGAATCGGTTGATGGCACATGAAAAATGTTGCAGGTTTTTCAGATCTTGCCAGTGCAATGAACAGTTCAGAGAATCGCTTAATATAGCGCAGTACTTCTTTCACTCCCTGCCCACAATGCAAATGTTGGAAGAGTTTTCAGCTTACTACCGTCACAGTGCACAGGTGAGAGGAATAGATTTACAGTGAGGAGCGTTAAGTGTATTTTATTTTACTGACCTGTTTAAACTTCAGTAAATACAGTTGCACTGACTTCTGTTCATACCTATTACGCAAACCTGAGTTGCTGAATGAAATTTCATCTTCGAAGAAATATGATTGCAGTGTGGAATCCACAAAACCATAAATTCCTTGTGTTCACTAAGAACTTTTTTTGTAGTGATTGTTACTGTATTAGTCTTTCTACATTCTGTGTTATAAATGTTACCCTTCTTAATAAGTAAATTTGGGAAAACTAGAAATGTACTTCTTTCCAGTCTTTCCATTCTTTGTTTGGTTTTGTGTACACACACACACACACACACACACACACACACACACACACACACCAGTGAAGACTATATTTGTAGAGGAAGAAGAAATGTTAGCATTAAAAGTGATATTTAACGAGAAATAATTTTCCCACTTTTTGGCCAAGAAAATGTATGGAAGTCCCACTTTTGTTCGAAGAAAAAATGGTCACCCTATGTGTGCCCATCATCAAAATAAATGGTTGTCTGTCATCCCACGCATTTCTAACCTATCGCAAAGTATAACAAATGTGTACAAAAAGCACAAGGTAAATATATGATTCTCTGTATGTAATAACTAAGAAACTACAACAAAATATAACATGCTATAAAAAAGGGATCTTACCCATTTTCTTTTTCACATTTTGAAATTTAATGATGTAATATCCCTTGCCCAAGTTAATCGAAATAGTGTACTAATTCTCCTTGCATGAATGTGTACTGTGCTGGCCGGAGTGGCCGTGCGGTTCTAGGCGCTACAGTCTGGAACCGCGCTGCTGCTACGGTCGTAGGTTCAAATCCTGCCTCGGGCACGGATGTGTGTGATGTCCTTAGGTTAGTTAGGTTTAAGTAGTTCAAAGTTCTAGGCGACTGATGACCTCAGAAGTTAAGTCGCATAGTGCTCAAAGCCATTTGAACCATTTGAATGTGTACTATACTGTGCGACAGCGCAGATAAAAAATGACAAAAACCACATTATTAATGTTTGTGAAGTTAATTGCAGGACATATCCTAACGTATCATTCTTTGAAAATAATAATAATTATTATTATTTATCTCCAGCAATATAGATTCGCTAGAGGAAGAATTCTTCTTCTGAGTCTCGGCGATGTCGATCCCGGGACTCCACAACTGCGGCTATCGACGATTTAGTATTGATGGTTCTTCTCAAAGAGAAACGGGAGGGGAGCGAAAATGGCAGGAGATCGTCAGTGAATTATTCAAAATGACAGTCACAATCGCATTATCTATTTTGCCGCCAACCAGTGTGCCATTTGCAGGGGGGGATTGGGGGGGGGGGGGATTTCACCCCTCTGCATCAGACCATCCCCTCCTCTGGTTTTAGTTTATGCATCCCAACCTGGGATGTTTATTTCCCACGCACTGGAGTAAAACTTTACATATAATTTAAATTTCTGGATGCGAACACTGAAAGTTTTTAATAAGTCTTACTATTAACATGTTTCAGTTTTCTATCATCAGAATACGTACAACTTTTCAGCAACGCGCCCCTACTTTTTGAATTCCCCTCGAGTATCTGTACCCGTATGTAGATGATTTTGTAAATAAGCTTTACCTATATTGTACTTTTAAAGATATAACAAGGGATGGCTTTTCTGGTAGTGCATACGCGTCAATAGTGAGTTTCGGCATTAACATCTATTTATAAATAGCTGTTTAACCATGCGTAACGTCACGGTCCAAGCTAGTAACATATATAATTCTACTGACCCCCTAAGACATCCCCTCCCCTCCCCCCCCCCCCCCCCCCCCCCACTGGTAAAAGCACAAATCGCACCCTGCCGCCAACCGGCGATGGGGTGATCTTCAGGGCAATTTACACCATTTGGTCGCTCGCTGGAGTCGTCCCCCTGCCTGCGCACGGTTACCACGCACATAACCCTGCACCGGCAACACTTTCGCAATTATGGGCGGCTATAGAGGACAGGATGGCTCAGCATTCGTGCAAGGGACTCACGACTTGTTGAGCCCACACCACGTGGCGGCCCGACACAGTATTAGGAGGTATCAAATGGTTCAAATGGCTCTGAGCACGATGGGACTCAACATCTGAGGTCATCAGTCCCCTAGAACTTAGAACTACTCACAAGGGAACCTCCCCATCGCACCCCTCTCAGATTTAGTTATAACTTGGCACAGTGGATAGGCCTTGAAAAACTGAACACAGATCAATCGAGAAAACAGGAAGAAGTTGTGTTGAACTACGAAAAAAATAAGCAAAATATACAAACTGAGTAGTCCATGGGCTACATAGGCAACATCAAGGAAAACGTGAGCTCAGAAGTGGCGTGGTCCCGTGGAAGCGTGAGCAGCTGCAGAAGGAGAGGTCCTTGGTTCAAGTCTTACCACGAGTGAAAATTTTACTTTCTTTATTTTTCCAAAGTTATGATCTGTCCGTTCGTTCATTACGTCTCTGTTCACTGTAATAAGTTTAGTGTCTGTGTTTTGGGACCGCACCGCAAAACCGTGCGATTAGTAGACGAAAAGACGTGCCTCTCCAATGGGAACCGACAACATTTGATCGGAAGATCGTAGGTCAACCGATTCCTCCACAGCAAAACACGTCTGATATATTGTATACGACACTGGTGTCGGCATGTGCGTCACATGACAGGAATATGTTGTCGACCCACCTAACTTGTACACTTGGCGAATGGGTAAAAAGATTCTTCTACGTTGCCCGATTTAGGTTTTCTTGTGGATGTGATAATCACTCCCAAAAAAGTGATGAAAACATAAGAGTGTCACATAAACTGAAAATAAAAAATTAAAGTTTTCACTCGATGGAAGATTTGAACCAAGGACCCTCCGTTCCGCAGCTGCTCACGTTACCACGAGACCACGGCGCTCCTGGGGTCCCTGTGTCCTTGATGTTGCTTATCTACCCATGAACTACTCAGTTTGTATAATTTGCTTATTTTTTCACAGTTCCACACAACTTCTTCCTGTTTTCTCAATTGATCTGTGTTCAGTTTTTCAAGGCCTATCCACTGTGCCAACTTATAACTAAATCTGAGGGGGGTGCGATGGGGAGGTTCCCTTGTTAAACCTAACTAACCGACGGACATCACACACATCCATGCCCGAGGCAGGATTCGAACTGTCGACTGTAGCGCCTAGAACCGCTCGGCCACAGCGGCCCGCTTAGGAGCCATCCCATGGCTTGTCACCTCTGCGTACTTTGCGCTTATAAAGCAAGAAAATACGGAAAATCTCATGTGGCGGGCATGCGCTGTGTCGTAGGCGGTTTTTCTAGGGCTATCTGCGGTAGTTTCCCCACTTGATTGGTCACGGCTGACCTAAACCAAAGTGTAAAGCAGTCGGCACACGGACCGTGCTGTCCAACGTCAACGTTGAGCGGGCCGAGTTCAACGTTCAGCTGAACGCTCAGCAACGATGCGACTCGTGCACACGGTACGTGGGCGCCAACGTGGTGTACGCGATAGCAACGCACTCCAGCCGCAGCTGAGGGATGTTTCTAGTTCGTAAATCACACTGTTTACTCAACGGGCGCGCGTAAAATTTCCACGTTAGCTCTGTCAAAACACACATTTCCTACATCGTCCACGAAAAGGAAAGTACCATGTCCAATCAATAAGCACACAGGCTTATAAAAGTTCCATTACAAACAGCGCGGTACAAATTTGGAATACTTCTCCGCACAAGGTAAACATTATTTCATCATTCTCAAATTTTAGTAAAACCCCAAGGTCAGTCTTACTCGACCACTATTCCTACCCAGTAGCAGAATCTTTGCAACATGTGAATTACGAAGCGTAAAAGAAAAAGGAAGAAAATATCTATATAAAACTAGCGCAAGCTGTCCTGTAGATTAAGCCAATCGAACAAAGTAGAAAAAAGGTGAACTTATACTTACATAACATCAAATATTATAGCATATACCTATATTACACTAATAATAAAGTATCAGATCCTAATAAACACGCGAAAGTTAGGAAAAAAAAATTGAAAGTGTTAAGACCCGAACCACCGCCCCCAAAAAAGATTCATTACTTTTTTTTATCCCATTTTGTTCTATACTGTTCGTTGAATTTGTTCGTGGCGGACGTCCGATGACACCCTTTCAGGTTGTTCGTTGATTGGTTCTCCCAGTTTTCTTTATTACAGAGGGCAGCTAACGCTCTGACCGAACACGCTGAGCTACCGTGCCGGCGTTACTGGACAGACAAGCTACTCATTACGCTAAGCCAACAATAGCCTCCTCGTACATAATCATATTGTGTTACCCTTTGCTGAAAACGTTAATCGTAGATAATTATGTTACTACAGGGTGTATACAGGGACAAGGAAAAATATTCTCGGATTTTTCCCGGTTGAAAACACACTTTCTCCCGGGTGAACATACACTTTTCCTGTGTTAAGTTATAGTATACTTTTCCTCGGCACTGTAAAACTTATCAGTCCTTTGAATGTTTATGGTTTTATATGCCGACATACAATTTCCCGACACTTTAGAAAACGAAACTAAGGGGAGGAAAAAGACGTTTTGGAAAGATCTTTTATGTGCAGTAACATGTACGGTGCACATTTTCGTGTTATGAAGGTATAAATTCTAATCCCAGCATACACCGCATGTTACTTTCCAAAGCATTGAAATCGAGATTGCGACGCGCTTTTGTAAGCCAGTCACAGCTCATGTCACGTGATCTCGCCAGCCGAAGACAGCACAGGACACGTGATGTAGTCAGCCAATAGCAAGATCATTCTCAAGTAGCGCGGAAACACAAACAGGAAAAGTTAATGGTTTAAATTAATATACATAGTGTTGCTACAAGAAAAACAAAGCTTTCACATATAATCGTGGTCTCTAAGATTAATAAGCTGCAAGAGACGCTAAGCTTCCACATATAATGTTGATCTTTTCTGCGCGTGTTACACTTTCAGATATATCACACAAATGTGCCAGTAAAATTTTTAATAACGACGTAAATTTCTGATCTCCTGGGGTCGAAACTCTTCTAGATGGTGGTCCTCAAAGAGTTGATTTTTAATTCAGAGTCAAACGCTCTGTGATTTAAGAAATTCATCGTACATTCTCGCACATTGTTCATCTTATGTAAAAGTGAATTTACTTTGGAAGTAACGCTTTTCAAACCACCACCCGCAATGTTTTCCCGTGACCTGTTAGACCTGATTCGTTTCAGCAGTTGCCAGAGAGCGCCAGATAACAGGCGCCGCTGCTCATGCGCAGCTACGATGACACAGGAAGCTCGTGTGTTCGTACGTGT
Organism: Schistocerca americana; assembly: GCF_021461395.2. Taxonomy (NCBI): domain Eukaryota; kingdom Metazoa; phylum Arthropoda; class Insecta; order Orthoptera; family Acrididae; genus Schistocerca; species Schistocerca americana. The sequence goes on along the minus strand of NC_060129.1, from coordinate 80,176,474 downwards.
AAAATGTTAAAAGATCTTGCACTATGTAACAAAAGAAACAAGACATCAGAGGACACTTCACTTCAAGAATATCGGAATTTCGTGAACCATACTAAAATGCATAATTCGGCTTAAAGTGCACATTCGTATGCAAACTTTCTTGAGTATCAGTACTGTCTGTCACGTCACACTCATCGGAGGCAATTTGTTGTTAGGAAGCATTGCATAGTCTTCCTAAAGCATTTAACACACTTTGCTGTTGGCAGACGGTTGTATGAGCACTATGTTTTGCTGTTGTTTAGGGCGCATTTCCTTTGTGACTTAAGTTTTATTTTCGTTTTTTTTCATCTCTCGTTCATGTTTCGTTGCTACAGTATTATTCCGCAGAAGCGGGATGCAGGAATATCCTTTGTTGGAGAATTGATTGTTACCACTCAAAATCACAAAAAATTAACTGACAACTAAAATAATAATAGACTCCCGGAACTCTAAAAAATATCCGGGTTTTTCCCGGTTTTCTCCCGGATGAAAAAATTTCCGGGTTTTTCCCCCATCTCCCGGTTGTTCCAGGTCGTAGACACCCTGTACTAATTGAAATTTAATTATAACAAATTGTACCAAGAACAATGCGTTTTGGCTGGATCTTCAGTGTGTCGCTGCCTTCAAATAGCCTACTCTCATAATACGCAAGTTACAATGATTCTTGTGCTACGAGTATGATTCTCATTATTTTATTGGAACGAATCACACAACTAACAACGGGTTTTCCAGTGAACCTCAATTTGCTAGTGCTCAGAAACGACATATATACATGTAGGCCTGAAATGAATGCCAATATGGCGCCTCACTAGGAAGGGAGACTGCGTGCGTGTGACGTAGGTGGCGTTGTGCCACCTCATTGGTCAACGCTGAGACGCACGCTCAGAATATCTGACCTGCCAGATACTGCTCTGCACGTTCGGAAAGACTCCCGAGCGTGCTATTCCATGCCGTGACGTCAGAAACTCGGCACGCTCAACGTTAGGATGCACGGTCCGTGTGCCGACGGCTTTAGGTCTGCGTGACTAAGGTTCCTCGTGAACAGTTGTGGTTTACAGCCTTTATTTTCGGAAACCAGTGAGTTGTCAAAGCAACACAGAGCGGTCAGCAAGGTCAGGAGCTAACCAACAGACGGGCCTAGGCCAGCGCCAGAAGAGACGCACGGGGTCAGTGCGTGAGTCAGCGGCATTTCCCGACTGTGCGTGACCGCTACGCACTGCCGCTGCGTGCACGCGTGCCGAGGCCGGCACGCACCCGACCACGCAGTCACGACCGCTTTCCCGCACGCACGCAATACACCAATAGGTTTCACTCCGGCGTAATAGATAAACGAAACCACGACACGTTTCGCGAGAAGGGATTTTCTCGTTCAGGACTGACAGCGGCATCTGCCTAGCTGGACAGTATCTAATCTCTGTGTCGCCGGTATCAGGACCGAAACAAGGCACGGCCAAACATTCCACGGCGCTGTCTCGGAATCTGGCGGAGAACCCGAAGAGGTTCTGGTCATACATAAAGCACACCAGTGGCAAGAGGCAAACAATAGCCTCACTGCGCGACAACAACGGTGAAGTCACTTACGACAGTGCCACTATAGCAGAGTTCTTAAACACGGTTTTAGCCGGCCGCAGTGGCCGAACGGTTCTAAGCGCTTCAGTCTGGAACCGCGCGACCGCTACGGTCGCAGATTCGAATCCTGCCTCGGGCATGGATGTTTGTGATGTCCTTAGGTTAGTTAGGTTTAACTAGTTCTAAGTTCTAGGGGACTAATGACCTCAGCAGTTGAGTCCCATAGTGCTCAGAGCCATTTGAACCATTTTTTTGTGTGATGTCCTTAGGTTAGTTAGGTTTAAGTAGTTCTAAGTCTAGGGGACTGATGACCTCAGGTGTTAAGTCCCATAGTGCTCAGAACCGTTTGAACCTCTTTCTTTTTTTGAACACTGTTTTCCGAAACGACTCCACCAAATAAAACTAAGTAAATACTCCGGAATTCCAATCAAGAACAACTGCCTAGACGAGAAACGTAGAAGTAGATATACTCGGTGTAGCAAAAGAGCTTAACTCCCTTAATAAAGGCAAGGCTTCCGGTCCACATTGTATACCAGTCAGGTTCCTCTCAGAGTATGCTGATAAAATAGCTCCATATTTAGCAATTATACACAACCGCTCGCTCACAGACTGATCCGTACCTAAAGACTGGAAAATTGCTCAAGTCATACCAAAACCAAAAAAAAGGGAAATGGGAGTAATCCGTTGAATTACTGGCCCATATCACTAACTTCCGTTTGCAGTAGGGTTTTGGAACATATACTGTATTCGAACCTTATGAAGTGCCTCGAAGAAAACAATTCATTGACACAATCAGCACGGAGTCAGAAAAAACGTTCTTGTGAAACACAGCTAGCTCTTTATACTCATGAGATAATAAGTGCTATCGACAGGGCATGTGAAATTGATTTCCAGAAGGCTTTCGACACCGTTCCTTACAAGCATCTTCTAACCAAACTGCGTGCGTATGGAATATCACCTCAGTTGTGCGACTGGATTCGTGATTTCCTGTCGGAGAGGTCACAATTAGTAGTAATAGACGGAAAGTAAATCAGAAGTAATATCCGGCGTTCCCTGAGGAAGTGTTATAGGCCCTCTATTGCTCCTGATCTATATTGACGACATAGGAGACAATCTGAGGAGCCGTCATAGATTGTATGCAGATGATGCTGTCATTTACCGTCTCGTAAAGTCATCAGATGACCAAAACGAATTGCAAAATGATTTATATAAGGTATCTGTATGATGCGAAAAGTGCCAATTGACCCTGAATATAGAAAAGTGCGAAGTTGTCCACATGAGTAGTAAAAGAAATCAGCTAAATTTCTATTACGCGATCTGAAAGCAGTAAATTCAACTGAATACTTAGGGATTACAATTAGAAATAATCTAAACTGGAACGATCACATAGATAATATTGTGGGTAGAGAAAACCAAAGACCGCGATTCATTGGCAGAACACTTGGAAGGAGCAACAGGTCTACTAAAGAGACTGCTTACACCACGCTTGTCCGCCCTATTCTGTAGCACTGCTGTGCGGTGTGGGATCCACATCAGGTGGGACTGACGGATGACATCAAAAAAGTACAAAGAAGGGCAGCTCGTTTTGTACTATCGCGAAATAGGGGAGATAGTGCCACAGACATGATACGAGAATTGGAGTGGCAATCATCAAAACAGGCGTTTTTCGTTGCGACGGGATGTGCTCATGAAATTTCAATCACCAGTTTTCTCGTCCGATTGCGAAAACATTATTCTGGCACCCACCTACATAGAGAGAAATGATCATCACGATAAAATAGGAGAAATCAGGGCTCGCACAGAAAAATTTAAGTGCTCGTTTGCCGTGCGGGATTAGATGAGCAGTCAGAGGCGCTGCAGTCATGTACTGTGCGGCTGGTCCCGGCCGAGGTTCGAGTCCTCCCTCGTGTGTGTGTGTGTGTGTGTGTGTGTGTGTGTGTGTGTGTGTGTGTCCTTAGGATAATTTAGGTTAAGTAGTGTGTAAGCTTAGAGACTGATAACCTTAGCAGTTAAGTCCCATAAGATTTTCACACACATTTGAACATTTTGAAGTGCTCGTTTTTCCCGCGTGCCGTTCGGGAGTAGAACGGTAGAGAGACAGCTTGAAGGTGGTTCACTGAACCCTCTGCCAGGCACTTAATTGTGAATAGCAGAGTAATCGCGTAGATGTAGGTAGCGCGCTGCGGCGACGCATGTCTTCTCTGAAGGCATCAATGGTTTCGATTTCTAGCCATACACTGCCGCCCCCCCCCCCCCCCCCCCCCAAATGCCACACCAGCAGCTACAGTAAAAAAACAATAGATTAATCTAGTTTGACTGTTCATTTTTAAGTAACAGTTCTCTATGTATAAACGCCTGAAGATGAACAAAACATGTTCGAAACGCGTTGCATTATATAAGATTAAGCATAAAATAAAAGTGACTGGTAGCAGAAATTTGAAATAAATAATTATCCCACACAGTCACGGTTCACAAACATAGCCATTATGGCTGAAAATAATCATGATGCTCTTGTTGACCCTCTGATTTAAGCCAATCACAACTGACAGCTGACGTCATTGTGTGTTAATCATCACAAATTTTAAGATTATCACGGAACATCTGACCACTCCGCTCTTCCCTGTCAAGGTGTGTTGTGGTCTTCAGTCCTGAGACTGGTTTGATGCAGCTGTCCATGCTACTCTATCCTGTGCAAGCTCATTCATCTCCCAGTACCTACTGCAACCTACATCCTTCTGAATCTACTTAGTGTATTCATGTCTTGATCTTCCTCTACTATTTTTACCTCTCCCCCTTCCCTCAACTTCTAAATTGATGATCCCTTTATGCCTCAAAATGTGTCCTACCAACTGATCCTTTTTTTCTGGTCACCTTGTACCACAAATTTCTCTTCTCCCCAATTCTGTTCAGTACCTCCTCATTAGTTAGGTGATCTGCGCATCTAATCTTCAGAATTCTTCTGTGCTATGTCGAGATGTTGTTGTTGTTGTGGTCTTCAGTCCTGAGACTGGTTTGATGCAGCTGTCCATGCTACTCTATCCTGTGCAAGCTCATTCATCTCCCAGTACCTACTGCAACCTACATCCTTCTGAATCTACTTAGTGTATTCATGTCTTGATCTTCCTCTACTATTTTTACCTCTCCCCCTTCCCTCAACTTCTAAATTGATGATCCCTTTATGCCTCAAAATGTGTCCTACCAACTGATCCTTTTTTTCTGGTCACCTTGTACCACAAATTTCTCTTCTCCCCAATTCTGTTCAGTACCTCCTCATTAGTTAGGTGATCTGCGCATCTAATCTTCAGAATTCTTCTGTGCTATGTCGAGATGTTGTTGTTGTTGTGGTCTTCAGTCCTGAGACTGGTTTGATGCAGCTGTCCATGCTACTCTATCCTGTGCAAGCTCATTTATCTCCCAGTACCTACTGCAACCTACATCCTTCTGAATCTACTTAGTGTATTCATGTCTTGATCTTCCTCTACTATTTTTACCTCTCCCCCTTCCCTCAACTTCTAAATTGATGATCCCTTTATGCCTCAAAATGTGTCCTACCAACTGATCCTTTTTTTCTGGTCACCTTGTACCACAAATTTCTCTTCTCCCCAATTCTGTTCAGTACCTCCTCATTAGTTAGGTGATCTGCGCATCTAATCTTCAGAATTCTTCTGTGCTATGTCGAGATGTTGTTGTTGTTGTGGTCTTCAGTCCTGAGACTGGTTTGATGCAGCTGTCCATGCTACTCTATCCTGTGCAAGCTCATTCATCTCCCAGTACCTACTGCAACCTACATCCTTCTGAATCTACTTAGTGTATTCATGTCTTGATCTTCCTCTACTATTTTTACCTCTCCCCCTTCCCTCAACTTCTAAATTGATGATCCCTTTATGCCTCAAAATGTGTCCTACCAACTGATCCTTTTTTTCTGGTCACCTTGTACCACAAATTTCTCTTCTCCCCAATTCTGTTCAGTACCTCCTCATTAGTTAGGTGATCTGCGCATCTAATCTTCAGAATTCTTCTGTGCTATGTCGAGATGTTGTTGTTGTTGTGGTCTTCAGTCCTGAGACTGGTTTGATGCAGCTGTCCATGCTACTCTATCCTGTGCAAGCTCATTCATCTCCCAGTACCTACTGCAACCTACATCCTTCTGAATCTACTTAGTGTATTCATGTCTTGATCTTCCTCTACTATTTTTACCTCTCCCCCTTCCCTCAACTTCTAAATTGATGATCCCTTTATGCCTCAAAATGTGTCCTACCAACTGATCCTTTTTTTCTGGTCACCTTGTACCACAAATTTCTCTTCTCCCCAATTCTGTTCAGTACCTCCTCATTAGTTAGGTGATCTGCGCATCTAATCTTCAGAATTCTTCTGTGCTATGTCGAGATGTTGTAGTTTGTTGTGGTCTTCAGTCCTGAGACTGGTTTGACGCAGCTCTCCATGCTACTCTATCCTGTGCAAGCCTCTTCATCTCCGGAGTTTTCGATGTAATATCGAATCTTTGGCGCGCAGAAAATGGCCATCCTTATTTAAAAAATCTTTCCACTTTTGCGACAGTAATGTGTTATTTACTTGCAAGGAACCTGTATGAAATTGAGAAAGTAATGTAAACGACAGTCCAATATCGTTAACATCGGTTCGCTGCATAATCCTTGAACATATTCTCACTTTGAATACAATAAATTTCCGCAAATGAGCATGTCGAGATACTGAGAATTATTTCAGCTAAGCATACCCCTCACCGAGCGTCGTCGAAGATTGATTCTATTGTTAATTGATCTGCTTTGCAACCCATGAGTAGCGAGGAGTTCATCCGGAGCATGTTTAGTACTCCGGAGCGCGCGTTTACATTATTGGACAGAGACGTTTATACCTGTGAGTCACGGCCGCCGGGTGGAGCTCTTAAGAGGACTCGCCCTACGTGATGGCGCGTGCTCTTGAGGATGTGCTGCTGTTGCCGAAACGCGCACCCGGTGATTAGCGGCCTGTTCCCAGGGCCACGGCGCGGCGCCCGGTAAACACGGCACACGGCTCGCTTCATTACGACGCCCTCCGCTTCCCGGAGACGCGTCTCACGACGTCGTGCCATTCACTGTAGGGGGCGTGTTTTAAAAAAAATACCGCCTGACTTGCTGTTTGTCCTTGTGAGACGAAATCTGACTCCGTGCTTTATAGCGATGCCAAGTTTCGGTACACCTGTATCGGCTTTACGACGTATTGCCTGATTGAGATCGATACTGACTGTATAGTAGGGGAAATTACCGGTGTTTTCGATATAATATCGAATCTTCGGTGCGCAGAAATTGGCGATTCTTATTTTAGAAATCTTTCAACTTTTGCGACAGCAATGTGTCACTTACTTGCAAGAAACGCGTATAAAATTGAGGAAGTAATGTAAATCACAGACCGATATCGTTGTCATCGGATCGCTGCATAATCCTTGAACATACTCTCACTCTGAATACAATAAATTTCCGTGGCAGGGATAAGTTTGTGTCTGCAAATGATCACCGCTCGTTCGAAACTCAGTTTCCACTTTTCTCACACAATATGCTCCGAACTACGGTTGAACGGCAACAAGCAGATACCATAGCATCTGACACAGTGCCCCATTGCAGGCTGCAAACGGAAGTAGGAGCAGACGGAATGGGTTCCCAGGTATGCGACTTCAGTAACTGTACCCTGTACGTTGTCCTCGACGGCGAGAGCTCGTCAGAGGCAAGGGTGTCGTCAGGAGTGCCCCCCCCCCCCCCCCCCAGGGAAGTGTGGCAGGACCGCTGTTGTTAGTATTGGTTAAAGCATCTTCAGGTTACCTTAATTTGGTATGTCTCAGTGTAGCCGAAGGGCATCGTCTAATGTACAGGGTGTTACAAAAGGGTACGGCCAAACTTTCAGGAAACATTCCTCACACACAAAGAAAGAAAATATGTTATGTGGACACGTGTCCGGAAACGCTTAATTTCCATGTTAGAGCTCATTTTAGTTTCGTCAGTATGTACTGTACTTCCTCGATTCACCGCCAGTTGGCCCAATTGAACAACTGTGGGCTGACGAGAATCCGAACGCAATTGTGCAATGATGTCATCAACACAGATTTTCTGTGAACGTTTGGGCAGGCATTGTCGGTGATGTCTCGATTGGGCCCCACGTTCTTCCACCTACGCTCAATGGAGCACGTTATCATGATTTCATACGGGATACTCTACCTGTGCCGCTAGAACATGTGCCTTTACAAGTACGACACAACATGTGGTTCATGCACGATGGAGCTCCTGCACATTTCAGTCGAAGTGTTCGTACGCTTCTCAACAACAGATTCGGTGACCGACGGATTGGTAGAGGCGGACCAATTCCGTGGCCTCCACGCTCTCCTGACCTCAACCCTCTCGACTTTCATTTATGGGGGCATTTGATAGCTCTTGTCTACGCAACCCCGGTACCAAATGTAGAGACTCTAGGTGCTCGTATTGTGGACAGCTCTGATACAGTACGCAGTTCTCCAGGGCTGCATCAGCGCATCAGGGATTCCATGCGACGGAGGGTGGATGCATGTATCCTCGCTAACGGAGGACATTTTGAACATTTCCTGTAACAAAGTGTTTGAAGTCACGATGGTACGATGTGTTGCTGTGTGTTTCCATTCCATGATTAATGTGATTTGAAGAGAAGTAATAAAATGAGCTCTAACATGGAAAGTAAGCGTTTCCGGACACATGTCCACATAACATATTTTCTTTCTTTGTGTGTGAGGAATGTTTCCTGAAAGTTTGGCCGTACCTTTTTGTAACACCCTGTATAAGGCCAACACTGCTTTCGTTAAACTCAGTAAAAACTTTTCAGGAACGTTTCACTGAGTTTAACGAAGGCGAAAATTACTTCTCTCTACAAACACTTCTGATTTTTTCATTTATTTACATCCTTATTTACGTGTAGTGGAGGTTTTTCCCCTGTAAAACGTAAATGCCTTTATGCTTTCAGATATTTGGTCGATCTTACAAGACAACACTACTATAAAAAATTATCAGCACCTCGTGAAACTCTTTATCGCGTCACGAAAAAAATCAGACAAATAAGAAAAACTAAGGAGACAGGAAATCAACAAATACATTTCTATACTACGGTTGACCTCGGCCGGAACAGGTTAACTTTTAGCATACGCCGCCAAAATCCCTTGTTTCTACGCATGAGCAGTGTTTTCACACACACACACACACACACACACACACACACACACACACACACACACAAGCTCGCTCGCTCGCGATGTGGTTGGCTGCCGATTTACACGTAAACGGAGCATGTACTTTTAGTCGATTTTGACCAGTAAGATGGGAAAATACCGGGACGAGGATCATATGGAACATGGCGATATGACGCCTCAGCATATGCTAGATAGAGAGAGAGAGAGAGAGAGAGAGAGAGAGAGAGAGAGAGAGAGAGAGAGAGAGAGAGAGAGAGAGATACGTGTAGCTGGAGACCGCAGTGCCTGGAGAAGTCCGGAGCAGTGGGCGTCTAATGACTGATTACGACGACCAGTTGGGATTAACAGATCCCGCCAGGTTCGCGATGAAACCCCCAGACTACTGGCTTGGAGAGAGAGAGAGTTGACTCTGCCTTATACGCTTACAGGTAACCCATCTTTCCTCCTGGCACTAATGACAGTCGCGTGTAATCTCTGCCCTGCTCTGTCCCGCTGCTAAACACACCTCTCTCCATCTTCTCTCTGCCATGTCCATGCTTTCACCTCGGAAACTGAACGGTAGTTTTCGTCGGCAATTTCGAGGGGTGCGTCTGATCACACATGCAGTTCCGTGGCCCCATTTTAAGACTTCCTAAAGTAATATTTTCATCGGGAAGGCGTGCCCGTCCCCGGAACGAATCCGCCCGGCGGATTAGTGTCGAGGTCCGGTGAATCGGCCAGTCTGTGGATGGTTTTTAGGCAGTTTTGTATCTGCCTCGGCGAATGCGGGCTGGTTCCCCTTATTCCGCCTCAGTTACACTACGTCGGCGCAAACACTTTCTCCATGTACGCGTACACCATTATTACTCTACCGCGTAAACATTGGGGTTACACTCATCTGGTATGAGACGTTCCCGGCGGGATCAACTGGGTGCCGAACCGCACAATAACCCTGGGTTCGGTGTGGGGCGCCGGTGGGGTAGGTGGACTGCTGTAGCCTGTTGTGGGGTTGTGAACCACTGAGGGCTACGGAGGGACGAAGCCTCTCCGTCGTTTCTAGGTACCCAGTTCAATACAATACAATACAATACAATCTCCTCATCAGCTGTTCATAAACGCCTTTGACACACTGTACTCACTGGTCCCGGTTTCGCTGCTACATACCGTATCACTTCGTCAAGCCTGCAATAATACTATATATGACGGTAGTATCTGTTCCCGAAAGAACAGTTACCGTGGATGACCATGCAGCTTTGCTAGAAATGAAATGATAATTAAATGGACGCCCTAGCTGCAAACAGGCATTGATGTACTTTATTGGGGACATGTTGAAAATGTGTGCCCCGACCGGGACTCGAACCCGGGATCTTCTGCTTACATGGCAGACGCTCTATCCATCTGAGCCACCGCGGGCACAGAGGATAGTGCGTCTGCAGGGACTTATCCCTTGCACGCTCCCCGTGAGATCCACATTCCCAACATGTCCACAACACTACATTCGTAGTGCGCCAAATAGATGTTTGCCCATCATACTCATTACTCGTGTATGTAAGCAGGAGATCCTGGGTTCGAGTCCCGGTCGGGGCACACATTTTCAACATGTCCCCAATGAAGTACATCAACGCCTGTTTGCAGCTAGGGCGCCCATTTAATTATCATTGCAATAATACTGTTAACTACCCTCCGCCATGCACTCTGCTGCGCGAACCACTTAAACTTGTTTCCCGTCTGATCCGTGAAAAACACCAAAGCGCGGTTTCACCAATTGTGTTTGAAGTGAACTGTATCATCAGTTAAATTTCTTACGTCACTGGGCAGTCGGTGATACATGCGTAGATGGTAGTGTTTATTCACTTTTCCTAGTATTACAAATGGTTCAAATGGCTCTAAGCACTATGGGACTTAACATGTGAGGTCATCAGTCCCCTAAACTTAGAACTACTTAAACCTAACTAACCTAAGGACATCACACAAATCCATGCCCGAGGCAGGATTCGAACCTGCGACCGTAGCAGCAGCGCAGTTCCAGACTCTAGCGCCTAGAACCGCTCGGCCACAACGGCCGGCGGGGGTGTCGCAAGTCAGTCGGAATGCACAATGGACATGAATGGATGCTACGTACATATCACCTGTCACAGTCATATGTAGACGTAGCAGGGGTCCCATATCACTCTAACCGCACACATACTCTCTAACAGCTTGAACAGTACCCTGATCACATGCAGGGTCCGTGGATTCGTGAGGTTGTCTCCATACCCACACACGTCCAACCGCTAGATACAATTTGAAACGAGACTCGCCCGACCAGGCTACATGTTTCCAGTCATCAACAGTCCAATGTCGGTGTTGTGAGGCCCAGGCGAAGTGTAAAGCTTTGCTTCGTGCAGCCATCGAGGATACAAGAGTGGGCCTTCTGTTCCGAAAGACAATAGCGGTGTTTCCTCGAATGGGCCGCACGCCGACACTTGTTGATGACCCAGAATTCAGATCTGCAGCAATTTGCGGAAGGGCTGCACTTCCGTCAGGTTGAACGATTCTCTTCAGTCGCCGTCGGTCACGTTCTTGCACTATGTCGAGTCGCTGCGATGTTTGAGATGTGATGTTGTACCAGAGCCCTGATATTCAAGGTAAACTCGTGAAATGGTGGTACGGGGAAACCCCACTTCACCGTTACCTCATACATGCTGTGTCCCATCACTCGTGCGCCGACTATAACACCACGTCAAAACTCACTTAAATGTTGATAACCTGCCACTGTAGCAGCAGTAACCGATGTAACAACTGCGGCAGACACGTGTTTTTTTTATACAGGCGTTGCCGACCGCAGCGCCGTATTCCGCCTGTATTTCAAAACGCATACCTATACCAGTTTCTTTCGCGCTTCAGTGCATTTGTATTAATGCCCGAGGACGCCATATTCCTGATTGAGAGTCCGACATCGACATTTATGTTGGATGTCTGACCCGTGTCAAGCATTAACATTTATGTCTGTCACCTTGCTTTCCCGTGTGCTGAAATCCGTACCATTTCTCGTTACCAACGCACCTGTTACGTACCTACTCCGTTTCATGTCGTCCGTCAGCGCCTGTTATTATTGCCATCCAACTAGATCTCTGTTCCTTAGTAACTGTCACACAGGGTATAATAAAAACTGAAAATCAAATCTCTGTTGCCCCTGAAGGCTTCATCTACATCTACATGGATACTCTGCAAATCACATTTAAGTGCCTGGCAGAGGGTTCATCGAACCACCTTCACAATTCTCTATTATTCCCACCTTGTATAGCGCGCGGAAAGAATGAACACCTATATATTTCCGTACGAGCTCTGATTTCCCTTTCCTTTATCTTGGTGATCGTTCCGCCTTATGTAGGTAGGTGTCAACAAAATATTTTCGCATTCGGAGGAAAAAATTGCTGATTGGAATTTCGTGAGAAGATTCCGTCACAACGAAAAACACGTTTCTTTTAACGATGTCCATCCCAAATCCTGTGTCATTTCTGTGACTCTCTCTCCCACATTTCGCGATAATAGAAAACGTGCTGCCTTTCTTTGAACTTTTTCGATGTACTCCGTCAGTCCCATCTGGTAGGGATCCCACACCGCGCAGCAATATTCTGAAAGAGGACGGACAAGAGTAGTGTACGCAGTCTTCTTAGTAAGTCTGTTACATTTTCTAAGTGTCCTGCCAATAAAACGCAGTCTTTGGTTAACCTTACCCACAACATTTTCTGTGTGTTCCTTCCAATTTAAGTCGTCCCTAATTGTAATACCTAGGTATTTAGTTGAATTTGCGGCTTTTAGATTAGCCTGATTTATCGTGTAACCGAAGTTTAACGAGTTACTTTTAGCACTTTTGTGGATGACCTCACACTTTTCGTTATTCAGGGTCAACTGCCACTTTACGCACCATTGCGATATATCTTCTAAATCGTTTTACAGTTTGTTTTGATCTTCTGATGACTTTATTAGTCGATAAACGACAGCGTCATCTGCAAACAACCGAAGACGGCTGCTCAAATTGTCTCCCAAATCGTTTATATAGATAAGGAACGGCAAAGGGCCTCTAAGACTACCTTGGGGGAACGCCAGAAATCACTTCTGCTTTATTCGATGACTTTCCGTCAATTACAACGAACTCTGACCTCTCTGACAGGAAATCAAATGGTTCTGAGCACTATGGGACTTAACATCTGAGGTCATCAGTCCCCTAGAACTTAGAATTACTTAAACCTAACTAACCTAAGGACATCACACACATCCATGCCCGAGGCAGGATTCGAACCTGCGACCGTAGCAGTCGCGCGGTTCCGGACTGAAGCGCATAGAACCGTACGGCCACCTCGGCCGGCTGACAGGAAATCACTAATCCAGTCACATAACTGAGACGATATTCCGTAAGCACGCAATTTCACTACGAGCCGCTTGTGTGGTACAGTGTCAAAATTCTTCTGGAAATCCAGAAATACGGAATCGATCTGAAATCCCTTGCCAATAGCACTCAACACTTCATGCGAATAAGGAGCTAATTCTGTTTCACAGGAACGATGTTTTCTAAATCTATGTTGACTGTGTGTCAATAGACCGTTTCCTTCGAGGTAATTCATAATGTTCAGACAGCATGCAATTGGAACTGTGCTCAACGAACCGACTTAGCCGTTTAGTGATATGAAACACAGAATTCGGTAACAATGACTAAGGCCAGCGAATTAAACCACTGTCAGTTCCGGGCATACACTGGCAGCTTGCAGGGTGGAGAGATGTAGACAGTAATAGTTAGTTGTGTCTGAAAAGTGGAAACAAGTACGAGGTGCATTCAAGTTCTAAGGCCTCCGATTTTTTTTCTCCGGACTGGAAAGAGAGAGAGTCATGCGCATTGTTTTAAAATGAGGCCGCGTTCATTGTCAATACGTCCCAGAGATGGCAGCAGCGTACGGCAGATGGAATTTTACCGCCAGCGGCGAGAATGAGAACTGTTTTAAATACTTAAAATGGCGACGTTTTCCTTACTTGAACAGCGTGCAATCATTCGCTTTTTGAATTTGCGTGGTGTGAAACCAACTGAAATTCGTCGACAGTTGAAGGAGACATGTGGTGATGGAGTTACGGATGTGTCGAAAGTGCGTTCGTGGGTGCGACAGTTTAATGAAGGCAGAACATCGTGTGACAACAAACCGAAACAACCTCGGGCTAGCACAAGCCGGTCTGACGACACGATCGAGAAAGTGGAGAGAATTGTTTTGGGGGATCGCCGAATGACTGTCGAACAGATCGCCTCCAGAGTTGGCATTTCTGTGGGTTCTGTGCACACAATCCTGCATCACGACGTGAAAATGCGAAAAGTGTCATCCAAGTGGGTGCCACGAATGCTGACGGACGACCACACGGCTGCCCGTGTGGCAAGTTGCCGAGCAATGTCGACGCGCGACGACATCACGAATGGGACTTTCTTTTCGTCGGTTGTGACAGTGGATGAGATGTGGATGCCATTTTTCAATCCAGAAACAAAGCGCCAGTCAGCTCAATGGAAGGACACAGATTCAACGCCACCAAAAAAAGTTTCGGGTAACCGCCAGTGCTGAAAAAATGATGGTGTCCATGTTCTGGGACAGCGAGGGCGTAATCCTTACCCATTGCGTTCCAAAGGGCACTACGGTAACAGGTGCACCCTACGAAAATGTTTTGAAGAACAAATTCCCTCCTGCACTGCAACAAAAACGTCCGGGAAGGGCCGCGCGTGTGCTGTTTCACCGAGACAACGCACCCGCACATCGAGCTAACGTTACTCAACATTTTCTTCGTGATAACAACTTTGAAGTGATTCCTCATGCTCCCTACTCACCTGACCTGGCTCCTAGTGACTTTTGGCTTTTTCCAACAATGAAAGACACTCTCCGTGGCCGCACATTCACCAGCCGTGCTGCTATTGCCTCAGCGATTTTCCAGACTCCTGAAGAAGCCTTCGCCGCCGCCATGGAATCGTGGCGTCAGCGCTGTGAAAAATGTGTACGTCTGCAGGGCGATTACGTCGAGAAGTAACGCCAGTTTCATCGATTTCGGGTGAGTAGTTAATTTTAAAAAAATCGGAGGCCTTAGAACTTGAATGCACCTCGTAGTTCGTAAGGAAGACACACTTACCTCTGCCGGCTAGCTGAGACGCAGAAGGCACTGTCTTGATTCAGTGAGGTTGCGTACTGAGGTTGTAGGAGCGTGACACGTGTGTGCCAAGATGCTGCGCTTAGTCACAGCTGTGTGTGTCTGTGTGGGGGGGACTTGTGGTAATCTTGCAGTACCTGCATTCCTGAACAGCAGATAAGCCTGCTCTCGTCACGTCTTTTTTCCTCCTTTAACGTCTGGGACGAACACTTGAGAGTGACTGACATACTCAGGTATTGCAAGTGATTCCTGGGGATACGTGACCGCGCACGAACGTAACAAAGACTCCTTCCTGTACATTCCACCGATTCGCTGTATTCGTGCCGTGACATACAGGGTTATTCGTAAATACCTGCTGGGCAGTAGATGGCTGTGCAGGCACAACATAGCAGACAGGAAAACCAGGTACCTTAGAGGATATATTCACGTTTCGACAATTCATGTTCTACACTTGTAGAGGTTTTAGGGGAGGCTTAGTACATCAAGTTTTATACAGCAACTCTTATCGGGAAACGTCGTCGAACAACTCCACAAAGCGTCAAAATCGCACGCTCAAAATGGTTCAAATGGCTCTAAGCACTATGGGACTTAACATCCGAGGTCATCAGTCCCCTAGAATTAGAACTACTTAAACCTAACTAACCTAAGCACATCACACACACCCATGCCCGAGGCAGGATTCGAACCTCCGACCGTAACAGCAGCGCGGTTCCGGACCGAAGCGTATAGAACCGCTCGGCCACAGCGGCCGGCGTAAAGTTATAGGCGCCGGCGCGTGTAAATACACTGAAGCGCCAAGGAAACTGGTATAGGTATGCGCATTCAAATACAGAGATATGTAAACTGGCAGAATATGGCGCTGCGGTCGGCAACGCCTGTGTATGACAAGTGTCTGGCACAGTTGTTAGATCGGTTACTGCTGCTACAATAGCAGATTATCAAGATTTAAGTGAGTTTGTACGTGGTGTTACAGTCGGCGCACGAGCGATGGGACACAGTATGTGTGAGGTAGCGATGAAGCTAGCATTTTCCTGTGCGACCATTTCACGAGTGTACCACGATTGTCAGGATTCCGGTAAAACATCAAATCTGCGACATCGCTGCCGCCCGAAAAAGATCCCGCAAGAACGGGACCAATGACGACCAAAGAGAATCGTTCAACGTGACGCAAGTGCAAGCCTTCCGCAAATTGCTGCAGATTTCAGTGCTGGGCCATCAAAAAGTGTCAGCGTGCGAACCATTCAACGGAACATCATCGACATGGGCTTTCGGGGCCGAAGGAACAGTGGTGTGCCCTTGATGACTGCACGACACAGAGCTTTACTCCTCGCCTGCGCTCGTCAACACCGACATTGGACCAGTGACAACTTGCAACGTGTTGTTTGGTTGGACGAGTGTCGTTTCGAATTGTATCGAGGAGATGGACGAGCACGGGTAGGGAGACAATCTCATGAATCCATGGACACCGTGTATCAGCAGGGAAGCGTCTAAGCTGGTGGAGAGGCTGTTACGGTGTGGGGCGAGTGGAATTGGAGTGATACTGGATCCCTTGTATGTATGTCTAGACACGTCACTGACAGCTCACACGTACGTAAGCATCCTGTCTGATCACCTGCACCCACCCATGTCCTTTGCGCATTCCGACGAACTTGGGCAATTCCATTAGGATAATGCGACACCCCACACGTCCAGAATTGCTACTGAGCAGCTACAGGAACACACTCCTGAGTTCAAACACTTCCGTTAGCGACCAAACTCCCCAAAGATCAACATGATTGAACATATCTGGGAACGCCTTGCAACGTGCTGTTCAGAAGAGATCTCTACTCCCTCGTACTCTTACTGATTCATGGTGTGAGTTCCCTCCAGCACTTCTTCAGACATTATTAGAGTCCACGCCACGTCGGGTTGCGCCACTTCTGCGTGTTCGCGGGGGCCTACACGACGTTAGGTGTATGTATCAGTTTCTTTGGCTCTTCAGTGTATTTACACATTATGTTGCTTTAATGGCCTGCTAAAGGTGTACAAAGTTCGAAGTAAATCCATAATCCTGACGTCGCGACCTCCCCTAGTAAGTGAAAAGAGAGGGCTTCCATGTGACGTAGGATGGCGTCATTCAATCTCATTGGTCTACGTTCAAATCGCCGTTCCGAACATCTGTCTTGCTTGATACTGCTCAGCACGTTGGGAAAGATTCGCAAACGTCGTTCTTCCATGTTACAACGTCGGAAACTCGGCACGCTCGAACGCAGTGCGCGTGTGATGACAGATTGACACTGTGACGGAGGATATCGTGCGTTAAGAACGCGAGTTGAGGATTCGATAAAGAGTCACAGGGGGAAGGCGACAGATGGCTGCGTAGCGCCGAGTTGACAGGCGGCGCAGGACACAGCCCGAACTGTAACTGTTCCTCCCCCTCCCCCCCCCCCCCTCCCGGAGGAGAAAGTAGGCCACCACGGTCAGGGGGTGGGTGGCAGGGTGCAGTTCTGCCGCCCCCGCGAAGCGTCGCCGCCAACAATCGGCCGCGCCTGCTCCAAATCTCCCGTGACGTTTCGGCCCGTGACGCCATCTTCAGCTGTTTCCGCCCGTGATCTCAATTCCGCTGCTGCGCTGTTGCTCTCCGTCTCCGTAGCCCACACGAGGCTACATTTCTTTTCTTTACGACCAATCTACATTACTGAATGGCTACAACGGTTGATGATGTATAGTTGCAGTTACAGGCTGCCTATATAACGGTTTCCAGGGGCAACAAAAACCAGTATTTCATTTAGTTATCGACCGAATTTGAAAATTTGGAAAGCTATGGTAATCTACTCATTAAGAGGTACAGTCCACATGTTTAAGGTCTAACGCAAGAAACCAAGTATTAAACTCGGAAAGTATGTACCATGTCTCGGGGGACCCTTACATGTCGCTCGAATAACGCAGACAATAACGAGTTTCTTTCCATGACCATCGTCCGCTGCAAGGACAGAAATATTTGTTTTGTAAATAAAAACTGCCTTTTGTTGCTGCACTGTTGTTTACTCCTCCAGGACGCTTTCCGCTTTTTTGATTGGTATCTGCGTTTCCTCTCATCTGGTCACATGCTGGAGGTAGCATGTCACACATAAGCACGTATTTATATTCCCAACTTTTTGCTTTGCACTTTTCATCTTATTTTCCCTTACATCTACATCTATACTCCGCGAGCCACCTTACGGTGTGTGGCGGAGGGTACTTATTGTACCACTATCTGATCCCCCCTTCCCTGTTCCATTCACGAATTGTGCGTGGGAAGAACGACTGCTTGTAAGTCTCCGTATTTGCTCTAATTTCTCGGATCTTTTCGTTGTGATCATTACGCGAGATATATGTGGGCGGTAGTAATATGTTGCCCATCTCTTCCCGGAATGTGCTCTCTCGTAATTTCGATAATAAACCTCTCCGTATTGCGTAACGCCTTTCTTGAAGTGTCCGCCACTGGAGCTTGTTCAGCATCTCCGTAACGCTCTCGCGCTGACTAAATGTCCCCATGACGAATCGCGCTGCTTTTCGCTGGATCATGTCTATCTCTTCTATTAATCCAACCTGGTAAGGGTCCCATACTGATGAGCAATACTCAAGAATCGGACGAACAAGCGTTTTGTAAGCTACTTCTTTCGTCGATGAGTCACATTTTCTTAGAATTCTTCCTATGAATCTCAACCTGGCGCCTGCTTTTCCCACTATTTGTTTTATGTGATCATTCCACTTCAGATCGCTCCGGATAGTAACTCCTAAGTATTTTACGGTCGTTACCGCTTCCAATGATTTACCACCTATGGCATAATCGTACTGGAATGGATTTCTGCCCCTATGTATGCGCATTATATTACATTTATCTACGTTTAGGGAAAGCTGCCAGCTGTCGCACCATGCATTAATCCTCTGCAGGTCCTCCTGGAGTACGTACGAGTCTTCTGATGTTGCTACTTTCTTGTAGACAACCGTGTCATCTGCAAATAGCCTCACGGAGCTACCGATGTTGTCAACTAAGTCATTTATGTATATTGTAAACAATAAAGGTCCTATCACGCTTCCCTGCGGTACTCCCGAAATTACCTCTACATCTGCAGATTTTGAACCGTTAAGAATGACATGTTGTGTTCTTTCTTCTAGGAAATCCTGAATCCAATCACAAACCTGGTCCGATATTCCGTAAGCTCGTATTTTTTTCACTAAACGCAAGTGCGGAACCGTATCAAATGCCTTCCTGAAGTCCAGGAATACGGCATCAATCTGCTCGCCAGTGTCTACGGCACTGTGAATTTCTTGGGCAAATAGGGCGAGCTGAGTTTCACATGATCTCTGTTTGCGGAATCCATGTTGGTTATGATGAAGGAGATTTGTATTATCTAAGAACGTCATAATACGAGAACACAAAACATGTTCCATTATTCTACAACAGATTGACGTAAGCGAAATAGGCCTATAATTATTCGCATCTGATTTATGACCCTTCTTGAAAATGGGAACGACCTGCGCTTTCTTCCAGTCGCTAGGTACTTTACGTTCTTCCAGCGATCTACGATAAATTGCTGATAGAAAGGGGGCAAGTTCTTTAGCATAATCACTGTAGAATCTTAAGGGTATCTCGTCTGGTCCGGATGCTTTTCCGCTACTAAGTGATAGCAGTTGTTTTTCAATTCCGATATCGTTTACTTCAATATTTTCCATTTTGGCGTCCGTGCGACGGCTGAAGTCAGGGACCGTGTTACGATTTTCCGCAGTGAAACAGTTTCGGAACACTGAATTCAGTATTTCTGCCTTTCTTCGGTCGTCCTCTGTTTCGGTGCCATCGTGGTCAACGAGTGACTGAATAGGGGATTTAGATCCGCTTACCGATTTTACATATGACCAAAACTTTTTAGGGTTCTTGTTTAGATTGTTTGCCAATGTTTTATGTTCGAATTCGTTGAATGCTTCTCTCATTGCTCTCTTTACGCTCTTTTTCGCTTCGTTCAGCTTTTCCTTATCAGCTATGGTTCGACTACTCTTAAACCTATGATGAAGCTTTCTTTGTCTCCGTAGTACCTTTCGTACATGATTGTTATACCACGGTGGATCTTTCCCCTCGCTTTGGACCTTAGTCGGTACGAACTTATCTAAGGCGTACTGGACGATGTTCCTGAATTTTTTCCATTTTTGTTCCACATCCTCTTCCTCAGAAATGAACGTTTGATGGTGGTCACTCAGATATTCTGCGATTTGTGCCCTATCACTCTTGTTAAGCAAATATATTTTCCTTCCTTTCTTGGCATTTCTTATTACACTTGTAGTCATTGATGCAACCACTGACTTATGATCACTGATACCCTCTTCTACATTCACGGAGTCGAAAAGTTCCGGTCTATTTGTTGCTATGAGGTCTAAAACGTTAGCTTCACGAGTTGGTTCTCTAACTATCTGCTCGAAGTAATTCTCGGACAAGGCAGTCAGGATAACGTCACAAGAGTCTCTGTCCCTGGCTCCAGTTCTGATTGTGTGACTATCCCATTCTATACCTGGTAGATTGAAGTCTCCCCCTATTACAATAGTATGATCACGAAACTTCTTCACGACGTTCTGCAGGTTCTCTCTGAGGCGCTCAACTACTACGGTTGCTGATGCAGGTGGTCTATAGAAGCATCCGACTATCATATCTGACCCACCTTTGATACTTAACTTAACCCAGATTATTTCACATTCGCATTCGCTAATAACTTCACTGGATATTATTGAATTCTTTACTGCTATAAATACTCCTCCACCATTGGCGTTTATCCTATCCTTGCGGTATATATTCTTATTCTTGTAATGTACTATCTGTCTTCTGCCAGTAATTGGTCGAAAACTGTGATTTCAAGAAGTAACTCCAGCAGTAGATAACTGATCGAAAACTGTGATTTCAAGTCGTAACTCACAGTAGTTACGTCTTAAATCACTTTTCAATCGATTATCTACTACTGCAGTTACTTCTTGAAATCACACTTTCGACCAATTACTGACAGAATACTGTTAGTGCATCACAACAATACGGGCAAACAAAATTTAAAGAGGGAAAAAAATGTTCGAAACATAAAATCAGGGAACATAAGACAGGCGTAAGTTTCGTAATACGGCTGTAGTGCGACCTACGGCATGTAACCAGATACGAGAAACAAAGATGCCATCCTACAACGCAACTACCGAACTGACTACACGTTAAAGTGAAAGAGGCGAAACGCGACTGTGAGAAATAAAATACAGTTCAGCAAGAAGAGTCTTCTCTTATCTGGAAAAGAAGTAACCCAGACAATATTCATCCAATATTAGAAGATAATGACAGCACTAATCGAGTTTCCAACAGACTATGAACGTAAATTTCGAACATTTTCGAAACGTTTTTCCTCGTCGACGTCCTCCCCGCGAAAGAATAAAAGAAATATTTTATCCACTGCTTGGAGAAATGCATTGAAAACACTGTACCGCCTTAACAATAGGTTTCAATCATTGGTTATCTTCACAGTGCTGGCACAAAAATGGGAAAAAAGTGAAAATTGTTAATATCACCACAGATTACATTTTAATGACAATTATTAGTCGGAAGTATTCAGTGTACTTACGAAAAGTATTGTGACAATTTCACTTGTAAAGGAAACAAAAGAAAAATTTGGAGTAGGTATTAAAATCGAGGGAGAAGAAATAGAAACTTTGAGGTTCGCCGATGACATTGTAATTCTGTCGGAGACAGCAAAGGACTTGGAAGAGCAGTTGAATGGAATGGACAGTGTCTTGAAAGGAGGATATAAGATGAACATCAACAAAAGCAAAACAAGGATAATGGAATGTAGTCGAATTAAGTCGGGTGATGCTGAGGGAATTAGATTAGGAAATGAGACACTTAAAGTAGTAAAGGAGACTTGCTATTTGGGGAGCAAAGTAACTGATGATCGTCGAAGTAGAGAGGATATAAAATGTAGACTGGCAATGGCAAGAAAAGCGTTTCTGAAGAAGAGAAATTTATTAATATCGAGTATAGATTTGAATGTCAGGAAGTCGTTTCTGAAAGTATTTGTATGGAGTGTAGCCATGTATGGAAGTGAAACATGGACGATAAATAGTTTGGACAAGAAGAGAATAGAAGCTTTCGAAATGTCGTGCTACAGAAGAATGTTGAAGATTAGATGGGTAGATCACACAACTAATGACGAGGTATTGAATAGGATTGAGGAGAAGAGAAGTTCGCGGCACAACTTGACTAAAAGAAGGGATCGGTTGGTAGGACATGTCCTGAGGCATCAAGGGATCACAAATTTAGCGCTGGAGGGCAGCGTGGAGGGTAAAAATCGTAGAGGGAGACCAAGAGATGAATACACTAAGCAGATTCAGAAGGATGTAGGTTGCAGTAGGTACTGAGAGATGAAGAAGCTTGCACAGGATAGAGTAGCATGGAGAGCTGCATCAAACCAGTCTCAGGACTGAAGACCACAACAACAACAACAACATGCTATTTAGCCGCGAGGGATTAGCCAAGCGGTCTAAGGCGCTGCAGTCGTGGACTGTGCGGCTGTTCCCGGCGGAGGTTCGAGTCCTCCCTCGCGCATTTGTGTGTGTGTGTGTGTGTGTGTGTGTGTGTGTGTGTGTGTGTGTGTGTGTGTGTGTCCTTAGGATAATTTAGGTTAAGTAGTGTGTAACCTTAGGGACTGATGACCTTAGCAGTTAAGTCCCATAAGATTTCACACACACACACACACACACACACACACACACACACACACACACACACACGCTATTTAACTATAAAAGATGTCGTAGCTGACTTTCAAATATCAAAAAAATGTTACTTCATGCCGTCATACCGGCTTAAGCAAACAGAAAACATTGAAAAATGAAACAGTTTGGCAGCAGTAAGTCCACAACACCATTGCTCAGGAGAAAGAAGATGAAGATGTCAGTCTGAAACAGCAGCATGTAATGTATTCAGAGTGTGAATCACCGCGATCTGTGCAAAGGAATGACGACAGCGAAAATTTGTGGCAGACCTGGATTCGAACCCGAGTTTGCCCACAGCATGCACGTGGCCGCATTATGCGCTGAGCACAGCTCCCGTGTCTCGTCGTCCGTGTGTCGCAGCTGTACTCCTACACCTCGTTAATGTTATGAACAGGGCAGACACTTTACTGCTAAGTCACAGGACCGGTATGGGCCGATAAATGTCCTTCGGGCATGCACGCCCGTCCGAAGGAACACTGCGTGCTACTTCTTCAGAACACAGGCACTGCAATTTCGTAATTTCAAGACGTCGTCCAACAGGGGTGCCAAATCTCAGCTGATCCACAGTTCTGCTGCTGCACTGTTTCTCATCTGGTGAACGTTCCTGCCCTCAGTGGTATAAAGGCACCCACATCCAAGTAGTGGGGTCACGAGTGAAACTGCAAAGCTAATTACTGGATGCCTGGAACCAGCTCCTGCCGATAAATCTTACTGCGCGCCACGCACTGCTCTTGGTATTACATTATGTGATCAAAAGTATCCGGACACCTGGCTGAAAATGAGTTACAAGTTCGTGGCACCCTCCATCGGTAATGCTGGAATTCAGTATGGTGTTGGCCCACCCTTAGCCTTCATGACAGCTTCCAGTCTCGCAGGCATACGCTCAGTCAGGTGCTGGAAGGTTTCTTGCAGATTGGCAGGCCATTCTTCACGCAGTGCTGCACTGAGGAGAGGTATCGATGTCGGCCGGTGAGGCCTGGCGCGAAGTCGGCGTTCCAAAACATCCCAGACGTGTTCTGTAGGATTGAGTTCAGAACTCTGTGCAGGCCAGTCCATTACAGGGATGTTATTGTCTTGAAAGATGCAATCGCCATGCCCGAACTGTTCTTCAACAGTGGGAAGCACGAAGATGCTTATAACATCAATGCAAGCCTGTGCTGCGATAGTGCCGCGCAAAACAACGTGGGGTGCAAGCCCCCTCCTCAAAAAGACGAGCCAGACGGTGTGGCCGAGCGGTTCTAGGCGCTTCAGTCTGGAGCCGCGCGATAGCTATGGTCGCAGGTTCGAATCCTGCCTCGGGCATGGATGTGTGTGATGTCCTTAAGTTAGTTAGGTCTAAGTAGTTCTAAGTTCTAGGGGACTAATGACCTCAGCAGTTGAGTCCCATGGTGCTCAGAGCCATTTGAACCAAAAAGACGACCACACCATAACACTAGCATCTCCGCAATTTTACTGTTGGCACTACACTCGCTGGCAGATGACTTTCACCGGCCATTCGCTATACCCACACCCTACCATCGGATCGCCACATTGTGTACCAAATGGCTTCAAATGGCTCTGAGCACTATGGGACTTAACATCTGTGGTCATCAGTCCCATAGAACTTAGAACTACTTAAACCTAACTAACCTAACGACATCACACACATCCACGCCCGAGGCAGGATTCGAACCTGCGACCGTAGCGGCCGTGCGGTTCCAGACTGAAGCGCTTAGAACCGGCCGGCCATTTTGTACCCCCCCCCCCCCCCCCCCCCACACACACACACCTGGCGTATTGACCACGAGTAGAAAATTCGAAACATTAAAGCCAATACACAGGGTTACCGACAATCATTCTTCCCCCGCACTGTTGCACTATTCGTGACTCAAACAGGGTTGGAGGGATCAGATAGTAGTACCGAAAGTACCCTGCGCCACACACCTTGCGGAGTATGATGTAGATGTAGATATAAGGCGAGCGCAATGGCTCTTCGCGCACAACTCGCGGTTTAACAGTAACCCAAATTAGGCAGTTGTGTGCATTCAGCGCACCCTGTAGTGTAAAATGTGACTCGTCACTCCAGAGAATATTGCCCGGCCACATGTCATCAACTTCGAAGAGTGCCAGAAACGGAAGAGGAACTTTAGAACATTGGTGCAAATCGTGAGGTTCGAGTTGCTGCAGCGCCTGGATTTTGGGCAGCTACCAGTGTAGAATAGGCTGCAAAACTTTCCGTACTGTTGACCACGGGGTGGACAATTCTGGTGACGCTGCACGACCACAACCAGTATACAGGGCACAAGCTGCACGGTCAGTCACTGCAACACCGGTACGTCAGTAACTTCCACCGGGGTATGACACCTTCCACTTACAGGGCCGCACAAAGCTCACCCGTGTTTTAAAATTTCAATGCCATCTTTTTTAAACCATTTAATGACAGCGGGACTCGACTCAAAGCTTTCGGTCGCCGATACTCTCTCACTGCACAACTATGATTGATGCCGTTCAGACAAAATAGTTTCACTAACAGCGTGCGGCCTCGTTCTCGACAGCAATTCTGTTCTCTCGCGTTATGGCTTGTCAAATGGCAGCTTGCATGTCATACCGTCACTGTGTACAGCGCCAGATTTGCACCTGGTGGCCAAAATCGGAACTAATATTTTTTCCAGAGTAAATGGCCCCATATTAATACGTAACGTTAGCGACAGCCGCGGAAGGTGCACAAGTCCCGCCCAATCACCCCCCTCCACACCGCATGTTCCAACATCAAAGTTGTTCGTATCACAGATATGCCAGTGATAACAAGAGAGAAAAATCAGTGGTTAGCACGAAATACAGTTTTTCCGGTACCATTGTGAAAAGAATTAGAAATATGTTCATTGAATATGCGAGTTGAAAAATCATAAATAAGAATGAAAAATAAAAAATGGCATCCACACTGTCTTTTTTATTTCATGAGCTTTCATCTGCACTATATCAAAAAACCTGATATTTGTTAACTGCAGTGAACGCATTTCCGTCACCTCGCGTAGTGTAAGAAATTCTGTTGGGAAATATTAATTGGTAGTACCGCCAAAGATGCTGTCCATTATCTCGATTGTCTGAAAATCAATGTTGTGCATAAACAAGGCAAAGTCGATGTCTTGGTTTGTTTCTGATTACCTCATTAAGACTAAAGAATATAAAAGAGGGGTAATGTAGAAATGGGTAATGCAAGCAGTCAGATATTTGTACAGTAACATTCTTCATTAATATTTGCCTGTGTAATGGGTGAATTTTTACTTGTGAACTCTTATGACTGCTTGCTTATAGCAGACACGAGATTACTTTGAGTTCTTCTTCAGTATTTCAGAGCTTTAGAGCTGCCTATTGTTAAACATATGTACATAATTTCGTCAGTGTCATTCCAACACATCTTATCGTACTTTAATGCCTGTTAGATATCAGTTTTGACAGCAGTTGGCCACAACAGTCAAGATTAGGTACCTTGTGTATGGTAACTTTATTGAGAGTGCATATCTATGTTTCATTTTGACAGTATTACACAAAATACTAAGAAGTACTAACAGCACAACACTGCTAGTATGAACAACCGCGGTAAAACAAAAAAAACGACGAACAAAAACACGACAGCGACGAGAACTACCAAAGATCATATTGATGCGCTCTTGGTGGGTGTGGAGGAGGTAAATGGGCGGGGCTTGTGCAAATGTCCGAGGCTGTCGCTAACGTTTCCTCATATTAATGCAATAGCTACCAAGTTTAGCTACCACACAATAATTACGCCGCCACTGCATTTCCGCGAGTGGCTCCGTTTTAATTGTAACCAGCCAGTACCTCGGATAACGCACGAAGAACTTGTCAGATCCATACCATGCAGAACCGCGCCTGCATTTAATTTAAAATAGGTTGGCGCATAAGTCCCTGGCGTTTGTCGGTAAGTTTAATGAACACAACAGGTACACGTAACAGAGTCTTTGGTCATCGATAATGTTATATTCTTCATTACTTAGAACAGTGTGACCATGCTTCTCGATTCCGCGAATGTAGGTTTAGAGGCGAACAACTCGCCGAGCCATGTTCGAAGCCACTTCCATCCGGAAAGAAATCGCCTTGAATGTGTTTCGATACAGAGCAGAAGGGATGAAAATCTGAAGGCGCAAGATCGGGTGAATAAGGTGGATGCGGAATGACTTCCCAACCCAACTCCTGCGTACGGTTCTTTGCCAGTCTAGCGGAATACGGGCGGGCTATCGAGGGACAGCATCTCTCCACGCCGTATTCCTGGTCTTTGTTCACCGAGTGCGCCTGCAAGACGCCTCAGGTGTTGACAATAAATGTCGGCAGCGATGACTGCACCTCGGGGAAGCGATTCGCTGTACATGACACCGTAGCTGTTCCACCTTTTGTGGATGTTCCCACGCCCGGGTTCCCGGGTTCGATTCCCGGCGGGGTCAGAGATTTTCTCTGCCTCGTGATGGCTGGGTGTTGTGTGCTGTCCTTAGGTTAGTTAGGTTTAAGTAGTTCTAAGTTCTAGGGGACTTATGACCACAGCAGTTGAGTCCCATAGTGCTCAGAGCCATTTGAACCATTTTGTGGATGCACGCACGTCTTTCTGCGGCGACTAGCCGTCTTCTGTGGCTCAACATTTCCTGTCTTTTCCTTACGTTAGCACGAAGCCACCATTTCTCGTCAACAGGAACGACACGGGATAGGAGAGGTCGGTGTTGTTCATGAGACAATTGATGACGAGCAAGGAGAGATGCACGTACGGCCAACCGCCGACTTTTGTGATTTTTAGGTACAGCGCGCGGTACTCGTACACCCGACTGTTGAACATCCCCCGCCGGCCGAAGTGGCCGTGCGGTTAAAGGCGCTGCAGTCTGGAACCGCAAGACCGCTACGGTCGCAGGTTCGAATCCTGCCTCGAGCATGGATGTGTGTGATGTCCTTAGGTTAGTTAGGTTTAAGTAGTTCTCAGTTCTAGGGGACTAATGACCTCAGCAGTTGAGTCCCATAGTGCTCAGAGCCATTTTTTTTAACCTCCCCCTCCCCTCCCCCCCCCCCCCCTACCCCGTGCTTGCAGAAGTCGCACGATGGTGCTACGATCACAACTCACCACACCTGCTAAATAGTTCTCGAGTATGCTGACATGGATCATTGTAAATTAATGAGTTTATAATGAACTGCTTTACAGACGAATGGAAAAAAACTGATAGAACCGACCTCGGGGAAGATCAGTTTGGATTCCGTAGAAATGTTGGAGCACATGAGGCAAACTGCTTTCTTATTCCGGTCTCTGATCACAAATGATTTCTTTAGACGATGACTGGTTTGAGTCTGTAATGACCATCTTCAGATTTTTTTTATACTGACCCTACGACTTATAAAATAGATTAAGGAAAGGCAAACCTACGTTTCTAGCATTTCTAGACTTAGAGAAAGCTTTTGACAATGTTGACTGGAATACTCTCTTCCAAATTCTAAAGGTGGCAGGGGTGAAATACAGGGAGCGAAAGGCTATGTACAATTTGTACAGAAAGCAGATGGCAGTTATAAGAGTCGAGGAGTATGAAAGGGAAGCAGTGGTTGGGAAGGGAGTGAGGCAGGGTTGTAGCCTCTCCCCGATGTTATTCAATCTGTATATTGAGCAAGCAATAAAGGAAACAAAAGAAAAAATTCGGAGTAGGTATTAAAATCCGTGGAGAAGAAATAAGGATTTTGAGGTTCATCGATGACACTGTAATTCTGTCAGAGACAGCAAAGGACTTGGAAGAGCAGTTGAACGGAATGGACAGTGTCTTGAAGG
This sequence comes from Schistocerca americana, assembly GCF_021461395.2. Lineage (NCBI taxonomy): Eukaryota > Metazoa > Arthropoda > Insecta > Orthoptera > Acrididae > Schistocerca > Schistocerca americana. Next base: position 80,148,005 of record NC_060129.1, on the reverse strand, counting down.
GAGGATATAAGATGAACATGAACAAAAGCAAAACGAGGATAATGAAATGTAGTCGAATTAAGTCGGGTGATGCTGAGGGAATTAGATTAGGAAATGAGACACTTAAAGTATTAAATGATTTCTGCTATTTGGGGAGCAAAATAACTGATGATGGTCGAAGTAGAGAGGATATAAAATGTAGACTGCCAATGGCAATGAAAGCGTTTCTTAAGAAGAGGAATTTGTTAACATCGAGTATAGATTTAAATGTCAGGAAGTCGTTTCTGGAGTGTAGCCATGTATGCAAGTGAAACATGGACGATAAATAGTTTAGACAAGAAGAGAATAGAAGTTTTCGAAGTGTGGTGCTACCGAAGTATGGGTACATCACATAATTCATGAGGAGGTATTGAATAGAATTGGGGAGAAGAGGAATTTGTGGCACAACTTGTCAAGAAGAAGGGACCGGTTGGTAGGAGATGTTCTGACGGTATCAAGGGATCACAAATTTAGCATTGGAGGACAGCGTGGAGGGTAAACATCGTAGAGGGAGACCAAGAGATGAATACACTGAGCAGATTCATAAGGCTGGAGGTCGCAGTAGGTACTGGGAGATGAAGCTTGCACAGGATAGAGTAGCATGGAGAGCTACATCAAACCAGTCTCAGGACTGAAGACAACAACAACAACAACAATAAGAAATGAACTGCTACGTCGTAAAGAAAAACTAATTAACTTGACCTTTGGCTTTGACACAGATAAGACAGGTACTGCGTGTAAACTCCCTTTTGATTTTATGCCTAGATGCATAGATTTTAAAATTTTTCACCTGTCTAATATGAATACCTGAGAAAAGATTTGGCTATAGAAAAAATATGTTTTCTTCGTAGCTGCTGTAAGGAGAGAACGGGTTAGGTAGAGGGTGAGTTGGCGGTCGGAAGTTTCCGGTTCTCAGAGAACGCCAAGCAAAGTCGGAGAAAACTGCTACAACTCGCAATGGAGACTCCGTCTGTCTCGACACCTGAAGTACGCACAGTCGCCGCAAAGTTTTCTGGTAACACTTTCAGAATGAGGAGGTTGAACAAATGTGGCAGTGTGATGTCTTCTAACAAACTGGTCGCTTAGCGAACGTCTTGAAGACACAAGCTGACGGCGAATTATTTCGCGTCGTTGGCAACGTGATAGTAGCAGATTCGCCCAGTATTGTTAATTTGCGAAGAAATCACTCTTCAGTGGATTGCTAAACACACTAATAGTTTTTATGAAGGTCCGAGGATCCAACATCGAATAAAAGTTCGTAGACGATATTTACCTTCTTTTTTACAAATTAATTTTTTTATTCTCGATAACTGCGAATGCAAGTTGTGTCTCCGCTGCACAAAAAATTACTTCTATATGCAAACTTCTGACCCCCTCCAAAAAAAAGCAATGTCAAATCGGCATTCCATATCTCCAACAATTACAAAAAGCATAGATGCTCTTTTATCACAGAAAAGAGCGTTGTCGTGTCAATTGTGCCGTAGCGTATCATCACTGGTTCTCGCAGCCGGAATATTACAATAATATTACATCACGTAGCGACATCACAAGATTAACGTTATTCATGTATTGCTAAACTGCTTCAGGATGATGTCAGAACGATCCACCTTTAACGAGAAAACCATTTTCTTGTCGCGGTCTGTCCAATAGCATAATCCCCATACACGTCGGAAATGTTTGTCATTATCTTCCATATGAGACATTGACAATATGTAAACTAAAGTAGCAACACTGAATTACAAATTTAAAAAAAATGCCAATCGATAAATAAAGCCATAGCACCAGGAGCACCAACAGCCAAAAGAAAATCGCTACAAACTTGTGCACTACCCTAAAATATAACAACGCGCTATTGAACCAGAAGGTGATTATTTCTATTGCAAGACTTTATTTTCAACTTCGTCTTGAGTTTCTACTTGATACGTCCCACTATAGCGTTATCAGTCTTCCTCACCATCAAATAAATTTTTGCGGTCTTACTGTATCCGCATTTCCAACCGTCCACGTTCGTCTTCATATAATGGTAGGGTCCAGGTGTGGGGCTACACGCATTCACCCCACAGCTTTTCCTACCTGCCCTTTTCTGCGGATTCTCAACACTCCCCCCACCCCCGCCTAGCAAACGGCTCACGCAGACTCTTTTACAGCACCGGGAAGGAAAGTATTCCGCAGCGCCGGATCGATGGCTATAGTTCAATTCATGTATCTTGGCGGCTCGCGCATGCCCGCCCAGACGCGGTAGATTGCTGCATTGCCAGTTGCAAACGACGCACGCGCCAAGAGAAGCAGCTGCATAGTATAGTATAGTTCCCAAGCTTACGTTTAGGGGGGAGCGCGCAGTTTATGAAGTAAAGCCGCCACGGCCGCATTAAGCCTTTCGCTGCTACAGAGACGTGCTCTCCGCATTCCGCGCTGTGCGCGATTTTGTCATCACTGCACTGCTCGCCTGTGCAGACACATGGTGTTCCGACTGCTTTGACACACTTATCATTCGATTTCACAAAAACTATTTGACTGATACCTTCCCCCCCATAAATGACTTAATTTTGTTTCGATGTTCAACGCAGTTATTGTGCAGCATTAAATGTAGTAAACCATTGCACGAAATTTTTAAGAGTTTGCAGAGTTAAAAGTTCATAGCGTATACTTTCCATATGACCGACATTAGTTGCCACTAGAAATTTCAAAAAATTACATTCAAACAAATAAAACTCATGAAGTAATACAGTTTGATATTGTTTTTAAATACAGAAAATGTTAAGCACCGAATAAGGTTTGAACTCGGAACCTTTCGTTTAGCAGTCGAACACTATCCATCACGGTAACGCAGCTCGTCATTCATTGAAACTCCCCAAACACTTTAAACTATCACGCAAAATACCGACAAACCCTGTTGGTATGACTATGAATTAGTCACGTTTCGTCGAAGTACAATAGGAAATAAACAATTACCGCTGTTCTTTATTGCGAAAAAGCGGTTAGTGAGAATGATACGAATCCCTTACCTCGCTATCGCCTGAATTAGGAGGCTTATTGGTTGTTTGGTTTAATTAATTAATAGAATATAAAGCAATTGGTATAAAGAATGCTTTTTCCAAACTTTCTATAGAAGAAAGTCTGCTATCAAGACTTGGCTTTTGTTCAATTACTTTATTTGTGACTCAACGTGTCTAAAAACTGAAGACACTCGTCCGTGCTCTGCACTGCAGTCGAGCGCTGGCAACGTCGTTCTCTGTTCATTGGCTGACTGTTGTGTGACGTCAGATGCGCAGGACGAACCTAAACTCGGCCGCCGCCATAAATGACGCGCAGTTGGCCAGCCTGGCGCGACGCTGCTGCCGCCTATTGGGCGCAGAGAGGACTATTATTAGCGATTTTGCACGCGGGGCGCGCGGCGATTGTGTAGCGGCCGGCGGGCATCGCGAATCGGACACAGCACGACCAGCACCTGTTTACTGGAGGGGGAGCAGAGGGGTGCAGTATTACGGTCGATGACTCGCGCTACAGCGCGATGCATTCTGGGTCGCTGCCACACTTCCGGCAACAACGCGCCTACAGCGCTAGAGTCCGCAGCAGAGGGACGCACGGCTCTGTTCCACCGCGTACCGCCCTGCTGCCAAACAAATGGCTCTGAGAACTATGGGACTCAACTTCTGAGGTCTTTAGTCCCCTACAACTTAGCACTAGTTAAACCTAACTAACCTAAGGGCATCACACACATCCATGCCCGAGGCAGGATTCGAACCTGCGACCGTAGCGGTCTCGCGGTTCCAGTCTGCAGCGCCTAGAACCGCACGGCCACTTCGGCCGGCTCCCCTGCTGCCACTCTCTGGTTCCAGTCTAATACTGCAGATTCTGTAATGTAACCTACGTATGTATGGAGAGGGCTCTGATGTACACTAAGGTAAACCGCGTCCTATTGTAGACAGCAGTCTGTGTGTGAACTGAAATAGATACATCCGTAGTCTGATAGAAGCCACTGATATAGGCCAGCAACGATGGTGGATTATGATTATTTTGCTTGGATCTTACCTGTATGTTATCACCTGAGACGTGGCACCATTGAGTTGGCAGACTTATGTCTGGTGCCACTGGCTGAAAGGTAGTATCGACTATCCCTGTTGTACATCTACATTTATACTCCGCAAGCCACCCGACGGTGTGTCGCGGAGGGCACTTTACGTGCCACTGTCATTGCCTCTTCCAGTCGCGTGCGGTTCGCGGGAAGAACGACTGCCGTAAAGCCTCCGTGCGCGCTCGAATCTCTCTAATTTTACGTTCGTCATCTCCTCTGGAGGTATAAGTAAGGGGAAGCAATATATTCAATACCTTATCCAGAAACGCACCCTCTCGAAACCTGCACAGCAAGCTACACTGCGATGCAGAGCGCCTCTCTAGCAGAGTCTGCCACTTGAGTTTGTTAAACATCTCCGTAACGCTATCACGCTTACCAAATAACCCTGGGACGGAACGCGCCGCTCTTCTTTGGATCTTCTCTATCTCCTCCGTCAACCCCACCTGGTACGGATCCCACACTGATGAGCAATATTAAAGTTTTTAACATTTTTATGCAGCGACAGCAACTGATACTGTATATATAAGAATATACAGCCTACAGTTGCAGGTTAACTTCATCGTTTACCTAGGTTTCAACGTTAGTAATAACGTCGTCTTCAGTACATAAATTATTATTTAAATGTTTGCCTAAAACAGGCCATGTCTTAAGTCTCTAGTCACACGACGAGGCCCATACAACGGGCTTCAAGTGAATTTCTACAGTTGGTTTAATAGCAGTGACAAAACCTTATGGTTAAGCATCAAGTTTTATGAAGTTGACTTAGGACATGGCCTGTTTTAGGCAAACATTTAAATAATAATTTATGTTCTGAAGAAAAGTTATTACTAACGTTGAAACCTACGTAAACGATAAAGTTAACGTGCAACTGTAGGCTGTATATTCTTATATAAACAATACTCAAGTATAGGTGGAACGAGTGTTTTGTAAGCCACTTCCTTTGTTGATGCACTACATTTTCTAACGACTCTCCCACTGAATCTCAACCTGGCACCTGCCTTACCAACAACTAATTTTACATGATCATTCCACTTCAAATCGTTCCGTACGCACACTCCCAGATATTTTACAGAAGTAACTGCTACCAGTGTTTGTTCCGCTATCATATAATCATACAATAAAGGATCCTTCTTTCTATGTATTCGCAATACATTACATTTGTCTATGTTAAGGGTCAGTTGCCACTCCCTGCACCAAGTGCCTATCCGCTGCAGATCTTCCTGCGTTTCGTTGCAATTTTCTAATGCTGCTACTTCTCTGTATACTACAGCATCATCCTAGAAAAGCCGCACGGAACTTCCGACACTATCTACTAGGTCATTTACATATATTGTGAAAAGCAATGGTCCCATAACACTCCCCTGTGGCACGCCAGAGGTTACTTTAACGTCTGTAGACGTCTCTCCATTGAGAGCAACATGCTGTGTTCTGTTTGCTAAAAACTCTTCAATCCAGCCACACAGCTACTCCGATATTCCGTAGGCTCTTACTTTGTTTATCAGGCGACAGTGCGGAACTGTATCGAACGCCTTCCGGAAGTCAAGGAAAATAGCATCTACCTGCGAGCATGTATCTAATATTTTCTGGGTCTCACACGATCGCTGTTTCCGGAATCCATGTTGATTTCTACAGATTAGATACTGGGTTTCCAGAAATGACATAATATGCGACCAAAAAACATGTTCTAAAATTCTACAACAGATCGATGTCAGAGATATAGGTCTATAGTTTTGCACATCTGCTCGACGACCCTTTTTCAAAACTGAGACTACCTGTGCTCTTTTCCAATCATTTGGAACCTTCCGTTCCTCTAGAGACTTGCGGTACACGGCTGTTAGAACGGGGGGCAAGTTCTTCCGCGTACTCTGTGTAGAATCGACCCCCTTGCCAATATCTTTGAGGAGCATGTGAGCAGGGGACTGTTCAAGCTCGTGGAGGCTGTGTAATGGTGTGAGGCGTTTGCAAAAAAATGGTTCAAATGGCTCTGAGCACTATGGGACTTAACTGCTGAGGGCATCAGTCCCCTAGACTTAGAACTACTTAAACCTAACTAACCTAAGGACATCACACACGTCCATGCCCGAGGCAGGATTCGAACCTGCGACCGTAGCGGTCACTCGGTTCCAAACTGACGCGCTTAGAACCGCACGGCCACACCGGCCGGCAGGCGTTTGCAGATGGAGTGATATGGGACCCCCGACGAGTCTAGATACGACTCCGACAGTTGACACGTACGTAAGCATCCTGTCTGATCACCAGCATCCATTCTTGTCCGTTGTGCATTCCGACGGACTTGGGCAATTCCAGCATCACAATGGGGCAGCCCTCACGTGCAGAGTTGCTACAGAGTGGCTCCAAGAACTCTCTTCTGAGGTTAAACTCTTCCGCTGGCTCACCATACTCCCCAGACATAAACATTATTCACCATACCTGGGAAGTCTTGCAACGTGCTGCTGACGGGAGATCTCCATCCCCCGTACTCTTAGGTATTTATGGACATCCCTGCAGTATTCACGGTATCTGTTCCCTGCAGCACTACTTCACACATTAGCCGAGTCCCTGCCACGGCGTGTTCGGGCACATGTGCGTTATCGCTCGGACCCTACAGGATATTAGGCAGACGTACCAGTTTCTTTGGCTCTTCACTGTATATATCCTAGGAATCAAAAACCTGAACGATTTTCCCTGTCACCTATACTATCAGCCAACTAGGGACTTTTGGTATCTTGTTTACTTCCCCTCATGGGCGTTGCAACTACCATTGCTGTCCATTGTTTGTATACCTGTGTGACAATGTGGGGACTAGAATGAAATTTTCACTCTACAGCGGAGTGTGAGCTGATATGAAACTTCCTGACAGATTAAAACTGTGTGCCGGACCGAGACTCGAACTCGGGACCTTTGCCTTTCGCGATCAAGTGCTCTATCAACTGAGCTACCCAAGCACGACTCACGCCCCGTCTTCACAGCACAGGAGGGCTTCTGTAAAGTTTGGAAGGTAGGAGACGAACTACTGGCGGAAGTAAAGCTGTGAGGACGGGGCGTGAGTTGTGCTTGGGTAACTCAGTTGGTACGGCACTTGCCCGCGAAAGGCAAAGGTCCCGAGTTCGAGTCTCGGTCCGGCACACAGTTTTAATCCGCCAGGACGTTTAATATCGGGACTGTCGCGACATTTGCACAGTGACTAAAGCTGTAAATTTACACAACCCACAACGATTTTTCATGTTAGGATGTCTTAACTCTAATAAATTGTCGATGTGTAATGGGTGTCATAAACTGAGGAACATGTCAGATTGCTACGAGGAAGGCACGTCAATCAATTTACGATTTTCACATGGGATCCTTGTCCACACACATGTTAAACAAACAGATCGCGTATCTATACACTGACGATGTCTAAGAATTACAGTAATGATAGTACGAGGGTGAGTCAAATCAAAACCTTAAATATTTTTTTTAAGTATTATTTATTGAGCAGAAGTGGTACAAAGCTGTATCACTTTTCGACATAATCTCCCCCACGCTCAATGCAAGTCCTCCAGCGCTTACAAAGTGCGTATATTCCTTTGAAAAAAATTCTTTCGGTAGTCCGCGCAACCACTCATGCACCGCCTGGCGTACCTCTTCATCAGAACGGAACTTCTTTCCTCCCATTGCGTCTTTGAGTGGTCCAAACATAGGGAAGTCACTTGGGGCAAGGTCTGGTGAGTATGGTGGATGAGGAAGGCGGTCAGAATGCAGGTCTGTGATACTGTACGGGCAGTGTGCGGCCTTGCATTGTCATGTTGGAAAAGGACACCTGCTGACAGCAATCCACGCCGCTTTGATTTGATTGCAGGCCGCAGATGATTTTTTAGGAGATCTGTGTAGGATGCACTGGTGAAAGTGGTCCCTCTAGGCACGTAATGCTCCAAAATGACGCCTTTTTCTTCCCAAAAGAGTGTCAGCATAACCTTCCCTGCTGATGGTTCTCTTCGAAACTTCTTTAGTTTTGGTGATGAGGGATGGCGCCATAGCTTCCTCGCTCTCGTCCTTTCCGGTTAGTGGAAGTGAACGCAGGTTTAGTCCCCAGTAACGATTCTTGCAAGGAAGCCATCACCTTCTCGTTCAAAGCGGCGAAGAAGTTCTTCACAAGCATCAACACGTCGTTCTCTCATTTGATCAGTCCGCTGCCGTGGCACCCATCTTGCAGACACTTTGTGAAACTGGAGCACATCACGCACAGTGTGGTCCGCTGACCCATGACTAATCTGTAAACATGCTGCAATGTCATTCTGTGTCACTCCGCCGTTTTCCTTCACTATGGCTTCAACTGCTGCAATGTTCTGCGGAGTCACAACTCGTTGTGCCTGACCTGGACGAGGAGCATCTTCCACTGAAGTCACACCATTTGCCAACTTCCTACTCCATTCGTAGACTTGCTGCTGTGACAAACGTGCATCACCGTAGTGAACCATCATTCGTCGATGAATTTCAACAGGTTTCACACCTTCACTACGCAAAAACCGAATAACAGAACGCTGTTCTTCCCTGGTGGAAGCCGCAAGTGGGGCGGCCATCTTTATAGTGATACAGCGACGGTATGTGTGCATCTGCACTATGCTGCCACCTACAGGCCATACTGCATACTGTTTGTAGCACGCTCACCAACTTACAGGGTAACGGCGCGAAATTTCGATTTGTTATTGCAAATTTAAGGCTTCCATTTGACTCACCCTCGTAACTTGAGAATTACTGTAAAGATACAGGCATGAGAGTCCAACGTTTAATCGCTGCTTTGCAGAGGTTCGAACAGGCACACCATCGCGACGATTACCAGTGCACACCCCACACCCGCCTGCTCATTGTATGCGCGCTTCGGCCAGGGGGCAAGTGGAGCGGGGCAGGAGGTGGCAAGCACCCGCGGCCACGCGCCTGCTGCCCGCCCCCGCGCAGGTCCCGTTGGTTCCGGCAGTTTCCGGAAGAGCGCCTTAGTGTGCCGGGGTATCTCCCGTGCGCTCGCGTCGCGACCTGAAACCAAAGCTAGCGGGAAGCCGATACCGGCCGGCTACTCGCGCCCGCGCCCGCGACAGCCGATACCGCACCCGGCCTCGCAACGCGCAAAGCGACGCCTTCCGCCATCACCCGCTTCTCCGTGTGCAGCGCGAAGTGTCGGGGGAGACGAGGAACGCACGCTCCGCATCTACAGTTAGTTCCACAAGAAACTGTACGCCGTCATCCCCACGAAATGCAAGGACATTATTATAGACATACACTACTGCTAATTACAATTGCTACACCAAGAAGAAATGCAGCTCATAAACTGGTATTCATAGGACAAATACATTATACTAGAACTGACATTTCATTACATTTTCACGCAATTCGTGTGCATGGAGCTTGAGAAATCAGTACCCAGAACAACCACCTCTGGCCGTAATAACGCCTGCGCATTGAGCTGGCCATGCAGCTTCAACACGATGCCACAGTCCATCAAGAGTAGTGACTGGCGTATTCTGACGAGCCAGTTGCTCGGCCACCATTGACCAGACGTTTTCAATTGGTGATAGATCTGGAGAATGTGCTGGCCAGGGCAGCAGTCGGACGTTTTCTGCATCCAGAAAGGCCCGTACAGGACCTGCAACATGCGGTCGTGTATTATCCTGCGGAAATGTAGGGTTTCTCAGGGATCGAATGAAGGGTAGAGCCACGGGTCGTAACACATCTGAAATGTAACGTCCACTGTTCAAAGTACCGTCAATACGAACAAGAGGTGAGTGAGACGTGTAACTGATGGCACCCCATACCATCACTCCGGGTGATACGCCAGTATGGCGATGACCAATACACGCTTTCAATGTGCGTTCACCTCGAAGTCGCCAAACACGGATGCGACCATCATGGTGCTGTAAACAGAACCTGGATTCACCCGAAAAAATGACGTTTTGCCATTCGTGCACCCAGATTCGTCGAGTACACCATCGCAGGCGCTCTTGTCAAGAGCAACCGCAGCCACGGTCTCCGAGCTGATAGTCCGTGCTGCAGCAAACGTCGTCGAACTGTTCGTGCAGATGGTTGCTGTCTTGCAAACGTCCCCATCTGTTGGCTCAGGAATCGAGACGTGGCTGCACGGTCCGTTACAGCCGTGCGGATGAGATGCCTGTCATCTCGACTGCTAGTGATACGAGGCCGTTGGGATCCAGCACGGCGTTCCGTATTACCCTTCTGAAGCCACCGATTCCATATTCTGCTAACAGTCATTGGATCTCGACCAAAGTGAGCAGCAATGTCGCGATACGATAAACCGCAATCGCGATAGACTACACAATCCGACCTTTATCAAAGTCGGAAACGTGATGGTACGCATTTCTCCTCCTTACACGAGGCATCACAACAACGTTTCACCAGGCAACGCCGGTCAACTGCTGTTTGTGTATGAGAAATCGGTTGGAAACTTTCCTCGTGTCATAACATTGTAGGTGTCGCCACCGGTGCCAACCTTGTGTGAATGCTCTGAAAAGCTAATCATTTGCATATCACAGCATCTTCTTCCTGTCTGTTAAATTTCTCGTCTGTAGCAGGTCACCTTCGTCGTGTAGCAATTTCAATGGCCAGTAGTGTATGTTTGCACGAAAATACATCTACGTCATACTCCGCAAGCCACCTGATGGTGTTTGACGGAGGGTACTTTCGGTACCACTATCTCATCCCTCCAACCCTGTTCCACTCTCGAATAGTGCGTGGGAAGAATGATTGTCGGTAAGCCTATGTCGGTTGCAGCGGAACGCATGGACAACGGCAATCCGACGGCCGTGGGATGGGCTCTGTATGCGAGAATGTTTTGTTCACTTCATTTTTAACTTTGATGTTACCTACACTCCAAAATAATCTTGAATGATGTTCAATATATAGCT